>NC_081849.1:7068200-7692200 GCF_963259705.1 Myotis daubentonii | reverse complement strand
GAATGTTTAACAGTTTCTCCTCATGGTCAAAAGCATTTCTTTTTTTAAAAAAATATATTTTATTGATTTTTTTACAGAGAGGAAGGGAGTGGGATAGAGAGTTAGAAACATCGATGAGAGAGAAACATCGATCAGCTGCCTCCTGCACGCCCAATACTGGGGATGTGCCCGCAACCCAGGTACATGCCCTTGACCAGAATCGAACCTGGGATCCTTCAGTCCGCAGGCCGACGCTCTATTCACTGAGCCAAACCGGTCAGGGCTCAAAAGCATTTCTTTAGTGATTTTTCTTTTTCAGAAACTTTGATTCTGACTTTGTCATCTTTGTCCCCATTAGTTAATACAGTGTCTGGCATATAAAATGGGATCAGCAAGTGTGTGGAAAATGAATGATGACATTGACTTTTCCATACCCCTCCATACACTAGGTTCCTAGTTACGGACTTCTGACCACTGTCTGAACTTTCTAGCACCGGCATCTTCTTATTATAAAACAGCTGCGATCCACCATTCCATCTAGTAAAGTGCTCTTTCAGGCTGTGCCTTAAAGGACTTCCCCCTGCATTCAAGGTTAGGCCCTCTGACCTCACTTTTGTATATTAGGTGGTTTGATGCTATAAATCAATTTCTTATGTAATAATCAGTATAAAACAGCACCTATAAGAAGTGCTTCCTTGATCTGCAAATATTTCAAATAAAACTATTGGAATTGACCAACAGAATGTGGGAGCTTAAGCCCATATTATATTCTCCATATATCTTTGTAAGGTAATTGTTCTGTGTTCACTGCTCCAGCCTTAAATGTGCAGTCAGTTGACAAACAGGAACATAGCCTTGCTCCCGGTTGCCACCAGAATAAACCCATACAAAATGCTCCAGTCCTTATAAGCCCCACAGGCTGCTCTGTCCGATGGCAGAGGGGGGAAGCCAGCACCTGGGGTTGCAGAGCCCATCAATGTCAAGTTCTTAGAGTTGGTCTTCCAGGCCCTCTGTGGATCAGTAGTGCCTGTCTGTCTCCAGTAAGCAGGAACGTTCTACAGGAAGAGCCTTGAGAAGTGCCTTGGGGAGCAAGGCTGAGCAGGTGCTCCTGCGATGGATGCTGGAGTGGGATGGGGGGTAGGGCTCAGGGAGCTAGTGTCCAATAGGAACTTTTCTGTGTCACAGAGGCTTGTTTCTGAATCTGGTGGGGTTAGGGGTCCATCACTGCCTGCTAGCCTCTTCTTCCACACATTGCTTATTTAACAAGTCATAAAAAGGAAATGAGAGGTGGCCTGGCAGCTGGAAGACTCTGACAAGAAACATCAGATTAAGGGGACACACACAGCAAACAGCCCCAGCCCTCTGGTCTCTAGTTACTGTTTGGCCACCCACTCCAAGGACCTGTCCTCATTGCTGGGGTTGGTGGTGGGGGGAGGGGGGCATTTAGCAATCCCCTTTCTTTTTTTTATTATTGAACATACTTGTATTTTATTTTATTTTTTCTTTATTGAATAAGATATTACAAATGTGTCTTTATCCCCCTAATGTCCCCTCATCCCCCCAATACTGCCCTCACCCTACCCCCTGTTGTTCACATCCATCCCTTATGCTTATATGCATGCATACAAGTCCTTTGGTTGATCTTTCCCCATCACCCCCACCCTCCCCTGCCTTCCCTCTGAGTTTTGAGCATCTGATCGATGCTTCTCTGTCTCTACATCTGTTTTTGTTCATGAGTTTATGTTGTTCATTATATTCCACAAATGAGTGAGAGCATGTGATCTTTATCTTTCTCTGACTGACTTATTTCACTTAGCATAATGCTCTCCAGCTCCATCCATGCTGTTGCAAATGGTATCAGTTCCTTCCTTTTTACAGCTGCATAGTATTCCATTGTGTAGATGTGCCAAAGTATTTAATCTATTCATCTGCTAATGGGCACTTAGGCTGATTCCAAATCTTAGCTATTGTAAATTGTGCTGCTATGCACATAGGGATGCATATATCATTTCTGATTGGTGTTTCTGATTTCTTGGGATATATTCCTAGAAGTGGGATCACTGGGTCAAATTGAAGTTCCAATTTTAGTTTTTTTTTTAATTAAATCTTTATTGTTCAGATTATTACATTTGTTCCTCTTTTTTTCCCCCCATAACTCCCCTCCTCCCAGCTCCCGCCCCACCCTCCGCCCTCACTCCCCACCCACTGTCCTCATCCATAGGTGCACGATTTTTGTCCAGTCTCTTTCCGCATCTCCCACACCCCTTTCCCCCCCCAAGAATAGTCAGTCCATTCCCTTTCTATGTCCCTGATTCTATTATGATCACCAGATTATTTATTCACTTGATTCTTAGATTCACTTGTTGATAGATGCATATTTGTTGTTCATAATTTGTATCTTTACCTTTTTTTTTTCTTCTTCCTCTTCTTAAAGGGTACCTTTCAGCATTTCATATAATACTGGTTTGGTGGTGATGAACTCCTTTAGCTTTTCCTTATCTGTGAAGCTCTTTATCTAACCTTCCGTTCTGAATGATAGCTTTGCTGGATAAAGTAATCTTGGTTGTAGGTTCTTGGTATTCATCACTTTGAATATTTCTTGCCATTCCCTTCTGGCCTGCAAAGTTTCTGTTGAGAAATCAGCTGACAGGCGTATGGGTACTCCCTTGTAGGTAACTGAGTTTCTTTCTCTTGCTGCTTTTAAGATTCTCTCTTTGTCTTTTGCTCTTGGCATTTTAATTATGATGTGTCTTGGTGTGGTCCTCTTTGGATTCCTTTTGTTTGGGGTTCTCTGAGCTTCCTGGACCTGTAGGTCTATTTCTTTCACCAGGTGGGGGAAGTTTTCTGTCATTATTTCTTCAAATAGGTTTTCAATATCTTGCTCTCTCTCATCTTCTGGCACCCCTATAATTCTGATGTTGGTGCGCTTGAAGCTGTCCCAGAGGCTCCTTACACTATCTTCGTATTTTCGGATTCTTTTTTCATTTTGCTTTTCCAGTTGGGTGTTTTTTGCTTCTTCGCATTTCGAATCTTTGACTTGATTCTTGCGCTCCTCTGGTCTGCTGTTGGGTGTCTGTATAATATTCTTTATTTCAGTCAGTGTATGCTTAATTTCTAGTTGGTTCTTTATCACAACATCGAGGGTCTCATTAGATTTCTTGAGGATCTCGCTACATTTATCGGCGGTCTCACCAGTCTTTTCGAGGGCCTTACTAAGTTTATCGGCAGCTTCTAGACAGTTCTTAGGAGACCTTAAAAGTGTGGTTCTGAACTCAATATCCTCCATTGACAGTTTTGTCCTGTTTCTTTGTCTCCGCATTTTTTATGCTTTATTGGTACACCCCCTAGTGGTCTTTGTGCGCAGTCTTGTTGCCTTTAAGCCTTGATTGATGTCGGCAATACTGGGGGTGATTTGACCTCCAGGCTAACTGGCTATGAGAGTCCGCTGTGTCTGCAGTGGGAGGGCTTCTGTGCTGGATCTCTAGGGCGGTGCTAATCTAGCCTTTGCCTGAGGCTATCTGGCAAATGGTTCTGTGCAGGGCTTGGGCGGGGCAGGTCCCCGGGGATCTACAGGGCGGGCGGAGCGAGCAGTTATTGCTGCACTCAGTTCCTTCCCCAGGGGCTCTGCCTCTCAGAGTCCCAGCAATGGCTGCAAACCTCGGAGAGAAAGCTGCCTTCGAGTTCCGACCGAAGCCAGACAGTCCTGCTTCTCCCATTTGAGTCTTGGTCCCCAGAGACTCGACCGGACCTGGAGCTCAGAGTCTGAAACTCCTTCCCGATTGAAAACAACAACCGCGCCCTCCGCCGCCAGCCCGCTCCGCGTGCGCACTCCGCACCTGAGTATTTCACTTCAGCACTGCGCCTCCTCTGAGTCTGGGTATGATATTCTCTTTCCTCCTAGTTGTAGAATTTCCACTCAGCCAGCCTTCCTGTGGTTTTGGATGATGTCCGTTCTGTCCTTTAGTTATATCTCTGAAGTGGTTGTTTGAGGGCAGCAATCTCTGGCGTTAACCTATGCCGCCATCTTGGTTTCTCCCCAATTTTAGTTTTTTGAGGAAACTCCATACTGTTCTCCACAGTGGCTGCACCAGTTTGCATCCCCACCAACAGTACACGAGGGTTCCTTTTTCTCTGCATCCTCGCCACCATTTGTCATTTGTTGATTTGTTGATGATAGCCATTCTGAGAGGAGAGAGATGGTACCTCATTGACATTTCTCAGATGATTAATGACTTTGAGCATGTTTTCATTCGTCTCTCAGCCTTATGTATGTCCTCTTTCAAAAAGTGTTTATTTAGGTTCGTTTTCCATTTTTTGATTGGGTTGTTTATCTTCCTTTTCTTGAGTTGTATGAGTTCCCTATAAATGTTGGAGATTAAAACTTTATCAGAGATATCATTGGCAAATATGTTCTCCCATGCAGTGGGTTTTCTTGTTGTTTTGTTGGTGGTTTCTTTTGCTGTGCAGAAGCTTTTTATTTTGATATAGTCCCATTTGTTTACTTCCCCTTTAATTTCCATTGCCCTACAAGCTGTGACAGTGAAGAAATTCCTTTGGCATATATCTGAGATTTTGCTACCTGTGGATTCCTCTAATAATCTTATGGTTTCCCATCTTACGTTTAAGTCCTTTATCCATTTTGAGTTTTTCTTGTGTATGGTGTAAGTTGGTGGTCTAGTTTCATTTTTTTGGCCTGTATCTGTCCAATTTTCTCAGCACCATTTATTGAAGAGACTGTCTTGACTCCATTGTATGTTCTTACCTCCTTTGTCAAATATTAATTGAGCATAGTGGTTCGGGCCGATTTCTGGGCTCTCTATTCTATTCCATTGATCTATATGTCTGTTCTTGTGCCAGTACCAGGCAGTTTTGAGAACAGTGGCTTTGTAATACAGCTTGATATCTGGTATTGAGATCCCTCCTACTTTGTTCTTCTTTCTCAGGATCGCTGCAGCTATTCAGGTTTGTTTGTTTTTATTCCAGATGAATTTTTGGAGAGTTCTGTCTAGGTCTGTGAAATATGCTGTTGGTATTTTAATGGGGAGTGCATTGATTCTATAGATGCTTTGGGTAGTATGGAAATTTTGATGATGTTGACTCTACCAACCCATGAACACGGCATGTTCTTCCATCTGTTTATGTCTTCCTCTATCTCTTTTTTCAACGTCCTGTAGTTTTATGGGTATAGGTCTTTTACCTCCTTGGTTAACTTTATTCCTAGGTATCTTAATTTTTTTGGTGCAATGGTAAATGGGATTGTTTTTCTAATTTCTTTTTCTGTAAGTTCACTATTGGTGTATAAAAATCCCATAGATCTTTTGGGGTTAATTTTTTATCCTGCTACATTGCCAAATTCATTTATTAGGTCTAATAATTTTTTGATGGAGTCTTTAGGGTTTTCTAAGTACAGTATCATGTCATCTGCGAATAATGACAATTTTACTTCTTCTTTTCCAATCTGGATGCCTTTTATTTCTTCTTCTTGTCTGATTGCTTTGGCTAGCACTTCTAGTACTATGTCGAACAGGAGTGGTGAAAGTGGGCATCCCTGTCTTGTTCCTGTTCTTAAGGGATATGGTTTTAGTTTTTGCCCATTGAGTATGATGTTGGCTGTAGGTTTGTCACATAAGGCTTTTGTTATGTTGAGATGTGATCCCTCTATTCCCACTTTGCTAAGCGTTTTTATCAGAAAAGAATGTTGGACTTTGCCAAATGTCTTTTCTGCATCAATCGATATGATTCTGTGATTTTTGTCTCTCAACTTGTTTATGTGATATATCACGTTTATTAATTTGCGGATACTGTACCAGCCTTGCATTCCTGGAATAAATCCCACTTGGTCATGGTGTATGATCTTTCTAATGTAATGCTAGGTCTGGTTTGCTATAATTCTGTTGAGGAATTTAGCATCTATGTTCATTAGGGATATTGGCTTGTAATTCTCTTTCTTTGTGGTGTCTTTATCTGTTTTGGGGATTAGGGTAATGCTGGCTTCATAGAAAGAATTTGGAAGTGCGCCTTCCTCTTGAATTTTTTGGAATAGTCTGAGAAGGATTGGCTTTAGTTCTTCTTTGAATGTTCGGTAAAACTCCCCAGTGAAGCCATCTGGTCCAGGGCTTTTGTTTGCTGGAAACTTTTTGATTACTGTTTCAATTTCATCAGTAGTTATTGACCTATTCATGTTTTTTATTCTTCCTTATTGAGTTTTAGAAGCTTGTATTTTTCTAGGAATGTGTCCATTTCGTCAAGGTTGTCCAGTTTGTTGGAGTAGAGTTTTCATAGTATTTTTTGACAATCCTTTGTATATCAGTAGGGTCAGTTGTTACTTCACCTCTTTCATTTCTGATTTTTTTTTTATTTGGGTCCTCACACTTTGTTTCTTGGTGAGTCTGGCAAGAGGTTCATCAATCTTGTTAATCCTTTCAAAGAACCAGCTCTTGGTTTCATTGATCTTTTGTATTTTTTTTTTTTTGGTCTCTATGTTGTTTATTTCTGCTCTGATCTTCATTATTTCCTTCCTTCTGGATCCTGTGGGCTTTTCATGTTGCTCTCTTTCTAACACTTTGAGTTGTAGGGTTAGATCATTTATTGCCAGTTTTTCTTATTTTTTGAGGTAGGCCTGTAAAGCTATGAAATTCCCTCTCAGTACTGCTTTCATTGTGTCCCATAGATTTTTTATTTTTGTGTTTTCATTGTCATTTGTTTCCAGGATGCTTTTTTATTTCTTCTTTGATCTCTCTGGTAACCCAGTCATTGCTTAATAGAATGCTATTTAGCCTCCAAGTGTTTGATTTTTTTTTAATGTTTTTATTGTAGTTGACTTCTAGTTTTATGCCATTGTGATCTGAGAAGATGGTTGTTATGATTTCTATTCTCTTGAATTTGAAGAGTCTTTGCCTGTGTCCTAATATATGGTCTATCTTTGAAAATGTCCCATGTGCACTGGAGAAGAATGTATATTCTGTAGCTTTGGGGTGAAATATTCTGAAGATGTCAATTAAGTCCATCTGATCTAGTGAGTCATTTAGGATTGCTGTTTCTTTGCTGATTTTTTGTTTAGAGGATTTATCCAGTGGTGTCAGTGGGGTATTAAGGTACCCTACTATGACTATATTGCCAGCCGTGGGCAAACTACGGCCCGCAGGCCAGATCCGGCCCCTTTGAAATGAATAAAACTAAAAAAAAAAAAGACCGTACCCTTTTATGTAATGATGTTTACTTTGAATTTATATTAGTTCACACAAACACTCCATCCATGCTTTTGTTCCAGCCCTCCAGTCCAATTTAAGAACCCATTGTGGCCCTCGAGTCAAAAAGTTTGCCCACCCCTGTTATATTGCTATCGATCTCTCCCTTGATATCGTCCAGAAGTTGTTTTATGTATTTGAGTGCTTCTGTATTGGGTGCATATATGTTTACCAGGGTTATATCTTCTTGTTGAATTGCTCCTTTTAGTATTATGTAGTGGCGTTCCTTATCTCTTGTTATGGCCTTTACTTTGAGGTCTATTTTGTCAGATATAAGTATCACAACCCCAGCTTTTTTCTCATTTCCATTTGCCTGAAAAATTTTTTTCCCTCCCTTCACTCTCAGTCTGTGTGAATCCTTTGTTCTGGGGTGGGTCTCTTGCAGACAGCAAATATATGGGTCATGTTGTCTTATCCATTCAGCTACCCTGTGTCTTTTTATTGGAGCATTTAATCCATTTACATTTAATGTTATTATTGAAAAGTACTTGTTCGTGGCCATTTTTATTCTTAATGTTTGTGTTTCTTCTTGTCTTTCTGTTTCTTCTTTTTACAGTAGTTCCTTTAGCATTTCTTGCATTGATGGTTTGGTGGTAATAAACTTTCTTAGCCCTTTTTTGTCTGTGAAGCTCCTGATTCCATCTTCAATTTTGAATGATAGCCTTGCTGGGTATAGTATCTTGGATTCATTCCCTTGTTTTGCATCACTTTGTATATTTCATTCCATTCCCTTCTTGCCTGGTGTGTTTCTGTTGAGAAGTCAGCTGATATTCTAATAGGAGATCCCTTGTAGGTAACTTTCTGTATCTCTATGGCAGCCTTTAAGATTCTTACTTTGTCGTTGGTGTTTGCCAATTTAATTCTGATGTGTCTTGGTGTTGGTCTTTTGGGGTTTATCTTGTTTGGCACTCTATGTGCTTCTTGGACTTGTGTAGTTTTTTTCTTGCCAATATCAGGGAAGTTTTCTGTCATTATTTCTTCAAACAGGTTTTCTATTCCTTGCTTCTACTCCTCTCCTTCTGATACCCCTATTAAGCGAATGTTGTTTCATTTTTGCATTGTCCCAAAGCTCCCTTAGGCTCTCCTCTTGCTTTTTAAGTTTTTTTTTTTCCAGTTGCTCCTGTGTTTGTGTGTTTTTTCCTACCTTGTCTTCTAAGTCGCTGATGCAGTCCTCAGCCTCTTCTCGTCTGCTGTTTAAGCCTTCCATTGTGTTCTTTATTACAGCTATGTCATTCTTCATTTCCTCTTGGTTCCTTTTAGTGACATTCTCATTCAGCTCCTTATAATTCTCATTGAGTTGTGTGTATTTTACATCCAGCAATTTGATCATCCTTATAGCCATTACTCTGAATTCTTTCTCTGATAAGTTAGTAGCCTCAATTTCATTTAACTCCCTTTCTGGTGATCCTCTTTTTCTTTCCTTTGTGGATTGTTTTTTGTCTTCCCATGTTTTGCTGTAATGTTTTAATTGTAGCTCAGATTGCTTTGCTACCCAGTTTCTTTAGGGTATGGTGCTACTGGTGTGACCTCTCAGGTCTCCTGGGTTTGGTAGTCTAGTGTAGCTCCCTACTTGGGCTATTTGAGTTCTCTTGATGTAGGCCTGCGAGCTGCAAAGGCACAACTGAGGTGTCAAGAAGTCAGCAGCCGTAGAGGGGGTGTTCCAATTTTTGCTGTCTTATGCCCTTGGTTGAAATCATACATGCTCCACAGGGACTGAGAGTGGCACCCAGGAGCCGTCTATTGGGGTGGTGGGGCACGGGAAGCCTGCGTCTGGCAAAGTGTGACTGTGGTGTCCAGAGTTCTGTAGTTGTGGAGTGGGTAGACTCAGCTTTTGCTACTGCCTCCATGGTTGGATACATGCAATCCCAGCGGCAGCTTACAGAGTCGCCTGTGGTGTGTTTGCCAGCAGGGTATGTATACTGACACACTCTGAAGGGCCCTGGCACTGAAGCCACTGGATTGCAGTGTCTGTGGGCAGGTATCCCAGAAGACGCAATTTAGCGTTTCTACAGCCCAGCAGTGTACCCCTGTTTGTTTAAGTGTGTGACCAGCAGAGCTCACAGCGGGGCTCCAGGGCTGCCTGTGGAGAGGTGGTCTTGGGAGACCTGCACACTGGAAAAGCATGCGACTGTAGTGTCCAGAGTTCTGCAGTTGTGGGGTGGGGAAACTTAGTTTTTGCCCTGTGGTGGATAGGTTCGCGTTCCCAGTGGCGGCACACAGGAGTACCAGCAGTGAATTTGCTAGCTCAGGTGCACTGAAGCGCTATGAAGGGCCCTGGCACACTTAACCAAGGAGTCTTTGGGCAGGTATCCAGGATGGGTGAATTCAGAATTTCTACTGCCCAGGGGAGTGCGTCCCTATTAGTCCAAGATTGGACCCAGCAGAGGCTCACTGCAGCTTCCCAAAGTGCCCTGTGGATAGATGGGTTCAGGGGGAGTGAGCAACTGTGGCAGTGCAGTTCGCCTGGCTGGTGCTGAGCTCTGACGCACTCTGAGGGGTCCTGGCGCTGAGGGGCCCTGGCACTAATGTTGCGCAGCAGCTGGGTGTGTGGGGGCAGTTATTCAGGCAGAGGGAATTCAGAATTTCTACTGGGTGGCAGTGCGCCTTTGTCTGTACAAAATCACACCCAGCTGAGGCACACAGTGACTCCTAAGAGGAGTCGATGGAGTGGTGTGCCTCAGAGACCTGGGCCCTGGAGACTCACAAATGCTATGTCAGAGGTTTGCCACTGGAGAGGGGGAGTTGCACTTACTGCCGCGGGCGCAGTGATCCTTTGGAGGTGGAGATCCCAGGGTCTGTGAGTCTGCAGGTGTGGCTGCAGGATTTTGGTTGGAGTGGCTGCTGGGTTGCAGGCAATGTCCAAGGCCTGTCTGGGTCAGTGGTGCTGATGAGTTCCTAGAAGAGGCCACTTTCCCCTTTAAGATGGCGGGGGCTCCGTGCACGCGTCCCGCAGTCTGGGGAGTGCCACAGCGGTGGTAGTCTCTCCCTGTCCCAGAGAGCCTGGTCTGCCAGCTTCTGCTGCTCCTGCCGGATTTCCAGCAATCTCCTTTCTACTTCCTTCCCAGCAGTCTCGCCCTGGAGCATTCTTCCTCCAGGGAGCTCCTGTGTAACTGTAAAGACTTGGCTTCCTATGTGTCTTCCCCATGCACCTTCCTGAGACCTGGGAACACATTAGCAGGGACACAGAACACAGCTTCCGCAGCTCCGAGTCAGGTAAGAAGATACTGGGGTGGGTCCCAGCACCTTGGAAGTGTGAGAGCCCATGGCTTCATGACAGCCACTCATTGCTGATGTGATTTCAACTTCTAGTTACTCAACTCCTGGGCTTACCCATCAGTGAAAGGGGATGATGATGGTGGTGCTAGGAGCAACAGCGGGTTGATAATGGGGGAAACAGGTGTGAGAAACACTCACCCTGTGCCCACACCCCAGCACATTCCAAAGCGTTCCTGGCTTTCTAGCCAATTGACTACTGCTTAGCCCACTGGCTCTTCATGGGGATACACATGAAGCTGAATGAATATTCTCATCCCATTATACAGATGGGAAAATTGAACCTCCCCAGGTACCTCATTAGGTAGGGACAATTTTCTCAATTTACCATCTTAAGTTCTTAAGTGACACCTCCACTGAGCCACGTGTTCCTCAAGTCCCAGACCCCTGAGTACACATTATCTTAGGACTTTGTCCTTCTGCAAACCACTCCATTTCCCCCCAAATAGCCCACACCTTTCCTCTGACAAGAGGTAGGACTCGGCTGTATGACAAACAGTCTCATCTTCAGGGCACCTGGAACAAACCGTTTGTCTGCTGAAATTTCTGTAAGAGATGTACCCAGAAATTCCAAGAGCTAAACTATAAAACAGGGGACTGTAAAAACAGGAAATATGGGGACTGTGGCATTGAGTGAAGGAGACACTTATGAGCAAGGCAGACAAGATACAGTTTGATTTTCCTAAAACAGCATGAGAGAGCCTGCTGTCTCATGGTTTGGTACAGAAAAGTATCTCCATGATAAAATCAGGCTCATGTAATTTTAAAATCAGAAGGTACATTATGTTCATTTTCTTCAACTCCCTGCCTGAACTAGACCCTCCTATTGTCCTGCCAACACTGTTATAACCTCTGCTTGCACACTGACTGCCACCCTCTCATTTTGGAGATGCGTAGAATTTTCCTTTTAGATAAGGAATATGCCTCCATTCTCTGTCCTCCCGCTTTGGCCTGATCTAAGATTGACATGCACCACATTCCTGCAGGTCTGCCATGCTTCCCCCAGTCTTTTCTTAAGCTTTACAGTCCTGTTTTTTTGTTTGGTTGGTTGGTTTTTGTTAATCTCCACCCCAGGTTATTTTTCCATTGATTTTTAGAGAGAGTGGAAGGGAGGGGGAGAAGCAGAGAAAGAGAAACTTTGATGAGAGACATATCGATTGGGTTGCCTCCTGTACACGCTGCTACTGGTACTGGAGATTGAGCCTGGAATTGAGGTAGGATCCCTTGCCCTTAACTGAACCCATGAACCTTCAGTCCCTGAGACAATGCTGTAACCACTGAGCCAAACCGGTTAGTGCTACAGTTATATTAATACTTTGTGACTCAAAAAAATAAAAAACCTTGTGACTCATTTTAGCATCTCCATTAATATCCTTTGTCATTCTCCCAGGATACTTTGTTATTTGTTAACTAGGGGCACAAGGTACAAAATTCGTGCACTTGGGGGAGTCCCTCAGCCCAGCCTGCACCCTCTCACATTCCGGGACCCCTTGGGTAGGGTACCCAGGCCTGGCCTGAGATCAGAGCCTATTGGGGCTTTCCTTCCACCAGGTGCAGGCAGCTGGCCCCACCCCCACTGCTGCCACTGCTTGCTTTCTGTACAGCACTGCCCACCCCACCCCACCCCCGTCCCCTTCCACCAGAGGCCTCCCTCTGCAGGCAACAGGCATGGGATGTGATGGCTTGGCTGGCCTGGGCCTCCCTCTGCAGGGCAATCGCCAGCTGGCCACACACCTGCCACAGAGTTGTAGCGGGTGGCCTGGGCCTCCCTCTTTCTTTGCTGGAGGGTGGAGCCAGCCCTACAAGGAGCCATCTGCCTACCTGATCTCCCCTAACTGCTGACCTGCCTACCTAATCACCCCTAACCACTCTGCCTGCCTGCCTGATCGCCCCTAACTATTTGCTTGGGGTGGGGCCAGTCCAGCAAGGGGCCATGGTGGTTCTGGTCTCTGGTCATTCAGGTCATTATGCTTATGGTGGCTGGCCTTTTATTATATAGGATACCTGCCTAAAAGCCCATTTCCCTGTGTACACATGTCTCCCCTGCCACCTGACACATTCAGAGGACAACTACCCTGCATCTTGGCTAATGCTACCTGAGTTTGATTGACTTTCTGTGTTAGGCACCTCGCTCCATTTGGGTTACACAGATAATCAAGTCAGTAAAACACCAGATGGTTTTAACCTAAAATGCTTCAATTTACACAACTCCTGCCCTCTGCAGTTTCCTCTTTGAGTAACCTATTTTGGAAAGGCATCCACCCAATCTTTTACAGTACAATTGTCTGTGTTGGTTTCAGGGTAGGCTTCTAGCCTGTCAGTTTCAGTTTTTGTCCTGACCATGGGACAACCACATTGTATGTGGGGGTCCAAGAGGCTGTGGACTTATTTTGATTAATTTTTCCTCCTGTGGACTCAAGGAGAAGTCACTGGCAAAAGGATCTACTTTTCATTCTTAGCTCCATGGCAATTGTGTGACCTTGGGCAGGTCATTTGTTGCTCAGTTTCCTCACAAAAGGTCATCTAGAGTAAAAAATATTATAGAATTTGAGCAGGGTTAGCAAGAGCCAGAGTATAAATTTCCAGGGTCTATGATAGTTTAGGGAAGAGGGTGTGAGGAAATTCTCTTCTCTGGCTTACTCAAAGGAAGTGAGAAAGGGTGGGAAGAGGAAGAAAGGAAAAAAGGAAAATATGAAAATAGATGATTTACCTAAAAAATTCCACTAAATTAATAGAAAGGTGTGCAAACATCTATACTAATAAAAGGGTAATATCCTAATTAGACCAGGAGACCTTCCAGACATCCTTCTGGGCAAAGCCATGGTGGTGGGGCCAAGGCAGAGGCAGTTTGGAGTGATCAGGCCAGCAGGGGAAGGCAGTTGGGGACAAGCAGGCTGGAGGGTGGGGGGGAGGGCAGATGGGGACAAGCAGGCTGGCAGGGGCGGCAGTTGGGAGCGAGCAGGCTGGCAGGGGGGGGGGGGGAGGGAGTTGGCTGCGAGCAGGCCAGCAGTGGGGGCAGTTAGGGGCATGCAGGCCAACAGGGTGTGGCAACTGGGGGCAAGCAGGCCGGCAGGGGGGCAGTTGGGAGCAAGCAAGCCAGCGGGGGGGGGGGCAGTTGGGGGCAATCAGGTAGGCAGGAAGAGTGGTGAGGGGCAATCAGGCAGGTAGGCAGATAAGTGGTTAGGAGCCAGTGGTCCTGGATTGCAAGAGGGATGTCCCAGATTGGAGAGGGTGCAGGCCGGGCTGAGGGACACACCTCCTCCCCCATGCATGAATTTCATGCGCCAAGCCACTAGTTTCTATATAACAGAAGCAACCTGAATAGCAAACGAACTATGAAAACCATTTTTAAATTCAATGGTAATCAGTAAAAGGATGTGTAAATGGACAGAGACATCATTATGTATGTCCTTAAGGTGAAAAAAAAAAATTAAGAGTGGGATATCACCAAGTGCAAGTGCAGATTTGGGGACTTCTCACACATGGCTTATGTCAATGAGAATTGGCATAGTGGTCTCGAGTCATATTGACAATATAAGCCACCCATCAATTGTTGCACAGAGATATGCAGTATGTGGGGATTATTTTGCAGGAAGCATATATTTTGGAACAGCTTAAAAGTTTGTTAATAAATAATTAGATAAAATTTTATAACAATAATGTCATTTATTTAAAAGTTTAAAATTCAAAAAATGTATTAGACATTACCTATAGATATATGTGTATGTAGACATGTAAATACACACATGAGGTGATACATAAAAACCTCAGAATATTTGTTGCCTCTGAATGGCAGAGGGAGGGAAAAGAAGCTTGGGGAGTCAAAAAACATAAATGAAATTCATGTGTAATGTGTTAACTTTTCAATCAAACAGAATAGCTGCAGTAAAAAATACCAAATACATTTGTTCATTGCAAGTTTTAGGTTTTTGTTTCATAAGTTCATGCATATCTTCACTTAAAAACTTGTTTCATAACTGCATAATACTTAAAACTGAATAAGTAAATATAACCTCATCTTAGGTATGTCACATACTTGCCTTTTCTAACACCAAAATGAGTGACACAATATTTTGCCTCGTTTGAATGAAACATTTATACCACTTCATGCCAATGGTTGTGCCAAGTTCTGTTTAAGTCTACTGGGATACAAAATGGTGATCACTGAGAGACAGGAACCCCAGAGCCAGTCAGGAAAAACATTTGATTAAACACTGAGCAGGAAATAAGTTTTTCTTGAATTTGTCCTCAGTTGATTCTGTCTCTTCAGCCATGGCACTCCTTTCTCTCCACCAACTGCTCAGGGGGCTAATCACAAACTTGCTAGAACAGAGAAAAAAAATTACCTTGTTGTAAATGACATTGGCTTGTTTGAAGTAATGAGAATTTCTAGTGCCTGACACCCTTTGTGTCACATGGGTATCCAGTGGCCAAGAGGAAAACTACAGTGCACCTTCCCATGAGAAGGTTGGATCTGGGACATGAGTCCTTCAAGGATTGACATGAGAGAAAGCACTTTTTCCTGAAAGTTGGGCTCATTGGGTCATGCTCTGATTGGTTCTAAAGGTCACAACCAGGTGTGTTAGCTCTGGGGCCTATTGGGAGGCACTCTGGTGTAGGCCAATGTCAGGACCTGACTGTGATGGATCCTGGGCACCTGTTTGGAACTACAAAACAATCCAGTTTTTTACTGGCTCTACTTGGCCTGAGTATGTGTGGAAGGGGCCAAGCTGTGCACCAATGATGGAATCTACCAGCACCAAGTCTGGTGGAAGGTCAACAAAAGGCAGAAAGTTGTTTTAGATAGTAAGGTGGACCCATCTCTTAGATGAACAAGTTTGTGCAGCTTCTCCCCTAACTTCCTGCTTCCTCCTCTTCCTCAATATCCTCAGCTTACCATTGATTTCACATTTACAGAAGGGAGCAGGACCCATATTTTCCAGGTAAAGAAAGATGGGTGTTTGTGTGTATGTTGTGGGGAGAGGCATGGAAATGTGGGGTTTGATGTTGAGGGGACCTCTCCCCTCAATCTATACCTTAAACCTACTAGCAAACTTGTTCTCAGTATAGACTTTTTTTAAACATTTTTTTTTATTTCAGAGAAGAAGGGACAAAGAGATAGAAACATCAATGATGAGAGAGAATCATTGATTGGCTGCCTCCTGCAGACCCCTACTGGGGATCCAGCCCACAACCTAGGCATGTGCCCTGACCAGGAATCGAACCATGACCTCCTGAGCCATACCAATGAGGCTCAGCATAGATTTCTCATTCTTTCTGTTTCCTGTCTCTACTGATTTTAGGCTGTAATCCATTTTAAAGGTTGAGTCCTACAAAATAGCAATTCTATCAGGTATTGTTGCTCAGAGGATATCTACACTAATAAAAGAGAAAAATGGTAATTGGCGTACGGCGCTACCCTTTTCATTGGCTAATCAGGGCTATATGCAAATTAACTGCCAACTAAGATTGGCAGTTAATTGCCAACAAGATGGCGGTTAATTTGCATATGTAGGCACAATGCAGGGAGGCGAAAGGGAAAGCAGGAAGAAGCCCCCTGCCACTAACAGTGATCGGAAACCCAGGGGGGAGCTAAGAGCTGGGGGGCAGGGCAAAGGCGGCCCTGGGGCCACCTTTGCCCTGCCCCCCAGCCATGATCAGAGAATCAGGTGCCTTTTCCGCCCTGGCCAGTGATAGCAGGAAGTAGGGGTGGAGCCAGCGATGGGAGCTGGGCACGGTAGAAGCTGGCAGTCCCAGGAGCTAGGGGTCCCTTGCCTGGGCCTAAAGCAAAGCCCATGATCACGGGGTCGCTGCAGCTGCGGGTCCCCGCTGCCCGGGCCAGACGCCTAGGCCAGAGGCGTTAGGCCTGGGCAGGGGCGGAGCCTGCAACCGCGGGGAGCTGGGGGTCCCCTGCCCAGGCCTGACACCTCTGCCGGAGGCCTCAGGCCTGGTCAAGGGGCCAATTCGGTGATTGGTGATCGGAGGGTGATGAGGGTCAACTCCTCTGGCCTGGGCCAGAGACATCAGGCCTGGGTGGGGGGTGGAGCCGGGGATTGGGGGGATATGATGGTCCCCTTGCCCAGGCCTGAAGCCTGGGTCAGAGGCGTCAGGCTTGGGCGGGGGTTGGAGCAAGCAATCAGAGGGAGATGGGGGTCCCCTGCCCAGGCATGATTCCTGGGCCAGAGGCCTCAGGCCTGGGCGGGGTCCAGAGCCAGTGATCGGGGGGAGATGGGGGTCCCCTGTCCAAACCTGACACCTCTGGCAGAGGCGTCAGGCCTGGGCAAGGGGCCGATCAGGTGATCAGAGGGTGATGGGGGTCTACGCCTCTGGCTGAGGCATCAGGCCTGGGCAAGAAGCAGAGCCAGCAATCGGAGGGGTCTGGGGGTCCCCTGCCCAGGCCTGATGCCTGGGCCAGAGGCATCAGGCCTGGGCTAGGGGCAGAACCAGTGATGGGGGGAAATGGGGGTCCCCTGCCCAGGCCCGACGCCTCTGTCAGAGGCATCAGGCCGGGGCAAGGGGCTGATCCTGCGATTGGAGGGTGATGGGGGTCAACGCCTGAGGGCTCCCAGTATGTGAGAGGGGGCAGGCTGGGCTGAGGGACACTCCCCCGCACACACACCCAGTGCACGAATTTCGTGCACCGGGCCCCTAGTTTGTATAAATAAATGACTTCACTTACCATTTATATAATTTATAAATAAACTAGAAGCTTTCAGGGATAGAATGGGGTGAGCAGACAGAACTAGCTCTGAGGTAATCTGGTGGGTGAAGAGCACTGGGAAGTGTGAGAAGCACAGCTCAGCATGTTATCCATTTGAACACCCATCACCAACATCAACTCTGTGGCCAAAGCTGAATTGTAAACATTTCTCTTCTTAGTTGATAAGAAGCTGTTCTCTACTCCCTAGCCTTAAGGTATAAAGACACAACTCTTCTTTCAAAAGGGGTGTCTGTCTGTTTAATGGTGATTCAAGTTTGTATTTGATGGCTTCCTATCAGATGAGCCAGTTTTTAACAACTAGCATGTTCAGCCTGTCTCAGTCAAAGTCTGCTCCAATAGGAGTTATTCAAATGGCTTTCCCCAATGCCAACGTTTCCAGATAGCAAGGAGAAAAAAAAATTTTAAATGTAATAGTTTGGCTCTAACCCATGTTGCTAAGTGGTTAGAGCAGTGGTTCTCAACCTTTTGGCCCTTTAAATACAGTTCCTCATGTTGTGGACCCAACCATAAAATTATTTTCGTTGCTACTTCATAACTGTAATGTTGCTACTGTTATGAATCGTAATATAAATATCTGATATGCAGGATGGTCTTAGGCAACCCCTGTGAAAGGGTCGTTCAACCGCCAAAGGGGTCGCAACCCACAGGCTGAGAACCGCTGGGTTAGAGTGTCAGCCCATGCACCAAAGGGTTGTGGGTTTGATTCCCAGTCAAGGGCACACGCCTGGGCTGCAGATTAAATCCCCTGCTCCAGTTAAGGCTCATGCAGGAGGCAACCAATGAATCTCTCTCTCTCTCTCTCTCTCTCTCTCTCTCTCTCTCTCTCTCTCTCTCCCTCCTTCCCTCCCTCCCTTTTCTCTTCCCTCCAATCTCCCTTCCACTCTCTCTAAAAAAAATCAATCAAAAAATATCCTCAGGTGAAGATTAACAACAACAAAAAATGTAAGAGTTTGTTTCTGTGACACTAAACATTGATGAATAAGGAAAAGATAATCTTTTCCACAGATATAGGCTGGATATAAAGATCAAAGAGAAAGCAAGAATCAGAGTGATTCTGATCAATTTCTTTATTTAACAAATATTTATTGATAACAACTCTTTGTCCAGTATTGTGCTTGTCCCCGAGTAATAATGGAAATACAAGATGCAGATGGCCCTACCATCATCACAGGTTAAACTTACTGGGGTGACCTTGGTTAATAATATTATATGAGTTTCAGATTTACAAGTGTATAATACATCAACTGTGTACTGCATTGTATGCTCATCACTCAAAGCCTTGTCTCATTCCGTCATCATATATGTGACCCTTTACTCTCTTCAACCTTTCCCCACCTCCCTTTCCCACTGGTAACCACCATACTGTTGTCTGTGTCTGTTTTTTAGTTAGTTAGTTAGTTAGTTAGTTAGTTAGTTAGTTAGTTAGTTTTTGGTTAATCCACACCCAAGGATTTTTTTTTCATTGATTTCTTACAGAGAGTAGAAGAGAGAAAGGGAGGGGAAGAGAGGGGAAGAGAGAGGGGGAAAAGAGAGAGAGAGAAAGAGAGAGAGAGAGAAATATGGGTGTTAGAGAGAGAGACATTGATTGATTGCCTCTCACAGGGGTCCTATCTAGAGCTGGGGATCAAACCTTCCATCCAGTATGTGCCCTTGACACAGAATTGAACCCATGGCCTTTTGGTGTTTGGGCTGATGCTCCACCCATTTAGCAATGCTGTCCAAGGCTATGAGTTTATTTGTTTTGTTTGATGGCTGATTGATTTCTATTTTATATGCCAAATATGAGTGAAATCATATGGTCCTTGTCCTTTTTCATCAGACATTTGTGCTGAGTATGATACTCTCAAGATCCAGCAACTGGGTAATTTTGAATCAGATCGCCCATGGACATGTCTGGTAGTTAGCAGGCTCTTGGGCAGGCTAAGGTGACAGGGATAAGTGGGCCTTGTGTCCCTCACCATCAATCAGGCTGGTCCTGGCTTCTTTATGAAGCTGCTGTAAGGTTCTGAAGACCAGAAAGAGACAGCAAGCCACAGGGCATCAGCACTGTGGAGTCTACTTGCATCATGCTTCTACTGTCCTATTTACAGAGCAAGTCACAGGGCCCACCCAGATGCAAGGGGTGGAGAAACAGACTCAGCAGGATGTGGGAGGAGCTTCAGATCCACATCCCAAAGAGGCAAGTATACAAAGATAGGAATAATTCATGGCTTTATCTGCCATCTGTCACACAGATTAACATAAGCTATGAGCATTGCAGCTGGGCTTTGATGGGTTTTTGCTTCACCTCCTATGATTTTCCTACTCCCCATTCTGATGACCAACTAATGCCCTCAGGATATCCACAGGCTGGAGTTTTTCACTGAGATTCTAACTAAACAATAATCTGGACTTGTACCTACAGTTTCCCTGAATCTTAGCCATCCTGTAGCCAGTGCTCTCACTTTCTGGAAATTTACTTCTCTCATCTAAGGATTCTGGTTATCAAATGTGGAAAACTCTGCTTCAGGGATGTTTTGCTCATCCTTGTATTGACAGCAGCTTCACCATAAGGTGTGTAGGAGATAGGGAATAACAACCAATTTTGTGGAAGCCAGAGTGGGGGGTTCTGCAAAATCTCTCTTCTGCTTGTTTGACATTTTAAAAAATCATTCCAATTTACAGAATAGATGGAAGAGGGCACAATGGAAATAAAGAGACAAGTTAGGGGACTGCTGAGTCATGGATGGTGGTGGTAGCTTGGACTTATGATGGTCTTCAAAATGGAGAGAAGTGATCAGATTTGTGGATAGAATCCCAAGGTGGATTGTTTCTTTGAAGTAAGGCAAAGAGAGGAATCAAAGGAGATTTCTAGGTTTTTGGTCTGAGGAACTGGATGAATAGTGATAACAACTCTGAAAAATAAAGTGGAGTTTACAATCATGTCTGCTATATTCAGTGTGATGATGTACAGATGGACTTAAAGCTGAGACAGGTGTTGCAATACAGGATTCCTCCAGGAGGAATAAGTCTTTTTCTTTTTCTTTTAACATATTTTTTATTGTTGATAGTATTACATGTATCTCCCATTTATCCCCTTCTCCCCTCTCCTCTGAACTCCTACTCACTCACCCCAGCACTTCACTACCCTATTGCCTGTGTCCAAGGGCTACGCATATCTATATATCTATAATAATAAAAGTTTAATATGCTAATTAGACTGGACGTCCTTCCGGATAAAGCTATGGCAGACGGATGCCAAGGCAGAGGCAGCAGAGGGCCCCTCACTCCCACCCCTGCTGCTGCAGTGGCGGGGGGCAAGCCCCTTGCAGGATTTTGTGCATCAGGCCTCTAGTTAGTGTATAAAAATGCTATCAATTTGTAGATGTTGATTTTGTATCCTGCTACCTCACCAAATTCATTTATGAAGTTAACAGTTTCCTGGTGAAGTCTTTAGCGTTTTCTATGTACAATATCATGTCATCTGCGAACAATGGCAGTTTTACTTCCTCCTTTCCAATTTGGATACTTTATCACTGAATGTCTGATTGCTGTGGCCATGACTGCCGGTACTATGTTGAATAAGAGTGGTGGAAGGAGACAACCTTGTCTTGTTTATGCTCTGAAGGGAAACACTTTTAGTTTTTTCCCATTGAGTATTATGCTGGCATATATGACCTTTATTATGTTGAGGTTTTATCCCTCTATTCCCACTTTACTGAGAGTTTTTATCAAAAAAAAAATGGTGCGGGATTTTGTCAAATGCTTTTTCTGCATCTATTGATATTATCATGTGATTGTTATCTTTTAATATGTTCATTTGATTTATCACATGTATTGATTTGCAAATATTGTACCAGCCTTGCATCCCCGGAATAAATCCCACTTGAGCATGGTGTATAATCTTTTTAATATATTGCTGGATCCAATTTGTTAATATTTTGTTGAGGATTTTAGCATCTGTGTTCATCAGGGATATTGGCCTGTAGATTTCTTTCTTTGTAGTGTCTTTATCTGGATTTAAAATTAGGACAGTTCATAAAAAGAGCTTTCTGCTGAATTTCTTGGAATAGTTTGAAGAGGATAGGTGTTAATTCTTTGACTGTTTGGTAAAATTCTTCTATAAATACATCCAGTCCAGGACTTTTATTTGCTGGAAATTTTTAAATTACTTGTTCAATTCATCAGTTGTTATTGGCCAACTCAGGTTTTCTTATTCTCCCTTGTTGAATTTTGGAAGATTGTATGTTTCTAGGCTTTTGTCCATTTCGCCCAGGTTATCCAGTTTGTTGTCATATAATTGCTCATCATATTTGCTTATATTACTTTGTATTTCAGTGATGTCCATTGTTATATCGCCTCTTTCATTTCTCATTTTATTTATCTGGGTCCCCTCTCTATGTTTCTTGATGAATCTGGCTAGGGGTTCATTAATCTTGTTTATCTTTTCAAAGAACAAGCTCTTGAATTTATTGAACTTTTGTAGTTTTGTTTTTGGGGGTTTTTTTGTTTGTTTTTTGTCTCTATGTCATTTCTTTCCTCTCTGATATTTATTATTTCCTTCCTTCTAATTCTTCTGTGCTTTTCTTCCTGTTCTCTTTTTAATTAAATTAGTTTTAGGGGTAGATAGTTTCTTAGTGCTTTTTCTTGTTTCTTGAGGTAGGCCTGTAGTGCTATGAACTTCCCTCTCAGGACTGCTTTCACTGTGTCCCATTTGTTTTGGGTGGTTGTGTGTTCATTTTCATTTGTTTCCAGGAAATCTTTAATTTTTCTTTATTTAGCTCATTGGTAGCCCATTCATTGATTAATAATATGCTATTTAGCCTCCATGTATTTTAGTGTTTTTGAGGTTTTTTATTGTAGTTGGTTTCTAACTTCATGCCATTTGATGTGAGAAGATGCTTGGTATTACAGCAATCTTCTTGAATTTGTGTAGACTTGTTTTGTGCCCTAACATGTGGTCTACCTTTGATAATGTTCCATATGCATTGAGAACAATGTATATTCTGTTGCATTGACGTGAAATGTTCTATAAATATCCATTAGATCCTTCTCTTCTAGTGTGTCATTTATGGCCTCTGTTTCCTTATTAATTTTTTGTCTGAAAGCTGTATCCAGTGATGTCTTGGGGGTGTTAAAGTCCCCTACTATGACTGTATTGCTTTCAATATTTCCCTTAAAGTCCATCAAGAGCTTTTTATGTATTTGGGTGCTCCTCTATTGAGGAATCAGTCTTATTCAAGGGCTTTGCTTATTCAAGGGTCTTCCTTCTGGGAGAAACAGGCTCTCAGATGTGATTGTTGGTTGCCTTCAATGGTCCCAACCTGTGTTTAGCAAATCCTGAAGACTTTTATAGACACATTAAAAATATAAGCAGAGCTGCAGAGACTGCACCATCTTGAGTGGCTATTATTGGAAGCATATATATCCAGAGACCCTGCAACCACCGCATCCAGGAATCAGCTACTAACCCAGAAACACCGGATCTCAAGCAACAAGAATACGTGGACTCAGAGGAAAGGTCAGATTTTGCCTAGATAAAGGTGCAGTTTGCAATTCAAGTTGGAGAGAGGAACGTGTGCAGGGGAAGTCTGTGCCCCACAAAGTCCACTGCCTTTGGGGCCAGCATGATCCGCAAGTGTGGAAGGGGTCCCACAGGGCTGCTGGCATAAGAGAACTCTAAAAATAAACCCATAGCTGGACTGGATGCAAAAAAGGCAGCCTCGGATTTTGCCAGTGTGCCAGCTGCTTAGTGCCAGGGGAGAGAGGACGTGCAGAAGAGACTGTGAACAGAGCTGGACAGTGGAGGGTTGTGAATTCACACACCTTCTCAGGCTCTTTTTTTCTCTCCCCCTTAAATCTTGGTGTTTGATTATTAAACCCAATATATAGGATCGCACAATTGGGGTCACTCACAGAGACTGCAGGGGAAAGCTGTTTTTGTGGAACCTGGGAAAGAGAGCGGGGAGTAACGATCAAAGAACCAGCTCTGGGCAGTTGACTCTCCCAAACCAGTATTAAGTGTGATAGGGGAAAAAAAAAAAAACCTAACTACTGGTTAGAGAGGGTTTATAGTCTCAGAGGTCAATCCAGAAATACAGCTACCCAGGGGCTGAACCACAAAATGATTCTTCTGTAAATACAAATAAAGGCAGTCTGGGAAACATACTGCCTGCTTTAAAATCAGAACTGTGGTTTACAACACGGAGGAACAGTATATCACAGGGAACTTCAACACTCGCCTGAATACCTGACAGGACTAAGGCGTGCCAAACAGAAGAGTAGAGGAATTGAAGGACCTTCACTACTGCACATTTTTTTCACCTTTTACTCAGGAAACTACTTTTTTTTGTTTTTTTATCACCTGATTTTACCTTTTTAATTACTACACTTTTATTTTTAACCAGTATTATTACTACTACCATTTTACTTTTTTTTTTATAGTGTCATTTTATTTTCTCTTTATTTTATTTTGGGATTAGTGTTCTCCATTCTATTTTCATCGTTCCTTTAGCATCATTTTTCTCTACCTCAACTTTACCTTTATGCCAAAACTCTCTTCCACACTTTTCCCCTTTTGTTGTCCTGTTTCTCTTACCCTATTCCTGCTTTACATTTTCCCTATTCATTCTTTTTACCAACTGTTAAAATTTCACCCTAATTATATATCTAATTTCCAATCCACTGCTCTAAATCCATATACACCTCTCTCTTATCTTTCTTCACTATCGAAATTTTTTTTCTCTGTGTCGTTTTGTTGTTGTTTGCTTGATTATTGAGTATATTGGGTCTTTTTATGCTTGTTTGTGATATTGTTTTGCTTTTTCTTTTTATTTTTCTGTTGGGTTTTTTTTTCTGGTTATTTTTTCTTCTGTTTTCCCTCGCCTCACTTGATATTAGTTGTTTTTTGTAGTTTGCATTCATCTCCAGGGATCTGTTGCTGGAATTTGTTGGGATTAGTGGTGGTTCTATTGGAGTTTTCTCCCCATATAGTTTCTTCCCCTCTTCTCTTTCCTTCTCTTTCTTTTCTCTCTTACTTTTTTTTTCTTGTCCCAATTTCATTTTTTCACTCCTTTTTTTTCTTTTTCTCTTTTTTCTTTTTCTCTTCTTTCTTCCTTACCCCCTAATTCTCTTTGCTCAGGTGGTCACCCTTATTTAGGGTTATTAGTATTGTGAATACATTTGAGTTCAGTGCCTAGTGTGTAGTGCCTTGTTGTGTTGTATTTTGTGCCTTTAAATTAACAGAACTGCATAACCAAACACCTGGAGAAGAAAGATCATGGGGAGACAAAGAAACAGCCCGCATATGAAAGAAAAACAGGAATCACCAGAAAACAAAGTAAACTAAATAGAGGCAATGGAGGCAAGCAACCTGTCAGAGAAAGAATTCAGAGAAATGGTCATAAGGTGGATGAAAAGAATGGAAGACAAATTCAACAATATGTGTAAGAACCAAGAGGAAATGAAGAAGAACCAAGAAGAAATGAAAAATGACATAACTGCTATAAAGAACTCAATAGAAAGCATCAACAGTAGACTAGAAGAAGCAGAGGACTGCATCAGCGAGCTAGAAGACAAGGTAGGAAAAAATACCCAAGCAGAGCAGCTTCTAGAAAAAAAAATTAAAAAGCAGGAGAGCATAAGAAAATTTTGGGACAACACGAAGTGAAACAACATCTGCATAATAGGGGTGCCAGAAGGAGAGGAAACTGAGCAAGGAATAGAAAACCTGTTTGAAAAAATAATGACGGAAAACTTCCCTGATATAGGGAAGAAAAAACTCACACAAATCCAAGAAGCTCACAGAGTCCCAAACAAAATGAACCCCCAAAAGACCGATGCCAAAGCACATTATAATTAAATTGGCAAACACCAACGACAAATCAAGAATCTTAAAAGCGGCCAGAGAGAAACAAAGAGTTACCTACAAAGGATCCCCTGTCAGACTAGCGACTGATTTCTCAACAGAAACACATCAGGCAAGAAGGGAATGGAATGAAATATACAAAGTCATGCAAAGGAAGGGTCTGAATCCAAGAATACTATACCCGGCAAGAATATTAATCAAAATTGAGGGTGAAATCAGGAGCTTCACAGACAAAAAAGGACTACAGGAGTTTATCACCACCAAACCAGCAATGCAAGAAATACTAAAGAGCCTGCTATAAAAAGAAAAAATAAGAAACAAAGAAGGAACACAGGAGTAAAGAATAAAATGGCAACAAAAAAGTATCTATCAATAATAACTTTAAATAAAAATGGATTAAATACCCCTATCAAAAGACATAGGGTAACTGAGTGGATAAGAAAACATGACCCATATATCTGCTGTCTACAGGAAACCCACCTCAGAAAAAAAGATGCACACAGACTGATAGTGAAGGGATGGAAAAAGGTTCTTCAGGTGAATGGAAATGAAAAAAAAGCTGGGGTAGCAATACTAATATCTGACAAATTAGATCTCAAAATGAAGGACATAAAAAGAGATAATGAAGGCCACTGCATAATACTAAAGGGAGCAATCCAACAAGAAGAAATAACTCTGGTAAACATACACGCACCCAATATAGGAGCACCCAAATACATAAGAAAACTGCTGGAGGAGATCAAGGGAGAGATTGACAGCAATACAATCATAGTAGGGGACTTTAACACCCCACTATCACCATTGGACAAATCCTCTAAACAAAAAATCAGCAAAGAAACATCAATCCTAAATGACTCACTAGATCAGATGGAATTAATTGACATCTTCAGAACATTTTACCCCAAAGCCAAAGAATCTGCATTTTTCGCAAGTGCACATGGGTCATTTTCAAAGATAGACCATATATTGGGTCACAGGCAAAGTCTCTTCAAATTCAAGAAGATAGAAATCATATCAAGCATCTTCTCAGATCACAATGGCATAAAACTGGAAATCAAATAAAATAAAAACAATCCAAAAAAATCAAACACATGGAGACTAAATAGCATGCTATTAAACAATGACAGGGTTACCAGAGAGATCAAATAAGAAATAAAAAACATCATGGCAACAAACGAGAATGAAAACACAACAATCCAAAACCTATGGGACACAGCAAAAGCAGTCTTGAGAGGGAAGTTCATAGCTCTACAAGCCTACTGCAAAAAAAACAAGCATAACCAATGGACATAAGACACTGGGTGATAGGGGAGGCTAGGGGACTGTCTAGGGCGGGGGGATAAAATGGATACATATGTAATACCCTTTGTAATACTTTAAGCAATAAAAAAAAAATAAAAAATAAAAAAAAATAAATAAAAGTAAAAAAAAAATAAAATAAAAAAATAAAAAAAAAAGAAACGATGATAATAAATTACCTAACCCTACAACTCAAAGAGTTAGAAATAGAGCAACAAGAAAAGCCCAGTGTAAGCAGAAGGAAGAAAATAATAAAGATCAGAGTGGAGATAAACGACATAGACACCAAAAAAACAATAAAAAAGATCAACAAAACCAATATCAGGTTCTCTGAAAGGGTAAACAAGATAGATGAACCTCTAGCCAGGCTCACCAAGAAACAAAGAGAGAGGACACAAATGAACAAAATCAGAAAGAGAAGAAATAACAACAGACCCCACAGAAAAACAAAGGATTGTTAAAAAAAAAAAAAAATACTAAGAACAACTCTACTCCAACAAACTAGACAACCTGGAAGAAATGGACATATTCCTAGAAAAAAAACAACCTTTCAAAACTTAATCAGGAAGAATCTAAAAATCTCAATAGGCCAATAACTATGGAAGAAATTGAAGCAGTCATCAAAAAGCTTCCAGCAAACATACGCCCAGGGCCACACAGCTTCACAGGGGAGTTTTACCAAACATTCAAGAAAAAACTAAAACCTATCCTCCTCAAACTATTCAAAATATTCAAGAGGAAGGAACACTTCCAAGCTCATTCTATGAAGCCAGCATCATCCTCATACCAAATCCAGATAAAGACAACACAATGAAAGAGAATTATAGGACAATATCCCTCATGAACAAAATCCTCAACAAAATCTTAGCAAATCGGATCCAGCAGTACATCAGAAAGATCATGCACCATGACCAAGTAGGATTTATTCCAGGGATGCAAGAATGGTACAGTACCCACAAATCAATAAATGTAATACATCACATAAACAAATTGTGAGGAAAAAAACCACATATTCATATCAATTGATACAGAAAAACTATTTGACAAAATCCAACACCCTTTCTTGATAAAAACTCTCAGCAACGTAGGAATAGAAGGGTAATACCTCAACATAATAAAAGCCATATATTTCAAACCCACAGCCAACATCATAATCAATGGGCAAAAACTAAAACCATTTCCACTAAGAACAGAAACAGGACAGGGATGCCCCCTCTCACCACTCCTGTTCAACAAAGTACTGGAAGTACTAGCTGTTGCGATCAGACAAGAAGAAGAAATAAAAGGCATCCAAATTAGAAAAGAAGAAGTAAAACTGTCCTTATTTGCAGACGACATGATATTATACATACAAAACCCTAAAGTCTCCATCAAAAAACTACTAGACTTAATACATGAATTTGGCAATGTAGCAGGACACAAAATTAATCCCAAGAAATCTAAGGCATTTCTATACACCAATAGTGAACTTTCAGAAAGAGAGACTAAAAAAAAACCCCATTTACCATCGCACCAAAAAAATTAAGCTACCTAGGAATAAACTTAACTAAAGAGGTAAAAGACCTCTACTCAGAAAACTAAAGGACGTTGAAAAAAGAGGTAGAGGAGGACATAAACAGATGGAAGAACATACCGTGTTCATGGATTGGTCGAATCAACATCATCAAAATGTCCATACTATCCAAAGCAATCTATGGGCAAAAACTAAAACCATTTAATCCCATTAAAATACGAACGGCATATTTCACAGATCTGGAACAAACTCTCCAAAAATTCATCTGGAATTAAAAAAAGGCCCCGAATAGCTGCAGCAATACTGAGAAAGAACAAAGTAGGTGGGATCTCAATACCAAACATCAAGCTGTATTACAAATCCACTGTTCTCAAAACTGCCTGGTACTTGCACAAGAATAGACATATAGATCAATGGAATAGAATAGAGAGCCCAGAAATCAGCTCGAGCCAATATGCTCAATTAATATTTGACAAAGGAGGCAAGAACATATAATGGAGTTAAGACAGTCTCTTCAATAAATGATGTTGGGAAAATTGGACAGATACATGCAAGAAAATGAAACTAGATCACCAACTTACACCATACACAAAAATAGACTCAAAATGGGCAAAGGACTTAAATGTATGATGGGAAACCATAAAAATTCTAGAAGAATCCAAAGGCAACAAAATCTCAGACATATGGCGAAGCAATTTCTTCACTGATACAGCCCTTAGGGCACTTGTAACTAAAGAGAAAATGAACAAATGTGACTTTATCAAATTAAAAAGCTTCTGCACAGCAAAAGAAACCATCAACAAAACAACAAGAAAACCCGCTGCATGGGAAAACATATTTGCCAATGTCATATCTGATAAGGGCCTAATCTCCAAATTTATAGGGAACTCATACAACTTAACAAAAGGAAGATAAGCAATCCAATCAAAAAATGGGCAAAGGATCTAAATAGACACCTTTCAAAAGAGGACATTCAGAAAGCCAAGAGACATATGAAACCATGCTCAAAGTCACTAATCATCCGAGAGATGCAAATCAAAACAACAATGAGGTACCATCTCACACCTGTCAGAATGGCTATCATCAACAAATCAACAAACAACAAGTGCTGGAAAGGATGTGGAGAAAAGGGAACACTTGTGCACTGCTGGTGGGAATGCAGGCTAGTGCAGCCACTATGGAAGACACTATGGAGTTTCCTCAAAAAACTGAAAATGGAACTCCCATTTGACCCTGTGATCCCACTTCTAGGAATATATCCCAAGAAACTAGAAACACCAATCAGAAAGGATATATGCACCCCTATGTTCATAGCAGCACAATTCACCATAGCTAAGATCTGGAAACAGCCTAAGTGCCCATCTGTAGATGAATGGATTAGAAAACTGTGGTACATCTACACGATGGAATACTATGCTGCTCTAAAAAGGAAGGAACTCTTACCATTTGCAACAGCATGGATGGAACTGGAGAGCATTATGCTAAGTGAAATAAGCCAGTCAATGAAGGAAAAATACCACATGATCTCACTCATTCATGGATAATAAAGACCACTTTAAACTAATGAACAAAAATAGATACAGAGGCAGAGCTGCCTCAAACAGACTGTCAAACTGCAGCGGGAAGGTCAGGGAGGGTAGGGGGTAGAACGAGGGGTAAGAGATCAACAGAAGGACTTATATGCATGCATATAAACATAACCAATGGACATAAGACACTGCGGAGTAGGGGAGGCCAGGGGAATGTCAAGGGCGGGGAGAAAAAGGAGGCATATGTAATACCCTTTGTAATACTTTAAGCAATAAAAAATAGAAAAATAATAACCCACAGGGCGCAGGATACAGGTCTTGAATGGTAACAGGCTTGAGGTCATTGGCCACATGGGAGCATATGAAACATGACAGTTCCATCCCTGAACCCTAACTTAAGAGTGATCTCCCTCTAGAAGACTTGTGATAGGAGTGTTGCCTCATATTTCTCCTGTACTGTTCACCTGGCCACGCTCTTCATCATTAGGAGCTCCTTTCCACACCCAGCTCTGCTGTGAGCCACCTGTCTCTCTGCTGTGGGTCTCCAACTGCAACTCCATGAAGGTGCCCTCCCCCCTCCCAGGATGCTGCTCCTTCCACATAGTCAAAAGCAAAAAGTTGAATGGGGGGAAAACCACAGCTTCCTTTGTTACATTTTTCATTTATTCTTTTTTCCCTTTCATTCTTCACATCATACACACATGGCAATGTGAATGTATATGATTTTTTTCAAAGGTTGTGGGTTATTTAAAATAAACACACACATATTTCTTTATCTTTTACTAGAGTCTGCCTTGTGGAGCTCAGGGCTTTTTTAGCTGCTAGGATTCACATAAATTCAAAGCTCAAACTTATTACAACACTGAAAAAATAATAACAGGAGATGAAAACAACAGATTCCTCACACAGTGCTGACTCTTCCACAAATCAACAATTAAGCTTGGTATACCAGATGCCTATTGCTGCTGTAACAAATTACAAAAATGTAGTGGCCTGAGGCAATACTAATGAATTCTCTTAGAGTTCTGGAGGTCAGAAGCCTGAAATTAGTCTTATGGAGATAAAATGATGGTATCATCAGGGCTGATCTTTCTGAAGGCTTCCAGCTTCTAGAAGCTTCCAGAGTCCGTAGTTTGTACCCACATCACTCTAATCTCTGCTGCCATCATCACATTGCCTTCTTCCTCCTTTTATCTTCTTGCCTCCATCTTCTAGGGACCTTTGTGATTACATGTAGAACCTACTCAGATAGACAATCTCCTCATCTCAAAATAATTAACTTCATCACATCTGCAATAAGGTAATATTCACAGGGTCTGCAGATTAGGATGGCTGTCTTCAAGGGGTTAATTTTCAGGATATCACATGTTGATACCTTAACCTCTCTGCAACTCACTTTCATAGTCTTTAAAATGGAATATTTGCTTCATAGGCTTGATGTTGGTACAAAAGCATGGGGTGCTGCTCTTAAAAAATACTTAAAATGTGGAAGTAGTTGTGGAATTGAAGGTAATGCACAGAAGCTGGGAGAATGCTGAGGGACCTGATACAGAAGGTTTAGATTTTTCTAGAAGAAATTATTGCTGGGAATTTGAATATTAAAGGTGAGATATCAGATCAAAGTGAAGACCGTGTTATTGGACATACAAAGTGGGGGGAGAAGATGCTGAGTTGTTGTTTTTTTACTGTTGGGTAGAAAGAAGAGCTTGTAAGTGATGAACTTGAGTCTTTACCTGAGGAGGTTTCCAAGCACATTGTGGGGGTACATCCTGGTGTCTCCTTGTAAAAGGCAAAATATCAGAGTGATGAATCTACCAGCCAAAAAACTCCAAGGATTGGCAGCAGGCACGAGGACCTGGAAACCAGCAAGGGAAGATTCTCCCCAGTACCTTCATAGAGACAAATGCTCTGCCAACCTTTTGATGCTGGACCCCTAGAAGTATGGGACCATAAGTTTCTGTAGATTTAAGCTATACTGTTTGTGGTACTGTGCTATGTCAACCCTAGGAATCTCACACAACACCTTGCTCCTTCCTCCACCTTTTCTCCTGCCCTCCTCCTGTTCCATCCTCTCAGCATCCCAGAGGTTTCCCCTTCTGCATGAGCTTGTGTTTATTAGAGTAATCCTTCCCACCCCCACCCACTCATCTGGCCCAGGAGGACCACAGAGGCTGATGATGAGTGTAGGGGTGGCTTTCTCAGAAACCCTTAAACTCTGCATGACCCTGTTTCTCAGCAATGTCTCCCTGCCCAGGATTCTAGACTCTAGATTCGCCCCCTCTCCATCCTCTTTACTTTTACCCTTTCTGGACTCAGGCCCTTTACAGAAGAATTTAACAGTCATCAAAAATTTTACAATGCAAAAACAAAACCAAAAACTTCTTTTTGAGAGAGACGGAGAAAATGAAGGGCTCACGGATTCTTAAGGGGAAGGGATAGATTGCCAGCTGGTGTGAGCACAACAGCTCCTGAGACCACCTCTGCCTGAGAGCATGCTCCAGGCCCACCCGCAATAGCCAACCTCAGACTCCAAAAGAGCACCAAATTCCTACAAAAGAATCATTTTACAAAAACTCACTGACACAGACAACATTATGGTGTTTACCAAAAAGATGGAGTGAGAGGGGCCCGGAAAGTGTAAAGGGGGTCAAACATTTGGTGACAGAAGGAGACCAGACTTTGGCTTGGGCACACAATGCAATATACAGAAGAGGTATTATGGAATTGTACACCAGAAACCTATATCATGTTATTAACCATTGTCACCCCAATAAATTTAATTCAAAAAAGATAAATAGTTTTACCTAGGGAGGGCATTATCCCTTACAAAATAAGACAAAATGATTTTTCATGCATTTAAATATATCTACGCCAGCAGCCTCTGCTGCAGCACAGGATGGATAACATGTCTGAAAATGTGTCCCTTCTGTTGTCCCAGTGACACTTTCTTTGTTCCATAAGTTCAGTCATATTAACACATCAGCATTGGTGTCCGCCATTAACACATGAAATGCAGGCAGGAAAGATATGTGCTTCTGATCTGCACTATTGAGTCTATGGCTTTGGACAAAACATAACCCTTCTGAGCCCGTGTATCTCTACAGGTGAGAAGGTAGAGAAGGGTCAGATCATCTAAGTCTGATGCCCCGACCCCGAATTTACATTTTACACCAATATCTGGGCCTTGTTTCTAGAGAAAAAGTCCCCAGACTCTCCCACTGGTTTGAATCCTGAGCCTTGGCTGTTTACCCACACTTCCTCTCAGATGTTGGTTGATTATAGTGATAAACCTGTGACAGCGAATAGGCTTCTTCATGGTAGACCACTTGGAGGGACCAGTCCTGGGACTCTTGGCTTGAGGGTCTGTGTGAAGGAGCAATGTCACTGCGGGCCTCTGCTCCCATGCTTTGAGTGCCTGGGGTCATCAGAGTCATGTATAGTTACAGACAGTGACAGATCCCAGCCCCATTACCATGTGGCACCAACAGCCAGGAAGGCAGGAAGCAGAGAAGCAAGTGTGCCTCTCCCACAGTCTCTTCCAATCTCAACACACCCTCCATTCCCTTCCTTACTCAGCTGCCAGGCCTTTTTAGTCCCCTTCCTCCAAAACCCATTTGTTTGTTAGCACAACCCTGAATTCTTAGCCCTTGACATTGGGGCCGAAGAAGAGGCTCCTTAGAACAGGAACCAGGAAAGAATTCAGAGGTTACCAGATCCATCTGCTAGCATTCAGTCACTTGCCTCTTTTCTGGGATTTTCAGTTTGGCGTCCACAATTTCTGCTGTTATCTGCATTTTTTCCTTTTGGGTTTAGTTTGATGTCCTTAGGTGCTTTTCTACTACTGATAAATGCTGTAAGTACATCTTTTCCACGGGACAAAGATGCAATTTTAATGTGTATCTAAGTGTATTACAGCAATTTTTATTTTTTTTTATTTTATTTTTTTTTTGCTTCTCATAATCCACTCAGTTTCCAAGAAATGAGCTACAGGATGTTATTGTAAATTTGTGCACAGGAAAGCATGCAGCCTGCCTCCACCACAGCACTTTCCAGCCTCACTTCCTCCTTGTTCTGTTTAAGTCATCACTTGAAGTTTTGGTCACAGCACAGACTAGAAAGTCTAGGTTACAGGACCCATGTTGTCTTATTTGTACCTGCTGAAGTGTTCAGAATGGTGACAGGAGAAGGCTCATCCAAAAAGAAACCACATCATGGAGATCGCCCTGAACAGTGTTCAGGATCTATTCGGACCCTGCCTAGGCTGGTGCTGGCCTGAGGATGAAATGGAGGAGTTCTCCTGTGAGTTTCCAAACCCTCACCTGTTCCTCCTCCAGAGCAGGCACAATACTTACTACTTTGAATCTGACATGAGCCAAACAAAATAAATTCTACTCTGCATTGAACCAGTGCTCATGGATGTTGCCATCTTTCAAGCTCTAACAATGATATTCTCAAAGCTTAACTTGTGAATAAACAGCTTATGCAGCCTCTTTCTTTTGGAATATTTCTTGAAGAAACATCCCTTGGAAATATCACTTAAAATTAGGAGACTAGTTTCTGAGCTGTGAAAGACCATAAATGATTATTTGTAAGTATAAGGAGACACCAGCATTTCTCCTATCCTCTGCAAGTATAATACATCTGCATTGATTGGAAAGCCAAGGACTCCAGATAAACACAGCAACATAGAAGGCTAGGGAGCTGTCATCTAAGCCCCATTTAGCAATACTTCATTGAACCCCACTGAACAACCACAAAAAGGGAAAACTAAACTATGCAAAATCCATGCCCTCAGCAGGAAGGAAAATGAGGAAAGCTAGCATGGTAGCCACCATTTAATCTAAAATTGCTGACCAGGTTTTCACTTGCAGACATCATCGTGAGGGGCCCTGCAGAATTATTGCTGGTGGAACAACCACATCTGGTGACGTTTTTAACAATTAATGTCTCTAAAAGGTCATATAGCAAATGAAGAAATTTTAATTTTTTACAATATACCAAATTTTAGTAACAAGAGTGAGAATCTGTGTGGTCCTTAACCCATGACTTCCTTCCTCCCTCCCCCAGTGACCTTCAGCTTAGCTTAAGGGAAACTCCATTCTGGGCAGGTGTGATAAAGAAGATGGGGTTCCTGTTCCCCTCAGTTAACCATCAAGTATATGCTGCCTTACCAATAGGGGCAGGCTGGCATTATTTCTCATGATTCCCATTAACTCTGAGTTTCTGGACAAAACTGGCCCACACTCCAGCACATTTACATGATGGAGGGTCTATGCGAGGAGAGGTAGGTTGAGAAGATCAGAGGCCTACTGCTCAGAGCCCTGAGCAGTGGTTTAGCACTTTTGAGCAGGAGGAAAAGAAGTCCATAATTACAGATAACTCCAAAGCTCTCCTCAAAAAAAATTACTTTATTTGAAGCAGAGTGTGGGAAGTTCAAAGGGCACTCTTGAAAACAGTGAAAATTTATTGGTAAATAATTTACAGGAGTCTGGAAATCCCATAACAGTTTCAAGAGAGACCATAGGTCAGCAATGTACAAGAGAGAACCAGGAAAAGAGACATGTACAAAGGGTCATTCTAGGATCAGACAAAACCTAAAAGTCTGACCCCAAAAACCAGCCTGCAAAGGAAAACAATTTTATTTATATCAGACTGTGGAGCAATTTATGCCCAGAGACATTGTAAATAACAGGAGTGCAATCAGCTGGCAATTGGTAGTCCTAACAGCTGGGTATAATACAAATGGAGACACAGAGCGTAACAGAGAGACTCAGGAAAGAGGTAAACAAGGAGAGCACTGATAAAACTATTGTCATCCCAGGTGACATCCCAAGGCTGCACCTTCTGAGGAGCATCATCAGAGGTTTCACACTGCAGGGGACATAGACTTCCCCAGAAGAGTCCAGCCATGTCACTAAACAAACATGCAAACAACAGCAACTTGAGCCCTAGAAATGCAGAAGGTAAATCACTGTCCAGAGCACTGCACTACATTACTTAAAACACCCAGTTTTTAACAAAACTGCAAGACATACAAAGAAACAGGAAATTGTGACCTATGTAGTGAAAACAATTCAGGCAGCAGTAACTCTGTGACAAGGCCAACATATTGGATTTGAAAACAGTGCTTCCAAGCAGCAGTCAGAAATATGTTTAAAGAACTGAGGAAGTTTGGAAGATGGCGAATGGCAAGAAGGCAGAGATGGACAATGTGTCAGAGAGTGAGGGAGTTATAGAGGAGTGTGTGGATATGTGGTGTGTGTGTGTGTGTGTGTGTGTGTGTGTGTGTGTGTGTGTGCGCGCGCGCGTGTGTGTGTGTTAGAAACAGTTAGATCCTGCGGGTCTTCTGGGGGCTGCCAGACCAGGCAGTCTTGAACTGTGAAACCCCGCTGCCACTGTGGACACTCCAGGTGGGGGCAGTGTGGGCACAGAGACCATGTCATCTTGAAGAACAGGACTGCTTACGACTAGGACCCTAGCCTCATCACCACCCAATGTGGTCTCAGACGAAATCTGGGACCCTACAACCACTTGGGACAAACACCTGCAGACCCACAGACACCAAGACCCAGGCATCCTGGCCGCAGATTACTGAGAGTCACAGAGCCCGTCCCCCTCCCCACCGGCCTTCAGCTGTGGCATGGGACCTGCCAGACCCGCTCCACATGAGCAGGCTTCCTGCTGACACAGGGTAGCTGTACAATTAACTATGACTCTGGGTGTGCAGACACAGGGAGTCTGTTTTCTGTGGCGCAGGAGTGGCCTCCCACTGACACAGAGCAGCTGTACAACTTGGCCCCCCAAGCAGACAAGGGACCCTGATTCTTCGCACGAGAGGCAGCACTGAGCACCAGTGACTTGACTCAAGCGCACATACGTGGGGACTCTGTTTCTCATCATGCACACATGAGATCCCTGATTCTCAGTGCACACTGAGAGCCTGTGATTCCAATTCTCAGCATGAGCACACACAGGGACCCTGATTCACAGCATGAGGCCACACCAAGTGACAATAACTCTGATACTGGATTTTCAGCGCATGCACACAGGAACTCTGACTCCTGGCACGTGCTAGAGGTCTCTGATTTTTGGCGTATGCCTGTGGGGACTTTTTTTCAGTATGGCTCATGCGGGGTCCCTGATTCTAGGTGTGTGCATGAGGCCGCACAGAGCGCTGGTGAGTCTGATTCTCGGTATGCATGTCTCCCACCAACCCACACCAGCCACACATCTCCATGTCAGAGCTCTTCAGTGACACTTGGGTGGCACGACGCTTCCACTGCACACAGCTCAGGTCCCCACAACTCAGCATTTGGACCTTCTGGTAATAGTTGGAATGGGGAGACAACAAAACAATCCTTAAATGAAAGAAAAAGAGAAATGACTAAGGGAAAAAGGTGAAACTGAGGCATGCCATATGACAGAAAAGGAATTTAGAGTAATGGTCATACAGTTCATAAGCTGGATAGATGAAAAAATTAACAACCTATGCAAAAATCAGGAAGAAATCAAAAGTGATATAGCTACAATCAGAAACACTATGAAAGGTTTCAACAGTAGACTAGAAAAAACAGAGGACTGAATTAGTGAGTTAGAAGATAAGGTAGAGAAATTAGCCCAATCTGAACACCAACTGGAGAAAAAAATTAAAAAGCAGGAGTAGAGCCTAAGGGAGCTTTGGGTCAACACAAAATTAAGTAACATACATATAACAGAGGTGCCAGAAGGATAAGAAGAATAGCAAGGATTAGAGAATGTATTTGAAGAAATAATGACAGAAAACTTCCCTGATATGGGGAAGAAAAAAGTCGCACAAGTACAGAGAGTCCCAAGCAAAAGGAATCCCAAAAGACCCACACCAAGACATATGGTAATTAAAATGGCAAATGTTAATGACAAGGAAAGAAAACAGAGAAGTGCCTACAAAGGAACCCACCCCCCATCAGATTATCAAATGATTTCTCAACAGAAAGACACCAAGCTAGAAGGGAATGGAATGAAGTATACAAAGTGATGCAAAGCAAAGAATTGAATCCAAGAATACTCTATCCACCAAGACAATCAATCAAAATTGAAGGGGAAATCAGGAGCTTCACAGACAAAAAAAATGAAAAGGGAGTTTATCACTACCAAGCCATCAATGCAAGAAATGCTAAAGGGAATTCTGTAAAAAGAAGAAATAGAAAGGGAGGAAGGAATACCAGCATAAAGCACAGAAATGGCTACAAACAAATACCTATCAATAATAACATTAAACATAAATGGACTAAATGCTCCAATAAAAAGATATGGGGTAACTGAATGGATAAGCAAATATGACCCATATATATGCTATCTACAGGAGACCCACCTCAGAAGAAGGGACTCACACAGACTGAAAGTGAAGGGATGGAAAAATATCTATTAGGCAAATGGAAATAAAAAAAAATCTGGGATAGCAATACTTATATCTCACAAAATAGACCTCAAAGTGAAGGCCATAACAAGAGACAAGGAAGGCCATTTCATAATTCTAAAGTGATTGATACAACAATAGGATATAACTCTGGTAAACATATACGCACCCAATGCAGAAGTACCCAAATACATTAAAAAAAAAAACTACTGGAAGATATCAGGGGAGAGATTGACAGCAATACAATCATAGCAGGAGACTTTAATACTGAATTAACATCACTGGATAAATCCTCTAGACAAAAAATTAGCAAAGAAAAAGCAATCCTAAATGACTCACTAGATTAGATGGACTTAATCGACATCTTTAGAACATTCACCGCAAAACTACAGAATATACATTCTTCTCAAGTGAACATGGGACATTTTCAAAGATAGACCACATATTGGGACACAGGCAAAGTCTCTCCAAATTCAAGAAACCTTGTACACTATTGGTGGGAATATAAATTGGTGCAATCACTATAGAAGACAGTATGGAGAGTTATTAAAAAATAAAAATAGCACTACCATATGATCCATATTGAAATCTATTGAAAGGCAATGAAAATAGGATCTGGAAAAGACATGTTCATTGAAGCATTATTCACAATAGCCAGATATGGAAACACTCTGTCTACAGATGAAGAGATGAAGATTATGTGAGACATATATATTTACAGGGGTGGGAAAAAGGTTTACAGTTGTGAGCACAAGAAACAAATAATACAATAAATAATTATACAGGAGTAAACTGTATTTTGAATACTCACAACTATAAAGCTACTTTTGGCGTGTGTGTGTGTGTGTGTGTGTGTGTGTGTGTGTGTGTGTGTTCTTCTATGAGGATTAGAAGAACATGTTTCCACTTGCAAAAGGACTTAGGAGCATTTGCTAAGTGAAACTAGTCATACAGAGGATAATAAATACTATATGACATCACTTTTTTAAAGTATATTTTTATTGATTTCAGTGAGGAAGGGAGAGGATGAAAGAGAGAGAGAAAGAGAGAGAAACATCAATGATGAGAGAGAATCATCAATTGGCTGCCTCCTGCACACCCCCTACTGGGGATCAAGCCCAGAATCTAGGCATATGCCCTGATGGGGAATCACACCCAGATTACCAGGGGCTAGTGGATGGGGGAAATGGGGAGATGTTAGTTAAACATTACAGAATTCTAGTTATAAATGCATAGGTTCTGGAGATTGAATACACAGCATAATAATCTACACAAATAAAAGACAAACATGCAAATTGACTATACCTTCCTACACTTTAAGCCACGCCCAGCAGCCAATCAGAGTGAGTATATGCAAATTAACCCAACCAAGATGGCAACCGGCAGCCACAGAGCTGGAGCGAGGGGAGGTTTGGTTGCTCCAGTGATGGAGGAAGCCAAGCTTCCCACCTGACCCGGCTGGCTCTGAGCTCCACTCAAGGCAACAAAATAAACCCCAGATACCTGCTTTCAGCCGGCCGTGGCCACAGAGCTGGAGAGAGCAGGAGGCTTGGGTTGCCCCTGGAGATGGAGGAAGCCAAGCTTCTCGTCTGCCCTGGCCAGCTCTGAGCTCCGCTCAAGGCTACAAAGTTTCAATTATAGAAGGTAAATAAATCTCAGAATAAAAAAGAAAAAAAAGAGAGGATGGGAGCTTCAGTCACAGGGGGGCTTGGCCAGCCTGAAAACAGCCCTCAGCCCCTCAACCAGACTGGCCAGGCACCCCAGTGGGGACCCCCACCCTAAAGGGGTATGGCCAGCCTGAAAACAGCCATCAGCCCCTCACCCAGGCTGGCCAGGCACCCCAGTGGGGACCCCCACCCTGAAGGGGGTGTGACCAGCCTGCAAATACCCATTAGCCCCTCACCCAGGCTGGCCAGGCACCCAAGCGGGACTCCCACCCTAATCTAGGACACCCATCAGGGAAAACCAGCTGACCCCCACCTATGCACCAGGCCTCTATCCTATATAATAAAAAGGTAATATGAAAATTGACCCTAACAGCAGAACGACTGGGAATGACTGGTCACTATGACACACACTGACCACCAGGGGTAGATGCTCAATGCAGGAGCTGTCCCCTGGTGGTCAGAGTGCTCTCACAGGGGGAGCTCTGTTCAGCCACAGCCAGGCTTATGGCTGCCAGCACAGCGGTGGTTGCAGGAGCCTCTCCCTCCTCCTCAGCAGCACTAAGGATGTCCAACTTCAGCTTAGGTCTGTTCCCTGCTGGTAAGTGGACATCCCCTGAGGGCTGCTGGGCTGCCAGAGAGATATCTGACTGCCAGCTTGGGCCCAATACCCCATGGATCAGGCCTAAGCTAGCAGGTGGACATCCTCTGAAGGGTCCCAGACTCTAAGAGGGCATAGGCCGGGCTGAAGGACCTCCCCCCCGAGTGCACAAATTTTTGTGCACTGGGCCTCTAGTTATCTATAATAATAAAAGCATCATATGCTAATTAGACTGGACATCCTTCCCGACAAAGCCGAGGTTACAGGGAATCCCAGGTCCTGGGTGCCTGCCATTGGCTGGAGGGAAACCTGGGTCCTGGGTCCCAGAAGGAAGATGGTGCTAGTAGCTGTGGAAAGGAGGGCCTACTCTTGCATGAAATTCATGCATCGGGCCTCTAGTAGTTAATAATCCTGTATTATATACTTGAAAGTTGCTAAGAGAATAGATCTTAAATGTTCTCACCACAAAAAACATATAGTAAATATGGGACCTGATGCAGGTGTTAGCAAATGCTAAGGTGGTGATTATTTTTTCTAATATATAAATATGTCAAATCAACATGTCACATACTTTCAACTTACACAATGTAACATGTCAGTTATATCTCAACTAGAGGTCCGGTGCACAAAAATTTGTGTACTCGGGGGAAGGGGGGTCCCTCAGCCCAGCCTGTGCCCTCTCACAGTCTGGGAACCCTCAGGGGATGACCACCTGCTGGCTTAGGCCCACTCCCCGGGGGATTGGGCCTAAGATGGCAATCAGACATCCCTCTGGAAGCCCGGCAGCTCTTGAGGGATGCCCACTTGCCAGCAGGGAGCAGACCTAAGCTGCAGTCGGACATCCTTAGCGCTGCTGAGGAGGCAGGAGAGGCTCCCACCACCACCGCTGTACTGGTAGCCATCACCCTGGCTTGTGGCTGAACAGAGCTCTTTCCATGTGAAAGCACCCTGACCACCGGGGGGGGCAGCTCCTGCATTGAGCGTCTGACCCCTGGTGGTCAGTGTGTGTCATAGTGACCAGTCATTCCCAGTCGTTCTGCTGTTAGGGTCAGTTTGCATATTACCCTTTTACTATATAGGATAGAGGCCTGGTGCATGGGTGGGGGCCAGCTGGTTTGCCCTGAAGGGTGTCCCGGATCAGGGTAGGGGTCCCGCTTGGGTGCCTGACCAGCCTGGATGAGGGGCTGATGGCTGTTTGAAGCTGGTCACACCCCCTTCAGGGTGGGGGTCTCGCTTGGGTGCCTGGCCAGACTGGATGAGAGGATGATGGCTGTTTGAAGTTAGTCACACCCCTTTCAGGGTGGGCATCCCCACTGGGGTGCCTGGCCAGCCTGGATGAGGGGATGATGGCTGTTTGCAGCTGGTCACACCCCCTTCAGGGTAGGGGTCCCCACTGGGGTACCTGGCCAGTCTGGGTGAGGGGCTAAGGGCCGTTTTCAGGCTGGCGGGTGACTGAAGCTCCCAACCTCTCCTTTTTTTCTTTTTTTTTTTTTTATTCTGGGATTTATTTACCTTCTATGGCTGTCACTGGAGCTGAGAGCCGGCTTTAGCTCTGAGGCTCGGCTCCAGCTCTGAGGCCTCGGCTGCTGAAAGCAGGTATCTGGGTTTGTTTGGATTCTATAATTGTAACACTGTTGCAGCCCTGCTAGCTCCAGCTCTGAAGGCTGAAAGCAGGGTTCTGGGGTTTATTTACCTTCTATAATTGCAACATTGTTTCTTAGAATTGCAGCTCAAAGGCCGGCAGCGGCAGGCAGGGAACCTTGGCTTCCTCCTTCACTGGAGAAAGCAAGCCTCCTGTTCGCTTCAGCTGCCTGGCTGCCGGCCTCCATCTTGGTTGGCAGTTAATTTGCATATCTCTCTGATTAGCCAATGGGAAGGGTAGTGAAGTTATGGTTAATTACCATGTTTCTCTATTATTAGATAGGATAAAGTTGGGGGGAAACTAGGTGGAGTTAGTGGGAGTTGGATTCTTCATTAGAGATAAGGAGCTGGCAAAAATGGGTGAAAATCAGACACCAGTCCATTAGCTTCACACTAAGTGAAACCCTGCACTATATATGGGAAAAGTCAACTCAGAGAGTGTGAGTGAGTTAGTCATGGCCACATCCTTGTTAATGACCTAACCAGGTCAGGCCCCCTATCAGCATAATCCTGTTGTAGCCCCCTTCCCTCTGGTGGGAGAGAACTACAGAGATGGCTAGAGTAAGCCCTGAAAGAAAGTGTTCATCCTCTCCTTGTTCTCCCATTTTTAATAGTGAAAAGGCCTTCCTTTCCTTTGAGGACCAGGAGACTTTGCAGGTGATTCCTGGCACCAGGACCACCTTGATGGCACTCTCCCAGGGAAGGGGGCTCTCAAAAGGCCATTTTATTGGAAAAGATTAAAGACAAAAGGAGTTAAGATTAGTGATCAAGGCTAGAAGTGAAAATAGGCCTCACAAACCTAAAATGCTCTTCTCCTCTGAGATTATAGCCCCTGGAGGGGACAAGTGCTGGTGTCTCAGGGACCTTCTGAGAACATCACCACAGTCCAAGGCTGTGTTTCCCAGTGGAAATTTCCCATCCCACTGCCTCAGTGGTGAATGTTCCCATCTCTTTTGTTGTCACCATTCGACATCACCTCCCTGGACTTCCTGACTCTGAGGTCTGAGATGCAGGACACTTCCCCATGTCCTGGGAGGAAGAGCCTGCTGCATTCACAACCGGAGGACAGCAGTAGGTCAGGGCCTTCTGGGACAGCCTCAGAGCCTGTCACTGATTCTGTAGGAAAGGTGAGGGCCAGCAGGGAAGGGAGCCAGCCGCAAAGTAGGAGCTGTGAGGAATGGAAAGAATTCAGTGCCTGAGAGAAGCTCGCTGAGTGAACACTCCATTCTAGTAGATACCAGGAAGGGGAGCAGGATCTAGAAAGAGTACCTCCACACTAGGGTGTGTAAGGATGCCTGAGTTTCACACACAGCAGCTTCAGGAGCAGTGGCAAGCATCTCCTCCAGCCTAGATGCCCAGGCTCTTGCTAAGGCTAAGCCCTCTCCTAATCTACTCCCCTACCAAGGAAGGAAGGGATCTGCTCACTCTCCTGCAGGGACCAACACACACTTTAGAAGGCAGCAAAGGCTCCCCATGTGCATATCCAGCAAAGCAAAGAAATTTCTGAGGACATATAAGTGAGACTAAACTCAGAACACGTTAAAGTGAAAATCCTGTGTGTATCTGGGATGAACCGCCTAAAACGCTCCACTCTCCTCCAAGTGTCCAGAAAGCAACTTGCTGGAGACGGCAAAGATCATGACCATAGTCCTCAAACACTTGCCCTACCTGTGCCTTTAAACACCTGCTCCCCAATAGAAGCTGCCCAGGACTGTGTTGGTGGCTGTGCATTCTGAGCTTCTTCCCTTCCTCTGCATGACAAAGGGGTTGGTCTAGGACAGTGATGGCGAACCTATGATACGCGTGTCAGAGGTGACACGTGAACTCATTTTTTTGGTTGATTTTTCATTGTTAAATGGCATTTAAATATATAAAATAAATATCAAAAATATAAATCTTTCTTTTTTTTTTTAAATATATTTTATTGATTTTTTACAGAGAGGAAGGGAGAGAGATAGAGAGTCAGAAACATCGATGAGAGAGAGAAACATCGATCAGCCGCCTCCTGCACATCCCCCACTGGGGATGTGCCCGCAACCCAGGTACATGCCCTTGACCGGAATCGAACCTGGGACCCCTCAGTCCGCAGGCCGACGCTCTATCCACTGAGCCAAACCGGTTTCGGCATAAATCTTTCTTTTACTAAGGTTGCAAATATCAAAATATTTCTATATGTGACATGGCACCAGAGTGAAGTTAGAGTTTTTCAAAATGCTGACACACCGAGCTCAAAAAATTCGCCATCACTGGTCTAGGAAATCTGATCCAGACACTGATCAGGAACTGAGTGCATCACAATCATTGGTCTGGATGTGGGGGTGCTTATATTCTGAAAGTACAGGTATGTGAACCAAACTCTCTGAGAAATCCCACATTTTACCGAATCTCGAATCCCCTAGATAATTCCCAGAGACAGGAGGTTCAGGAAGTCCTGGACTGGGTGGATAGACTCAGACCCTTGGAGGTGTAGCATATAAGATCCGCATGGTTTCCTTTCCTCTATGACAGTGTGTGTTTGTAACCCCAGATTTCAGCTCTCTGGGCCTGTCCAGGAACTTTCTAAACCCCAGCTTACCCACATACTGTCAGTTCCCAGACCCTTCTCATCTCCACCTTTGGCCAGGACTCCTTGCATTAGCAAAATTCCTGGCCTTTGCATCTGTGGTTCTTTCTCCATTTCTGCTCTGGTGTCAGTCATGGGAGTGTATTGATTTCCATGGGCGTGAACATTATGAAGGCTTTGGGGTGGGGAGAGTTCCTGCAGAAATATGAATGCCTTTGGATTGAGGACCAGGCCAGCCCATCATCTAAGTCCTTTGGACAAAGACAAGGTGTTTAGCCTTCCTCTCCCTTGGCATCTCCTTGTGCAATGTCACCTGGAGAGAACAGTCACCTGTGGTGACCAGGTGGACAACGTGAAGGGGTGGAAACAGAAATGGAAGGCGAAGCACAGAGAGGACTCAGACAGTGTGTGTGGGAGGATGGGACAGTTACAGGCCTGAGGGCACATGGCGGCTGGGAAAGGCCAGATTCTGCTCTGGGGAGCATGTGAGTGAGGGGCTTCATTGTCCTGAGGCTGGAGAGGCAGCCTGAGGACAGACTGCACTGTGCACAGGGACTCAGTGAGCACAGAATGTTTGACTGTATTAAACAATGACTGATTGGCTAGAGCCACTTTACTTAGAGAAACCTCAGCTTTAGGGCAGGATGTCAGGATTTGGAGGGGAGTGTCCCAGTCTCTCCAGGACACTGAACATATTTAGATGAATTGAGACAGGACAGTGATCTGACTCCTGAGAGCAGAGTCAGAGGCTGCAGATCACCTGGAACATAGGTTTCTTCTCCAATTTCCAAAACCAAAATTCCAGTTATCTTCATGTTTGTCTCCCAGGACAACAATCCTAAGTGCTTCCCTTGTCACTGAGCAAGTTTTCTAGTTCTCATGGTTTCCCAAAGTCTCCCCTGGCTGCTGAATCTCCTGGGAAAACTTACTATCTACAGCTTTGGTCACTAACATAGAATTACCTGGGGAAATCTAATATCTAAAGCTTTCTCAGTACCATAAGTGTTACAATCTCCTGTCTGCCCTTAGAATTTGAAGTCCCTACAAATACAAAGGATCCAAACCCTCTCAGAGAATCATTCTAAATCCAGCCCAGGTCCTTCCAATGTTCTTCCCTCTATTCTGACATTCTGGGGAAGTGGGAAGCAGGACTGTGTCTGTGTGGTGTCACTAGCTCTTTGGATTTGGCCCAATACATTATAGGCCAGGCGTGGGCAAACTACGGCCCGCGGGCCGGATCCGGCCCGTTTGAAATGAATAAAACTAAAAAAAAAAAAAGACCATACCCTTTTATGCAATGATGTTTACTTTGAATTTATATTAGTTCACAAAAACACTCCATCCATGCTTTTGTTCCGGCCCTCCGGTCCAGTTTAAGAACCCATTGTGGCCCTCTAGTCAAAAAGTTTGCCCACCCCTGTTATAGGCAGTTAAACCTATTGAATGAATGAATGAATGAATGAATGAATGAATGAATGAATGAAATGTGTTTGGGACTCTTTTGGGTAAGCATGGGAGGACAGAAGAGATGAAGAAATTGCCTGTGATAAGAATACGTGCATTGCATACTTGCCCCCTGGTGTGAGCTCTTTGAGGGGAATGGGCAAATTCAGGACTAAACAGATGACCCCAAACGTGTTTAAGGTGAAACAGTAAGAGCTCTGAATGTGCATTTTAGCTGGGTCTGTGCCCCTGCCCAGCTGGGAGATATGAACTTGTCTAGCTTATGCTTCCATTCCCCAGGTATAAAGTGAGGATAATAAACCTACTGTGATCTCCATGGAAGAGGATGAAGAGGGTATCAGATCATGCACTGGGTGAAGTGTGACTCACCAAGTAGAATGTTAGAGAACTAGGATGGAGGGTTAAATGGGTGTCTTACTAGCAGGAAGTAGGTTTAAGAAGGAGGAGAGGTTGGAGAAGAGAGAGGGAGAGAAGGAAGAAGGTGATCTCATCTAATCCTCTCAAGAACCCCAGAAGAAACAACTCAATACACTTTGTCCCATTTTTGTACAAAGGTTTAACTTTTACATTAAGCAACTTCTGAGGTGGCACAACTGGCTGATGGCAGGACTGTGAGTCAAAGCCAGAGTGTCTTGGACTCCAGACAACTCTTTACCCCCAGGCTACTAACCCTCCTAACCATCTTCTCTGGGCTGAATCTGGGAGAAGTATGGTTGAGGCCACTGAAGCCTCAAATAGGGACAGCTCTGTAGGGTGTGGACCACCAGGGATAATGAAGGTGAGGTCATGTCTGGAATGATGAAGGGGATCCCCTAGAGAAATGCCCTCCAAGTGTTGAGCATCTACAGGTGCACATGGTGAAGCCAGGGTCGCAGGGATAGATGGTGAAGATCCTCCTGAGATCAGTAAGGCTTTGGTTGGAAAAGCAGAGTTAAGACAGTGTTGTTCCAAGGGCTTCCAGGTCCAGACAACCAGGATACATTGCATTTAAGGTTTGGAAGCTCACAGATGACTTGTCCGCCAGGTTCCAAAGACACCACACAGGCCCTGAGGAGCCCGGGCTGAGGCTCATCCTGGTGGGGAATATAGGAGCTGGGAAGAGCACTATCGGGAACAGCATCCTGGGCCACAGGCGCTTCGTCTCCAGACTCACAGCCACTTCGGTGACCAGAACCTGCGAGGTGGGGAGTCGCAGGTGGGACAGGTGGCATGTGGAAGTCATGGAGACCCTGGACCTTTTTAGCTCGTTAGTCCCCAGGGCAGACCCAGGAAGCCAGGAGCAGGCCTGCTGATACTTGCTGTCCATGCCTGGGCCCCACACACTGTTACTGGTGACTCAGCTGCACTGCTTCACTGCACAGGACCAGCAGGCCATGAGCTAGCTCAAGGCCCTGTTCAGGGACAAGTGGTGGTGCTGTACCATCATGCTGTTCACACATAAAGAGGACCTGGATCGGGACTCTTCACAGGATTTCCTGTACCACACTGACAAACTTACACTGTGGGCTCTGGTGGCCGAGTGCAGGGGGCACCTTGGACTACTGGGTGGCGGGCAGATACCTCGAGGCCCAGGTGCAGGAGCTGCTGGTGCTGGTGGAGCGACTGGTGCTGGACCACTCGGGTGCCCCCTACTCCAACAACGTGTACCACCAGGCACAGTCGCTGGCTTTCTGGAGCCCACAGGTGGCAGCGAAGCTGGTAGGCTGCATGTGGGGGCAATGAGGGGGTGGGCTCCTGTGGTGACTGCGCATGTGGATGGCGGCAGGGAAACTGCACACAGCTGTGATGCTGGGCTTCCTGGTCCTGTGTTGCTGTCTGGAGTCCAGAGGCCATAATAGAGATCCATCCTGAGTGACAAAATATATGTAAGTAGGACTTGGAACCAACACCTGATAATCACATTCTTCCCTGATGTCTGTGCCTCCAGGGCCCACAGGCTTTCCTTGTGTCCCTCACCTGGCAGTAACCTACCAACCCAAAGACAAAAATCCTGCCTACTCCCATATCCCCCCAAACCTGCCTATGGGGCCTGGCCCTCCCTGAGCTCTTCTTACTGGAGCCCAACAAGTGTTGCTGCTCTTGCCTATTCTCCAAGGATCTCAGGCTTCTGTACCCTGTCATGGAATCATCCCTGGCCTCCCCAGGGGACCAAGGGCCAGAGCCAACACAAAGCCTCAGTACAGACCCATTTGTTTCAATTGAATCTGAATTGCATGAACAAATGTCCTGGACATTCACATTGTGTTAACAGAAATCAATATTTGTAGATGTTTGTTCATCTGTCTTAAATGCCCATTGAACAAAGACACTGCTCTGTCATTCCTAAACCCTTCTGCAAAAACCACACACCCAAGTGCAGACACACACACACACACACACACACACACACACACACACACACACACACCCTTCTCCTCCACACATACACATTGGGGTGAGTGTCCATATGAAGATAAGACACGGAACTGCCCATCTGTCCCAAGAAGGGATGTCTCCCACTGTGTCTCCATTCAGCTCTTTTAGCAGCTTGAATGTAGAGGCTTCTACAAGTCCAAGAAAACTTTAACCAGAGACCTAAGTCTCGAGGAGGCACTGAGACCTTGGCTCATCTGGCCACCCACATTTGCTCTGTCCCCAGCATCTCCACCTTCACACACAAACTCAAGCCCACCTCCAATACTGCTGGGTAATTTCAGATCACTTCCCCACAGTATCCTCCACCTGCTGCCTTCACAGACAGAGGTTCCCAGGTTCCTGATGCCCTTATGTCACTAAAGAGCCATGCAAAAAGTGGAAAATAATCAGCAACAGTTGAATGCGTACTGGAGCAAGAGGCTCACAACCTGGAAACCATGGGAATAAGAATAAGAGCAAGTGCCAAATGCTGAGACTTGATGTTTCCTCTGCTGCCAAGGGCATTATGGTTCAAGGGTTTTGCACAGATCCCAGCAGAAGCACCTATAGGGAATCTTGAGTTTGGTCTTGTCCACTTGTCAATATCCTTTTGCAAAGGAACAAACAGGAAAACTTTACCATTGTCACTTTGCAGAGGAAGGAGATGGTCACTGATGAAAATAAATGAGAAAAAAGAATAACAAAGCGTCTAGTGTGAGCAATGAAACACTTGATTATTGGTCTTTGTTTGGGGAAGAATGGAGCCCAGAGAATCCCCAAGGAATAGTGATTGAGCTGGTTGAGAATGTAGGATGGAGCACACAGGGATTCCAGGGGACAGGCACACCCCACTATAGCTGCAATCCAGACCACTAGGGAAGAGAGTGTGTTTGTTGTCTACACATTAATTAAAAGACAGAGATTGGCAGAGTAGATTAAAACACATACACAACTGTGTGCTGCTTACAGAAAACTCCATTAGAATATTATGGTAAAAACAGGCTGAAAATTAAAGGATGAAAAAGATAAATGGTGCAAATATTACTCATGCAAAAGGAAGAAAGAATGCTGTATTGATAGGAAATAAATTAGATCTCAGAACAAAGAAAATTACCAAAAAGAGTTAGGAACATTATATAATGATAAATAGGTCACTCCACCAAGAAGACAGAGCAATCCTAAAGGTGTTTTCCCAAACAATAGAGATGTGAAATATGTGAAGCAGAAACTGACAACTGGGAGGAGAAACAGACAAATCCGCAATTATAGTTAGAAACTCCACCACCCCCTCAAAAATTGACAGAACCAGGCAGGATCTAGAACAGTGATTCTCAACCTTGGTTTCACATTAGAATCACTTGGGAATCTTTTTAAAATCCTTATTTCTGGACCTCATTCTCCAGAAATTCTGTTTCTTTGTTATGGAGTGGGGCCACAACATTAGTAACAAAGAAACAGGAAGGAACAGCAGCCTCCTGATCACCACACCCGCTGTCTGAGAAACAGCAGCTGTGTGTGAAGCCTCCCCCCACCAGCCAGAGGAGCCACCACAGCGGTGAACAGCACCCACCACAGGAGCTGCTGACAACTGAGAAGCACCTGCTACCTCAACCGCCCGAGGACAACCACAGCTCGAGGAGTCACTGCCACCCAGGGAGCAGCCACTGAACGACTCAACATCTAGATCTGTCCGTGAGATCAAACATGGGTAGAAAAAATAAACAACTTATGCAAGAAGCAAGAAGAAACAGATATAAAAATCAATAAATTATGTAAGAACCAAGAAGAAATAAAGAGTCATATAGCTGCAATAAAAAAAACACCATTGAAAGTTTCAACAGTAGACTAGGAGAAGCAGAGGACCAGATTAGCGAATTAGAAGACAGGGAAACAAAACACACCCAAACTGAACAGCAATTGGAGAAAAAAATTAAAAGACAGGAGGAGAGCCTAAGGGAGCTATGGGACAACATGAAACGAAATGACATATGAATAATAGGGGTGCCAGAACAACAGAAAGAGGAGCAAGACTTAGAAAACTTATTTGAAGAAATAATATCAGAAAACTTCCCTGAGGTGGGGAAGGAAAAAATCACACAAGCACAGAGAGTCCCAAACAAGGTGAAACCGAAAAGACCCACAACAAGACACATCATAATTACCATGGCAAAGGTTCAGGACAAAGAGAGAATCTTAAAGGCTGCAAGAGAGAGACAGAAAGTTACACACAAGGGATCTCCCATTAGATTATCAAATGATTTCTCGACAGAAACACATGAGGCCAGAAAAGAATGGACAGAAATTTACAAAGTGATGCAAAGCAAAGGACTGAAACCAATAATACTCTATCCAGCAAGACTATCATTCAAAATTGAATGGCAAATAAGAAGCTTCACAGACAAAAAAAAAGGCTAAGGGAGTTTATCACCACCAAGCCAGCAATGCAAGAAATGCTAAAGGGAATGCTGTAAAAAGAAGAAACAAAAAGCTCAGAAAGAAAACAGCCACACAAAAAAAGAAATGGCTACAAACAAGTACCTTTCAATAATAACTTTAAATGTAAATGGACTAAATGGTCCTATCAAAAGACATCGAGTGGCTGAATGGATAAAAAAACATGACCCATACATTTGATGCCTACAAGAGACCCACCTCAGAAGAAGGGACTCACACAGACTGAAAGTGAAGGGATGGAAAAGTATCATTCAGGCAAATGTAAATGAAAAGAAAAAGCTTGGGTAGCAATACTTATATCGGACAAAATAGACATCAACCTGAAGGCCATAACAAGAGATAAGGAAGGCCACTTCATAATACTAAAGTGATCAATACAACAAGAAGATATAACCCTGATAAACATATATGCACCCAATGCAGGAGCACCCAAATACATAAAAAAAACTCCTGGAAGATAACAAAGGAGAGATCGAAAACAATACAATCATAGTAGGGGACTTTAATACACCACTGACATCACTGGATAAATCCTCTAGACAAACAATCAGCAAAGAAACAGCAGTCCTAAATGACTCACTAGATCAGATGGACTTAATTGACATCTTCAGACCACTTCACCCCAAAGTCACGGAATACACATTCTTGTCAAGTGTTCATGGGACATCTTCAAAAATAGACCACATATTGGATCACAAACAAAGTCTCCCCAAATTCAAGAAGATTGAAATCATACCAAGCATCTTCTCAGACCACGAAGGCATAATATTAGAAATAAACTACAATGAAAACAACCCAAAATACTCAACACTTGGACGCTGAATAGCATGTTATTAAATATTGATTGGGTAACCAATGAGATCAAAGAAGAAATTAAAAACATCCTGGAAACTAATGACAATGAAAACACAACAATCAAAAACCTATGGGACACAATGAAAGCAATTCTGAAAGGGAAGTTTATAGCTCTACAGGCCTATCTCAAAACACAAGAAAAAATGATAGTTAATCATCTAACTCTACAACTCAAAAAATTAGAAAGAGAGCAACAAGAAATGCCCAGAGTGAGCAGAAGGAAGGAGATAATAAAGATTAGAGCAGAAATAAATGACATAGAGACCAAAAAAACAATACAGAAAATCAATGAAACAAAGAGCTGGTTCTTTAAAAGGATAAACAAGATTGATAAACCTCTAGCCAGGCTCACCAAGAAGCAAAGAGAGAGGACGCAAATAAGCAAAATCAGAAATGATAGAGGTGAAATAACAACAGACCACTCAGAAATACAAATGATTGTTAATAAATACTATGGACAACTCTACTCCAACAAATTAGACAACCTGGAGGAAATGGACATATTCCTAGAAAAATACAACATTCCAAAACTTCATCAGGAAGAATCTAAAAATCTCAATAGGCCAATAACTATGGAAGAAATTGAAACAGTCATCAAAAAGCTTCCAGCAAACAAAAGCCCAGGACCAGACGGCTTCACAGGGGAGTTTTACCTAACATTCAAGGAAGACCTAAAACCTATCCTCCTCAGACTACTACAAAAAATCCAAGAGGAGGGAACACTTCCAAACTCATTCCATGAAGCCTGCATCACCCTAATACCAAAACCAGATAAAGACAACACAATGAAAGAGAATTACAGGCCAATATCCCTCATGAACATAGATGCCAAAATCCTCAACAAAATCTTAGCAAATCGGATCCAGCAGTACATTAGAAAGATCATACACCATGACCAAGTAGGATTTATCCCAGGAATGCAAGGATGGTACAATATCCGCAAATCAATAAACATGATACATCACATAAACAAATTGAAAGAAAAAAACCACATAGTCATATCAATTGATGCAGAAAAAGCATTTGACAAAATTAAACACCAAGTTTTGATGAAAACTCTCAGTAAGGTGGGAATAGATTACAGGGGTGGGCAAACTTTTTGACTCGAGGGACACAATGGATTCTTAAACTGGACTGGAGGGCCGGAACGAAAGCATGGATGGAGTGTTTGTGTGAACTAATATAAATTCAAAGTAAACATCATTACATAAAAGGGTACGGTCTCTTTTTTTTTTAGTTTTATTCATTTCAAACGGGCCGGATCTGGCCAGCGGGCCATAGTTTGCCCACGGCTGGAATAGAAGGATCATACCTCAACATAATAAAAGCCATATATTTCAAACCCACAGCCAACATCATACTCAATGGACAAAAACTAACACCATTTCCCCTAAGAACAGGAACAAGACAGAGATGCCCACTCTCACCACTCCTGTTCGACATAGTTCTGGAAGTATTAGCCATTAGACAAGAAGAAGAAATAAAAGGCATCCAAATTGGAAAAGAGGAAGTAAAACTTTCCTTATTTTCAGATGACATGATATTATACATAAAAAACCCTAAAGACTCCATCAAAAAACTATTAGACTTGGAGAACCAAGATGGCGGCATAGGTTAATGCCGGAGTTTGCTGCTTTGAACAACTACTTCAAAAGTGAAACCAAAAAACGGAAGGGACATCACCCAGAACCACAGGAACGCTGGCTGAGTGGAAGTCCTACAACTACGAGGAAAGAGAAACGCATACGGACACTCAGAGGAGGCGCAGTGCCGAAGTCAAATTCTGAGGTGCGGAGTGCGCAGAGTGGGCTGGCGGCGGAGGGCGCGGTTGTTGTTTTCAATCGGGAGGGAGTCGCAGACTCTGGCACCAGATCCAGGCGAGTCTTTAGGGACCCAGACCAAACGGGAGAAGCGGGCTAGCTTTCTCTCCGAGCTTTGCAGCGGATGCTGGGACTCAGAGAGGCAGAGCCCCTGGGGACGGAACTGAGAGCCGCCATAACTGCTCTCTCCGACCCACCCTGTTGATCCTGTGCGACCCGCCCCGCCCAAGCCCTGCACAGAGACATTTGCCGGATAGCCTCAGGCAAAGGCTAGATTAGCACCTCCCTAGAGGACAGAAGTTCTCTCACTGCTGACACAGCTGATTCTCATAGCCACTTGGCCTGGAGGTCAAACCCTCCCTGGAATTAGCTACAACAATCAAGATTTATCTATAAGACTGCGAACAAAGACCACTAGGGGGTCCACCAAGGAAGCATAACAAAATGCGGAGACAAAGAAACAGGACAAAATTGTCAATGGAAGAAATAGAGTTCAGAACCACACTTTTAAGGTCTCTCAAGAACTGTTTAGAAGCTGCCGATAAACTTAATGAGATCTACACGAAAACTAATATGACCCTCGATCTTATATTGGGGAACCAACTAGAAATTAAGCACACACAGACTGAAATAACGAATATTATACAGACGCCCGACAGCAGACCAGAGGAGCGCAAGAATCAAGTCAATGATTTGAAATGCGAGGAAGCAAAAAACACCCAACTGGAAAAGCAAAATGAAAAAAGAATCCAAAAATGCGAGGATAGTGTAAGGAGCCTCTGGGACAGCTTCAAGCGTACCAACATCAGAATTATAGGGGTGCCAGAAGATGAGAGAGAGCAAGATATTGAAAACCTATTTGAAGAAATAATGACAGAAAACTTCCCCCACCTGGTGAAAGAAATGGACTTACAGGTCCAAGAAGCTCGGAGAACCCCAAACAAAAGGAATCCAAAGAGGACCACACCAAGACACATCATAATTAAAATGCCAAGAGCAAAAGATAAAGAGAGAATCTTAAAAACAGCAAGAGAAAGAAACTCAGTTACCTACAAGGGAATACCCATATGACTGTCAGCTGATTTCTCAACAGAAACTTTGCAGGCCAGAAGGGAGTGGCAAGAAATATTCAAAGTGATGAATACCAAGAACCTACAACCAAGATTACTTTATCCAGCAAAGCTATCATTCAGAATTGAAGGTCAGATAAAGAGCTTCACAGATAAGGAAAAGCTAAAGGAGTTCATCACCACCAAACCAGGATTATATGAAATGCTGAAAGGTATCCTTTAAGAAGAGGAAGAGGAAGAAAAAGGTAAAGATACAAATTATGAACAACAAATATGCATCTATCAACAAGTGAATCTAAGAATCAAGTGAATAAATAATCTGATGAACAGAATGAACTGTTGATTATAATAGAATCAGGGACATAGAAAGGGAATGGACTGACTATTCTTGGGGGGGAAAGGGGTGTGGGAGATGTGGGAAGAGACTGGACAAAAATCGTGCACCTATGGATGAGGACAGTGGGTGGGGAGTGAGGGCGGAGGGTGGGGCGGGAACTGGGAGGAGGGGAGTTATGGGGGGAAAAAAAGGAACAAATGTAATAATCTGAACAATAAAGATTTAATTAAAAAATAAATAAATAAATAAATAAAATAAAAAAAACTATTAGACTTAATAAATGAATTCGGCAATGTAGCAGGATACAAAATTAATGCCAAGAAATCTATGGCATTTCTGTACACCAATAGTGAACTTACAGAAAGAGAGACTAAAAAAACAATCCTGTTTACCATCACACCAAAAAAATTAAGCTACCTAGGAATAAACTTAACTAAAGAGGTAAAAGACCTCTACTCAGAAAACTATAGGACATTGAAAAAAGAGATAGAGGAAGACATAAACAGATGGAAGAACATACCATGTTCTTGGATTGGTAGAATCAACATCATTAAAATGTCCATACTGCCCAAAGCAATCTATAAGTTCAACGCACTTCCCATTAAAATACCAACAGCATATTTCACAGACCTAGAACAAACTCTCCAAAAATTCATCTGGAATAAAAAAAGACCCCGAATAGCTGCAGCAATCCTGAGAAGAACAAAGTAGGTGGGATCTCAATACAAGATATCAAGCTGTATTACAAAGCCACTGTTATCAAAACTACCTGGTACTGGCACAAGAACAGTTATATAGATTAATGGAATAGAATAGAGAGCCCAGAAATCGACCTGAACCAATATGCTCAATTAATATTTGAGAAAGGAGGCAAGAACATACAATGGAGTCAAGATAGTCTCTTCAATAAATGTTGTTGGGAAAATTGGACAGATACATGTAAGAAAATGAAACTAGACCACCAACTTACACCATTCACAAAAATAAACTCAAAATGGGTAAAGGACTTAAATATACGACGGGAAACCATAAAAATACTAGAAGAATCTAAAGGGATCAAAATCTCAGACATATGCCAAAGCAATTTCTTCACCGATACAGCTCCTAGGGCATTGGAAACTAAAGAGAAAATGAACAAATGGGACTACATCAAAATAAAAAGCTTCTGCACAGCCAAAGAAGCCATCAACAAAACAACAAGAAAGCCCACTGCATGGGAGAACATATTTGCCAATGTTATCACCGATAAGGGTTTAATCTCCAACATTTATAGGGAACTCGTACAACTTAACAAAAGGAAGATAAACAATCCAATCAAAAAATGGGCAAAAGACCTAAATAGACACCTTTCAAAAGAGGACATTCAGAAAGCCAAAAGACATATGAAAACATGCTCAAAGTCACTAATCATCTGGGAAATTCAAATCAAAACAACAATGAGGTATCATCTCACACCTGTCAGAATGGCTATCATCAACAAACGACAAGTGCTGGAGAGGATGTGGAGAAAAAGGAACACTCGTGCACTGCTGGTGGGAATGCAGACTGGTGCAGCCACTGTGGAGAACAGTATGGAGCTACCTCAAAAAACTAAAAATGGAACTCCCATTTGACCCTGTGATCCCACTTCTAGGAATATATCCCAAGAAACCAGAAACACCAATCAGAAAGACTATATGCACCCACATGTTCATAGCAGCACAATTCACCATAGCTAAGATCTGGAAACAGCCTAAGTGCCCATCAGTAGATGAATGGATTAGAAAACTGTGGTACATCTTCATGATGGAATACTATGCTGGTGTAAAAAAGAAGGAACTCATACCATTTGCAACAGCATGGATGGAACTGGAGAGTATTATGCTAAATGAAATAAGCCATTCAATGAAAGAAAAATACCACATGATCTCACTCATTTATGGATAATAAAGACCATTATAAACTTATGAACAAAAATAGATACAGAGGCAGAGCTGCCTTGAACAGACTGTTAAACTACAGCGGGAAGTCCGGGGAGGGTTGGGGAGCGGGGGGGGGGGGGTGCGGGGAGGGGGGGGGTGGGTAAGAGATCAACCGAAGGACTTGTATATATGCATATAAGCATAACCAATGGGCATAAGACACTGGAGGTTAGGGGAGGCCAGGGGATTGTCAAGGGCAGGGAAAAAAAGGAGACATATGTAATACTCTTTTTAATACTTTAAGCAATAAAAAAAAAAATGAGTTCGCATGTCACCTCTGACACACATGTCATATGTTCGCCATCACTGTCCTAGATCATTATGTACCTTGAGCAATAAAAACAAAACAAAACAAAAACAAAAACAAAGAAACAGAATTTCTGGTGGATGAGGCCCAGAAATCAGGATTTTAAAAAAATTCCCAGGTGATTCTAATGTGCAGCCAAGGTTGAGAACCACTAATCTAGAAGAATTCCATAACACCCTCAATCAGTGGATCTATTGATATTTGTAGAAGTTGATATTTACCAAAGACATATTTTTTGTGGTGTACATGGAACATATACCAAGATAGGCCATATCCTGAGCCACACAAAAAATCTCCCAACATTCAAGAGAATTAAAATCACATGGACTATGTTTTCAGACAACAATGGAATTGAGCTGGAACTCCATAATGGAAAGGTAGCAGAAATATCTTCTGCACTGCCCTATCACCCACATCACAAGTCCCTAAATGGTCATCGGAATCTGGAAAAAGGTCTTATTGAAGGTACTCAAAGGTCAAATTCTACCTCTGAACATGGACGTTTCGGGGCTTGGAAGACACGCACCACACTATCACTGAAGGATGGAAATGTAAGGGGTAAATGGTCATTTCCCCCTGTTTTTGCTACTTATTGCTGAAGCAAATCTCCTTTGTTGAAAAGAGCAGCCAATGTTCCCCACCCCACATTCAACCCCTTGTCCCAACACTAATTCACCCCTTTTCCACTTAGAGGACAGATGACCTTGATGAAGAAGGGACAGCTTCAGTTATTGCTCAACCTTGGCCAGCCCTCGCCCATAAGTGATGGCATGCTAACTCTGTGAGCATGATCAGCCTGGTGTAATTTAGCCTCTTCATACAAGTTCTGAGAGCAGCAGCCTGGTCAGGGGCAGATATCGTCCCAGATGAGCTTAGAAACAGCCTCACAGAACACTGTCAACACCACTGGTCATATCTCCTCCTCTGTCCACTCACAGTAGTTTCAAGAGATCTTTAAAGAGAAGGGAGATTGCTGTCTATTTCTGACAAAGGAGGAAACCGGGGTCTATAAAGAGTAGATGGCACACACCAAGTCCAGGATCAGGAACCAAAACTAGGTCTTGTCCTTCAGGAACCTCTTCAGATAATGAAACCACAAGTCAGAATTGCCTGGGGCTATATCTGAACCAGAAAAGCCAGTTTCTCTCCCCTTGTCTGTGCCCAATTTAGGAAAAAAGGAAAATAATTCCAGTATTGAGAAAGGAATGTTGAAATCTCTAACTGTAAATGTGCATTTGACTATTTCTCCATTTATTTTTGTCAGGATTTACTTCTTGAATTTTGAAGCCCTCTTGGTTTTGTTTTTTGTTTTTTTGCGGGGGGGCGGGGGGGCGGGTGGGGGGTTGAAGCTCAGGTACTTATGAGGTGCATGAAAATTCAGTATTATTGTCTTACTAGAGGCCTGGTGCATGAAATTTGTGCGGGGGGAGGGGGGGAGTGCGTCCCTCAGACTGGCCTGCACCTTCTCCAATCTGGGACCCTTCGGGGGATGTCCGACTGCTGATTTAGGCCTGTGCCCACAGGGATCAGGCCGAAACCACCAGTCAAACATCCCTCTCACAATCTGGGACTTCTGGCTCCTAACCACTCGTCTGCCTGCCTGCTTGATTGCCCCTAACCACTTCTGCCTGCCAGCCTGATCGCCCCCCTAACTGCTCCCCTGCTGGCCTGATTGATGCCTAACTGACCTCCCCTGCCGACCTGATGACTTCCAACTGCCCTCCCCTGCCGGCCTGATCACCCCCAACTACCCTCCCCTGTTGGCTCAATTGCCCCCAACTGCCTTCCCCTGCAGGCCTGATCACCCCCAACTGCCCTTGCCTCCTGGCCTGATCTCAACCCCAACTGCCCTCCCTGTTGGCTCAATCACCCCTAACTGCCCTCCCCTGCCAGCCTGTTTGCACTCAACTGCCCTCCCCTGCCAGCCCGATCACCCACAACTGCCCACCCCTGCTGACCTCATCACCCCAAACTGCCCTCCCCTGCCGGCCTCATGATCCCCAACTGCCCTCCCCTGCCAGCCCCTAACAGCCCTCCCCTGCAGGCTTGGTGCCCCCCAACTGCCCTTCACTGCAGACCTGGTCACCCCCAACTGCCCTCCCCTGCTGACCTGTTCACCCCCAACTGCCCTCCCCTGCAGCCTGATCACCCACAACTGCTCTCCCCTGCCAGCCATCTTGTGGTGGCCATCTTGTGACAATGTGAGGGCAACCATCATGTGGCAGCCATCTTATGGCAGCCATCTTGTGATGACGTGAGGGTGCCACGCGAGGGCGTGAGGACCAACTAGGCTTTTATTAGTATAGATTGATGAATTAACCAATTTATTATTATGAAATGTCCTTCCTTTATCCAGGGTGTAAATGTGGTATCATTCTGAAGCCTGCTTTGTCTGATATTAATACAGCCCCTACAGGTTTCATGTGCCTAATCTGTGCATGGTGTATCCCTTTCATGGTATATCTTTTTTAATTCTTTTCCTTTAACCTGTCTGTGTCTCTATATTTAAAGTGGGATTTCCTTTAGACAGCATTCATTTGGGTCTTGCTTTTTAAAAATCCAGTATGACTGCCCAATTAGAGCATGAAGACAATTTACAACTAATATGATTATTGATAAGGTTGTGTTTAAATTCATCCTCTTGCTATTTTTTTCTGTTAGTCCCATCTACCTATTTTGCCTTTTCTGCTTTTATGTGAATTTTCAAAATTCTGTTTTATTTCAACTATTGCTTTATTAGCTATATCTCATTTGATTTTCTTAGTGGTTGCTCCACAGTTTACAATGTGCACCTTTAACTTATCATGTTCTACTTTCAGTGAATATTATATCACATCACATGTGCTGTAAGTTGTCTTCCAACCTTTGGCATTATTGCTATACATTGTACATTTACAGAAAATATAAACTCAACCATATATTATTATTTTGCTTTCAAAAGTCAATTGGTTTTTGCAGAAATTTTTAATTGATAAAAAGAATATTCTCTGTTCAACTACCCATTCATGATTTTAGGTGGCTCAATTCTTTTGGAAGTGCCACTTGTCACCCATTTTCATTTTCATTTTCTGCACACCTAACCCATGTCTGGATCAGTCCTGAGCAACCTGTTGTTCAGTGACCAGAAATAGTATACATATAAACAAGTCTAAGAAAATTTTTAAAATATTGAAAAAACACAAAGTGTCTTTTCTGACTACAATAGTGTAAAACTAGAGAAGTCACTAACAGGTGGAAAACGGAAAAACTCACAAAAGCATGAAAATTAAATAATACACTCCTAAGCAACCAATAGATGCAAGAAAGAAATCTTAAGGGAAATAAAAATATTTTGAAGTAAAGAAAAATGGAAACACACATTCAAAACATATGAAATTCAGCAGAAGCAATTCTAAAAGGAAGGGTATAATGATAGATGCAACCTTAAGAAAGAAGAAAAATCTCAAATAAATAACTTTATATCGAGGAACCAGAAAAAGAGAGACAAACTAACCCAAAGTCAGCAGAGGAAGGAAACAGATATCAGAAAAATAATAGAAAATATAAAGAAAACAACAACACTAGGAGCTGTATTTTGAAAAGATAAACAAAATGTACAAACATTTAACTAGACTAATTTTTTCAAATAAATAAAATCATAAATGAAAAAGGAGACATTACTACTGATGTCACAAAAATACAAAAGATCATAAAAGACTACTATTAACAGTCATGTGCCAAGAAATGGATAACATTCCTAGAAGCATAAAACTTACCAAGGCTGAGTCATAAAGAAACAAAAAATATGAACAGGCAAATAATGAGTAAGGAGATTAAAACAGAAATAAAAAAATTTCAACAAAGAAAAGCCCACTCCAAACGGTTTCACAAGTGAATGGTAGCAAACACTTGAACAATTATTAACCATCCTTCCCAAACTCTCCCAGAAAGGGCAGAGGAATGAATATTTCCAAATTAATTTTATGAGGCCAGAATAAGTCTGATATCAAAACCATACAGGGCCACTACCAGAGGAAAAAAACTACAGTCCAATATCCCTGATAAATATAAATGCAAAAACCCTCCACAAAAGATTAGCACATTAAAAGGCTCATAAGCTACCATCAAGTGGGAATTCGATAAGGGTGAACTTCCTGTTATTAAAGTAAACCTGTACCACGCTATGGTGGACATCATTGTTTGTTAGGACAAGAATCTTAACGTATGGGCAGCTCTTACTAAATACATCTTGCTAAGTGTTTAAATGTAGCACAGTATTTTGTAGGCTTAGCGGTACGCAAGACGAGCTTGACAGGAATCCAACCCAACCACACAATTGTAGCCAACTGCAAAGAAGAAATCAACGTTTAATTAATCAAGTAGAGTATAAAAGCACTCCCTTTGGGGAGACAGAGCTTTGCCTGTGAATCCCCCATCTCTTTTATTTGCTGAAGGAAATAAAACTACCTTGCGACAACCACGTCTTGTGCTTAAATAGAACATCCCAAAGTCTTGAGTCACATCATGAAATTTTAGACACAAAAGTGTTAAGGCCAAGACAGATTCAGAGATATAGGATCTAAGAGTTGCTGGTGAGTTAACAATAGCTAGTACAGATGTCAACCAAACAATAGTTTCCTGCTGTGGATAACAAACATTCTTCTACTTGCAACAATGAAGAAAATAGTGCAATGACTAAAATGACCCTTATTTATGATAAATTTGGTCTTATAGCCAAACTCTTTTCAAGGTAACAATTTGCTTCTTGCTATGTGATCCTAAATTTAAGACAAAGGTTGATGTGAAGTGTTAAAAAACACAAACTCATTTCCAAAAACAGTGGCCTCTAATTTTACATACTTTTCTTGGTGCCCAGATGGGAGGAGCTCAATGTAACTGTTACAGGTGACGCCAGAATATGTGTGAATAACAGGCACAAGGTTCTGCATTATGGCAGCTTTTCCCTGAATAAATTTTCAGACAAAGTATTTCCAATGGACTTGGTCACTTATCCAGCAGTTAGTGATGCGCCCAGCAAGGAACCCATATTGGAACGACCTTTAGAACTCCAGCTCTGAGCAACAAACAAGTCCCTGGTCTCAAGCCGCACCAGAAGCCACCCAGAGTGTGAAACCACAAAAGCAAAGTATAGGCCAGTCTCAAACTCAGTCACCTAGGAAACAAAGGACGAAGAGACCAAAAGCTCCAAAACAGGAAGCACAGCACAAAACCGCTTTTCTCAGCCAACACCATGAGACTGTGAGATAGAGAAAATCAAGAATGAAAAAGAAAGAGAAAGCAATCAGACAACTGAAATAACAGGTAGCAGCCAGAAAACAGATGGGAAAACCATTGGAGAAAATTCCAAGGAGACAGCCCTTTTCCTGATTTGAATGGAGTCTTTTAAAAGTCAAAGAAAACTAATAGATACCAGAAATAACCACACATAGGTTTTCTTTTTAAACCTGACGGGAGTAACCTGTTCACACTTGATGTTTACCCAATATTCCTAATATCTGGGAAATTTTTAAATGTTTGTTAAATTGATTTTTCCTGCCTTTCAATATATAGTGGGAAGGAGGGAGAGTAAGGTGTTTTGACTCATTGTTTTTTTAAACCAAAGCTGGACAGTCTAAAAAAGACATGTCATTTTTATCCACTAAAGAACAGAATCTCATATACACAAATAAAAGCACCTTAAAAATTAGAGGGGAAAAAACAGTTGTTAGTGACGAGCCCAGCAAGGAACCCATATTGGAAGGACATGTTGAGCAAAGAGAAGAGAGTCATCAAAATGAGAGAGGAAGGCTGTGTGCTGATTCTTGTTCTCTGCAGCATCTCCAGTAAGGGTTCTAAAACCAAAAAAGAAAGAAATGGGTGAGTATGAAGAGTTCTGCATAAATACCAGTGTTTTTTTTTGTTGTTGTTGTTTTTTTATTGCTTAAAGTATTACAAAGGGTATTACATATGTATCCATTTTATCCCCCCGCCCTAGACAGTCCCCTAGCCTCCCCTATCCCCCAGTGTCTTATGTCCATTGGTTATGCTTATATGCATGCATACAAGTCCTTTAGTTGATCTCTTACCCCCCTACCTCCTGCCCCCCAACCCTCCCCGGCCTTCCCGCTGCAGTTTGACAATCTGTTTGAGGCAGCTCTGCCTCTGTATCTATTATTGTTCAAAAGTTTATAATGGTCTCTATTGTCCATGAATGAGTGAGATCATGTGGTATTTTTCCTTCATTGACTGGCTTATTTCACTTAGCATAATGCTCTCCAGTTCCATCCATGACGTTGCAAATGGTAAGAGTTCCTTCCTTTTTACAGCAGCATAGTATTCCATCGTGTAGATGTACCACAGTTTTCTAATCCATTCATCTACTGATGGGCACTTAGGCTGTTTCCAGATCTTAGCTATGGTGAATTGTGCTGCTATGAACATAGGGGTGCATATATCCTTTCTGATTGGTGTTTCTGGTTTCTTGGGATATATTCCTAGAAGTGGGATCACAGGGTCAAATGGGAGTTCCATTTTCAGTTTTTTAAGGAAACTCCATACTGTCTTCCATAGTGGCTGCACCAGTCTGCATTCCCACCAGCAGTGCACAAGTGTTCCTTTTTCTCCACATCCTCTCCAGCACTTGTCGTTTGTTGATTTGTTGATGATAGCCAGTCTGACAGGTGTGAGATGGTACCTCATTGCTGTTTTGATTTGCATCTCTCGAATGATTAGTGACTTTGAGCATGTTTTCATATGTCTCTTGGCTTTCTGAATGTCCTCTTTTGAAAGGTGTCTATTTAGGTCCTTTGCCCATTTTTTGATTGGATTGTTTATCTTCCTTTTGTTAAGTTGTATGAGTTCCCTATAAATTTTGGAGATTAGGCCCTTATCAGATATGTCATTGGCAAATATGTTTTCCCACACAGTGGGTTTTCTCGTTGTTTTGTTGATGGTTTCTTTTGCTGTGCAGAAGCTTTTTATTTTGATGTAGTCCCATTTGTTCATTTTTTCTTTAGTTTCAAGTGCCCTAGGAGCTGTATCAGTGAAGAAATTGCTTCGGCATATGTCTGAGATTTTGTTGCCTTTGGATTCTTCTAGAATTTTTATGGTTTCCCGTCGTACATTTAAGTCCTTTATCCATTTTGAGTTTATTTTTGTGTATGGTGTAAGTTGGTGGTCTAGTTTCATTTTCTTGCATATATCTGTCCAATTTTCCCAGCACCATTTATTGAAGAGACTATCTTGGCTCCATTGTATGTTCTTGCCTCCTTTGTCAAATATTAATTGAGCATATTGGTTCGGGCCGATTTCTGGGGTCTCTATTCTATTCCATTGATCTATATGCCTATTCTTGTGCCAGTACCAGGCAGTTTTGAGAACAGTGGCTTTGTAATACAACTTGATATCTGGTATTGAGATCCCACCTACTTTGTTCTTTTTCAGGATTGCTGCAGCTATTCGGGGTCTTTTTTTATTCCAGATGAATTTTTGGAGAGTTCGTTAATACCAGTGTTTTTTTTAAGAAACAGTAAAAATGTTTCTGACTATCTCTCTCTCCCTTCCTCTCTGTAAAAAATCAATAAAATATATTTTTTTAAAAAGAAACAGTAAAAATGGTGCATTTGGAGCTTTCAGAGTCACAGGCTGAAGCAGAAACAGTGCACACTGTCACAGGAATGAGGAAACAGGAGAGGCTGAGGTAAAGGAAGGGGAACTCTTAGAAACAGAGGAGAGGACTGTGAAGTCTTCCATGCTGTGTAATGATAGTTTGGACCAATTTCACCAAGTCATTAAGGAGTGGGGGACACTCAACTGACATACGACTGACAAATCGTATGTTGAGGGCCTTGGACATATCAGATATTGGGATGCAATTCAATAAGTAAACTATATTATAAATTCCAGATACCTATAATTATATATGGTACATACTTCTCACATATGTACTTGTATTTATAAGTTGCCACATTCAACTTGCTACTATTTTGGTGAGGACTTTTATGTCTACTAATGTATTCATATTCATAGTGTTTTGTTTTTTTCTTGTAATATTTTTGAAGGATCCTGACCTCATGAAATGAATAGAGAAGTACTTTTTCCTCATCTGGTTTTTGAAAGTGTCTGCAATGTATTGCTGTTAATTCTTTAGATGTTTAATGAATTCGTCAGTGAAATCATCTGGTACTGGGCTTTTCTTTGGTTGTAGGTTTTTTATTTAAATTTAACCTCTTTCCTTTTATAGGTACATTCAGATTTTATTTTGGCTTGAGTCACTTTGCGTAGTTAGTATCCTTCTAGGAATCTAATGTGCAGCATAAAAAAGCAAAAGCAGCAAAGACAGTTTGGTTTATTCCGCAGTTTGCTGACAGCCTCCAGCTGCCACACTGTCACAACCCACCTAGCTTTTGAGCCAAAGCCTTGCCCTTCCCAGGCCACGTCCAGCAGAGCTCCCAGTGGAATTGAGCTGGAACTCCACAATGGAAGGAAACAGCAATATCTTCTGCACGGCCCTACCAGCAGCGTCATGACTCCCTAAATGGTCATCAGAATCTGGGGAAAGACCTTGTTGATGGCCCAAATTCTACCTCTGAATATGGAGTTTTCTGGGCTTGGAAGGCACATACCACACTGTCACTGACGGATGGAAATGTAAGTGGTAAATGGCCATTTCCTCCCTTTTTTGCTACCCATTGCTGAAGCAAATCTCCTTTGTTGATGAGTAGAGTGGATAATGTCCTCCACCCCACATTCATCCCCTGGTCCCAACACTCACTCATTCCTTTTCCACTAAGACAGTGGTTCTCAACCTTGGCTGCACATTAGAATCACCTGGGAATCTTTTTAAAATCCTTATTCCTGGGCCTCATTCTCTGGAAAATCTGTTTCTTTGTTATGGGGTGGGGCCACAATATTAGTAACAAAGAAACAGAATTTCCGGAGGATGAGGCCCAGAAATCAGGATTTTAAAAAGATTCCCAGGTGATTCTAATGTGCAGCCAAGGTTGAGAACCACTGCACAAAGAGAACAGATGACCTTGCTCAAGAATGAGCAAATTCAATCTCTGCTTACCCTCGGCCAGCCCTTGATCATCATAGTTATGGCATGCTAGCTCTGTGAGCATGATCAGCTATTCCTGGTGTAATTTAGCCTCTTTCCTAATGTAAATTCTGAGAGCAGCATCCTGATCAGGGGCAGACGTCATTCCAGCTGAGCTGAGAATCAGCTTCACACAACACTGGCAACACCACTGGTCTTCTCCCTGCAAGGCTATGAACAGCGTCCTCCTCAGTCCACTCACAGTGGTTTCAGAGACTCTAGTTTCTTTTAAACAGGAAAGAAACTGCTGTGTATTTCTGACAAAGGATAAAACAGATGCCTAGAAAATGTAGATGGCAAACACCAAGCCACACATTGCCCAAGATCAGGAACCAAAATCTAAGTCTTAGAGTTCCATCTGTCCCTCAGAAACCTCTTCAGATAAGACTATGGGAAATGTGGAAGTGAAACCACAAGTCAGAGGTGGGTTGAGAAATATACTCAATTAGGAAACCCAGTTCCTCTCCTCTTGTCTGTGCTCAATTTAGGAAAAAATATAATAATATCCAGTATTGAGAAAAGAGCATTGAAATCTCCAACTGTAAATGTGGATTTGTCTATTTCTCCAGCTGTTGTGTCAGCGTTTCCTTCTTGAATTTGAAGTTCTCTTGTTTTGGGAAAGGTTTTTTTTGTTAATCCTCACCCTAGGATATTTTTCCATTGATTTTTAGAAAGTATGGAAGGGAGGGAGAGAGGGAAGAAGGAAAAGAGAGAGAAAGAGAAAAACATTAATCTGAGAGAGATACATCAATAGGTTGCCTCCTGCACATGCTCCAACCAGGGCAGGGATTGAATCTGCAACGCAGGTATGTGCCCTTGACTGGGAATTGAACCCAAAACCCTTCAGTGCTCAGGCCAATACTCTAACCACTGAGAAATACCAACCAGGGCAAAGTTCTGTTGTGGTTTGTGAAATTCAGTTACTAATGAAGTACATGCACATTCAGTATTATTGTCTTATTAATGAACTTACCTATTTATCATTATGAAAGTGAAGTATGGTACCAATTTTCTTTGTTTAACAATGGACAGGTTATTTTGATTTTCTGAATTGTATAAATCATCCCATTCGATTGAATGCCTTATTGATTGAATGACTATCCCATTGATTGTGATCTTACTGGTTATCAAAGCACATTCTTCTGTACCTGGAAACAGGACAGCACAATTACCCTAAATTGTTTTAGTGGCCACAGGTGGTGTGTTCCAGCTGACTCAGTGGTCCCGAGACCAGGACAGCACAATTACTCTAAATTGTCCTGGCAACTCAGTGGTCGGGAGACCCGAGGGCTCTCGATAATGTGTTTCTATCAACTCAGTGATCCGGAGACCCAAAACTGTAATTTAGATAACATGCCTAAGTTTAACCCAGGTTACCCAAGGGCTCTAGATAATGTATTTCTGTCAATTCAGTGACCCCGAGATCCAAAACTGTAATTAACATGCTTAATTCTGTTTCTGTAATCTGCTTCTTTTGCAAGCCAGGTGCCTCATTCCAAACCCTGGGATGTAATCAATACCTTTGTGATTTTTGCCTATATAAGTCTGGGTTTGCCACCATCTTATTGCTATGAGATTTGGGAATGACACCTCATAGTCCCAGATTGCAATAAATGTGACTCTTTAATTTGACTTCTTGGGGCGTCCTTCTGTGATTCACAAGGTACGTTACAACAACAGGTTCTTCTTTATCCCAGGTGTAAAAATGTGACAGCTCTGAAGCCTACTTGTCTGATGTTAATACTGCCACTGCAGGTTTCATGTGCCTAATCTGTGCATGGTGTAGCCTTTCCGTGGTATATCTTTTTTAATTCTTCTCCTTTAACCTGCCTGCATCCCTATATTTAAAGTTGGATTACATTTAGACAGCATACAGCTGGGTCTTTCTTTTTTATCCAGTCTGACTGTCTTATAATTGGACCATTTAGACAATTTACATCTATTATGATTATTGATATGGTTGTGTTGAAATTCATCATCTTTCAGTGGACGTCAGGGGAATGGTGGCATGAGAGAGCCCCTTGTCTTCTCCCCCTGAAATTTCAACAAGTTAGCCAACTGTAATTCAACAAAGAAATCCCTGCTCAACATAGATGCATGCCTGAGAGACCCATGCATTGAAACATCCAAAGGTAGGCAACCTGGAAAATGGGGAGACAAGAATGAAGGAACGTGCAGAGGGCCTGAAGACGCAGCCCCTGTGGCTTCTGTAAAATAGTACAGCCCCTGCAGCTTCCATAAGACAGTAACCAGGAGCTTGAGGCTTGGCCAGCTGGTAGAGGGTAGAAAGCTGGTGGTAGAAGACACTTCCTTTGGCCGGGAGGAACAGAGAGCTGGGGAAGGGACCCCAGCAGGGCAAGTGGTGAGAGAGTGGACAGTGTCTGAGTAAGCAGACACCTGATAGAGCACAGGGTTCTGCCATGCAGCTCTCCACTGTCAGGCCAGCAGTGTTTTTTCAGACAAAGAAACAGAACCACAGATCCCTGCTGCTTGGCCTCCCAAAACTTGCCTCCTATTGACCTTGGGTTGGATCCAGGAGCATATTACCTGTAAACCAAGAGCTATTGCAGTAGAACTACTGTTTCTCTCTGTAAGTGATTCCCCAGGAGGGGTGCTTGGGGTGAAACCCCACAGACGTCAGGCATTGTCATTACAGTGAGGGCAAAACAAACCCCACTCTCAAGCAGTGTGGCTGTACTGTCTTACAGAAGCTGCAGAGGTTCAAGACTGGAAGATCACAGAGATAAAAAATCTTGTGATTGACTTCCAAAATGGCGACCAGCAGGAAGGTAGGGAGGGAGAGAGTGTGAGAGTGCAAGGAAATGATAGAGGAGTGTGTGGACGTGTGTGGTGTGTGTGTATGAGCTAGGGACAGTTAGATTCTGCAGGTCTTCTAAGGGGCTGCTAAACTGGGCAGTCTTAAGCAGCAGAGTCCCGCTCCCTGCGCGGACACTCCTGGGCGGCCAGCACAGGCACTGCGACCACGCCATCTTGGGAAACAGAGCTGCTTGAGATTACGATCCTGGCCTCAGCACCACCCAGTCTGATCACAGACGCATACCAGGACCCTGCAGCCACTGGGGACAGAGACCTGTGACCACAGCTACAGACCTGCGGACAACAAAAGTTCAGAAATCCCAGCGGCAGATCCGTGAGTAACAGAGCCCATCCCCCCTTACCGCAGGCTTGCGGGTAGCGCCAGAGTAACTAACTGATAGACCCAGCCCTTGCCAGGGCCTCAGCGCTCCAGGAACTTTAGCCTGGAAGTGCCTTGGATCTGATCCTACGCGCACTGCCAGCTTCTGAGCCCTGAGCTGGAAGCAAACGCGCGAACCCCAGGAACTGAGCCTAGGCGCACTGCCGGCTTCTGAGCCCTGGGCTGGGAACAATCGCGCAAACACCGGAATTTGTCCCACATATCACAGGCCCAGGGACCCCAATTCTCTGGGCAGGTGCCAGCACCAAGCACCAGTGACTTGACTGTGTTTCTTTTCACCTGCGCCTGAGATCCTGATTTCCTGTGCATTCATACTAAGAGCCAGTGACTCCAATTCCTGATGCAAGGGCACACAGGGACCCTGATTCTCAAGGCAAGGTCGCGCGAAGCAACAGAGACTCTGATACTGGATTCTGGGGAACTCTGACTCTTGGCGCATGCTAGGGGGCTCTGGTTTTCAACACCCTTCAGGGGGGTCTCTGTTTCAGCATGGTGCAGGCAGGGTCCCTGATTCTAAGGGCGCATACGAGGCCACATTGGGCGCTGACAACACTGACTCTGAGCAAGCCTGGTTCCCACCAACCCACAACAACCACACATCTTAGTGTCAGAGCTCTTCAGTGACACTAGGGTGGTGGGAGGCTCCCACTGCACATGGCCCAGGCCCACGCAACTCGACGTTTGAACCATTCGGAGATAATCAGAATGAAGAGACGAAACAACACCCAGAAAAAAGACAATGAGGAGTCACCAAGAAAGGACATTAATGAAGTTGAAGCATGCAACATGACAGAAAAATAATTCAGAATAATGGTTGTACAATTCATTCACTGGATGGATGAGAAAATCAACAACCTATGCAAGAATCAGGAAGAAATGAAAAGTGATATAGCTACAATCAAAAACACCATGGAAAGTTTCAACAGCAGACTAGAAGAAGCAGAGGACTGAATTAGTGAATTAGAAGATAAGGCAGAGAAACAAGCTCAATCTGAACAGCAACTGGAGAAAAGAATTAAAAAGCAGGAGGAGAGCCTAAGGGAGCTTCGGGACAACATGAAACGAAGTAACATACGCATAATAGGGCTGCAAGAAGGACAAGAGCAGCAAGGATTAGAAAATCTATTTGAAGAAATAATGTCAGAAAACTTCCCTGATATGGGGTAGAAAAAAGTTACACAAGTACAGAGAGTCCCAGGCAAGATGAACCCCAAAAGACCCACACCAAGACACGTCATAATAACGATTGCAAATGTACAAGACAAAGACAGAGTCTTAAAGGCTGCAAGAGAGAAACAGAGAGTTACCTACAAAGGATCCCCCATCAGATTATCAAATGATTTCTCAACAGAAACACATCAGGACAGAAAAGAATGGACAGAAATTTACAAAGTGGTGCAAAGCAAAGGACTGAATCCAAGAATACTCTATCCAGCAAGGCTATCATTCAAAATTGAATGGCAAATAAGAAGCTTCACAGACAAAAAAAAAAGGCTAAGGGAGTTTATCACCACCAAGCCAGCAATGCAAGAAATTCTAAAGGGAATGCTGTAAAAAGAAGAAACAAAAAGCCCAGAAAAAAACAGCCACACAGAAAAATAGAAATGGCTACAAACAAGTACCTTTCAATAATAACTTTAAACGTAAATGGACTAAATGCTCCAACCAAAAGACATCGAGTGGCTGAATGGATAAAAAAACATGACCCATATATTTGCTGTCTACAAGAGACCCACCTCATTAGAAGGGACTCACACAGACTGAAAGTGAAGGGATGGAAAAATATCTTTCAGGCAAATGGAAATGAAAAAAAAGCTGGGGTAGCAATACTTATATCAGACAAAATAGACCTCAAAGTGAAGGCCATAACAAGAGATAAGAAAGGCCACTTCATAATACTAAAGGGATCAATACAACAAGAGGATATAACCCTGATAAACATATATGCACCCAATGCAGGAACACCCACATACATAAGAAAACTCCTGGAAGATATCAGGGGAGAGATCGACAACAATACAATCATAGTAGAGGACTTTAATACACCACTGACATCACTGGATAAATCCGGGAGACAAAAACTCAGCAAAGAAACAGCAATCCTAAATGACTCGCTAGATCAGATGGACTTAATTGACATCTTCAGAACACTTCACCCCAAAGCCACAAAATATACGTTCATCTCAAGTGCTCATGGGACATCTTCAAAAAGAGACCACATATTGGGTCACAAACAAAGTCTCCCCAAATTCAAGAAGATTGAAATCACACCAAGCATCTTCTCAGACCACAAGGCCATAATATTAGAAATAAACTACAACAAAAACAACTCAAAATACTCAAACACTTGGAAGCTGAATAGCACATTATTAAATATTGATTGGGTTACCAATGAGATCAAAGAAGAAATTAAAAACATCCTGGAAACTAATGACAATGAAAACACAACAATCCAAAACCTTTGGGACGCAATGAAAGCAGTCCTGAGAGGGAAGTTTATAGCTCTACAGGCCTATCTCAACAAACAAGAAAAATGGTAGTAAATCATCTAAATCTACAGCTCAAAGAATTAGAAAGAGAGCAACAACAAAAGCCCAGAGTGAGCAGAAGGAAGGAGATAATAAAGATTAGAGCAGAAATAAATGACATAGAGACCAAAAAAACAATACAGAAAATCAATGAAACAAAGAGCTGGTTCTTTGAAAGGATAAACAAGATTGACAAACCTCTATCCAGGCTCACCAAGAAGCAAAGAGAAAGGATCCAAATCAACAAAATCAGAAATGATAGAGGCGAAATAACAACAGATCCCACAGAAATACAAATGATTGTTAATAAATACTATGGACAACTCTACTCCAACAAACTAGACAACCTGGAGGAAATGGACATATTCCTAGAAAAATACAACATTCCAAAACTTCATCAGGAAGAATCTAAAAATCTCAATAGGCCAATAACTATGGAAGAAATTGAAGCAGTCATCAAAAAGCTTCCAGCAAACAAAAGCCCAGGACCAGACGGCTTCACAGGGGAGTTTTACCAAACATTCAAGGAAGAAATAAAACCTATCCTCCTCAGACTACTACAAAAAATCCAAGAGGAAGGAACACTTCCAAACTCATTCTATGAAGCCCGCATCACCCTAATACCAAAACCAGATAAAGACAACACAATGAAAGAGAATTACAGGCCAATATCCCTCATGAACATAGATGCCAAAATCCTCAACAAAATCTTAGCAAATCAGATCCAGCAGTACATCAGAAAGATCATACACCACGACCAAGTAGGATTTATCCCAGGGATGCAAGGATGGTACAATATCCGCAAATCAATAAATGTGATACATCACATAAACAAATTGAAAGAAAAAAACCACATAGTCATATCAATTGATGCAGAAAAAGCGTTTGACAAAATTCAACACTCATTTTTGATAAAAAAAAAAAACTCTCAGCAAGGTGGGAGTAGAAGGATCATACCTCAACATAATAAAAGCCATATATGACAGGCCCACAGCCAACATCATACTCAATGGACAAAAACTAACACCATTTCCCCTAAGAACAGGAACAAGACAGGGATGCCCACTCTCACCACTCCTGTTCAACATAGTATTGGAAGTATTAGCCATTGCAATTAGACAAGAAGAAGAAATAAAAGGCATCCAAATTGGAAAAGAAGAAGTAAAACTGTCCTTATTTGCAGATGACATGATATTATACTTAAAAAACCCTGAAGACTCCATCAATAAACTATTAGACTTAATAAAAGAATTAGGCAATGTAGCAGGATACACAGTTAACGCCAAGAAATGTATGGCATTTCTATACACCAACAGTGAATGTGCAGAAAGAGAGTCTAAAAAAGCAATCCCATTTACCATCGCACCAAAAATTTAAGCTACCTAGGAATAAACTTAACTAAAGAGGTAAAACACCTCTTCTCAGAAAACTACAGGACGTTGAAAAAAGAGATAGAGGAAGACATAAACAGATGGAAGAACATACCATGTTCTTGGATTGGTAGTATCAACATCATTAAAATGTCCATACTGCCCAAAGCAATCTATAAATTCAATGCACTTCCCATTAAAATACCAATGGCATATTTCACAGACCTAGAACGTACTCTCCAAAAATTCATCTGGAATAAAAAACAACCCCGAATAGCTGCAGCGATCCTGCGAAAGAACAAAGTAGGTGGGATCTCAATACCAGATATCAAGCTGTATTACAAAGCCACTGTTCTCAGAACTGCCTGATACTGTCACAAGAACAGACATAAAGATCAATGGAATAGAATAGAGAGCCCAGAAATCAGCCCCAACCACTACGCTCAATTAATATTTGACAAAGGAGGCAAGAACATACAATGGAGTCAAGATAGTCTCTTCAATAAATGGTGTTGGCAAAATTGGACAGATACATGCAAGAAAGTGAAACTAGACAACCAACTTACACCATACACAAAAATAAACTCAAAATGGATAAAGGACTTAAATATACGACAGAAACCATACAAATACTAGAAGAATCCAAAGGCAACAAAATCTCAGACATATGCCAAAGCAATTTCTTCACCGATACAGCTCCTAGGGGATTGGAAACTAAAGAGAAAATAAACAAATGGGACTACATCAAAATAAAAAGCTTCTGCACAGCAAAAGAAACCATCTACAAAACAACAAGAAAACCCACTGTGTGGGAAAACATATTTGCCAATGTCATATCTGATAAGGGCCTAATCTCCAAAATTTATAGGGAACTCATACAACTTAACAAAAGGAAGATAAGCAATCCAATCAAAAAATGGGCAAAGGATCCTAATAGACACCTTTCAAAAGAGGACATTCAGAAAGCCAAGAGACATATGAAAACATGCTCAAAGTCACTAATCATTCGAGAGATGCAAATCAAAACAGCAATGAGGTACCATCTCACACCTGTCAGACTGGCTATCATCAACAAATCAACAAACGACAAGTGCTGGAGAGGATGTGGAGAAAAAGGAACACTTGTGCACTGCTGGTGGGAATGCAGACTGGTGCAGCCACTATGGAAGACAGTATGGAGTTTCCTCAAAAAACTAAAAATGGAACTCCCATTTGACCCTGTGATCCCACTTCTAGCAATATATCCCAGGAAACCAGAAACACCAATCAGAAAGGATATATGCACCCCTATGTTCATAGCAGCACAATTCACCATAGCTAAGATCTGGAAACAGCCTAAGTGCCCATCTGTAGATGAATGGATTAGAAAACTGTGGTACATCTACACGATGGAATACTATGCTGCTATAAAAAAGAAGGAACTCTTACCATTTGCAACAGCATGGATGGAAGTGGAGAGCATTATGCTAAGTGAAATAAGCCAGTCAGTGAAGGAAAAATACCACATGATCTCACTTATTTATGGATAATAAAGACCATTATAAACTTATGAACAAAAATAGATACAGAGGCAGAGCTGCCTCAAACAGACTGTCAAACTACAGCAGGAAGGCCCGGGAGGGTGGGAGGTTAGGAGGGGGGTGGGTAAGAGATCAACCAAAGGACTTGTATGCATGCATATAAGCATAACCAATGGATATAAGAAACTGGGGGGTAGGGGAGGCCAGGAGATTGTCAAGTGCGGGGGGGGGGGAAAAAGGAGACATATGTAATACTTTTTGTAATACTTTAAGCAATAAAAAAAAAAATAAATGCTTCATAGAACTCAAAAAAAAAATCTTGTGATTAAGCACCATTCATGGGAAAATAGTGAGAAAACCTCTTCTTAAGTAAATGTGTAGGCAAAAGAGGACAGAAAATACCATGAATAACCACAGTAATGAGGATGAACAGAAAGAAAATGAGAAATCTCCAGAAAGCAAGCTGGAACACATGGAAATATATGATCTAAATGACAGAGATTTCAAGATTGCAGTTCTGAAAATCCTCAATGAGATGTAAGAAAATACAGACAGGTAATTCAATGCACTCAGAACATAAATCAATGAACAAAATGAATACTTTACCAAACAGATTAAGACTATAAAAGAGAACCAAGCAGAAAGGAGATTAATAATGAAATACTGAGCATAGTTAACAGAGCCAACCAGAGGGAGGAAATAATTAGGAAGTGATGCAGAGGGAAGTAGAGAGAGGCCTGAGCATAAAGAAAAATGAAAGAGCTCTACAAGAACTATCTGACTCCTTCAGAAAAAGCAATATTAGAATTGTAGGCATTCCAAAGGAAGAGGAGAGGAAGCATGGAATGAAGAGTCTATTCAAACAAATAGTGGATGAGAACTTCCCAAACCTGTAGAAAGAACTAGATCTTCAAAAACAAGAAGCAAACAGAACACCTAGTTACTTCAATCCAAAGAGACCCTCTTCAAGGCACTTGGTATTAAAGTTGTCAAAAATAAATGACAAAGAAAAAAGTCACAAAGCAGCCAGGGGCAAAAGGAGGTGACCTACAAAGGAAAACACATCAGAATTTCATCCAACTTCTCAGCAGAAATGCTACAAGCCAGAAGAAAGTGAAACCAAATATTCAAATGTCTGAAAGAGAGAAATTGTTAGTCATGAATAATATATCCAGCAAAATTATCCTTTAAATATGAAGGAGAAATAAAGATGTTCCCAAATACACAGAAGCTGATGGATTTCATCGCCAGAAAACCTCCATTGCAGGAAATACTCAAGGGAGTTATTCTATCTGAAACAAAGAACATAAAGGTCACGGCACTAAGTAAGATCACAGCATAAACAGGGATGATTTGTAACAACAAAAACATAAAAGGGGAGAGGGTAAAGTCTTGAACTGACAAAGGAGTAAGAAGTTCAGATGCACTCAAAAGAAAAAAAGCTATGGTATATATGCAAGTTTACTTTTTATAAACTTAATAGTAACCACACACAAAAAATTCCAAACCAGGACACATACTTAAAAAAAGAAGAAACAGAGAAAAAAAAAGTATGGAATACCACCAAACAAAAACAATAGAAACACAAAGGAAAAGAACCAATAGAGGCACAGAGCAACCAGAAAACAAAAAATAAAATGGCAATAGGAAATCCTCATACATCACTAATTACCCTAAATTTAAATGGCCTGAATTCACCAATAAAGAGGCACAGAGTAGTAGAGTGTATGAAAAAACAAAAACTCAACTATATGCTACTTACAAGAGACACATCTAGGCTGCAAAAACAAAGGTAGATTCAAAGTATAAGGGTGGAAAACAATTCTCCAAGCAAACAATATCCACAGAAATGCAGGTGTATCCGTACTTATATTTAACAAAATAGATATCAAGATAACAAGAGACAAAGATGGACACTTTATAATGATATAAAGGACATACATAAAGAAAACATAATATTTCTTAATATAAATGCAACCAACCAAGGAGCACTGAAATATATAAAACAGCTACTCACAGAATTAAAGAGAGAAACAGATCAAAACACAATTATATTTGGGGACCTTTGTACTCCATTGACACCTCTAGACAGATCAACCAAACAAAAAGTCAATAAAGAAATATCAGCCTTAAATGAAATACTGGACTGTAATTGACATTTACAGAATCTTTCATCCCAGAACACCAGATTATACATTATTCTCCAGTGCACATGGAACATTTTCAAGGATAGGCAATATGTTGGGTCACTAACTAGCATCAACAAATTCAAGAAGATTAAAATTATACCAAGCATATTCTCCAACCATGATGCCTTGAGATTAGAAATCAACTGCAAAAAGAAAGCAAAGAAACCCACAAACACATGGCGATTAAACAACATACTACTTAAAAATGACAGGGTCAAAGAAGAAATAAAAGATGAGATCAACAGATAGATAGAGGCAAATGAGAATGACAATACAACACATCAAAACTTCTGGGATGCAGCAAAAGCAGTTATAAGTAGGAAATTTATTTCATTACAGGCCTATCTCAAGAAACAAGAGAAATCCTAAGAAAACAACCTAACATCACAACTTAAAAGACTAAAGAAAGAAGAACAAAAGTAATCCAAAGTCAGCAGAATAAAGGAAATAAAAGTTACAGCAGAATTGAATGAAATAGAGAACAAAAAGACTGTAAAAAAATTATTAAAACAAAGAGCTGTTTCTTTGTTTGACAAACCCCTGGCAAGTACTAAGAAAAAAAGGGGGAAAGACTCAGGTGTACCGGTTAATAATGGTGGATTTTGTAATCAAAGAATATATGATAATTTCAAGAGAAACATCAAAAGTGCTTTATTCAAAGTAATGTCCATTACTAGCTACACATTTCTCCTTCTTTCAGGTAATTTGTGCATACCAGTCCCAATAGAACTTTTCTTGTTTTGAGGCAAACCATTCAAAGACCCAATTTTCTACTTCTTCATACGTTTTGAAGTGCTGCTCAAAAAGTGTGTGTGCCATCAATAACAAGAGTGGTAATCTGAAGGAGCAAGGTCTGGTGAATACAGCGGGTGGGTTAATACTTCCCAGGCAAGATCTTTTAACGTGTCTTTAACTAGTTTTGAAGTGTGTGATGGTGCGTCATCATGAAGCAAAATTACTTTGCTGTGTCTACTGGAACATTCCGGTCGTTTCACAATCAAAGCATGGTTCAAATTGATTATTTGTTGTCGGTAGCGATCAGTATTAACCTGGTTTTAGAAGCTCATAATACACCACATCTTCCTGATCCCACCAAACGCAGAGCATTGTCTTCTTTCCAAAGCAATTTGGCCTTGCAGTCCATGTTGATGGTTGACCTGGATCAACCCATGATTTTGTGAGTTTGGGATTCTCAAAATAAATCCTCTTTTTATCACCAGTCACAATTCGATGCAAAAAAAGACTTGCTTTTGTGCTGCTGAAGCAACATTTTACTGATGACTTTTCGGTTTTCCATTTGTCTTTCGTTCAGTTGATGTGGCACCCATTTTCCTTCCTTAAAAATCTTTCCCATTACTTGTAAATGATCAGAAATTACTTGCTGAGCAACATTTAATCTTTCTGCAAGTTGTTTTTGAGTTTGACACACATCTTGATCCAATAATGCTTATAATTGTTAGTCTTCAAACTTTTTTGGTTGACCTGGGCATTCTTTGTCTTTCACATCAAAATCATCACTTTTAAAGTGTTTAAACCAGCGTTCACAAGTATTTTGAGATGGAGCATGTTCACCATAAGCTTCCCAAAGTATTCAGCAGCACTTTTCTTCAAAATAAAGTGATGAGTTATAACTTCCTGCAAGTGCTCTTTTTTGGCATGAAATTTGACATTTTTAAGTGTAAAAATATCGATGATGTTAACACCTTCAGAAAATTTGACATGAAGTTTTGAAGCTTCTTGTCAATACAACAAAATGGCATACATATCAAATCACATATATATCAACATATGTGTAACTCCATCTATTGAAAAAATCCGCATTATTAACTGGTACACTGTAAATAAAATCAGAAATGAGAGAGGAGATGTCAACATTATAAATATACACAAGATCATATTAGAATATTATTAAATATTATATGCCACCAAATTCAATAACCTAGAAGAAGTGGATAAGTTCTTAGAATTATATAACCTTCCTACTCTAAATCATGAGAATTGGAAAATCTAAATAGACTGGTCAGCAGTGAGGAAATTGAAACAACCACCAAAAACCTCACACAAAAATAAAAGTCCAACACCAGATGCTTCACCAGTGATTTCTACCAAACCTTCAAAGATTTAAAATATACTCTTCTCAAACTATTCCAAAAAAATTAAAGAAGAGGCAATACTTCCTAACATTCTGTGAGGCCAATATTTGGTAACATTCTGATACCAAAACCTGGCAAAGATAACACAGAGAAAGAAAACTACAGACCAATATCTCTGATGAATACAGATGCAAAAATCATAAACAAAATACTAGAAAATTGAATACAACAGTACATCCAAAATATAATACATCACAATCAAGTGGGGTTTATTCCAGGGGCACAAGGATGGTTCAACATACGCAAATCAATTAATGTAATATACCACATTAACAACAATAAGGAAAGATAAAAATCATATGATTGTATCACTAGATGCAGAAAACACATTTGATAAGATACAATATTCATTTATGATTAAAATACTTAATAAAATAGGAATAGAATGAAAATACCTCAACATAATAAAGACCATATATGATAAATGCTCAACTAACATCATACTCAATAGTGAAAAACTGCAAACAACAAGTGCTGGTGAGGATGTGGAGAAAAAGGAACCCTCATTCACTGCAGGTGGGAATGCAGACTGGTGCAGCCATTGTGGAGAACAGTATAGATTTTTCTCAAAAAACTAAAAATACAACTTGCATTTGACCCAGTGATTCCACTTCTAGGAATATATCCCAAGAAACCAGAAACACCAATCAGAAAGGATATATACACCCCTATGTTTATAGCAGCACAATTCACCATAGCTAAGATTTGGAAACAGTCTAAGTGCCCATCAGCAGATGACTGCATTATAAAATTGTGCTACATCTACACAATGGAATACTAGGCTGCAGTAAAAAAGAATGAATTCTCACCATTTGCAGCAGCATGTATGTAACTGGGGAGCATTATGCTAAGTGAAATAAGCCAGTCAGAGAAAGATAAATATCACATGAGCTCACTCATTTGTGGAATATAATGAACAACATAAACTGATTAACAAAAACAGATCCAGAGGCAGATAAGCATCGAACAGACCATCAAACCTCAGAGGGAAGGTAGGGGAGGGCGGGGGTAAGGGAAAGAGATCAACCAAAGGACTTGTATGCATGCATATAAGCCTAACCAATGGACACAGACACCAGGGGGGTGAGGGTATGAATTGGGGGGGGGGGGTCGGTGAGGTAATGGTGAGATAAGGACACATATGTAATATCTTAATAAAGAAATTTTTAAAAATAGTGAAAAACTGAAAGCCTTTTTTTTCTAAGATCAGGAATAAAACAAGGATGTCCACTCTCACCACTCTTATTCAACATAATTCTGGAAGTCCTAGCCAGAGCAATAAGGCAAGAGAAAGAAATAAAAGGCATCTAAATAGGGAAGAAGGAAGTAAAACTGTCACTTTTTGCAGACAACATAATTCTGTATATAGAAAACCCTAAAGACTCCACCAAAAACCTATTAGAAGCAATAAACAAATACAGTCAAGTTGTAGCATACAAAATCAATGTGCAAAAATACATGGCCTTCCTGTAAACTATAAAACTTCAGAAAAAGAAATGGAAAAAAATTCCTTTTGCAATTGAATAAAGAATAAAATACCTAGGAATAAATTTAACAAAGAAAGTGAAAGACCTATATACAGTGCTGAAAATTACAAAGCATATTTAAAAGAGATTGAAAAAAAAACACACAAAAAAAACAGAAAAATATTTCATGTTCATAGATTGGAAGAATCAACATAGTTAAAATGACCATACTACCCAAAGCAATATAAAGATTTCATGCAATCCCAATGTCATTTTTTAAAGAAATAGAACAATAAATCTTTTTGTATGAAACCACAAAAGACCCCAAATAGCCAAGGTGATCCTGAGAAAAAAGGACAAAGCTAGAGGTATCATGTTACAGAGCTACAATAATCAAAACAGCATGGTATTGGCAGAGAAACAGACACACAGATCAATGGAACAGAATAGAGAGCACAGCTATAAAACCACATGTAAATGGACATGTAATTTTCAACAAAGGAGCCAGAAGCACACAACGGAGTAAAGATAGTCTCTTTAATAAATGGTGCTGGGAAAACTGGAAAGCCACATGCAAATGAATGAAACTGGATTACAGTTTGCCCCCCCCATGTACAAAAATTAATTCAACATGGATCAAAGACCTAAATATAAGATCCAAAACAATAAGTTACATAGAAGAAAATATATGTACCAAACCTATGGATCTTGGTCATAGAGAACATTTTATAAATTTGACCCCAAAGGCAGGGAAGTAAAGGTAAAAATAAATGAATGGGACTACAGCAAACTAAAAAAGCTTCTGCACAGCAAAAGAAACCGACAACAAAACAAAGAGGCAGCCAACCAGATGGGAGATGATATTTGCAAACAGTTGCTCCAACAAAGGTTTATAGATCCTAAAATATATAAAGAACTCATAAAACAACACCAAACAACCCAATCAAAAAGTGGGCAGAGGTCCTGAAAATACACTTCCCCCAAGAAGACTTTTAAACAGCCAATAGATACATGAAAAGATGTCCAGCCTCATTGGCAATTAGAGAAATCAAAACTACAATGAGGTACCACCTCATACCTGTTAGAGTGGTCATTATCAAAAAGACAAGTTAATAACAAGTGTTGGAGAGGTTGTGGAGAAAAGGGGAACCCTCATCCACTTCTCATGGGAGTGTAGACTGGTACAGCCACTATGGAAAGCAGTCTGGTGACTCCTCAAAAAATTGAGAATAGAGCTACCATACGATCCAGCAATTCCTCTCCTGGGTATACATTCTAAAACCTCAAAATCATGTATTTGCAAAGATATATGCACCCCTATGTTCATTGCCGCATTATTCATGGTGGCCAAGACATGAAACAACCAAAGCATTCCTCAGTAGAGGACTGGATAAAGAAGATGTGGTACATAAACACATGGAATACTACTCAGCCATAAGAAGGGATGAAATAGTGCCACTTGCAACAGCATGGATGGACCTTGAGAACATTATGCTAAGTGAAATAAGTTAGTCAGAAAAAGCTAAGAACTATATGATTTCATTCATATGTGGGATATACTGGTAAACCAGCAGTGTAGTGGTTGCCAGAGGAAAAGGGGTGTGGGGAGAATGGGGTCCCTAATACATGGTGACAGGAGAAGATTGACTGGGTAGTGAGCACATGGTGCAATATACAGATCTTGTAACAGAAAACCACACCCAAAACCTCTATGTTTATGTTGACCAATGTCACCCCAATAAATTAAATAAAATAATAGTAATAAATTCATGATCATTCTACTTGTTTCTGTTTGTCCCATCTGTACGTTTTTATCTTTTTTTCTGCTTTTTGGGTGAATTTTTATTTTTTTAATTCTCACCTGAGGATATTTTTCCATTGATTATTAGAGCACAGAAGAGAGAAGGAAAGACAGAAACACTGATGTGAAAGAAACAGCACTAGATTGCTTGCCTCCTGCACACACCCCGACCAGGGCCTGGGCCTTGGAGGAACCTGCAACTGAGGTATATGACCTTGACCATAATCAAACCAAGGACCCTTTAGTCCACAGGCCAAAGCTCTATCCACTGAGCCAAATTGGCTAGGGCTGTTGAATTTTTAAATTCCATTTCATTTCAACTGTTGCTTTATTAGCTGTACCTCATATTAATTTCTTTTTTTAAAAATATATTTTATTGATTTTTTACAGAGAGGAAGGGAGAGAGATAGAGAATTAGAAACATCGATGAGAGAGAAACATCGATCAGCTGCCTCCTGCACATCTCCTACTGGGGATGTGCCCGCAACCCAGGTACATGCCCTTGACCGGAATCGAACCTGGGGCCTTTCAGTCCACAGGCTGATGCTCTATCCACTGAGCCAAACCGGTTTCGGCCATATTAATTTCTTAGTGGTTGCTCCACAATTTACTATATGCTCCTTTAACTTATCATATTCTATCTTCAGTGAATAGTATATCACATCACATCCTATATAATAATCCTATATAATAAAGTAGTAATATGCAAATTGACCATCACTCCAACACACAAGATGGCTGCCCTCATGTGGTCAAAGAAGGCTACCACAAGATGGCCAGCAGAGGAGGGAAGTTGGGAGGGACCAGACGTGCAGGGGAGGGAGGGCAGTTGGGGGGGACCAGGCCAGCGGGGAAGAGGAGTTGGGGGCGACCAGGCCAGTGGGGGAGGGGAGTTGAGGGGTACCAGGCCTGTAGGGGAGGGCAGTTGGGGGTGACCAGACCTGCAGGGAAGGCAGTTTGGGGCAACCAGGCCAGCAGAGGAGGGCAGTTGGGGGCAATCAGGCCAGCAGGGGAGCAGTTAGGCATCGATCAGGCTGGCAGGGGAGTAGTTAGGGGTTGATCTGGCTGGCAGGCAGAAGCAGTTTGGGGCAATCAGGCAGGCAAGCAGGTGAGCTATTGGGAGCCAGCAGTCCTGGATTGTGAGAGGGATGTCCAACTGCCCGTTTAAGGGTCCCAGATTGGAGAGGGTGCAGGCTGGGCTGAGGGACAACCTCCCCCCCCCCACACACACACACACACACAAATTTCGTGCACCAGGCCTCTAGTATACTATAAGATCTCTGTAACATTATACTATTCCTTCCTCCTCCCACCTTCTGCATTATTGTTGTTATATATTTACATAAAATATAAACTCAATCATATATTGTTTTATTTTACTTTCAGAGTCAATTGCCTTTTGCAGAAATTTTTAAATGATAAAAGTAATCTTCTCTGTTCATCCACCTATTCATGGTTTTAGGTGGCTCAGTCTTTGTGGGGGTGCCAGTTGTCACCCATTTTCATTTTCTGCTCACCTGACCCATCTCTGGATCCGTCCTGAGCAACCTGTTGTTCAATGTCTGGAAATGTTATGTGTGTGTGTGTGTGTGTGTGTGTGTGTGTGTGTGTGTGTGTGTGTGTAAACAAGTCTTAGCAAATTTAAAAATACTGAAAAACCACCAAGTATCTTTTCTACCACAATAGTATGAAAATAGAGAAGTCACTAAGATGAGGAAAACTGAAAATTTCATTAAAACATGGAAATTAAAGAGCACATTCCTGAACAACTGATGGGCCAAAGAAGAAGTTAAAAGGAAATTTAAAAAATATGCTGAGACAAATTGAAATGGAAACAACATACAAACACACATAGATACAGCAGAAGCAATTCTAAGAGGAAGATTATAATGATAGATGCAACATTAAGAAAGAAGAAAGATCTCCAATGAACAATTTAACTTTATATAGAGGAACCAGAAATAAAAGAACAAAGCCCAAAGTTAGCAGAGGAAGGAAATAGAGATCAGAAAATATCAACAAAACTAAGAGCTGGTTTTTTTAAAAAAGATAAGCAAGCCCTAACCGGTTTGGTTCAGTAAATAGAGCATCAGCCTGAGGACTCAAGGGTCCCACGTTTGATTCCGGTCAAGGGCATGTACCTTGGTTGCGGGCACATCCCCAGTAGGGAGTGTGGAGGAGGCAGCTGATAGATGTTTCTCTCTCATCAATGTTTCTACCTCTCTACCCCTCTCCCTTCCTCTCTGTAAAAAATCAATATAACATATTTTTTTTAAAAAAAAAAAAAGATAAGCAAAATGTGAAAATCTTTTGTTACAGGATTCCAGGGCAGAAGGAATAGGAAAACAGACAGGAAAATTAAAACAAGGCCAAACAATGTGGGCAATTTGCAGCCAGCTTGTAACTAAAAAGCCATTATCTTCCCCAGTCAAAGACAAAGCAAATGGTAAAACACACACACACACACACACACACACACACACACACACACACACACACACACACACAAAACACCTCCCTAATGAGAGAATGCAGAAAGGAACAGGGAAAGGAGAAAGGAAAAAAGGGCTGCTTATCCCCTAAGCAGGGAAGCCAGCAGTCTCAAGGCTTGGCAAGATAAAATTGCCAGCTGCTGGTTTGGCTTAGTAGATACTGTGTCCACCTATGGATTGAGGGGTTCCGGGTACAATTCCGGTCAAGAGTACATGCCTGGGTTGCAGGAATGATCCCCAGTAAGGGGAATGCAGGAGGCAGCGGATCAATGATTATCTCTCATCATTGATGTTTCTATCTCTCTCCTACTCCCTTCCTCTCTGAAATCAATAAAAACATATTTTTAAGGAGAGTGAGAATTAATCTATACCAAGAGAGTCTGCAGAGGAATTTTGAAGCCTAATGGACAAGAGGGTATATAACATCTCAGACCTCCACCCAACTTGCTCTTTAGACTAGCTGAGAGCCTGTCTGTGCTTCATACGCCAGATATATAGGTTGGCTTGCTTTGGTTTTGGTTTTGTTTTGTTTTGTTTTTGTTTTTTCAAAAAAGGTGCATAAATTCACTTATATGAGAAGACAAGGATCGAGGTTGGGGACAGCACTCTCCCACTAGCTCAGGGGGCTGTGCTGTCCGATATCACCTCTCTGGTGTCGGTGACAGGTGGCTATAACACTTTAACTAGACTAAACTTTTTAAAAAGAGAGAAGGCTCAAATAAATTCATAAATGAATGAGGACACATTACAACTGATATCACAAGAATACAAAGGATCATAAGAGACTAGTATGAACAAACATGGGTCAACAAATGGATAATCTAGAAGAAATGGGTAAAATCCCTAGAAACATACAACCTACCAAGATTGAGTCATAAATAAACAAAAAAATCTGAACAGACCAATAATGAGCAAGGAGATTGAAGCAGGAATCAAAAATCTGTCAACAAAGAAAAGCCTACACTATACCGTTTCACAAGTAAATTCTAGCAAACATTTGAAGAACAATTAATACCCATCCTTCTGAAACTCTTCCAAAAAATGAAGAGGAAGAAACACCTCCAAACTCATTTTATGAGACTAGGATAACCCTGATATCAAAACCAGACAAGGACGCTACAAAAAAAAAGAAAATAAAACTATAGGCCAATTTCCCTGATGATTATAAAAGCAAAAACCCTCGCCAGCACCGGTTTGGCTCAGTGGATAGAGCGTCGGCCTGCGGACTGAGGGGTCCCGAGTTCGATTCCGGTCAAGGGCATGTACCTTGGTTGCGGGCACATCCCCAGTAGGACATGTGCAGGAGGTGGCTGATCGATGTTTCTCTCTCATCGATGTTTCTAGCTCTCTATCCCTCTCCCTTCCTCTCTGTAAAAAAAATCAATAAAATGTATTAAAAAAAAAATAAAAAAGCAAAAACCCTCGACAAAATATTAGCAAACTGAACTCACCAGCACATTGAAAGGATAATGTGCTACCATCTAGTGGGATTTCAATAAGGGTGAATTTCCTGTTATTAGAATAAATCTGTACCTTGCTTTGGTGGGTGTCATTGTTAGATAGAACAAGGATCGGGGAGAACCAAGATGGCGGCATAGGTTAACGCCGGAGTTTGCTGCTTTGAACAACTACTTCAAAAGTGAAACCAAAAAACGGAAGGGACATCACCCAGAACCACAGGAACGCTGGCTGAGTGGAAGTCCTACAACTAGGAGGAAAGAGAAACGCACACGGACACTCAGAGGAGGCGCAGTGCTGAAGTCAAATTCTGAGGTGCGGAGTGCACGGAGCGGGCTGGCGGCGGAGGGCGCGGTTGTTGTTTTCAATCGGGAGGGAGTCGCACACTCTGACCACCAGATCCGGGTGAGTCTTTAGGGACCCAGACTCAAACGGGAGAAGCGGGACTGTCTGGCTTCAGTCAGAGCAGCTTTCTCTCCGAGCTTTGCAGCGGGTGCTGGGACTCAGAGAGGCAGAGCCCCTGGGGACAGGACTGAGAGCCGCCATAACTGCTCTCTCCGGCCCACCCTGTTGATCCCGTGCGACCCGCCCAGCCCAAGCCCTGCACAGAGGCATTTGCCGGATAGCCTCAGGCAAAGGCTAGATTAGCACCTCCCTAGAGGACAGAAGTTCTCTCACTGCTGACACAGCTGATTCTCATAGCCACTTGGCCTGGAGGTCAAACCCTCCCTGGAATTAGCTACAACAATCAAGATTTAACTATAAGACTGCGAACAAAGACCACTAGGGGGTGCACCAAGGAAGCATAACAAAATGCGGAGACAAAGAAACAGGACAAAATTGTCAATGGAAGATATAGAGTTCAGAACCACACTTTTAAGGTCTCTCAAGAACTGTTTAGAAGCCGCCGATAAACTTAATGAGATCTACACGAAAACTAATAAGACCCTCGATCTTATATTGGGGAACCAACTAGAAATTAAGCATACACGGACTGAAATAACGAATATTATACAGACGCCCGACAGCAGACCAGAGGAGCGCAAGAATCAAGTCAACGATTTGAAATGCGAGGAAGCAAAAATCACCCAACCGGAAAAGCAAAATGAAAAAAGAATCCAAAAATGCGAGGATAGTGTAAGGAGCCTCTGGGACAGCTTCAAGCGTACCAACATCAGAATTATAGGGGTGCCAGAAGATGAGAGAGAGCAAGATATTGAAAACCTATTTGAAGAAATAATGACAGAAAACTTCCCCCACCTGGTGAAAGAAATGGACTTACAGGTCCAAGAAGCGCGGAGAACCCCAAACAAAAGGAATCCAAAGAGGACCACACCAAGACACATCATAATTAAAATGCCAAGAGCAAAAGATAAAGAGAGAATCTTAAAAACAGCAAGAGAAAGAAACTCAGTTACCTACAAGGGAATACCCATACAACTGTCAGCTGATTTCTCAACAGAAACTTTGCAGGCCAGAAGGGAGTGGCAAGAAATATTCAAAGTGATGAATACCAAGAACCTACAACCAAGATTACTTTATCCAGCAAAGCTATCATTCAGAATTGAAGGTCAGATAAAGAGCTTCACAGATAAGGAAAAGCTAAAGGAGTTCATCACCACCAAACCAGGATTATATGAAATGCTGAAAGGTATCCTTTAAGAAGAGGAAGAGGAAGAAAAAGGTAAAGATACAAATTATGAACAACAAATATGCATCTATCAACAAGTGAATCTAAGAATCAAGTGAATAAATAATCTGATGAACAGAATGAACTGTTGATTATAATAGAATCAGGGACATAGAAAGGGAATGGACTGACTATTCTTGGAGGGGAAAGGGGTGTGGGAGATGTGGGAAGAGACTGGACAAAAATCGTGCACCTATGGATGAGGACAGTGGGTGGGGAGTGAGGGCGGAGGGTGGGGCGGGAACTGGGAGGAGGGGAGTTATGGGGGGGAAAAAAAGAGGAACAAATGTAATAATCTGAACAATAAAGATTTAATTTAAAAAAAAATAAAGTCAAATTGTTCTCTTAAAAAAAAAAAAAAAGAACAAGGATCTTAAGGTCAGGGCAGCACTTACTAAATGCATCTTGCTAAGTGTTTAAATGTTAGCACAGTGTTTTGCAGGCGTAGCTATAAGCAGGATGAGCTTGACAGGAACCCAACCCCACAAGTATAGCTGTGAAGTAGAAATCAATAATTGACCAAATTATTATTTGGTCACTAATTTTATACACTAATTGACCAAATAGTGTATAAAAGCAATGGCTCCATCAAACCCTAGAGGGAAGGTAGGGGAGGGGGGAGGTAAGGGGGCAAGAGCAATCAAAGGACTTGTATGGATGCATATAAGCCTAACCAACGGACAACAGGGGGGTGAGGGCGCAAGCGGGGCGGGGAGACTGTCTGGGGGGTAATGGTGGGATAAGGACACATATGTAATAAAAAAATAAATAAATAAAAAATAAAAGCAATGGCTAAGCACCTCTTGGGGGAGACAGAGCTTTGGATGTGAATCCCTCATCTTCTTTACCTGCTGAAGGAAATAAAACTACCATATGACAACCAAGTCTTGTGCTTAAATAGAACATCCCAAGTGTGAAGCCCTTGAGTTCAGTATCATAAAACTTTAGTCACAAAGGTGTCTAAGGCCAAGACCAATTCAGAAATATAGGATCTGAGAGTTGCTGGTGAGTCAACAAGAGCTAGTACAGATGTCAAGAAAACAATACTTTCCTGCTGTGGATAACAAACACTCTTCAACTTGCAACAAATGAAGAAAATGCCATAGTGCAATGACTAAAATGACCCCATTTATGATGAGCTTGGCCTTGTAGCCAAATTCCTCTCAAGGCAATAATTTGCTTGTTGCTTCTTGCTATATGATCCTAAATTTAAGACAAAGCTTGGTGTGGAGTGCTAAAATACACAAACTTATTTCCAAAACAGTAGCCGCAAATTTTACATACTTTTCTCGGTACCCAGATGGAAGGAGCTCAATGCAACTGTTAGCATGCACACCAGTACAAGGTTCTGCATTAGGCTAGCCTTTCCCTGCAGAAATTTTCAGACAAAGTATTTCCAATGGACTTGGTCACTTATCCAGCAATTGTTAGTGAAGTGCCCAGCGAGGAACCCATATTGGAACGACCTTTAGACTCAAAAACTCTGAGCAAAAAACAAGTCCCTGATCTCAAGCCGCACCAGAAGCCACCTAGAATGTGAAACCACAAGAGCAAAGTATAAGCCAATCTCAAACCCAGTCACTAGAAAACAAAGGACGGTAAGACCAAAAGCTGCAAAACAGGAAGCACAGCACAAAACCTCTTTTCTTGGCCAATATCATGAGATAGAGAATAAAATCAAGCATGAAAAAGAAACTGAAAGCAATCACACAACTGAGATAACTAGCAGCAGCCAGCAAACAGACAGGAAAGCCAATTGGAGAAAATTTAAAAAGAGACAGAGCTTTTCCTCCAGCTAGAAGATGTGAATTGAGTCATTTACTCATAGAAAAACAAAAGGATAGTAAAAATAAGCATAAATATGTCTTCTTTTGTTGTTGTTGTTGTTGTTGTTGTTAATCCTCACCCAAGGATATTTTTTTCCATTTATTTTTAGAGAAAGTGGAAGGAAGGGCGAGAGACAAAAACATCTCATTTTGATTGGTTGCCTCCTGCATGTGCCCCTACCCAGTGCCAGGGATCAAGCCTGCAACCGCAGTACATGCCCTTGACCAGAATCAAATCTGGGACCTTAAGTCCCAGAGCTAATGTTCTAACCATTGAGCAAAAACAGCTAGGGCAAATATATCTTCTTTTTAAACCTGATGGCCCAGCCAGTCTGGCTTAGTGGTTGAATGTCATCATATAAACCAGGTCAGGGTTCAATTCCCAGTCAGGCCACATGCCAGGGTTGTGGGCTCCCCGATAGGGGGCATGCAATAGGAGGCATGCAGGAGGCAGCCATTCAAAAATTCTCTCTCATCATTGATAGTTTTATCTCTCTCCTCTCCATTCATCTCTGAAATCAATAAAAATATTTTTAATCTATATTGTTGAAAGTATTACATTAGTTCTCCTTTATTTCCCATTAACCTTTCCCATCTGCTCTCGTGCCCCCACCCAGACCCTCACCACTCCATTATCTGTGTCCACGGGTTATGCATATATGCATACAAGTTCATTGGTTGATCTCTTCCCACCCACCCTCTGCTGTCTTTTCTCTGAGGTTCAACAGTCTGATCATGCTCCTATGTCTCTGGGTCTATTTTTGTTCATCAGTTTATTTTGTGCATTAAATTCCACATATGAGTGAGATCATGTGATACTTATCTTTTTTCTGACTGGCTTATTTCACTTAGCATAATACTCTCCAGGCCCATTCATGCTGCTGCAAATGGTAAAAGGTATTTCTTTTTTATTGCCAGGTAGTATTCTGTTGTGTAAATGTACTACAGTTTGTTTGTTTTTTTGTCCAGTCATCTGCTGATGGGCACTTAGGCTGTTTCCAGATCTTAACTATTGTAAAATGTGCTGCTATGAATATAGGGGTGCAAAATTCTTTCTGATGAGTGTTTCTGGTTTCTTAGGATATATTCCTAGAAGTGGGATCACTGGGTCAAATGGGAGTTCAATTTTTAATTTTTTGAGGAAACTCCATACTGTTTTCCACAGTGGCTGCACCAGTCTGCATTCCTACCAGCAGTGTACAAAGGTTCCCTTTTCTCCACAATCTTGCCAACACTTGTTGGTTGATTTGTTGATGACAGCCATTCTGACAGGTGTGAGGTAATATCTCATTGTCATTTTGATTTGCATCTCTCGGATGATTAGTGACTTTGAACATTTTTTTATATGTCTCTTGGCCTTTTGTATGTCCTCTTTTGAAAAGTATCTATTTAGGTCCGTTGCCCATTTTTTAATTGGATTGTTTGTCTTTCTTTTGTTAAGTTGTATGAGTTCCCTATATATTTTGGATATTAGCTCCTTATTGGATGTATCATTGGCAAATATGTTCTCCCATGCAATGGGCTCTTTTGTCAGTTTGTTGATGGCTTCTTTTGCTGTGTAGAAGCTTTTTATTTTGACGTAGTTCCATTTGTTTATTTTCTTCTTAGTTTCCATTGTCCTGGATGTATCGGTAAGCATATTGCTATAAGAGATGTCTGAGATTTTACTGCCTATGGTTTCTTCTAAGGTTTTTATGGTTTCACCTCTTACATTTAAGTCTTTTATCCATTTTGAGTTCATTCTTGCATATGGTGTAAGTTGGTGGTCTAGTTTCATTTTTTGCAGTATCTGTCCCATTTTCCCAACACTATTTATTGAAGAGACTGTCTCTGCTCCAATGTATAATCTTGCCTCCTTTGTCAAATATTAATTGAGTGTAACGGCTTGGGTCAATTTCTGGGTTCTCTGTACTGTTCCATTGATCTACATGCCTGTTCTTGTGCCAGTACCAGGCTATCTTGAGCACAGTGGCTTTGTAGTATAACTTGATATCTGGTATTATGATTCCTCCAACATTGTCCTTCTTTCTCAAGATAGCTGGGGCTATTTTTTGGTTCCATATAAATTTTTGGAGTCTTGGTTCTAGATCTGTGAACTATGCAGTTGGTATTTTAATAGAAATTGCATTGAATCTGTAGATTTCTTTGGGTAGTATGGACATTTTAATGATTTTGATTCTACCAATCCATGATTATAGTATATTCTCCCACTTCTTTATATATCCCTCTATCTCTTTTTTCAACATGCTGTGGAATTCAAAGTACACATCTTTTACCTCTTAGGTTAAGTTTATTCCTAAGTGAAATAATCTTAATTCCAAAAAAAAATCTTAATTAATTTTTGATACATCGGTAAATGGGATTGTTTAATTTGTTTTTTGTGGGGGGTTTTTTTAGCTTCTCTTTTTGGCAATTCATTATTGGTGTATAAAAATGCTATGGATGTTTGGGTGTTAATTTTGTATCCTGCTACATTTCTGAATTCATTTATTAAATCCAACCATTTTTATGGAGTCTTTAGGGTTTTATATGTACAGTATCATGTCATCTGTGAATAATAAGAGTTTTACTTCCTCCATTACAATTTGGATGCCTTTTATTTTTTCTTCTTGTCTGATCATTATGGCTAGGACTTCCAGTACTATGTTGAACAAGAGTAGAGAAAGAGGGCATCCCTGTCTTGTTCCTGTTCTTAGGGGAAATGGTTTTAGTTTTTCCCATTGAGTATAATGTTGGCTATAGGTTTATGATACCTGGCTTTTATTGTGTTGAGGTATGATCCCTCTATTCCCACTTTGCTGAGAGGTTTTATCAAAAAAGTGTGTTGGAGTTTCCCAAACACTTTTTCTGCATCAATTGATATGATTATGTGACTTTTGTCTTGCAATCTGTTTATGTGCTGTATCACTTTTATAGATTTGTGAATATTGTACCAGCCTTGCCTCCCCAGAAAAAAAAAACCACTTGGTCTTGGTCATGGTGTATGATCTCTTTAATATGTTCCTGGATCCAATTTGCTACAATTTTTTTTGAGGATTTTAGCATCTATGTTCATCACGGTCATTGCCCTTTAGTAGTCTTTCTTTGTAATATCTTTATCTGGGTTTGGAATTGGGGTAATGTTGGCCTCATAGAAAGAGCTTAGAAGTGTTCCTTCCCCTTGGATTTTTTTGGAATAGTTTGAGGAGTACAGATGTTATTTCTTCTTTGAATGTTTGCTAAAACTCCCCTGTGAAACCATCCAGATCAGGGCTTTGGTTTGCTGGGAGCTTTTTTAATTACTACTCCAATTTCATCAGTAGTTATTGACCTATTCAGCTGCCAGGGCTGACCAGCAGACCCTGAGCAATGGATGAATGATTACTCTGACAAACATTTCTGTGAAAGAGAGGGCTAAGGGGCTGCCTGGCTAGAAAAACCAAACAGCCCCATTCACCTGTCTCCTCAGGCTTTTATTGTAATAGTAGCTTGAACTAAAATTAACTATTAGATTCTATCAGTAGGGTAAGCATCCTTGAGAAGACACATGCATCTGCAATGCCCTTTAAGCAGGGATGTCTGAAGACTAAGCATAAAGATTCCAGTAAAGACCCAGGGTCTCAGACTTGTTTGGAAAAGTCAAGGCAGGGGCGGTTGTCTTTGGCCAACTTTCCCTGAAGGTCCTTTTGGAGTTTCCTCCTTAAAGACTTTTTAACCAAATCCTGTACTTCCTCACATTCAAGTTTTCTTATTCTTCCAGATTGAGTTTTGGAAGGTTGTATTTTTCTAGGAATATGTCCATTTTGTCCAGATGGTCCCATATGTTGGAATAAAGTTGTTCATAGTATTTTTTTAAGATCCTTTGTATTTCTGTGGGATCAGCTGTTACTTCATCTCTTTCATTTCTGATTTTTTTATTTGGGTCCTCTCTCTTTATTTCCTGGTGATTTGGGCTAGAGGTTCATCAATCTTGTTTATCCTTTCGAACAAGAAGCTCTTGGTTTTATTAATCTTTTGTATTGTTGTTTTGGTCTCTAGGTCATTTATTTCTGCTCTAATCTTAATTTCTGCCTTCCTTCTACTTACTCTGGGATTTATTTCTCTCTTTTTTTGGGGGGGGGGGGTGTTATTTCTTGTTGTTCTATTTCTAATTATTTTAGTTGTAGATAATAACTTACTACCAGTTTTTCTTGTCTTTTGAGGTAAGCCTATAGTGCTATGAAATTCCCTCTCAGGATTGCTTTCGCTGTGTCCCATAGATTTTGGGTTGTTGTGTGTTGGCTTTCATTTGTTTCCAGAATGTTTTTTGTCTATTCTTTGATCTCTTTGTAAGCCATTCATTGTTTAATAGCGCACTATTTAGTCCCCATGTGTCTGATTGTTTTTGAGCATTTTTACTGTAGCTGATATCTAATTTCATGCCATTGTGGTCTGAGAAGATGCTTGATATGATTTCAAACTTCTTGAATTTATAGAGACTTAGCTTGTGGTCTATCTTTGAAAATGTCCCATGTGCACTTGAGAAGAATGTACATTCTGTCACTTTGGGATGAAATGTTTTGAAAATGTCAATTAATTCCATCTGATCTAGTGTGTTATTTAAAATCGCTGTTTCCTTGTTGATTTTTTGTCTAGAAGATTTATTCAGTGATTTCAATAGGGTATTAAAGTCCCCTACTATGATTGTATTGTTGTTGATCTCTCCCTTGATGTCCTCCAGTTTTTTTATGTATTTGGATGCTCCTGTATTGGGTGCATATATATTTACCGGAGTTAAAGACTCTTGTTGTATGGATCCCTTTAACATTATGAAGTGACCTTCCTTATATCTTGTTATGGCCTTCATTTTGAGTTCTATTTTGTCATATATAAGTATTGCTACCCCCTTTTCTTTTTCATTTCCACTTGCCTGAAAAAATTTTTGCCATCCTTCACTTTCAGTCTGTGTGAGTTCCTTGTTCTGAGGTGGGTGTCTTATAGAGTGCATGTATATATGGTTCATGTTTCCTTTTTGTTTTTGTTTTTTTGTTGTTAATCTTCACTGTGGAGGATATATTTCTATTGATCTTTTAGAGAGAGGGAAATACAGAGAGAAACATCGATGTGAGAGAATCACATTGATTGGTTGCCTCCTGCATGCACCCAGACCAGGGCTCAGGCAAGGGAGGAACTTGCAACTGAGGTACGTGCCCTTGACCAGAATCAAACCCAGGACCCTTTGGTCCCCAGGCCGACACTCTATCCACTGAGCCAAGCCAGCTAGGGTAGGTTATGTTTTCTTATCCATTCAGCTATCCTATGCCATTTGATTGGAGCATTTAATTCATTTACTTTTAATATTATTGATTAGAGGCCCGATGTGTGAATTCATGCACAGGTGGGGTCCCTTGGCCTGGCCAGTGATCTGGGCTAATCAAAGCCATCTCTCCCAGTCCCGATTGGGGCCAATGGGGCCTGCTGGCAGGGGAAGGGACAATGGAAGGTTGACTGTGGGAGCAGACTGATTGCCAGGGGGCAGCTCCTGAATTGAGCATCTTCCCCCTGGTGGTCAGTGCATGTCATATGGACCGGTCAACTGGTCGTTCAGTCGTTTGGCCAGTCAGTTGCTTAGGCATATATATATATACTAGAGGCCTGTTGCACAAAGAGATTCGTGCAATAGGCCTTCCTTTCTCCTGGCTGCTGGCACCAGTTTTCCTCCGGCACCCAGAACCCAGGCTTTCACTCTGGCTGGGCTCTGGCCAGAGCCGGCCCTGGGGCTGTGAGGCGTTCATTGCTCCACCAGCTCCGGAGCCATGAGGCTTTCGTTGCTCCACCAGCTCTGGGGCTGTGAGGTTTTCATTTATCCACCAGCTCCAGGGCCGTGAGGCTTTCGTTGCTCCACCGGCTCTGGAGCCGTGAGGCTTTCATTGCTCCACTGGTTCCGGGGCCGTGAGGCTTTCACTGCTCCGCCAGCCTTCGCTCCACTGCTTGGAGCCTACCTATGCAAATTAACTGCCATCTTTGTTGGTGGTTAATTTGCATACTGCTCTGATTAGCCAATGGTGGGCTTAGCAAAGGTACGGTCAATTTAAATTTCTGTCTATTATTAAGTAAGATATATATATATATATATATATATATATATATATATATATATATATATATATACATACTAGTGGCCTGGTGCATGAAATTCATGCATGGGGGGGGCGGGGTGTCCCTCAGCCTGGCCTGCACCTTCTCCAATCTGGGACCCCTGGGGAATCGGGCCTAAACCAGCAGTCGGACATTCCTCTCACAATCTGGGATGGCTGGCTCCTAACCACTGGCTCCTGCCTGCCTGCCTGCCTGCCTGCCTGATTGCCCCTAACTGCTCCTGCCTGCCAGCCTGATCGCTCCCAACTGCCCTCCCCTGCCAGCCTGATTGCCCACAACGGCTCTCCCCTGATGGCCCGATTGCCGACAACTACCCTCCCCTGCTGACCCGATTGCCCACAACTTCCCTCCTCTCCTATGACCCACCTCCTCCTCCAGGACCTGCCTCCTCCATGCAAGGCGGCAGAGATGCCAGGACCAGCCTCCTCCGTGCCATGTGGAGCCGCAGGACCCCAAGGCCTCACCATGCAGAGCAGTCACCGGGCCCCACCTCCACTGTGCATGTAGCCGTCTTGTGGCGGCCATCTTGTGACAACGTTGTGCGCAAGGGTCACCTAGGCTTTTATTATTATAGACTAGAGACCCGGTGCACAAAAATTTGTGCACTCGGGGGGGGGTGGGGGGGTCCCTCAGCCCAGCCTGGGCCCTCTTACAGTCTGGGACCCCTCTGGAGATAACAACCTGCTGGCTTAGGCCTGCTCCCGGGTGGCAAGGGCAGGCCCAATACCTAGGTGCAGCCCCTGGTCAGGCTCAGAGCAGGGCCGATTAGGGAGTTGGGGCACCGCCCCCTGTCACACTCAAGGCAGGGTCGATTGGGAGGTTGCAGCACCACCCCCTGTCATGCACAGAGCAGGGCCAATCAGGGGATTGGGGTGCTGTCTCCTGTCACGCACAGAGCCGCAGGGCCCACCAGGGGGGTTGGGGAGCTCCCCCGTGTCATGCACAGAGTAGGGCCGATAAGGGGGTTGGGGCGCCTTCCCCTGTCACTCACAGAATAGGGCCGATAGGGGAGTTGGGGCACTGCCCCCTGGCACACTCAGGGCAGGGCCGATGGGGAGGTTATGGCTCTACCCCATCACACACAGAGCAGGGCCGATCAGGGGGTTGAGGCGCCGCACCCTGTCACACACAGAGCCACAGGGCGATCAGGGGGTTTGGGCGCTTCCCCCTGTCACGCTGATCCTGGTGCCAGGAGGCCTCTCGGCTCCGCTGATACCGGTGCTAGGAGGCCTTGAGCTCCGCTGATCCCAGTTCTGGGAGGCATATTACCCTTTTACTATATAGGATAGAGGCCTGGTGCATGGGTGGTGCTGGCTGGTTTGCCCTGAAGGGTGTCCTGGATCAGGATGGGGGTCCCCAATGGGGTGCCTGGCCAGCCTGGATGAGGGGATGATGGCTGTTTGCAGCTGGTCACACACCCTTCAGGGTGGGGGTCCCCACTGGGGTGCCTGGCCAACCTGGGTGAGGGGCTGAGGGCTGTTTTCAGGCCGACTGAAGCTCCCAACCGCTCCTTTTTTTTCTTTTATTCTGGGCCAGCTTTAGCTCTGGCTCCAGCTCTGAGGCCTCTGCTGCTGAAAGAGGTTCTATAATCGAAACAATGTATAACTCCAGCTCTGAGATCCCGGGCTCACTGAAAGCAGGTTTCTGGGGTTTTGTTTAGCTTCTATATTTGTTACAATGTTTCTTAAACTGCAAGCTCAGAGGCCTGCAGTGGCAGGCAGGAAATGTTGGAGTCCTCCGTCACTGAAGGAAGCAAGCCTCATGTTAGTTTCAAGCTACCTGGCTGCCAGCCGCCATCTTGGCTGGCAGTTAATTTGTATATCTCGCTGATTAGCCAATGGGAAGAGTAGCGGTCGTATGCTAATTACCATGTTTCTCTTTTATTAGATAGGATAGTTATTGTTGTTGCCATTTTTATTCTTTCTGCCTCTGTTCCTTTTTACCTTTCTATTTCTTCTTTTTACAACAGTCCCTTTGGCATTTTTTGAGTTACTGGTTTGGTGGTAATAAACTCCCTAGCCTTTTTTGTCTGCAAAGCTCCTAATTTCACCTTCAATTTTTAATGATAGCCTTGTAGATAGAGTAATCTTGGATTTAGTCCCTTGCTTTTCATCACTTTGCATATTTCATTCTATTGCCTTCTGGTCTGATGTGTTTCTGTTGAGAAATCAGTTGATAGTCTAATAGGAGATCCATGGTAGGTAATTTTCTGTCTCTCTCTTGCAGCCTTTAAGATTCTTTCTTTGTCTTTTAAGTTTGCCAATTTAATTATGATGTGTCTTGGTGTAGATCTTTTGGGGTTAATCTTGATTGGGACTCTGTGCTTCTTAGACTTGTGTGACTTTTTTCTTCCCCAAATCAGGGAATTTTTCTATCATTATTTCTTCAAACAGGTTTTCTCTTCCTTGCTCAGCCTCCTCTCCTTTTGGCATCCCTATTATGCGGATGTTTTTTCATTTCATACTGTCCCAGATTTCCCTTAGACTCTCTTTCTGCTTTTTAATTGTTTTCCAGTTGCTGCTCTGTTTGGGTGTTTTTTTTCTACCTTGTCTTCTAACTCACTGATTCAGTCCTCAATTTCTAGTTTACTGTTGAAACCTTCCATGTATTCTTTATTAAAGTTATGTCATTCTTCATTTCCCCTTGATTCTTACTCATGTTGGTGTATTTATTATTCAGTTCCTTATAATTCTCATTAAGTTGCATGTAATTCTCATCCAGACATTTGACATCCTTATAACCATTGCTCTGAATTTTTTTCTCTGACTAATTACTTGCCTCCATTTCATTTAGTTCCTTTACTAGTGCTTCCTCTTTTTCTTTCATTTGGGGGTTGTCTGTCTCCACATTTTTTCTGATCCTTTGAATTTGTTTCTATGTATTAGATCAAACTGCTATGCCACCCAGATTTTTTGGGTTTGGCTATGTATTAGATATTTTGTGGATCCAGTAGTGCAGTCTCTCAGGTCTCCTGGGCTATGTTCTAGGAAGGCCTCCTAATTGAGATATTTGGATTATCCTGTTATGGTTGTGTCTTGAATGGTCTTGTCCCATTAATGGATGGTCTCCTCTCAAGGTGTCTAATTATGTGGCTCGGTCCCTGCCACATCATGCCAGCCATTGTGCAGGCACTGACCATACAGCACAATATACAACAAGACAAGACACAACACAGAAGGAACAGAACATGAATGTACATAAGACCCCTAATGCCCCAACAAAAGTGACCACCAGAGAAAAGGAATTAGGAAAGAGAAAAGAGAACAAGAATGATGGGAGGGGGAGAAAGAAATCTAAGGAGAAAACACAACAAAAAAAAAACCAAATAAACCAAAAAGCACTAACAAAAAACACCCAGAAAAAGTGGGAGCAGAATTTGTAGATGCAGAGATTAAATTAAAAAATAACATTAAAGAATTAGAAGAAAAAAAGAATTAGAAGAGTAGGAGAAGGATCACAGTTTAGAATAAAGGAGGGAGAGAAGAAATGAGAAGACAAGAAAGAACGAAATTTGAAAAGAATAGAGGAGAGAGCAGATAGGCCTAAATTTAGGAAGTGAAACAATTTAAGAAATAAGGATAGAAGAAAAGAGAAAGAAGAGAGAAAAATATATAAATTTAGTAGTAAAAAAATTAAAGAGAAAGAGAAATTGAGTAACAGCAGGAAAGAGAAAATTAGGTATATGAACAAAACAACAGATTAGAATAATAACAAATCAATAAAGCAGATAGATAAGGAAGATCAATTTTAAAATAGGGAGGAAAAGAAAGGAAAGAGGAGAAACTAAAAAGGAGAAAGGAGAGGAAAAGGGGGAGGGATAAAAAGAGAAGAGAGGAAGAAAAAAGTGCAAAAGATAAACAATGAAAAATTTTTAAATGAAGTGAAGTGTCATTCATTTCAGCCAAGTTTTACTGCCCCGTGGGAGCTGGCATTAGTGGGGGAATAGGACCCCACTCTTCAGTCTGCCAATTTTGGACTTCCTGGTGGGTACTTAGGTGCTAATCACTGTCAGGCACTGTCCTTTGGTTTTTAGCATCCTACTTGAAGCTTGTGTCTGTCTTCACAGGTCTTGGCTTCAAGCAGAAGGAGCTAATCTGCCCTCTTTGCCTGTCTACCAGCTGTCAATCTTAATCACTCAAGAGTCTGTTTCTTACAGGGCTTTAGGTGGGGTTGGTGCTGTTTCACTTGCAGGGAATATAATGGGTGTTTTTCCTGTCCCAGCCTACTCCTCCATGAGTAGCCCAAAATATTACTCTGCCCTTGGATGGACAGAGATCCTTGTATAGAGACCAATGGAGTCAGCTGTGACCTTGGAGTTTTTATCAGTCTAGTTCCTAGAGTAGTGGGGTGGGTGGCCCCTCCTCCACTGAGGGCTCTTTGAGACTGTTCAGACCCATAAGCTTGGCCTCAGCCTTTGTTTCTTCAGTAAAGCTCAAAATGCAAGGTGTGGCAGGCTATATCACCTGCCCTGAGGCTACTGGGAGGAGGTATCTCCTCAAAGGGAAAATGGCAGTTTCAGTTTGGAAGCATATGAATGACCCAATGCAGGACTCCTGGCTACTGCTTTTCCAAGTCTCCCTGCCCTGCTTCCCACCCCTGCCTGTCCTCAGGCACCTCAAGTCCAAGTATCCCTTCCTTCACCAATACTCTGTGTGTGTAGTTGCAACTGAAAAGTCCTGTGCTCTGGGTTTAGAGATTTTTTTTTAAGGCAATTGAAACTGCAGTTCTCTACCCCACCGGCTCTGGTCTTCCAGATCTAGACTCCACTGCCACCAGCAGTCTTGCTACCTTTCATAGCTGCTTGGATGATACGGTTGCTGCATGTTGTGGCCATGTACACAGCCACAGCCACCACCACTGCTGTGGGCAGGTGTGTGTGCTCCCAGAACAGTTCTCCCAGAAGCTCAGGTCCCTCCTCTAGGGGAAACCCCCCTCTTGTGATCTCCAGGTGCCTTCTGTTCTTCCCTGTTATAAGTCACCTCCTCAGCTGAACCACAATTGGAAATTCCAGGTGAATGTTCTCCAATTTAGTTGTATTTCCAGGCTGGCCCTGGGATGAGATACCTGAAAGGTCTGCCTATTCAGCCGCCATTTTCTCCTTCCTTCTTATATATCTTTGAAGGATACTGACCTCGTGGAATGAATGGTGAAGTACTTCCTTCTCTCCTGGTTTTTGAAGTTGTCTGTAATGTATTGGTGTTAATTCCTTAAATGTTTAGTAGAATTCATGAGTGAAGCCATCTGGTATTGGGCTTTTCTTTGGTGGTAGTTTGTTGTTGTTTTTTTAATATAACCTCTTTATTTGTTATAGGTAAATTCAGATTTTATTTCTTCTTGAGTCACTTTCAGTAGTTTGTGTCCTTCTAAGAATCTAATGTACAGTGTAAAAAATTAAAAGAAGAAAAGAAAATTTGGTTTTCTGCACAGTTAGCTGACAGCCTCCAGCTGTGACACTGTCAGAACCCACCTTAGCTTTTGAGCAGAAGCCATGCCCTTCCCAGGCCCAGCTCAGCAGAGCTCCTAACATCTGTCCAAGCAGGACGTGGCTAAGGGTCAGTCTTTGCCCCAGAACCTTCTACTGCACAGACACAGGCTTTGTCAAATCTGGGATCTCTTTGTCCAACCCAGCTACTTCTTCTCATTCCTTTTCAAATGTCAGATCTGCAGTGAGATCTGAGGCTTCCTGTGCCCCATGGAGCAGCAGCACCTGGTAGCCCAGAGCCTGGCAGGCCCAGTGTGGAGTGCCAGAGACTAGGGTACTAGGTAGCCTAGTCCTGTTCAGCATGCTGCTTGCCAGGCTCACACGGAAGCCAGAACCCACAGGACAGGTCTAAAAATTCAGGTAACTTGGCCAGAGAAGAACCTGCAGCTGAGCAGAAACTAAAACTTCCTGCCACAGGAATCCTGTGACTTCAGACAGAAATTTAACGACACAGAAAACTGAACACTATCAACTTTGCAAAGGCCCAAAGTCCACTTAAGTTTTCAAGTCTCCCTTTGGCCAGAGGTGCATGGTTTTAAAATAAATTTGTCTAACTTTAAAATGTCCTAAAGTGTTTTAGTAGTCTTCATGCATCTTTTCTCTCTTGAAAAATAGTAAAATTGTTGGTAGATTTTAGTAGAAAATGGATTCATGGCAAAGAGAAAGCAATCATTTTTATTTTTAGAATTTTTTATAAATTTAGACACTGTCTTCTTCCATTAGGGCAGATAGAAAGAAACGAAAGAAAGGAAATGCCATGGTCTAGGTGGCTTATAAAAAACAGAAATGCGTCTTCCAGTCTGCAGGTTAGAAGTCCAGGATCAGGTTGCTGCATAGTTAGGTTCCGGTGAGGGCTCTCCTGGGGAATGACAACTTTCATTTGTGTCCTCAGTGCAAGGGACAAGCCAGCTCTCTAGACCCTCCTTACAAGGGTACTTGCAGCAGGCAAAGATCAAACAGTAATTAACATACAAATTCGAGAAGTCCTTAGAAGGCTAATGGACTTTGATATTTCAGCAAGGACTGAAAATCTACATATTACCTGTTGCTGGCTGAATGGCTGAAGGAAATACCCTAACCTGATAACCCTTTTATTGTTTACCAAACTTTACCTTTGATATGTCTGTTTTCTTTGCTAACGGGCAAATGTGTATTCCAATAAATAAAAAGGCTATGGGTCTGGAGATTCAGGGAGCCACTCTACTAGAGAGTGAGCTTCCATCTGGCCCCCGCATGTATTCTAAAGTTATATTTCTTGTCTAGTATATCCATTTATGCACAGCCCCTTCTCCAGATCCTGAATCCTTGCTGCCAGAGTCACAATTGTTTTCTCTTTGCCATTAATCCATTTCCTGCACTGATCTCAGCCATGAGGAACCTCCTAATGCCATCCCCTTTGGCATTAGGTTTCCAACCTTTGACTGTTGAGAGGACACAAACATTGAGGCCACACAGAGACTGGTCCACCTTAGTATTTTTTTTCAGGTCTTACAAATGGTAGGTATTTCCCTTTGTAATCCTTATAGATTTTTATTCTCGTCCATGATAGAAATGTCAGGGTAATGCATGACAATGTTGACTTCTGATACATTGGTTTATTTACTACTACAATGATTTTCTACCAAAAAGATAGATGAAACAATATTGAAAGTAACATTGTTTCCAATTTTCTGGCATGCATTATGGTTCACGTCTCTCCAAAATGAAGTAGGATTTGGGGAAAATCACATGAAATGTCTTCTATCTGGGTTCTTATGCAAAAGAAAAAATGAGCCCCTGTCTGCTCTTGGAGATGTGAGTGAGTGACTGGTGCTTTGGCAGAAGTTGCAGAGCACCAAGGTGAGGCTGGTGTGGGCATACCATCAGGTTTGACAGGGGATGGGTCAGCCCATGAAAGTTCTTCAGTCCAGATCATTGGAGAACCAGATGACAACCTTAGGATTTGAAACAAAGAAAGAAAGAAAAGAAAGAAAAAGAAAGAAGAAAGAAAGAAAGAAAGAAAGAAAGAAAGAAAGAAAGAAAGAAAGAAAGAAAGAAAGAAAGAAGAGAGAGAGAAGAAAGAGAGAGAGAGGGAGAGAGAAAGAAAGAAAGAAAGAAAGAAAGAAAGAAAGAAAGAAAGAAAGAAAGAAAGAAAGAAAGAAAGGAAGGAAGGAAGGAAGGAAGGAAGGAAGGAAGGAAGGAAGAAAGAAAGAAAGAAAGAAAGAAAGAAAGAAAGAAAGAAAGAAAGAAAGAAGAAAGAAAGAAGAAAAAGAGAAAGAAAGAAAGAAAGAAAGAAAGAAAGAAAGAAAGAAAGAAAGAAAGAAAGAAAGAAAGAAGAAAGAAAAATAGAGATTTCTTTATTTCTATTTCTGAATGTGACAGAACATTTTAAATTAAATCATTGTCTTCATACCAGCCAAACAGAGGATGGGACTATGTGCCTGGCTTTAAGGTCAAATGGGGTTAACGGCCCAGGGAGGCTCGAGGTAGGTTGCTGGGTTAGGGTGGGCTGCAGTGAGGGGCTCTGTGAAGAATGGCTAGAAATATGTCCATTGTTAATTCCTGCTTTTAACATCCTAGGCAGTTATGCCAGTCCATGCAGGGCCTCCACACCTGGGAAGGGTTCCTTTGACAACCTGAGGGGCCCAGGGAGGAGCCAACATGTTGGGGACGGACAATTCTTAATATTTTATGATGAAAACAACCTCATGAGATATAAGGGATAATTATCATTAACTTCCTTTGATTTGAACAGGAAAATTACCTACTGAGTTAAGCAATTTCCTAAGGACAAAATCAGAATTAGAACTTATTTTTCTTACTGGGTATTTTCAACAGTCCAAGCTTTCTATCCACTGTAAAGTGCTCTCTACTCACCTGTTTACCCATTTTCTACTACATATATGTCCTTGAATATAATTACTTAATTCTTTGATACTATGGTTACATCATTATACTAGGACAAAATAAACTATTTTGATCAAGTCCAAAAAGAAATGGCATGGTTTAAAATATTTGATATTTTTTTAAATTAAGACATTTTATGATGGAGTTGAGAATGAACATGGTTACGTTGAATTAACGGAATTCCAAGAGCATTTTGAATTGTACCTCACTACATGTTCCTGTGTCAGTCTCATGTGACTAAGATTCTATATTAGGTCTAAAAATGTACATGGGCCCCAGAGATCAAATTCTATTGTGAAGAAACATCTTGGCAAAATAGGACTTTTAAAGTCTCCAAATAATCAACAGCTACAGACCTAAGTTTATCAGAACTTTAGCTCTGGAGAGCTCATGTCTTTTCAGTACACTTGACAATACAAAGATAACCACAGTCCCTCTCGGTTTAAATTGCTGAGTTTTTCAATATTTTGGCATTTGCTTACTGATAGAAAGTTCTCAGACAGCTACCATCAGGGGATGGCAATTGCACAAAGAGTGACATGAAATTCCCAGTTGTTTGTCAGTTGTTTTAGGAAGACAAGTCAAGTTTGGATGCTTCATGATTATTACTGTGAAAAATCTATATATATAAAGAGCCAGGATTTGTAACATCTGTAACAACCAATGCTCAACCAAACACCAGAAGTCAGTGCTGGGTTACCATGGTGACCCAGCACTGACTACAGCCCAAGCGGTGAAGAGACCCAACACTGACTTCCAAGGGGGCTGTGGATCAGGCCCAGAGAGAGGCTTGCAGAGAGAGGCAGGGTCTGATCCACAGCCTCTATGGCAGGTGTTGATCAGCCGTTACCTCTCTTTCACTTAGGGTTCACCAGCAGCTGTGCCTGTTTCTCTCTGGGCCACCTGGGGGCTGCTGATTAGTCCCACCTCTTTGACCAGGCCCAGAGATAGGCCCACAGATGCTGACTGACATAGAAACCGACCAATCAGAACCAAATCTGGGTGAAGTGCCAGGAGCCAATGGCAACCAAGGAGGTGGAGCTTTAAATGCTGACTGGCATAGAAACTGACCAATCAGAACCAAATCTGGGTGAACTACGAAGGCAGAAGCTAAGGTGGGGGCTGGGGAGGGGTTTTAAGGGCAACAGCTGTTTGGTGTAAGGTGTAAGAAAGCGGTTCAATTTTTTAATGACTACTTTGGCAGCATAGTGCATATGGCTGGCTATCAGTCCAGGTATAAGGATTATGTATTTTTGTTTGCCAAGAGCAACTCCACCTGCTGAAAAAGGATTCCCCCGAAACACACACTTAAGCATTTCTATCCTATATAATCTATCTATACTAATAAAAACTAATATGCTAATTAGACTGGATCAACTGGCCTACTTCCAGACGTCCAATTTCCTTTCAGACAAAGCCATGGTGGTGAGGGCTGAGGCAGAGGCAGTTAGGGCCACTCAGGCCAGCAGGGGAGGGAAGGTGGGGTCAAGATCAGGCTGGCAGGGGAGTGTGGTTAGGGGTGAGATCAGGCCAGCAGGCAGAGGCAGTTGGGGGTGAGATCAGGCTGGCAGGGAGGGCAGCTAGGGGTGAACAGGTAGGCAGGCAGAGGCAGTTAGAGGCTATCAGGCAGGCAGGCAGGTGAATTGTTAGAGGCCAGCAGTCCCAGATTGTGACAGGGATATCTGATCTCCACAAATCGGGTCTAAACCAGTTGGACATCCCCCAAGGGGTCCCTGATTGGAGAGGCTGTGGGATGGGCTGAGGGAACCCCAGTGCATGAATTTCATGCACCAGACCACTAGTATTATTATAATAATGATGGCAGGTGTTTATATAAACTGCAAAGAGGGGGACTAAATGTCATATGACATCCACAATCTAATTCTCACACTGTGCTCCCAATAATTTCAAGCATATATTCTTAGAGAGGCTTAACAGTTTCTCCTCATGGTCAGTAGCATTTCTTTAGTGATTTTCTTTTTCAGATACTTTGATTCTGACCTTTCCATCTTTGTACCCATTAGATAACACAGTGCCTGGCATGTAAAATGGGATCAGCAAGTGTGTGAAAAATGAATGGTGACCTTGACCTTCCCATAACCCTCTATATACGAGGCTCCTAGTTACGGACTTCTGACCAGTGTCTGAACTTTCTAGCACCGGCATCTTCTTCTTATAAAACAGGTGCAATCCACCATTCCATCTAGTAAAGTGTTCTTTCAAGCTGTGGTTGACAGAACTTTTTCCTCCTGAGTACAAGGTTAGGCACTATGACCTCACCTGTGTAAATCCTTGGTGCTATAAATCAATTTCTTGTTTAATAATCAGTATAAAACAGCACCTATAAGAAAAGCTTCCTTGATTTGCAAATATTCCAAATAAAACTATTGGAATTGACCAACAGAATGTGGGAGCCTAAGCCCACATTGTGTTCTCCATCTCGCTTTGCAAGGTAATGTTCTGTGTTCACTGCTCCAGCCTTAAATGTGTGGCCAGTTGACAAATAGAGGAATGGCAGCCCTGCTCCCAGGTGCCCATACATAACACTCCAATCCTTATGAGCCCCACGGGCTGCTCTGTCCAATGGCAGAGAGGGAGGAGCCAGCACCTGTGGCTGGGGAGCCCATCAAAGTCATGTCCTTAGAGTTGGTCTTCCAGGCCCTCTGTGGACCAGCGCTGCCTATCTGTACATAGTGAGCAGGAACATTCTAGAAGCAGAGCCTGGAGCAGGGCATGGGGAGCAGGGCTAGGCAGGTGTTCCTGGGAAGGGTGCTGAGGAGAGTGTTGGGGGGGGGGGCACATGGGAACTCCTGTGTCAAGGGACTGTTTTTGATGGGGGAGGGGTTCCGTCACTGCCTGCATAGCCTCTTCCTCTAAATATTGCTTATTTTAACAAATCATAAAAAGGAAATGGGAGGTGCCTGGCAGCTGGCAGGCTCTGACAGGAAGCGTCCCATAAGGGGACAAGCACGCGGCCCCTCACTGGTTGCTGGGTCCTGTTTACAGCAGTTTCCACCCATCCGGAGGACCTGCTCCTGGCTGCTGGGGCCCCACGCCTTTCTTCTTCATTCACAGCAGCTGTGCCTGGAACATTCGACCTCCAGACCACTCTAGTTTAACAACATCTGCCTGGCTCCCTCTGAGTCCACTGCCTGCAAGAGCTCATACTTCTCCAGGCCACCCAGTACCTTCCCCAGGCCGCCCAGCACCCGCTGGCTGCACCCCACCAGGTAAGGGGAGGCAGGGGAGGGTACCGACAACCCTGGGAGTCTGAGATCCCACAGCCTAGTCAGAGCCACTCATTGCTCCTGTGACCTCACACAGGTTACCCCTTCTGGGCTCACCTTTGAGTGAGATGGGACTCTGAGTGTGGTTTGGGGGCAACACCGGGTGTATAGTGGGGCAAACAGACCTGGGAACCACTCGCCCTGAGCCCACAACCCAGCACATTCCACAGCACTTGGAGCTTTCCAGCTAATTGCCTACTGCCTATTGGATCCTCTTGGAGTCTCACAAGGTTTCACACAGCTGCAGGAATACTCTCATCCCACTTGATGGATGAAAAAACTGAGCCTCCCCAGGTGCCCCGCTTGGGGGCAGGGGGTATGCTTCTCAGTTTCTCTCTCTTAACTTCTTAACCTCGCCCCACTGTGTACCTGCTCCACAGGAGACCCCTGAGTACAAATTGTCTCATGACTTTGTCTTTCTGGAAACCACTCCATTCTCCCCCAATAATACACACCTTTCCTCTGACATGACGTAGGACCCAGCTGCATGGTGAACAGACTCATATTCAGGCAGAAGGACAATCCCTCTGTCTGCTGAACCTTATGTGACAGATGTATCCAGAAATCACAAGAACTAAACTACAAAACAGGGGAAATATAATGCCAAGAAATATGGGGACTATGGCAGATGACTGAAGGAGATACTTATGAATGGCAGATAAGAAATAGTTTGATTTTCCTAAAACAAGCAGGAGGGAGCCTGCTTTCTCATGGTTTGATACAATAAGGTATCATCATGATAAAATCAGGCGCTTGTAATTTTAAAATCATTATAAAATGAAGGTACATTATATTCATTTCTTTCAACCCCCTGCCTGAACTAGATCCTCCTATTGTCCTGCCAATGCTGTTGCAACTTCAGCTTGCACGCTGCCTGCCACTCTCTGATGATACCTGGCCCCATTTTGGAGATTACAATTTTCCTTTTAGAGAAGGAATCTGCCTCCATTCTTGATCCTCCCATTCTTGCCTACTCTGACACCTTTGCCTGCTCCAAGATTGACCTGCACCTGATTCCTGCAGGTCAGCCATTCTTCCCCCAGTCTTCTCCTAGGCTTTATTCAGTTCTGTTAATATTTTGTCTGTGACTCGTTTTAGCATCTACATCAATATCCTTTGTCACTCTCCCAGGACACTTTGTTATTTGATAATTTCTGCCTAAAAGCCCATTCCCCTGTGGACACACGTCTCCTCTGCCGCCTGACACATTCAGAAGACGGTCCAGGAGAATGACCACCCTGCCTCTTGGCTAATGTTACCTGAGTTTGATTGACTTTCTGTGTCAGGCACGCTGTTCCATTTGTTTCACACTGACACTCAAGTCAGTAAAACACCAGATTGGTTTACACTGAAATGCTTCAATTCAGAGCAGCTCCTGCCCCCTGCAGTTTTCTCTTCGAATAATTTTTTCTTGGAAAAGCATAGATTTTGCAATACAAGTGTCTCTGTGGGTTTGGGGGAAGGCTTCCAGCTTGTCAGCCTCAGTTTATGTCCTGACCATGAGACAACCACAGTGTATGTGGGGTCCAAGAGACTGTGGACTCATTTGCATTAATCTTCTTTCCTCCTGTGGAACCAAGGAGAATTGGCTGGCAAAAGGAGCTGCTTTTCAGTTTTAGCTACAAGACAATTGTGTGACCTTGGGCCGGTCATTTGTTTCTCAGTTTCCTAATATTTTAATCAAAATTTTAAACCTATATTAATTTAGGAGAAGAATAAAAAATGGACAGGAAAGAACTTAGAAAGTTATAAGTGGCCACCCAGAGGGTTATTACAATGATGAAGTTCACAATCAACATGGTCATGACTATCATCGTCTTTGCCACAGCGATAGATTGATTCAAACATATTTTCTGAGGTTTCCACACCTCACAGAAGGTCATTTAAAGTAGAAAATGTGTCATAGAATTGGAGCAGGTTTAGCAAGAGCCAGAGTATAATTTCCCAGAGTCAAGGACAGTGTATAAGAGAGGGTGGTGAGGAAATGCTCTTCTCTGGGCTTATGAGAGCGAAGGCAGAAGGGGGAGGAACGGGAAAAAGAAAGGAGGAAAGGAAGGAAGGAAGGTTCACATCTGATGATGTGAAAATGGGTGGTTTTCCTAAGGAGGCCTAAAAAATCACTAAGTGAATAGAAAAACATGCAAGCATTCTTTCTATATAACAGAAGCAACCTGAATAGCAAACAGACTACACCCTTTTTTAATTCAGTGCTAACCAGTAAAATGCAAGTGTAAATGGATGAAGACCCTTATGTATGCCCATAAGGGTGATAAAAAAAATATTAAAAGTGGAACATCGCCAAGTGCAAGTGCAGATTGGAGACTTCTCACACAGGGCTGGTGTCAGTGAGAATTTGCACGGTGCTCTCGAGTCATACTGACAATATCTAGTCAGGTGGGAGCTGTCTATCCCAGGTCAATTGTTGCACAGAGATATGTAGTAAGTGGGGATTATTTTGCAGCAAGCATGTATGTGAGACAGCTCAAATATTTGTTAATAAAGTGGTTCAGTTTGTTGAGCATTTTCCCATTCACCAAAAGGTTGAAGGTTCAATTCCCAGTCAGGGCACATACCTGGGTTCAATCTGTGGTTGGGGCAGGTTCGGGAGGCAGCTGATCAATGTTTCTCTCTCACATCAATTTCTCTCTCTCTCTCTCTCTCTCTCTCTCTCTCTCTCTCTCTCTCTCATCAATAAAAACACATATTTAAAAAGTACCTCACCCCGTCTGGTTTGGCTCAATGGCTAGAGCATTGGACTGAAGGGTCCCAGGTTCGAAATCCAGTCAAGGGCACATGCCGGGTGTTGCAGGCTTGATCACCATTCGGAAGCATGCAGGAGGCAGCCAGTCAATGATTCTCTCTCATCATTGATGTTTCAGTCTCCCTATCTCTCCCTTCCTCTCTCTGAAATCAATAAAAATATTATTTTAAAAAGTAACTGGACCTTCTTTTTAAAAATATTATTGGATAAAATGTTACACAAATAATGTCATGTATGTAAAAGTTTAAAATGTTTTTGCATAACCTATAGGTACATGTGTATATATAACTATAAGTACATACATGAAATGATACATAAAAACCTCAGAATATTGGTTGCCTCTGAAGGGCAGAGGGAGGGTGAAAGAGACTGGGGAGTCAAAAAAACATAAATGAAATTCTATGTGTAATGTGTTAGCTTTTTAATCAAACAGAAAAGCTTCAGTAAAAATACCAAAATACTTACATTTGTTCATTGTAAATTGTAGGTTTTGGTTTTGTAACTGTGTATTTCTTCACTTAAAAATATGTTTCATAACCGCATAATATTTAAAACAGAATAAGTAAATACAACCTCATCTTAGGTGTAGCTGTATGTGATATACTTGCCTTTTCTAACACCAAGATGAGTGACACAATATTATGCCTCATTTGAAGGAAACATTTATGCCAATTCATACCAATGGTTGTGCCAATTTCTGTTTAAATCTACTGAGACACAAAATGGTGATCACTGGGAGACAAGGACCACAGAGCCAGCCAGGAAAAACAGTTGATTAAACACTGAGCAGGAAGTGAGTTGTTCTTGAATTTGTCCTCAGTGTTGATGCTTTCTCTTCAGCCATGGCACCCCTTTCTCTCCACCAACTAACTGCTCAGAGGGCTAATCACAAACTTGCTAGAACAGAGAAAGAAATTGCCTTGCTGCAAATGACATTGGCTTGTTTGAAGTAGTGAGAATTTCCAGTCCCCGGCACTCTTTCTGTCACATGGGTATGCGATGGCCAAGAGGAAAAGTACAGTGCACCTTCCCAGGGGAAGGTTGGATCTGGGACATGAGCCCTTCAAGGACTGACATGAGAGACAGTACTTTTTCCAGAAAGTTGGCCTGCTATGAATCCAAAACATAAAATAAGATAATGTTCCCCTTCTCATTCCATAAAGAATGCTTTTTTCACTTCATGCCTTTTCCAGTTGGAGGGACATAAGCAACTGATTGCTTTTAAACATTTGCTACTTTCCTGTAAGCTAAGTAACAAAACTAAACAAAACAAAAAAAGCCACCAAGCATTGTGAAAACAGTGCAATGTGTTAGCATCACCTGGTTTGCTGAAAGTTATTTATTGATGTTTGCAAGTATAATGTGAGTTAGAAAATTAACAATGAAAATGGCTCCTCTTTGGAGAATTCGCATTAGGTGTCTGAACTGGAGGTGCCCTCAGGCCTTACCAACTCCCAAGTGGAATCTTATCAGACAATTGCATGGATTGTTTTTCTCTGTTGCTAATGGGAGTGGGGTTCATGGGGCACTGCTGGAATAAGCATTTCCAAAGGCCTCAGAGGGAGGATAAGATGTGCAAAAAGAATTTTCTGAGACTTGCACAAGAGGATGACTGTTTTTGTTTGTTTGTTTATTTTTTTGCATGGAATTATATCCTGGGTTTCAATCCCATTGCCTTCAATGCAGTCCTGGAAGAGGTGCAGCTGAGGATTCAGTAGAGCTAGAAGCAAAGTCAGTGTCCAAAGTTTCTTTTCCATGGTGGACTTGGGTCCGGCACAGCATCAGGGTATTTGCTGTGTGGGTCATTCCATGTGGCAAATGCAAGAGATCAGGAGCCTGAGAGTCCCCAGGCCAGGAGTCAAGCTCTAGGAGGAGGCAATGGAGCTAACACTTTTGATTAGGAGATTAAGTATCTCAGATCTCCCAGTGCTTGCAGTGGCCACACCTACTCTGCCCAATGACCTGTTCCCAGTTGTGACTGACAAGCAAGTACCTTCCCTCTTTCACTCAAACTTTACTGGGCATACGTTAAACTACAGCTTCCTGGCAAAGTTGCACAAATGACTATAATAATATTTGGCTTTCCCTTTGTTCCTTTTCAGTTATTTAAAACTGGGTTAATTATAAGGGTATCAAACACTTGCTGTTCATTCTTTTACTGTTTTTATTTAGAAGAGAATGGAAGGACCTAAGACGAGCAAACATGGAACTACGGCTAAAGGTAAGAAATCCTCCAAGTTCTTAAAAGGCACCAATCCCTCACCTCAAACACAGTGACAGAAACCCAGTGATTTTAAACTGAATAAGAAAAATATAATACTCATTTTTTTCTTTACCTTTCCAACCATCATCACACACACACACCTGACCCCCCAGTACAATGCTCTTCAGGCACATGACCTGTGGGAAATGTGGAAATGAAACTTCAAGTCAGAAGTTGCAGGATTTTGAACTGAATTGTAAATAAATTTTCTCTTTCCTTGTCTGCTCTGAGCTGAAGAAATGGAAAAGTTTTCCAGAGAGTTTTAGTAATCATGTTTGCTACAAAAACATCCCAGACACTGCAGAAAAGGAACAACCAACGTAAAATAGGAATAAAATAATAGATTTTAGAAGCCTACAGTGAATGTGGAATCCATTTGAGTTGATAAGAACTCTAGAACATCTCCAGTTCTCATCTTCCTTCATCCCTTGAAGGTTTTAACTCTTGGCTCAGTGTTTCCCTCCCCAGCATCACTATTGTTAACTCTCTGTAATTCAATCAACCAAGTAGGTGACCTTTCTATCACATGTACTACTAATGGTCTTAACTTCCATCCTCTTCAGCCACCCATCCTGGGTCATCTCCCAGGCTTTGCCTTTGACATGATCTACGACCTTTCTGTTGTCTCAATTTCAGCATCCAACTCCCCACCCGAAGAGCAGAGGCCCAGGGACCTCAGCTGGTCCTTGGTGGGAGGTCACATCTGAGACTCCCTTTCATCCAAAGATTTAGATACATGTGTTGAGCACTTCTACACATGTGTGCCTGGGAATTTGTGGGTGAAAAAGAGGTGGTAAGCCATAACCGGTTTGGCTCAGTGGATAGAGCGTTGGCCTGCGGACTGAAAGGTCCCAGGTTTGATTCCAGTCAAGGGCATGTACCTGGGTTGCGGGCACATACCCAGTGGGGGGTGTGCAGGAGGCAGCTGATCGATGTTTCTCTCTCATCGATGTTTCTAACTCTCTATCTCTCTCCCTTCCTCTCTGTAAAAAAAAAAAAAAAAAAAGAGGTGGTAATATTTTGCCAGGTGTGAGTTCTCATCCTCTACCTCCTTGTAATCTCACCTTTATTTAGCAGGAAACTGGCCTAGCCACCAACCCTGGAAAAACACAGGGACCACTTTACTAACAGAAAAACTATATCTTCCCTGGTTTAGCTGAAGGGTTGGAGCATCCTTTTCAGTGTAGCAGTTCTTACTCTTGGCTATGGGTCCAACATGAGCTTCCTATGTAGACTTTCTATGACCCAGGAACCTCATTCAGTTGTCAGCAAATTCATGTATGTATTTAGATATGACAGTTCCCTGGGAGGGAGGTCCACAGATTTAATGAGATACTACAAGGGTCCATGACCAAAAAATCTGAAGCAACACTGGCTTAGTAAGACACACAATATTTCTTTTTCAGGCAGTGTAGAAGATAACCGAATTACATCATCATCCTCACTGAGGCTGGTCCTGGTGGGCAAATCCGGCTGCGGGAAAAGTGCCACTGGGAACAGCATCCTCTGCCAGACTGTATTTGAGTCCAAACTGGGGGCCCAGACCGTGACCAGGAGCTGCCAGGTGGCCACAGGCACATGGAATGGGAGGAACATTATGGTGGTTGACACGCCCTCCATCTTTGAGGCAAAGGCCAAGGATCAAGAGATGTACAAGGACATCGGGGACTGCTACCTGCACTCAGCCCCAGGACCCCACGTGTTCCTGCTAGTGACACAGCTGGGGCGCTTCACTGCCCAGGACACGGTGGCAGTGAGGAGGGTGAAGGAGGTCTTTGGGGTAGGAGCCATGAGACATGTGGTGGTCCTCTTCACCCACAAGGAGGACTTAGGGGATGGGTCCTTAGATGACTATGTAGTCAACACGGACAACCACAGCCTGAGGAGCCTGATCCAGGAGTGTGGGAGGAGGTACTGTGGCTTCAACAACCGGGCCACTGGGGAGGAGCAGAGGGAGCAGCTGGAGGAGCTGATGGCTGTGGTCAACAACCTGGAGAGGAAGCGCAAGGACCCCTACTACACAAACGACCTCTACTTGGATGCACAGGAGCTCATGGAAGGCAGGGATGACATCACTCAAGAAGAGTACAGGTGTTACCTGGCCAAGGTGAAAGCACATTTTGAAGAGCAAAAGCGTCACTGGGTGTCCAAGGTGCTCCTCAGAGTCACAGACTGTATGCTTTCTAATACTGGGTTATCTGCTATACTTGTGTTATGCCTTCTGATTTTTCTTGCCCTTTTAATTAACTTGTGTATGACTCAAGGACACTGAGCATTTTCAGCTGACTTCGACAATTGGCTTCTTTTTTTCAAGACTCACCATCTCTGTTTATGTTTGTAAGAACCTGATTTGCTTTTTGCTTAGATTTAGTTTTCATTTCTCTTCCTTGCATTAGACATGTCATTCATGTTCTCCTAGTGCTTCTGAATAAATAAAATCCAAAGAAAAAACTATTTCTTTTTTGTTTTGTTAAAAATCATGGAGGTAAATAATAACTTAGCTAGACACAATCCTGGAATCTTTGGGAGGGTTTTAAGGGAAGGAAGGTGAGAGGACTGTGATATTACACATTGAGGGAAGAAGTATATTACATTAGAAGCTGGGTGTAGAATTCCTTTTAATATTCAGAAATATGCTCTGATTTCATCATAGGCAGTAAGAGATGACACCCATCACCATCCCCACCTGACAGAGGATGTTCTGGGGGGAATTTTGGAGGCATGAAGGGGTTGGGGAAGAAGGTGGGAGGAAACATAGACATGTGAGGAGTAGAGAAAATGGTCACAGAGGTGGGATGGGGTGAGGCCTTGGGGAAAGAAGAGACAGTGTCTGGGGGAAAAAAAGAAACTGGGGTTTCATAGAACAGAGCCAGATAGTGGATTAGCCTCAGCAGACTACATGATCTCAGTCACTTACAAAGGAAATGGTGGATGGACAAGATGTAAGTGATGTGTGAGGTTGAATTCCATAAAACTTTATGAACATTGAAATTTGAATTTCACTGGCTTTCTTATGTGGTGATGAAACAATCTTCTTTTTATTTCTTCAACTTTTTAAATACCTAAAAGCCCTTCCTTCTTAGCTGAAAGACTGTAAAACTGGCACCAGGCCAATGTGGTCACACACCCTTTTACAATAAATTCCCATTGTTGGTGGAGCTGTGTTGTGAAGCAGCCTCTTTAGCCCCACAGTCAGTACAATCATGTCTGGGAACTCGAGGAAGGAGGGGTGTTCACCACCTCCACGGCAGCAAAGGGAAGAGGGCAGGCATTAGGGTGACATCTGGGCAGAGGTCATGAAGTTAGTGGAAATGGGAAGCTAGATGAAGTGCCCAGGTGACCCCTGCCCCACCCTCTCCTTTTGGTGGCTGTCCCCCGTTCTCTGCCCATTTGTACCCTGTACTGGAGACCTGCAGTTGTCCCAGGCTGCCTGTGACTGGATGGGCAAGTGATTAAGTCAGGGATGGGTCTTAGGAAATCAAAAGTGCCACCCAGCTGTCATTCTCCAAAACTCTACTGGTAACAGAGGTGTCGCCTTGATCTGACCAGCTGTAGCACATTACTTACTCCAAACACACACAGGGAGGGTTATGTACAAGCTCTTCAAACCCTGTCCACCCTAAGGAACTTGCGTTCTCTGACCAGGGATCACCTCCCCAACACGGTTCCCAAACTGTCCAGCCTGCCTAAGTCTCCCCCTTCCTGGATTTAATTCAGTCCAGCGGCACAGACTTTTATTTCACAAATACTGAGTGTCAGCTTCTCTGCTCCGCCCCAGAAATGTAAGAGAAATAATGCAAGGTTCCTGCTCCAAAAAGCAACTGTGTGATAGACGATGGAGTTGCAGGAAAATGGGATGTGAGAGAAAGGATTTGGAGGTCAAACATTGGCCAAAGGGAGAGCACACAGGCTCAGCAGGGGCTCCCTAGATGGGTGGTGCTGGAGCTGCTGGGAACCCACTGAGACACTTTGGGCTGAGGGAGGCCATGGACAAGGGGGGAATGAGAATCAGCCCCCGGGGAGGGAACAGCAAGGGGCGGGGTTGGGCCAGGGTCTGTGCATCACCCTCAGGACTCGAGGGCTGTCAGCAGAGAACAGAAAGTCATTACATGTTGTCTGCATGTCAGAGCAGATTAGCAGACAATATTTTAGAAAGATCACGAGGCAGCAATGTGGTAGCTGGATTGTAGGAGTGTAAACCTGGGGACAAGAGAACATTTAGAAAGAAAGAATTCCATGTCAGGGATCAGGGTCTGAGCCATAACAAAATGAATGAAGACTCAGATGGGAGACACTGAGGAGGTGCTAGAATCAACAAAATATGGTCACTGACGGCAATACTGAGGAGGGAACCAGGTTTCTATCTTGGGCCACCCCCCTACGTGTGGCTCCCTTCACTGCCCTGTGCCCTCAAGGTAGAGCAGGCTGAGCAGGGGAGGGTAAGGACTTTGGATCAGGATGCCAGCCTTGATGCCCCTCCCTCCAGGGCTGGTTGACTCAGAATCCTCAGGTTTGTTCCAACTCTGCTCTGCTTTGAGGTGTTGCCATCACCCTCAGGCTGGTAGCTGGATGGTGGCTGGAGTTACAAGCATCACACTCAGACCCAACCATGCTCAGGGGAGCAGGGGGACTATGTCTCTCTGTGGGTCTCCCGGGAAAGCAGAAACCTCTGGTCCCCATCTCTGCAGACCTGTACTCACTTCTCTTTGGCCTGAATTCGGTCTCAGGCCCATTCCTGAACTACTCACTAGCAAAGAGCACAGGATTGCAGTCATACCCATCAGCTGTTGTCACTGTCTCCTGAGGCCCATGGTTCTTTCGGAACAGGTGAAGGCCTGAACCAAACCAGACGTCCATAAAAAAGAAGGAATAGGAACTCATAGACACCAAAGCATGTCCTCTGCAGACCATGAGAGTTAATTTCTGAACTGGGGACAGGCAGAACCATGAATCCATGAGGTGACACATGGGAAATGTTTTGACATTCAGATGGCACATAGAATTAAAGATGATGCCAGATGATCAGTAAAATAATAATGAGAAATAAGCTGCACCCAACTGGACAAACACAAAGCTCATAATGCAAAAGGACTCCATGTTTTTACTCTAAGGAGCACCTTGGACACCCAGTGACTCCAGGTCTCCTTCAGGTCTCGCCTGTGCCTTTCAATGTGAGCTTGCTCCTTGGCCAGGTAACACCTGTGCTCTTCTCCAAGAGTGCTTCCCAGCCTCCCTGGGGGTAAGTCTGCAAGTGTTCCTTGTGGGTGACTTCCACCTGTCTCATGGACCCTGCCCTAAAAACCTCCATCACCCTCCTCACTTCCACCGTGTCCTGGACAGTGAAGTGCCCCAGCTGTGTCACCAGCATCAACACATGGGGCCCTGGGGCTGAGAGCAGGTAGCTGTCTTCAATGTCCTTGTACTTTACTTAGTTTTGGGATTTACCTCAAAGGTGGAGGGTGTGTCAACCACCAGGATGTTCCTCCTATTCCATGTTCCTGTGGCCACCTGGCAGGTCTTGGTCATAGTCTGAGCCCCCAGTTTGGACTCAAATGCAGGTTGACAGAGTATGCTGTTCTCAGTGGCACTTTTCCCACAGCCAGATTTGCCCACCTGGACCAGCCTCAGTGAGGATGATCCTAGAGCAGTGATGGCAAACCTATGACACGCGTATCAGAGGTGACACTCAAACTCATTTTTTTGGTTGATTTTTCTTTGTTAAATGGCATTTAAATATATAAAATAAATACCAAAAATATAAGTCTTTTTTTTACTATGGTTGCAAATATCAAAACATTTCTATATATGACACGGCACCAGAGTTAAGTTAGGGTTTTTCAAAATGCTGACACGCCGAGCTCAAAAGTTTCGCCATTACTGTCCTAAAGTTAAATTTTTCTCTTCCACTTGTCAGAGCACATGAGAAGATAATGTGTAATTGCTATGGACCGAATGTTAGTATCCCCCAAACTTATGTGCTAAAACCCTAGTCCCCAATATGATGGCATCTGGAACTGGGACCTTTGGGAGGTGATTAGCGCTAGATGAGGGCAGGAGGTTGGAGCTCCCACGTGATGGGATTAGTGCCCTTAGAAGAAGAAGAAGGGAGTGGAGCTCTCTCTCCACCAGATGAGGACACAACAACCAGGAAGCAGGCTCTCCCCAGACACCGAATCTGCCAGCACCTTGATCTTAGACCTTCCAGCCTCCAGAATAGTGAGAAATAAATGTTGGTTGTTTACCACCCAGTCTATGGTATTTTATTTTAGCTTGAGATGACTGAGAGTAATAAATGCCTTTTGAGGAGGAAGAGGAGAAGAATGAAAAAGGAAAAGACCCAGAAGAAAGAGCATCTGTGATCACTTAGCCCTCTGTCTACATCACAGGGCTGGGCTCAGCATGAAAGCTAGCCACTGGCCTGGACTGGAGCAAATGCATCTCCCCACCCGCCGTGTGCCCCCCAGGCATCAAGATTCTTTCTTATGGGTAATTCTAGATGCCAGTTAATGTTGAATTCAAGGCAGGCATGATGTTTGAGACATTCTATGGCTCTGGCCTCCCTCTTACTTCTGTCAAATACTCTGCCCTCAGGTTACCCAGGCTGTGGCCTGAGGGAAAACAAGTTTAGGATTTCCTCACAAAAGCAGACTTCCATTTCCACAGAAACTAGGGAGACATCTGTCCTCCCACCCACCCACCCACGCTGTCATTTAGGCAAAGTGACAAGCATTTAAGGTCTAGGGATGTCCTGTGAACCTTGGCTGGATATTTACTATTAAGTATTTATTGTTTTGAATGTGATATTAATAAAAGGAAGAGTCCTACTGCTTTAAAGTTATAGCTAAAAAGTTTAGATATGAAATGATATCTGGATTGGCTTTCAAATAATCAATACAGGAAGGAAGGGAGTAGATGAAACAAGACTGTCCAAGTATAGTAATGACAGCTAATGATGATACATTGAGTTAGCTACTTCTCCCTATATAGAATGTTGCACTTTAAAAGTTTCAAATCATATTGACAGGCTTACCAACCTTCACAATATTTATTTTTATTTCAAAAAGTTTATATATATTGGATTAAATGAGATACCTTTCAGCCTCTCAAGCAAAAGTGTAAGAGATTTATATAGTCATTTGATAGGTCTTAGTAAAGCCTTTTTTGATATTGTGAGATCTAATGTCTCCAAGGCTGACTAATCAATCCTTTTTCAAGTCAAGCAATTTACACTACTTTGTTTTCAACAAAAAAGAAGAGAGGTATATCTTTAATAGTTACTTAAAAATTAATGATACATTGCTATGTGGTTTTTTGGCATTTATCTTGGAAGGAATACAAGGAGTTAAGTGGAACTGCCATAACAAAATTGTTTCTATTTCTATTTATTTATTTATGTGAACAAGGTTTGTCAGTGCCTGTACTGATTGAAACAAAAATAGGAATATAATTGATCTGAACACTGTCTCATTCTAACAAAGAAGCATGCATATCCTATACTACTAAAAGACAAACATGCAAATTGACCATACTTTTGCTGTGCCTTAAGCCATGCCCACTAGCCAATCAGAGTGACTATATGCAAATTAACCCAACCAAGATGGCGGCCAGCATCCACAGAGCTGGAGCGAGCAGGAGGCTTGCTTGCTCCAGTGATGGAGGAAGCCAAGTTTCCTGCCTGCCGAAGCCCGGCTCTGAGCTCCACTGAAAGCAACAAAGTTTCAATTATAGAAGGTAAACAAACCCCAGATACCTGCTTTCAGCCAGCCATGGCCACAGAGCTGGAGCGAGCAGGAGTGGGTTGCTCCTGGCGATGGAGGAAGCCAAGCTTTCCACAGGCCTCCACTAAAGGCAACAAAGTTTCAATTATAGAAGGTAAATAAATCCCAGAATAAAAAAGAAAAAAAGGAGAGGCTGGGAGCCTACGTCGCCAGGGTGCTTGGCCAACCTGAAAACGGCCCTCAGCCCCTCACCCAGACTGGCCAGGCACCCCAGTGGGAACCCCCAACCCTAAAGGGGGTGTGGACAGCCTGAAAACAGCCATCAGCCCCTCATCCAGGCTTGCCAAACCTCCATGGAGTGAGGGTCCCCACTGGGGTGGACATCCTCCAAGGGGTCCCACACTGCAAGAGGGAATAGGCTGGGCTGAGGGACCCCCCAAGTGCACGAATTTTTGTGCACCAGGCCTCTAGTATGAAATAAATGGGGAAAAGTGTCATCCATTCCACTGAGAGGTGCAGTGCATTTCCAAACTAAAAGATTTACTGTTAAGTAATTATTTTACAAATGTTGCGACATGTTTGTATTGCTTTTATCAATTGTTTGCCAATAGTACTTTAATAATGATAACTAAATATAGAAGAGATGTTTCACACTTAAAGCTTTATGGTCAGGAAAAGAGAAAATGGCGGAGGTATAAATGGATATGTCCTGTGCCTTGTCCTGGAGCAGATAAGGGTGAGCAGCTGAAATGGGTAACATACAGCCCGAATAGGCAGAGGATTTTCAGCTGAGAGACTGTCTGCAGCTGGGAAAGACCGAGAACCCCCAGAAAAAAAAGGACGGTTGGAGACTGCGGCTGAAACCTCTCTCGGTGCGCCAGCTCAGCAGCGGAGACTGCCCCATCTTGGGTGGCTGTTGCCGGCATCCAGAGATCAGCTACTAACCTGGAAACAAGGGATCTCAAGCAGCGTGACTGCGTGAACTCAGATAAGCACTGCTTCTTCTCACGGAAAGGTTAGACTTCCCCTAAAGGTGCAGTTTGCAATTCGGGTTGGAGAGATGCCGGGAGCCGGTCCATCCTTGCTGTTTCAAGGGACCTGGCATATATAGCATATGATTCTTAATATGTTTGCTCACCTTCTTGGCGCTGTGTTTTAACCAAGGTCACCTCTCCGAGAAAGGTTGAATCCCCAGGTAGGGATTTTCCCCTGAAGTTAGGGAGGGGATGAAACTCCTTAACTAAGTGCCAGGCGGGTAGTTAATCAATTTAACTACAAACAATCATGCTTAAGCTGCATAATCTTTACTCACTGGAATGGAGATAAGAAACGCCCTAACCTTTGTAATAGAGATTGACAGGATTAAAATCAACTGGTATAAATACAGATGTAACTAGACAGCAAGATTCAGAACTGAGAACACAGGGCTTGGAAGACAGGACCAAGAGAGACAGAGCCTAGGCACAGAACCTACACAGAACGTTCTCTAGAGACAGAAGAACTTCGCTGGAGAGAGCATGCCGGAGGATCCTGGACAGGGACTGGCCTCGGAGCTTGGAGGCAAAGCCTGGCGAGAGAGCATGGCAGGGGATCCTGGACTGAACCTGACTGCGGAGATTGGCAGGAGAGCCTGACTAGAACCTGGTGACGGAACCTGACTGGAGATCCTAGGCAGAACCTCTCTGGAGATCCAGACCAGAACTTGGCTGGAGATCCTGACTGGAGATCCTGGCTAGGCTGCTGATCAACTGAACGCTGTCTCCGTGTCATTCCTTCTTCGCCGACTCCGTCCACACCTTTGGGAACCCCTAGAACAGGATTCCCTTAGGTAAGCCCCCCCCTCCATTGAGAACCCCACACTCGGGACGGATAGGACTCCACCAGGGTGCTACAGACCCCCCTATAGAGGATAAGTAGGGTAAGAAGGTGGATAGTACAGAACTTAGATTGAGAAGATGTGCCATTATAGAAGAAGTATGTCAATGGCTTCCAGAGGATGGAACTGTTAATTTAAAAACTTGGGTTGAAGTAGGAAAGCAATTAAAGAAACACCATGAATCTGACGAGGTCCTGCCATGTTTCTTTTCCCTCTGGGATTCAATCTGTGACACCTTGGCACCAGAGGCAAAAACGGTTGAACTTTCTCAAAATTTAAATAGTCCCTCGGCTCCACCCAGAGAGGATACATCATCATTGTCTTCAGCTCAATCTAAAAGCAATTTAGCTATGCCTACTGATCGGGAGGAGAATAAATATCATAAACATGACCATTGGTCCTTTCCAGTCAGTAGAGAGGAGAGTGGCCCTCCCATTCAAAACAGGCTCCCCAAATTAGAAAGGAAGCCTAAACCAGGTCCTGTGGCTCCTAGGAGCTCCATGTCTAAATTTCAAAGGGCGATAAGAGAAGCTGAAGCTAATGGAGATCTTGAATTCTCACTCTGCTTCCCAGTTACATATGAGAATGAGTCTGGTGGGAATAGAAACCCCACCTTGGAGCCTATACCTTACAAAGTACTTAAAGAATTAAAATTGGCCTGCTCTGAATATGGACCTCTAGCTCCTTACACACAAACCTTGGTAGAAACCCTAGCCAGTAAATGGATGACTCCTTATGATTGGTCACAGGTTTGTAAATCCTGTCTCTCAGGAGGCGATTACTTATTATGGAAAACTGAATATGATGATCTTGCTAAGAAAGCTGTAGCCACTAGCGGAAAAACCAGAAAAGGAATAACCCTAGACATGATATTAGGAGAAGGTGATTTTAACACGGCTGAGGAGCAAATGAATATGCCCACAGAGGCACTTACCAAAGTAACCAGTTGTGCAGTAAGTGCCTGGAAATCCGTACCTTGTACAGCAGGAAAAACAACCACCCTTACAGAGGTTAAACAGAAGGTCGAGGAACCATATCAGGATTTCCTTTCTCGCCTCATGCAGGCAGTCAAGAGAGTAATCAATAACAAAGAGGCAGCCGATATCCTAATCAAACAACTGGCTTTTGAAAATGCTAATAATACCTGTCAGGCTTTATTAAGGCCGATTCGCAGAACAGGAACTATAAATGATTTTATAAAACAGTGTGCTGATGTAAGTCCAGCATTTATACAGGGTGTAGCTATAGCTGCAGCTCTCAAAGGGGAGACATACCCTCAATATGTACAGGCTATAGGACAAGCCAGCAATAATACAGGTAATAAAAGAAATATGAACTGCTACTCTTGTGGCTTATCTGGGCACTTTAGCAGAGAATGCCCAAATAAAAATAATAATAATACTCAGGCCAGATGGCAAGCTCCTCGACAGCCTGGAAATAGATTAGGGAATAATATTAACCCTCCAAAAACCGTTTGTCCCCGATGTCAGAAAGGATTCCATTGGGCAAAGGAATGTAGATCAAAATACCATAAAAATGGTCGGCCTTTAAACTCTACAAATAGCTCCCAAGGAGGTTATATCCCATCACCTCAATTGGGAAACTTGAGAAGGGGCCAGCCCCAGGCCCCTGCAATAATAGGGGCATCAACCTTCAACCCCTCTGCAAATTTCGATCAGTCAGTGACCTCTTCAGGGCAACCCCAGGCAGTGCAGGATTGGACCTCCACTCAACCACCCACGCAATACTAACCCCAGACTCGCCAGTAGCAGCCATTCCTACAGGAGTGTCTGGGCCGCTGCCTGAGGGAACCGTAGGTTTAATATTAGGGCGGAGCTCCACCTCCTTACAGGGGATCTTAGTCATCCCAGGAGTTGTTGATGCAGACTACACAGGAGAAATACAGATTTTACTTTCCCCACCCACCACAACTATACAGATTCAGCCCAACCAGAGAATTGCCCAATTAATCCTGTTACCAATACATAAAATAGGGACAGCTGTTACCCAGGAAGCTAGAGGGGCCGGAGGCTTTGGATCTAGCGATGCAGCATTTTGGATACAAGAAATCCATGCTACTAGACCTACAAAAATTTTACAAATTCAGGGAAAACCAATTGAAGGTCTATTGGATACAGGAGCAGATGTTTCCTGCATAGCAGGGAAGGATTGGCCCTCTTCATGGCCCACGCACACCACCTCCACTTCCCTAGTAGGACTAGGCAAGGCATCTAATGTAAAAAAGAGTTCTCAGATTTTAACTTGGGCTGATGAAGATCAACATTCAGGGACATTCTGTCCCTATGTAATTATGACTATCCCCTTTACATTATGGGGAAGAGATATCTTGTCTCAAATGGGAGTTGTATTATATAGCCCCAGTGATAGAGTAACATCACAGATGCTAGACACGAGATTTAATCCAGGAAAGGGATTAGGAAAGGAAAGTAATACCTCACACTCCTCGACAGGATCTGTAATTGGGGCCATTGCCCTTAGGACTGCTGATCCCATAGTCTGGAAATCGTCACAACCAGTATGGGTCGAGCAATGGCCCTTAACATCTGAGAAAATATCAGCAGCCCGACAATTAATTGATCAGCAATTAGCAGAGGGACATATAGAGCCATCAAATAGTCCCTGGAACACACCCATATTTGTAATAAGAAAGAAATCAGGCAAGTGGAGACTTTTGCAAGATCTAAGAGCCATAAATGCCACCATGGAAGATATGGGCTCCTTACAACCTGGATTGCCCTCCCCTGTGGCAATTCCACAGGAGTATTGTGTTGTTGTTATTGACTTACAGGATTGTTTTTTCACTATACCTCTTCACCCAGCTGATTGTCAAAGATTCGCATTCAGCATACCATCAGAAAACTTTAAACAGCCTTATCAGAGATACCAATGGAAGGTTCTCCCACAAGGGATGAAAAATAGTCCTACATTATGTCAAAAGTTTGTAGATCAGGCATTGCAAGTTATTAGAAAGAAATTTTCAGATCTATATCTTATTCATTATATGGATGATATTTTACTAGCTCATAAAGATCGGGCTACTTTACAGGAAATTCTTACTCAGACCATCCTTGCTTTAGAAGAACATGGTCTAAAAATAGCCCCAGAAAAGATTCAGACTGAACCTTCTTTTTCATACTTAGGCAGAATATTACATACCTCTACTATCACCCATCAGCCTCTACAATTAAGAAAAGATCATTTAAACACATTGAATGATTATCAGAAACTATTAGGTGATATCAACTGGGTCAGGCCATATCTAAAAATAACCACTCTTGACTTGAAACCTCTATTTGACATTTTAAAGGGAGATTCTAACCCTAAGTCTCCCCGACAACTAACTGTAGAAGGAGAAAAGGCTATAGCAAAAATAGAACAGGCCATCAATAAACAGCAACTACAGTATCTAGATTATTCCAAATCTTGGGCCTTAATTATTCTAGCCACTAAATATACTCCTACAGGATGCTTGTGGCAGGAAGGACCATTAGAATGGATACATTTACCTGTCACTCCTAGGAAGATTGTACCACCCTATCCCTCCCTAGTGGCCACTCTCATTATCAAAGGTAGACGACGCAGTATCGAACTCTTTGGAAGAGAAGTTACTGAGATAATAATACCTTATAAAAGAGAACAATTAGACACACTATTACAATTTGAAGAAGAGTGGCAAATAGCTATAGGTAACTTCCCAGGACAAATTTTACATCATTTGCCAAGATCACCTATATTGCAATTTCTCTCCCTACATCCGTTTATATTTCCTATTAAATGTTCAAAAGAACCATTATCACCTCCTGCCTCCTTAGTATTCACAGATGGTTCCTCTAATGGTAGGGCAGTAACAATCATTGACCCAATAACCCATGTTCAACAAACTCTAGAGACGTCAGCTCAGAGAACAGAGCTTTTGGCAGTCATTTATGCTTTTGAACAATTGCAACAGGTTCCCTTTAACTTGTACACTGACTCTCAATATATAGTTAAATTATTTCCTCATATTGAGACCGCCTCTCTCCCACAAGGAAGAACAGCCATTTTCTCTTTGTTAACTCAGCTACAAACTTGCATTCACAAACGAGAAAAGGCTTTCTATATTGGACATATTAGAGCTCATTCCTGCCTACCAGGACCCTTAAGCGAAGGAAATTATCAGGCTGATTTACTAACTCTCCCAGTAGTTTGTACAGCTCTAGAAGAAGCCCGGCGGTCTCATGCCATTCACCATCAAAATGCTTCTGCTCTCCGTCTATATTATCGCATATCTAGAGAAGCTGCTCGAAGTATTGTGCGTGACTGTGGCCATTGTCCTACTCATTTTCCTAGCCCTGCTACTGGAGTTAATCCAAGAGGACTTAGACCCTGTGACTTATGGCAGATGGATATTACTCATGTCCCATCTTTTGGCAAACTTTGCTATGTGCATGTTTGTATTGATACCTTTTCTCATGTTATCCTTGCTTCTGCACGTACAGGAGAAGCCTTTAAAGATGTAAGTCAACATCTATTCCAATGCTTTTCCTACCTAGGAATACCAAGGGCACTTAAAACTGACAATGGGCCTGCCTATACCTCTAGAGCTTTTAAAAACTTATGCTCTACATTCGGCATCGCACATACTACAGGAATACCCTACAATCCTCAAGGCCAAGCAATAGTAGAAAGGGCTCACCAAACTTTAAAAACACAAATTAAAAAATTACAAGAAAATGAGTTTAAATATTCCTCTCCTCATCATGTTCTACAACATGCTCAATTTGTAATTAATATACTAAATGTAGATTCTGAGGGAAATTCCCCGATGTACAGGCATTGGAACCCTGATCTATCTAAAACTAAAGCCCTCGTCAAATGGAGAGACTTGCTTACAGGAGCCTGGAAGGGACCTGATGTACTTTTAACCCAGGGGAGAGGATATGCTTGTATATTTCCACAGGACGCAGACTCACCTGTGTGGATTCCAGACCGTCTAGTCCGACCTTATGTCTCACCGCCTGCCATCTCTGCCTCATCATAGCACACCTGACCAGTGCCCGTCTGCAGCAGATATGCAGCCCTGAGCTGGAACAATCTGTCCATTGGGAGGATCACATGTGCCTCCTTTTTGTCTTTCCACATGTCTCAGCTTTGCCCCACATCTCCTTTCCTTTTTCCTTTTTTTAAAAATCTAACTACTTGTTTGCTGGTTCTTTGGCCTTTCTCCTTTCCTGAACACAGCCTTTTCTAGAATCTCCCTACCCTACTGTTCCAGGAAGGGCACCTCCCTTTTCTGCCATGACTAGGGGGTGTCTAGTATATGTCCCATACATGGAGTTGTCTTGTGCCAAGAGCCTGACATCCTGGGCTGAGAAAGCCCTGTTCCAGGACTCTCCTTTGTCTTGTATTGGCGCCTCTTACCCTTGCGCCAAGAAGGTGAGCAAACATATTAAGAACCATATGCTATATATGCCAGGTCCCTTGAAACAGCAAGGATGGACCGGCTCCCGGCAGAGAGAGGACCGAGCTCGCACGCACGCGCGGGGCGAAATCTGCGCCCCACAGAGTCTGCAGCCACTGGGACCAGCGTGACCGGCGAGTGGGGAAGGGGCCCCACAGGGCTGCTGGCAGAAGGGAACGCTGGAAATAGGCCCATAGCTGGACTGGATGTAAAAAAGCAGCCTTGGACTTTGCCGGTGTGCCGGCTGCTTGGTGCCAGGGGCGAGTGGGCACGCGGAGACTCTGCGCAGACCTGGAAGGTGGAGGCTTGCGAATTCACACAACGTAGCAGGCTCTTGTTATAGTTCCCCTTAGATCCATGCATTTGATTATTAAACCCAGTGCATGGGATTCCCCAGTTGGGGTCATTCGCAGAGCCTTTGGGGGAGGGTTCTTTTTGGGGAGCCTGGGAAACAGAGCAGGCAGTGACGATTGAAGAACCAGCTCTGGGCAGTGGACTTTCCCAAATCAGTTTCAAGTACCATAGAGAGAAAAAAACCCTACTGATAGAGAGGACTTATAGCCTCGGAGGTCAATCCAGACACACTGCCACCCAGAGGCAGATCCACGAACTGTCTCTTCTGTGATCACAAATAAAGGCAGCCTGGTAAACAAATACAACCTGCCTTAAAATCAGGACTGTGATTTACGGCACAGAGGGACAGTGTATCGCAGGGAAATTCAACACTCTCCTGAATGCCTGGTAGGACTAAGGCGTGCCAAAAAGAAGAGTAGAATATCTGAAGCACCTTCACTACTGCATATTTTTATATTTTTTTTAAATTCTTTTTTCACCATTTCATTAAGAACCTATTTTATTATTTTTTTTATCACTTGATTTTACCTTTTTAATTACTACATTTTTTAACCAGTATTATTGCTATCATTTTACCATTTTCCAAGTGTCATTTTATTTTTTATTTTTTTATTTTTCTTTATTTTATTTTGGGATTAGTGTTCTACACTCTATTTTCATCATTCCTTTAGCATCATTTCTCTCTATCTCACATTTACCCTTAAGCCAAAACTCTCTTCTTCACTTTTCCCCTTTTGTTGTCCTGTTTCTCTTACCCTATTCCTGCTTTAGATTTTCCCTATTCCTTCTTTTTACCCACTGTCTAAATTTCACCCTACTTATATATCTAATTTCCAATCCCTTGCTCTAAATCCATATACACCTCTCTCTTATCTTTCTTCTCTATCCAATTTTTTTTTCTCTCTCTCTGTCGTTTTGCTAGTGTTTGCTTGATTTTGAGTATATTGGGTTTTTTTATGCTTGTTTGGGAGATTGTTTTGTTTTTCATTTTCATTTTTCTGTTTTGCTTATTTTTTCTTTCTCTGGTTATTTTTGTGCTTCTGTTTTCCCTTGCCTTGCTTGATATTAGTGGTTGTTTGTAGTTTGCATTAATCTCCAGGGATCAGCTGCTGGAATTCATTGAGATTAGTTGTGGTTCTCTTAGAGTTTTCTCCCCATACAAATAGCCTCTTCCCCACCTCTATTTCATTCTATTACTTTTTTTTCTTCTTCTGTCCCTTTTCCCAATCTCATTTCGGCACTCCTTTTTGTTTTTTCTTTTTCTCTTTAATATTTTTCTCTTTTTTCTTCTTTATCCCCTAATTCTCTTCGCTCAGGTGGTCACCTTTATTTGGGGTTATTAATATCGTGAATACATTTGGTTCAGTGCCTTGTATGTTGGGCCTTGTTGTGTTGTATTTTGTGCCTTTAAATCAATGCAGCAGAGAGAGAACTACATAACCAAAAGCCTGGAGAAGAGAGATCATGGTGAAACAAAGAACCAACCCACATATGAAAGAAAAACAGGCATCATCAGAAAAGGAAGTAAACGAAATGGAGGCAATGGAGGCAAGCAACCTGTCAGAGAAAGAATTCAGAGAAATGGCCATAAGGTGGATGAAAAGAATGGAAGACAAATTCAACAATATATGTAGGAACCAAGAGGAAATGAAGAGAAACCAAGAAGAAATGAAAAATGACATCACTGATATAAAGAACTCAATAGAAAGCATCAACAGTAAACTAGAAGAAGCAGAGGACCGCATCAGCGAGCTAGAAGACAAGGTAGGAAAAAAGTACCCAAACAGAACAGCTTCTAGAAAAAAAAAATTAAAAAGCAGGAGGAGAGCCTAAGAGAACTCTGGGACAACGCTAAACGAAACAACATCCGAATAATAGGGATGCCAGGAATAGAAAACCTGTTTGAAAAAATAGTAACAGAAAATTTCCCTGATATAGGGAAGAAAAAACTCACACAAATCCAAGAAGCTCACAGAGTCCCAAACAAAATGAACCCGAAAAGACCGACGCCAAGGCACATAATAATTAAATTGGCAAACACTAACGACAAAGCAAGAATCTTAAAAGCAGCCAGAGAGAGACAGAAAGTTACCTACAAAGGATCCCCCATCAGACTAGCGACCGATTTCTAAATAGAAACACATCAGGCAAGAAGGGAATGGAATGAAATATACAAAGTCATGCAAAGGAAGGGTCTGAATCCAAGAACACTGTACCCAGCGAGGCTATCAATCAAAATTGAGGGTCAAATCTGGAGCTTCACATACAAAAACGGTCTACGGGAGTTTATTACAACCAAACCAGCAATGCAAGAAATGCTAAAGGGTCTGCTATAAATATAAAAAATAGGAAACAAAGAAGGATCGCAGTGGTAAAGAACAAAAATGGCGACTAACAAGTTTCTATCAATAATAACTTTAAATGTAAATGGATTAAATTCCCCAGTCAAAAGGCATAGGGTAAATGAGTGGATAAGAAAACATAACCCATATATCTGCTGTCTACAGGAAACCCACCTCAGAAAAAAAGACTCACACAGACTGATGGTGAAGGGATGGAAAAAGGTTTTTCAGGCCAATGGAAGTTAAAAAAAAGCCGGGGTAGCAATACTTATATCTGACAACTTAGATCTCAAAGTGAAGGACATAAAAAGAGATAAAGAAGGCCACATCATAATAATAAAGGGAGCAGTCCAACAAGAAGAAATAACTCTGGTAAATATATATGCATCCAATATAGGAGCACCCAAATACGTAAGAAATCTTCTGGAGGAAATCAAGGGAGAGATTGACAGCAATACAATCATAGTAGGGGACCTTAACACCCCATTATCACCACTGGACAAATCCTCTAAACAGAAACTCAGCAAAGAAACATCAATCCTAAATGACTCACTAGATCAGATAGAATTAATTGACATCTTCAGAACATTTCACCCCAAAGCCACAGAATATACATTCTCCTCAAGTGCACATTTGTCATCTTCAAAGATAGACCATATATTGGGTCACAGACAAAGTCTCTTCAAATTCAAGAAAATTGAAATCATATCAAGCATCTTCTCAGACCACAAAGGCATAAAACTGGAAATCAACTACAACAAAAACAATCCAGAAAAATCAAACACATGGAGACTAAATAGCATGCTATTAAACAACGACTGGGTTACCAGTGAGATCAAAGAAGAAATAAAAAACATCATGGCAACAAATGACAATGAAAACACAACAATCCAAAACCTATGGGACACAGCAAAAGCAGTCTTGAGAGGCAAGTTCATAGCTCTACAAGCCTACTGCAAGAAACAAGAAACAATGAGAATAAATGACCTAACTCTAAAACTCGAAGAGTTAGAAAGAGAGCAACAAAAAAAAGCCCACTGTTAGCAGAAGGAAGGAAATAACAAGGATCAGAGCAGAGATAAATGACATAGAGATCAAAAAAACAATATAAAAGATGAACAAAACCAAGAGCTGGTTCTTTGAAAGGATAAACAAGATTGATACACCTCTAGCCAGGCTCACCAAGAAACAAAGAGAGAGGACCCAAATAAACAAAATCAGAAATGAAAGAGGAGAAATAACAACAGACCCCATAGAAATACAAAGGATTGTTAAAAAATACTATGAACAACTCTACTCCAACACACTAGACAACCTGGAGGAAATGGACATATTCCTAGAAAAATACAACCTTCCAAAACTTAACCAGGAAGAATCTAAAAATCTCAATAGGCCAATAACTATGGAGGAAATCAAAGCAGTAATCAAAAAGCTTCCAGCAAACAAAAGCCCGGGGCCAGATGGCTTCACAGGGGAGTTTTACCAAACATTCAAGGAAGACCTAAAACCTATCCTCCTCAGATTATGTCAAAAGATCCAAGAGGAAGGAACACTTCCCAGCTCATTCTATGAAGCCAACATCACCCTAATACCAAAACCAGATAAAGACAATACAATGAAAGAGAATTATAGGCCAATATCCCTCATGAACATAGACGCCAAAATCCTCAACAAAATCCTAGCAAATCAGATCCAGCAGTACATCAAAAAGATCATACACCATGACCAAGTAGGATTTATCCCAGAGATGCAAGGATGGTACAATATCCGCAAATCAATAAATGTGATACATCACATAAACAAATTGAGAGAGAAAAAACCACATAGTCATATCAATTGATGCAAAAAAAGCATTTGACAAAATCCAACACCCTTTCTTGATAAAAACTCTCAGCAAGATGGGAATTGAGGGATCATACCTCAACATAATAAAAGCCATATATGACAAACCCTCAGCCAACATCATACTCAATGGGCAAAAACTAAAACCATTCCCCCTAAAAACAGGAACAAGACAGGGATGCCCCCTCTCACCACTCCTGTTCAACATAGTACTGGAAGTACTAGCCATTGCGATCAGACAAGAAGAAGAAATAAAAGACATCCAGATTGGAAAAGAAGAAGTAAAACTGTCCTTATTTGCAGATGACATGATACTGTACATACAGAACCCTAAAGACTCCATCAAAAAATTATTAGACTTAATAAATGAATTTGGCAATGTAGCAGGATACAAAATTAATGCTAAGAAATCCATGGCATTTCTTTACACCAATAGTGAACTTACAGAAAGTGAAACTACAGAAGCAATCCCATTTACCATTGCACCAAAAAAATTAAAATAACTAGGAATAAACTTAACTAAGGAGGTAAAAGACTTATATGCCAAAAACTACAGGACACTGAAAAAAGAGATAAAGGAAGACATAAACAGATGGAAGAATATACCATGTTCATGGATTGGTAGAATCAACATCATCAAAATGTCCATACTACCCAAAGCAATTTATAGATTCAATGCAATCCCCATTAAATTACCAACGGCATATTTCACAAATCTATAACGAAAGTTCCAAAAATTCATGTGGAATAAAAAAAGACCCCGAATAGCTGCAGCAATCCTGAGAAAGAACAAAGTAGGTGGGATCTCAATACCAGATATCAAACTGTATTACAAAGCCACTGTTCTTAAAACAGCTTGGTACTGGCACAAGAACAGACATATAGATCAATGGAATAGAATAGAGACCCCAGAAATCGACCCAAACCACTATGCCCAATTAATATTCGACAAAGGAGGCAAGACCATACAATGGAGTCATGACAGTCTCTTCAATAAATGGTGTTGGGAAAATTGGACAGATACATGCAAAAAGATTAAACTAGACCACCAACTCACACCATACACAAAAATAAACTCAAAATGGATAAAAGACTTAAACGTAAGACGGGAAACCATAAAAATACTAGAGGAATCCACAGGCAGCAAAATCGCAAACATATGCCAAAGGAATTTCTTCTCTGATAATGCTCCTAGGGCAATGGAAACTAAAGAGAAAATAACAAATGGGACTACATCAAAATAAAAAGCTTTTGCACAGCAAAGGAAACCATCAACAAAACAACAAGAAGACCCACTACATGGGAGAACATATTTGCCAATGATACCACCGATAAGGGTTTAATTTCCAACATTTACAGGGATTTCATGAAATTTAACAAAAGGAAGATAAACAATCCAATAAAAAAAAATGGGCAACGGACTTAGATAGACACTTTTCGAAAGAGGACATACAGCAGGCCGAAAGACATATGAAAACATGCTCAAAGTCACTAATTATACAAGAGATGCAAATCAAAACGACAATGTGTTATCATCTCACACCTGTCAGAATGGCTATCATCAACAAATCAACAAACAACAAGTGTTGGAGAGTATGTGGAGAAAAAGGAACCCTTCTGCACTGCTGGTGGGAATGCAGACTGATGCAGCCACTGTGGAGAACCGTATGGAGTTACCTCAAAAAACTAAAAATGGAACTTCCATTTGACCCAGTGATCACACTACTAGGAATATATCCCAAGAAACCAGAAACGCCAATCAGAAAGGATATATGTACCCCTATGTTCATAGCAGCACAATTCACCATAGCTAAGATTGGAAACAGCCTAAGTGCCCATCAGCAGATGAATGGATTAGAAAACTGTGGTACATATACACAATGGAATACTATGCTGTGGTAAAAAAAAAAAAAAAAAAGGAACTCTTGCCTTTTGCAACAGCATGGATGGAACTGGAGAGCATTATGCTAAGTGAAATAAGCCAGTCAGAGAAAGATAAATACCACATGATCTCACTCATTTGTGGATTATAGAGAACAACATAGACTGATGAAAAGGGACAGACCCAAAGACTGAAAAACAGCAATCAGTCTATCAATCCCCAGAAGGAAAGTAGGGGAGGGAGGGGGTAAGGGGAAGAGATCAACCGAAGGACTTGTATACATGTATATAAGCCAAACCAATGAACATGGACAACAGGGGGATGGGAGCATGATTGTGCGGGGCGGGGGGGGGGGAGGTTGGGGGTTAATGGGGGGGGATGAGGACACATTTGTAATACCTTAACTAATAATAATAAAAATTAAAAAAAATCTTTATGGTCACAGAACTTTTAATCAATATTCATATACTAGAGGCCCAGTGCATGAAATTCATGCATTGGTGGGGAGGAATGTGCCTCAGCCCAACCTGCACCCTCTCCAATCTGAGACCCCTCGGGGTATGTCCGACTGCCTGATTGCTCCTAACTGCTTCTGCCTGCTAACCTGATCACCCCCTAACCAATCCCCTCCCAGCCTAATAGACACCTAACTGCTCCCCTGCCAGCCCGATCACCCCCAACTGCCCTCTTCTGCCAGCCCGGTTGCCCCTAACTACCCTCCCCTGCAGGACTGGTCCACCTCAACTGTCCTCCCCTGCAGGCCTGGACCCCCCCAATTGCCTCCATGCAGTCCTGGTTGCCTCCAACTGCCCTCCCTGAAAGGCCTGGTTTCCACCAACTACCCTCCCCTGCAGGCCTAGTATCCCCCAACTGCCCTCCCCTGCTGGCCTGATTGCCCACAACTGACCTCCCCTGCCAGCCATCTTGTGGCAGCCATGTTGTGACCACATGGGGGGTGGCCATCTTGTGCTAGGGTGTGATGATCAATTTGCATATTAACTCTTTATTATATAGGATTATTATATTGGATATTTTTGTGGCAGAAATGTAAACTAGGGTGATTAAGAATTTCCACCATAAAAATCCATGATACAATTCTGTTGGGGATATAAATGGGAAGTCAGGGAAAAAAAGGAACAGTGTAAAATTTCTATTGGAAAAGAACTTGTTTGTATATTTTTACAATTACTTATGGTGGGTATCCAATTTCTATGTTATTTATATTTTTTTAAAAGAAGTCGCTATTATATTTTTAAATGTCAATGTCTACAATGTGACAGAAATTTCATTCTTTGCAAACATTCATGATGAAAAAAATATTTAGAAGTTAAATGTAAAAATGTTCAATAAAGCACCTAGATTTTTAAAAATATATTTTTTAAAATATACAAGCAAAAATAGTTGGAAGACCATGAGAGTGCATCAGGATATTTTCATAAGAAAGGTCATATGTCATATGAGAAAAAAGCTAGAAACATCCCAAATACCCATGAACAGTAGATTAGATAAACAAATAGAATACTCATATAATGGAATAATACACAACAGTAAAAGTTAGCAAAACATAGTTACTTACATTGGCATCGTTAAATCTCACATACAGGTAAGAGATCAACCAAAGGACTTGTATGCATGCATATAAGCATAACCAATGGACACCAGACACTGGGGGCAGGGGGGATGGCATAGGGGAGGCCAGAGGGAGGTCAATGGGGGAAAAAGGGAGATATATGTACTACTACTTGTAATACTTTAAACAATAAAATAAAATAAAATTTTAATCTCATATATATTATGTTGAATAAAAGAAGCAGTTTCCAGAAGAATAGTCTGATTATATTTTTATCACTGTTAATATTGAATGAAATGTTAATGTAAAAAAACACTGAAACCTGTAAAGAATTTTTGTGAGTTTATTTGAGGCAAACTGTCGACATATGCTGGGAAGCAGAACCTCAAAGAATTGAGATAATGCTCCGGAGAATGGTGGGTTACATCTGTATTTATACATTGTAATCAAAGGAAGGGGCATAGGTGGGTTACATGAAATCCCTTGGTGACAGATTAGAGAGAAAGCAAAGAGGGGAAACCCCTGGGATTGGATAAAAAGTAAAATGATGGACACATACTTAGGTAGGTGCAGGAACAATTAACATGATAATAAAAGAATTTGTGGTATATGTCCTGGCACCCAGCACATTTGGTTGTGCTCCAGGGTCTCCAGAAAAAGGGAAGTTACAAGTTACCCAGACATTTCAAGGGAATGTTATCATAGATCCAAAAAGACAGATAAGATCAGTTTAGGTAAAGGTTGACCTTGCCAGTAAAGATACCGACGTAGGACATAACTACCCACCGTAACTGCTTTGAGTTAAAGTTTAATTTCACACCATCCTTTGTGATTACTTTAGGTCTCTGAGTTTACAAGACTGCCATGCAGACCTCCCCTGAGCTTGTCAGGTTAGCACGTGGTCCCTTTTGTCCACACAAACTAAAAATAAATATTATTTAGAACAAAAGACATGGGTAGTAAAAATATAAAGAAATGCAAGGGAATAATTGTCACAAAGGACAGGAGAGTGACAATAACTTGGTGACAGGAGGAAGAGCAATGAGATCAAGAAGGAAATCAAGGAGAAGGAAAAATGGTGGCAGAATAAGTGGCAGCTACACTGACACTGTTGCAGAAGACCAAAGAAATACCAAGCACACTTCCTAGAGAAAGGGAGGGACCCCGTTTATTAACACTAGTGGACTCCGGGAATAATTTGCAAATCAGAGTGAAGAAACATGCAGAGGGCTTCCTTTTTTATAACCTTCTGGGGTCTTTGTCTTGCAGATATGGTTCCGCCCCCTTTCATGGGCTTATAGGAAGACCCTCAGGTGTTGGGGATCCCCAGGCCATATCTGCTGATCTGTCCTGGGGCCAGCGATAACGACCTTCCCCCCCTCCCCCAGGGCAGTGCATTGTTCACAGTTTTCATGGCCTGACACGCCTTGCAAGACTAGTTTCCTCCTCATTCCCACCCCCCCACACACACCTTTTCCCACACACTTTTTTTAGCCTTGTGGAGCAACAGCCATGTGTTGTTATGGCAAACAGGGGTGACAAACACTCTTAGCTACTTCCTGCTGGAAAGGGACGATGACCAAGGAGTTAGCATTCCGCTTCTTCCTCTCAAGGGGTTTGTAGGGAGTTCTTCTGGTTTCAGGCAGGCAGAGGTAAGCAGTAGAATGTTCCTGCAGGAGGCACCAGGGGTAGGTGGTATTTTCAGCCTTGGGGGTAGAGTTGCATAGCTCATCTGGGAGGTGACCTGTTGGATGTTGGTCCTGCGTACTGCTGAAACAAATAGGAGCAACATTAGTTAGATGCACATTGGCCATGAAAGGTCCTATTAATTTTTTTTCCCGTCCATTACAATTTCCCCCCTCCCCCCAAGTGCATTTGGTAGTAGAGTCGAAACATGCCACAGGCTGATAAGTATAGCTAACAAAAATCTGGCTTTGGGATTTTTTGTGGACTAGCTGGTCTAGCATATTTGGGTAGCAAGTTTCTAAGCAAGGAGCAAAGGATGGCATGACAAGGTGTAATCCAACAAATTATGATGAGGCCTTTGTTTCCTTGCTGTGTGGGGAGCAGTAATTTTATGGTGCTTCTGTGTCTCAGCAAGAGCAGATGAGTTCTCCTCCTGGTACTAGCCTTGGATTCCGCTGGCACTCATAAAGAGACAAAATAAGAATTATTAGATAAAACCAGTGATTATCCAGAAATACTAGAGCATGTTACTTTAGGAGGAGATAAGAAAGATTCGTGTTAGGGAGAATTCAGCAGGGTGTTATCTGAATTCCTTGGAGCAGGTTGCTCGGCCAGCTCTGTTGTCTTCTTGAAGGTGATCCGCAGGGGGTGTTTCTGGTCAGAGGTCACCTTCCACTGAGAATGGATGTCACTTGGCTTGTGGGCTGTCTTCACCGGGAGTGGGGGATCCAGGTGTTTAGTCCTGCAACTTTAAGAGCTGTGGTGTGGTTAATATAACTGGTGGGCTTGAGGGGCTCCTTTTTCCAATCCTTTACCCAAACCTGGTCTCCAGGTTTATAAGGATGTACAGCTGTTCCTAGAGAGATCAATAGTCAGTCAATAACCCACCTCTGGACTCAAAGACAGTTTTTCCAAGTCCTTGTAGTTGTTACTGGATTTCTAAGTTCCCTATTTCCCCCAAATCTCCCTTTGGCCAAATTAAGGGAGGGGGTCTACTGTATAGAATTTCAAAGGGAGAGAAACTTGCTCTGGCCCTTGGGGCACAGCATACCCGCAGGAGTACAAGAGGCAAGATATCTGTCCAGGGTAAGGTTGTCTCTTGGCATACCTTAGCCATAGCCTGCTTTAGAGTCCGGTTCAAGCGCTCCACTTTCCCTGAACTCTGAGGCCTGTAAGCTTTATGTAGATTCAATTTAATTCCTAAACCTTGGCTACCTGTTGTACTATTTCTGCTACAAAGGCTGGGCCATTATCGGACCCTATGGTCAGAGGCATTCCATACAGTGGAATTATATCCTTCAGCAATGCCTTAGTGCAGGGGTGGGCAACTCCTGGCATGTGTGCCAAACATGGCATGCCAGTAACTTTTGCTGGCACACAAAATCCTCTCTTATAATCTTCCATTTACAATTGTGAATCTTTGTTCTCAGTGATGAATTTTGTTAAGTCTCGTAATAGCAGTAGCCTGACAGATGAAAGTAGTAGCTCGTGCATATCTCTGAAGGTCACGAAATATAAACCTGATGTAGAATCTCTGTCATCAGTGATACAGCAGCAAAAGTCCCACTGATAATATCAAACGGAGTCATAAAGTTTTCTGTCAGACTATCAGTGTACATGTATATATTAAAAAATAAATGTATTTTTCATCATCATATACTGTGTTTTTGTCGCTCGAATGAATTTTATTATTTCTTCAAGGTTCTTCACATACGTACACCTTAAGAGATATCAAGTAGGCATAACATGTTCTCAAAAAATTAGGGTTAGCATGCAGAAGAATTTGGAGTCAGAGATTTTGCTGGTTTTGGCACGCACTCACAAAAAGGTTGCCCACCCCTGCCTTAGTGTCTTCTCTCGCCTTTTCAGTGTGAGTGGGATATGCCTCGACCCAACCTGAAAAGGTGCAAGCAAAGACTAGCAGGTACTTATTCCCTCTGCTAGGCCCTATTTCTGTAAAATCTACTTCTAAGTCCTCAAAAGGAGCTAGCCCACAGCACTGGACTCCTATTGGTCCCACAGGACCCTGTTTAGCATTGTTCTGAGCACAGAGGAGGCAACGCTGAGAGACTGAGGCACACAAGGAGGGCAATTAGGTAGTACCTGCCTAACAAAGCTTCTAGGGCAGCCTTTCCTAAATGAGTGAGTTCATGCTGCTGGAGGACTACGTTACGGGCTAACTGTTCTGGGACATAGACCCTATGATCTGGGAGTATCCACCAGCCTTCCATTGTTCTCTTGCCCCCTTCTTTCTGGGCCCATTTCTCTTCCTGAGGAGTGTATTTTGGAGGTTCAGGTAATTTGGGGGCCAACATGATCCGTGCCGGTGCTGCTTGTTCTTTAGCAGCCAGCTGGCTGCGGCATCAGAATGCTGGCTTCCTTCTGATACTGAGTCTTTCCCTTTCTGGTGACCTTTGCAATGGATTGTGGCTATTTCCTTAGGTTCCCAGACTGCTTCTAGTAACTTTAAAATCTCATTCTGATTTTTGATTCCTTTTCCTCCTCCTGTCAAGAGCCCCCTTTCCTTACATATGGCCCCATGGACATGTAGGGTAGCAAAGGCATAGCGCGAGTCAGTGTAGATGTTGGTACGCTTATTCTTACTGAGTTCTAGGGCTCTTACTAGGGCCCAAAGTTCTGCCCTCTGCACTGACCATCCTTCAGGCAGGGCCAGTGCTTCAGTTGTCTCAAAGTTTGATACCACTGCATATCCGGCTCATCTTTTTCCTTCATCTAAGAAGCTGCTGAATAATATCAAGTCCGAGTTTTGCAGGGGCCTATCCCTTAGGTCTGGCCAGCTGGAATAAACCTCCTCTAGGACTTCCAGGCAATCATGCTCAGGGGCCCCCTCAGCGATGGGTAGAAAGGTGGCAGGATTAAGTGTTCTCACTGCTTCTAATCATACCCACGGATTCTCACATAACAGCCCTTGATACTGAGTCATTTGAGCATGAGTCAGCCAGTGCTGCCCCCTTGCTTCCATCAGGGTGACAACAGCATGAGGTACTTTTACATTTAAGTTTTGTCCTAAGGTAAGCTTATCTGCTTCCTTGACTAATAATGCCGTGGCTACAAGGGCCCTGAGGCATGGGAACCACCCAGAGGCAATTGGGTCAATCCGCTTGGAGAGATAGGCTACTGGTCTTTGCCAGGGTCCAAACTCCTGGGTTAGAACTCCTAGGGCTACCCTGCTGTTCTCGTGAACAAAAAGATTAAAGTCTCACATCACATCTGGTAGCCCTAGTGCCAGGGCCTCAGTGAGCTTTGCCTTTATGGTGACGAAGGCTTTCTCCTGTTTGGGACCCCAGTCTATGGGTGCCTTCTCTTCTCCTCTTAAAGCTTCATAGAGAGGCTTGGCCAGGTCTGAAAACCCTGGGATCCAAATTCGACAGAATCCTGCCACTCCCAGGAATTCCCGAATCTGCCGCCAGGTACTAAGGACTGGGATGGTACATATTGCCTGCTTCCTTTAGTCCCTAGCCTTCGTTTCCCATGGGTGATCTGGAAGCCTAGCTACTTGACTTCTTTCTGACAAATCTGTGCCTTTTTCTTAGACACCCAATAACCGGTTTCAGTTAGTAGTCTCAGAAGGGCTCGTGTTCCCTCCCAGCACTGAGCTCATGTGGAACTGGCCAGCAGGAGGTCATCTATATACTGGAGTAGAACACACCCCAAGTCCTGTCCTGGGAACTTAGATCAGATGCTAGTGCTCCACTAAAAACAGTAGGGGAGTTATTGAACCCTTGTGGCAGTCTGGTCCAGGTGAACTGCTCCTTTGCCCCTATGGTTAGGTTTTCCCATTCAAAAGCAAAGAGAGGCTGACTGGAAGGCATTAATCGAAGACAGAAAAAGGTATCTTTCAGATCTAGGCATGTAAACCATTCCACCTCTGATGAGATGAGTCCCAGAAGAGTGTAGGGGTTTTGGCAGTGCTGAATGCAGGGTTATAACAGCCTCATTAACAGCCCGTAGATCCTGCACCAGGCGGTAGTCATTAGTCCCAGGCTTTTTGACAAGCAAGAGAGGCGTGTTTCATGGAGACCTGCATCCTTTAACAAGTCCCCACTGAAGCAGCCGGTCTAAGTGGACCTGGATTCCTAGGCATGCTTCCCTTGGAATTGGATATTGGTCCATTTTAACAGGCTGTGCCCCAGGCTTTAATTCAATTAGCACTGGGGCATGGTCCTTAGCCAGGCCTGAAGGATTCCCTTCTGCCCAGACCAGTGGGAATTCCTTCTCTAATTCAGATTCTAATGGTGAGGCCTTTGTCTGGGGGGTATAAAGGCTCTATTGTTCCTCCCTTGGCGCTGCTAAGGACAGGATCATTGGGGAGGTCCCTTCCCTTAGGCGAAGCTGTGCTGAGCCATCTGGAGCAAAAGTGATTTCTGCCCCCAATTTGGCTAAAAGGTTTCTACCTATTAGAGGCACTGGACAGCCTGGCAAGTACAGGAATTCATGAATTACTTAATGACCACCAAGTTGGCGTCGGCAAGGGTGGCAGAATGGTCTATGGGTCTGGTTCCCAGTAGCTCCAATAATGGTGACCTCCTTTCTCAAGAGAGGCACTACTTTCTGAGTAACTACTGAGTGCTCAGCTCCTGTATCAACCATAATGTTCACAGTCTGGCCCCCAATTTTCATTCTGACCATGGGCTCGTGGGTGCCTAGCTGAAGTGAGCCTGGTCTGTCCTAGTCGGAATCAGCCATCGCTATCCCAGTGAGATCTGCTTCTGGTGGCTCTGGTTGATAACAACTGGGCAGAAAAGGGGGCCCAGTCTTTTTACTTTGCCGTTTGAGACAGTCGTTCTTCCAGTGTCCTGTTTCCTTACAATAGGCACACTGGTCTCACGCTCGCTCTTCCTTTTCGCCCTGGTCTGTATCCTTGCTGATCTGTCTGGGAGCCTGAGCTTCTAAAAGCCGCTGCTATTATATTGGCCCTTCTTTGTATTCTCTTTTCTTCCTCCTTCCTTGCTGCACTGTCTTGATTGATGAAAACCTTATTAGCTATCTCTAGCAGTTCAGTAGCATTCTTTCCTGCAAACCCCTCCAGTTTCTGTAATTTTATCCTGATGTCAGGCTGAGCTTGGCCTACAAAAATGGCATTTACCATGGTTTGATTTTCTGGGTCCTCAGGTCTAAAGGGGGTGTAGATCCCATATGCCTCACATAGTCTCTCATAGAAAGCTGCTGGACTTTTGTCAGGCTTCTGGAAAACCTCAGAGATTTTAGCCATGTTGGTGGGCTTCTTGGCTCCGGCCCTGACCCCCTGGAGGAAGGCTAGCCAATATCTTTCTAGCCTTACTGGGGTCCAACCCCAGCAGGTCCAGGGGTTCCCAAAGGCGTAGATGGAGTCAGCGAAGAAGGAAGGACACGGAGACAGTGTTCAGTTGATCAGCAGCCTAGCCAGGATCTCTAGCCCGGTTCTGGTCTCGATCTTCAGAGAGGTTCTGCTTAGGATCTCCAGAGAGGTTCTGTCCAGGTTCTCCAGTCAGGTTCAGTCACCAGGTTCTAGTCAGGCTCTCCTGCCAATCTCCACAGTCAGGTTCAGTCCAGGATCCCCTGCCATGCTCTCTCGCCAGGCTCCACCTCCAGGCTCCGAGGCCAGTCCCTGTCCAGGATCCTCCGGCATGCTCTCTCCAGCGAAGTTCTTCTGTCTCTAGAGAACGTTCTGTGTAGGTTCTGTGCCTAGGCTCTGTCTCTCTTGGTCCTGTCTTCCAAGCCCTGTGTTCTCAGTTCTGTGTCTTTCTGTCTTGTTACATCTGTATTTATACCAGTTCATTTTAATCCTGTCAATCTCTATTACAAAGGTTAGGGCGTTTCTTATCTCCATTCCAGGGAGTAAAGATTATGTAGCTTAAGCATGATTGTTCGTAGTTAAAGTGATTAATTACCCGCCTGGCACTAGTTGAGGGGTTTTATTCCCTCCCTAACTTCAGAGGAAAATCCCTACCTGGGGATTCAACCTTTCTCGGAGAGGTGACCTTGGTTAAAACACAGCGCCAAGAAGGTGAGCAAACATATTAAGAACCGTATGCCATATATGCCAGGTCCCTTGAAACAGCAAGCATGGACCGGCTCCCGGCATAGCCTGGTCCTTCCGTCTTCTGAATTCGGGTTCTAATCAGGTTCCTCATCTGGGAAGGCCTTCCTAGCCCATTTGTCTGTATCTAATATTCCTGCCGGGGCCTGGGTCTAGAGCCACTTCTGAACCTCTGCTACTACTCTCATGTGCTCCTCAGTGTTAAAGAACGTGAAAAGGATCTGCTTGCAATCCACCCAGGTGGGCTTCTGGGTCTGGAAGATCGTTTCTAGGAGGTCTTTCATGGCCTGAGGTATTTCAGAATAAGCTGGGGTGTGATGTTTCCAATTCAAGATGTCACTGGTGGTAAAGGGCTGATAATAATAAACTGGCCCTCCCTTTTGCAAGGTCCCATCTTTGCCAACTACTTTGGCACCCCACATCTCCCTTAGAGACATCTGACGTGCTGGTTGTGGCCTGGGCCCTTGATTGGCTGAACGCAAGCGCCGCCCAACTGGCTCTAGAGAGCCTGGTCAAGGAGAAACGGAAGGGGGCGGTGTTTCTGGACCTTTCAGACCAGTTGGGGAAGCACTTAGTGTTGCCTGGGGCACAAATGGAGATGGTAAAACTAGCGGGACTTCCTCAGGGGAACCTGGCAGAACAAGGGGTTGGGTTCCCTTCTGAGAGAACTGTTTCTTTTCTCCTACTACTAAAACCTTACAGAACTGGACCCAAGGTGGCAAGGTTTGAGCAATCCCTAACCAGCTGTCTACATAAGGGAACTGATCTGGGTGTCCGGCGTTTGTCGTGACTTCATTCCAGACCGCCCTGACCAGTCCTACATCTAAAGAGCCTTCCGGGGGCCAGCCAAACCCAAAGACTGGCCATTCTAATTCACAGAATTTCCTCAGTGTTTGGGGGTTGGTTTTAATACCATAGTCCTCAATAAAACCCTTTTCAAAATTTTCCAACATGCAATTGAGAATGGTGGGTTTACTTTGTCCCAACCCCATGTTGATCGGTGGCGAGAGACAGACCAGGGTACAGGGAAATTTACTAAAAGCCTGGAGGGTCTCCTTAAAGAAAAGATCCTTAATCAGCACAGGCAGGGGCAGGGTGGGTAAAATCTCTCGCCCTGCAGAGCTGTAAGTCCCGCCCCTGAAAGTCCCAGCCAGCCAAAAGAGACAAGAAAAGCCGCAAATACCTTTAAATCTACCCCAGAATTCCAAAATTTCAACCTAACACAGCAAAATCACAGAGCAAACTGTTAACGTAAAAAACCATTGAAACCTGTAAAGAATTTTTGTGAGTTTATTTGAGCCAAACTGTCAACATATGCCGGGAAGCAGAACCTCAACGAATTGAGATAGTGCTCCAGAGAATGGCAGGGTTACATCCGTATTTATACATGAAATTCATTGGTGACAGATTTAAGGAGGTGGGATTAAGCGAAGTAGGGGGCGGGGGGGGGGGGACCTCTGTGATAGGATAAAAAGTAAAATGATGGACACATACTTAGGTGGGTGCAGGATCAATTAACATGATAATGAAGGAATTTGTAGTATCTGCCCTGGCGCCCAGAACATTTGGTTGTGCCCCAGGGGTTCCAGAAAAAGGGAAGTTACAAGTTACCCAGACATTTCAAGGGTATGTTATCTTAGAGGCAAAAAGGCAAATGGGCTCAGTAAGGATCAAAGTTGATCTTGTCAGTGAAGATACTGGCTTAGGACATAACTGCCCACCATAACTGCTTTTAGTTAAAGTTTAATTTCAGACCATCCTTTGTGGTTATTTTAGGTCTCTGAGTCTGCTAGGCTGCCATGCAGGCCTTCCCTGAGCTTGTCAGGTCAGCGTGTGGCCCCTTTTGTCCACAAAACCAAAGCCCCTAGTACACAAACATAGACAGAAATTTTTATCAACTATCCCTCCGTGATAGAGAGCAAATGTCTCTGAGAAAACTTAACTCAACAGTGCTGCTTGAGACTTTTGCAGACTGTCACAGGTTCAGCCTTCCGTAAATCAAACATTTTAACCAGATGAGCAAACAGAAAATCAAAGTAGCTTTCGCTTTCACACAGACCAGCTAATCAGCAGATAATTGTGCCAAGACAGACAAACATCCATACTCACACTCTTTCAGTAGACTAGCCCAGACTGGAGCTGAGCAGATAATGTCCAATTCCCCAGGTGGGCATGGGGGCACTCCCGGCACCCACGCCCCAGAACAGAATTCTCAACCGATGTCTCAGTGAGAACCTACCAGAGGAGTTAAGACTGCATCCAGCCCCCTTTCTAGGTAGCAAATTGGCTACTCCCACACACAAACAGAAGAGTGAACCCATAATTCCATAATTCCTTTGGGGTCAGCTAAATTTACTCACTTCCAGAGTCCTGATTCCTAATTTAACTGACGAAATCCTATGACTTCTGGGGAGGTTATCAAAGTACCCCTTCCACTCAGTTGGAGTGGGCCTGACTGACTGGAGCCCCTACCTTACCGATTCTGTCGACAGGTCCAGAGGTGTCCGTCCACTTTCTCCAGATGCCGGCCGGGTCCTGGGCCGAGGTCCAGGAGCGCCTCGAGTTCCCCCTGGTTCAATTCTGCTAAAAGCAGCAGCGCGCCCCTTCCAGAGGCCTGTCCCTTGCCCCCAGGCCCCAAACCCTGTCCACTCACCAGAGGCAAGAGCCAAATGCGATTAGCTTCTCGGTCAGGGAACCAAATGTTGCAGAAGACCAAAGAAATACCAAGCACACTTCCTAGAGAAAAGGAGGGACCCTGTTTATTAACACTAGTATACTCCGGGAATAATTTTTTTAATTAAATCTTTATTGTTCAGATTATTACAGTTGTTCCTCTTTTTTCCCCCCATAGCTCCCCTCCACCCAGTTCCCACCCCACCCTCCCCTTCACCCCCCCCACTGTCCTCATCCATAGGTGCATGATTTTTGTCCAGTCTCTTCCTGTACCCCCCACACCCCTTTTCCCCCCCGAGAATAGCGAGTCCACTCCCTTTCTATGCCCCTGATTCTATTATAATCACAAGTTTATTCTGTTCATCGGATTATTTATTCACTTAATTTTTAGATTCACTAGTTGATAGATGTGTATTTGTTGTTCATAATTTGTATCTTTACCTTTTTCTTCTTCTTCCTCTTCTTAAAGGATACCTTTCAGCATTTCATATAATACTGGTTTGGTGGTGATGAACTCCTTTAGCTTTTCCTTATCTGTGAAGCTCTTTAACTGACCTTCAATTCTGAATGATAGCTTTGCTGGGTAAAGTAATCTTCGTTGTAGGTTCTTGGCATTCATCACTTTGAATATTTCTTGCCACTCCCTTCTGGCCTGCAAAGTTTCTGTTGAGAAATCAGCTGACAGTTGTATGGGTACTCCCTTGTAGGTAACTGACTGTCTTTCTCTAGCTGCTTTTAGAATTCTCTCTTTGTCTTTTGCTCTTGGCATTTTAATTATGATGTGTCTTGGTGTGGTCCTCTTTGGATTCCTTTTGTTTGGGGTTCTCTGCGCTTCCTGGACTTGTAAGTCTATTTTTTTCACCAGGTAGGGGAAGTCTTCTGTCATTATTTCTTCAAATAGGTTTTCAATATCTTGCTCTCTCTCTTCTTCTGGCACCCCTATAATTCAGATGTTGGTATGCTTGAAGCTGTCCCAGAGGCTCCTTACACTATCTTCGTATTTTTGGATTCTTTTTTCATTTTGCTTTTCTGGTTGGGTGTTTTTTGCTTCTTTGTATTTCAAATCTTTGACTTGATTCTTGCGATCCTCTAGTCTGCTGTTGTAACTCTGCATAATATCCTTTATTTCAGTCAGTGTATGCTTAATTTCTAGTTGGTCCTTTTTCATAACCTTGAGAGTCTCACTAGATTTCTTGAGGATCTCATTACATTTATCAGTGGCCTCACCAGTCTTTTCGAGGGTCTTACTAAATTTATAGGTGGTTTCTAGAAAGTTCTTGAAAAACCTTAAAAGTGGTTTTGAACTCTATATCTAGTAGTTTGCTTTCCTCCATTTCTGTCATTTGTGACCTGTTTCTTTGTCTCCTCATTTTTTGTTTCCCTGTGTTGGTAGAGTGGCTTTGTGAGCTAGGTGTCCTATAGGGCCCAGTGGCTCAGCCTCCCCAATTACCTGAGGTGGACACTCTTGGTGCTTCCCTTTGTGGGCTTTGTGCATAGTCTTGTTGTAGTTAAGCCTTGATTGTTGTTGGTATCACTGGGAGGAAATGACCTCCAGGCCAATTGGCTATGAGAGTCAGCTGTGTCTAAGTTGGGAGAACTTCTGTGCTGAAGACACCCTTATGAGGCAAGACTTGCTTCAGTGGGGCTTTGGTGCTCACTGAGTCTGCCCCCTGAGTGTGTCCCTTATGGATCTGAGGAGTTGTAATTGGATGGTCCCACTCTGACCACTGGGTACACTGGCTCTTGGATCTAAGGAGGTGCTAATTTAGCCTCTGACTGAGGCTACCCAGCAGTAGCTACGCGGAGATCTTCAGATTCCCCTTCCTTGTTTGGGGTTTGGAGGTGCCCAAATGAGGCCCAGCTCTAAAGCAATGCAAGCTGCTGTGGGGCCTTGAGCCTTCTCTTGGAAGTTCTGGGTCTGTCTGACCCAGCTGCAGTTTGTTAGGTAATTTTCAGATTGCAAAGGGCCAGGGCATTCATATGCAAAAGCCTCTGCCGCAGCTTGGGTGGGGCAGGGTCTCAGGGAATCAACAGGGTGGAGCAAGCAGCAATGGCTGATCCTCAGCCCTGCCCTAAGGGGCTCCGTGTCTCAGTGTCCCAGTAATCCCTGCAAGCAGCTCTGAGAGAAAGCAGCCCTTGAGTTCCAAGTTCTGCCCACTGCCAGACAGTCCAGTTCCTCCCCGTATGAGTCTAGGTCCCCAGAGACTCACCCAGAACTGGAGCTCAGAGCAGTCAGGGACTTGTGACTCCCTCCCAATTCAAAAAGACAGCCGCGTCCTCAGTTGCCAACCCTTGCCTCCGTACCTCTGCACTTTTGCACCTCCTCTGAGTCTCAATGTGCTTTTCTCTTTCCTTATAGTTGTAGAATTTCCACTCAGCCAGCCTTCCTGTGGTTCTGGATGATGTCCATTTTGTCTTTTAGTTGTATTTTTGAATTTGTTGTGGGAGGCAGCAATTTCCGGTGTTTACCTATGCCGCCATCTTGGTTTTCTCCCGGGAATAATTTCCAAATCAGAGTGAAGAAACACGCAGAGGGCTTCATTTTTTATAACCTTCTGGGGTCTTTGTCTTGCAGATATGGTTCCTCTGCCTTTCGTGAGCTTACAGGAAGGCCCCCAGGTGTTGGGGGTCCCAGGCCATATATTATTATCTGTCCTGAGGCCAGTGATAATGACCTCCCTCCCCCCCAGGGCAGTGCATTGTTCACAGTTTTTATGGCCTGACACGTCTTGAAAGACAAGTTTCCTCCTCAACACTTTAGAATCATAACTAAAATACAGACAAAACATCCTGAATAATCAACTGAAGACTAGATGGAGAGAACCCTGGTAACCAAGGAGGGAAAATGAAGACTGCAAAAAGATGGCTAGGAAGTGCGGAGGCAAGAAAGGGCTGGCTGGGCTCCCACAGACAGCAGCTGAAGTTCCAGAGGGACATCTCAGCTGTGGGGGGTTCCCACTGAGAACTCTGGGGTCTAAATCCCAAGCTAGATCCCTCAGCCAGAGCACCAGAACTGAGAAAAGTACCCATACAACATATGGCTGTTTGGAGTAAGGTGTAAGAAAGCAGTTCAATTTTTTTAATGGCGGCTTTGGCAGTATAGTGCATATGGCTGGCTATCAGTCCAGATATAGGGATTATGTATTTTTGTCTGCCAAGAACATCTTCTTCTGCTGAAAAAGGCTTCCCTGCCTCCCCATTTAAGCATTCCTATCCTATATAATCTAGCTATACTGATAAAAGGGTAATATGCTAATTAGACTGGGTCAACTGGCCATCTTCCAGACATCTGACTTCCTTCCAGACAAAGTCATGGTGGTGGGGGCCAAGGCAGAGGCAGTTAGGGCTGATCAGGCCAGCAGGGGAGGGCAGTTGGGGACAAGAGCAGGCCAGGAGCGGGTTAGGGTCAATCAGGCAAGCATGGAAGGGAAGTTAGGGGTGAGATCAGGCTGGCAGGAGAGGGCTGTTGGGGGCAAGATCAGGCTGGCAGGGGAGGGCAGTTAGGGATGATCAGGCAGGAAGAGGCAGTTGGGGTTGAGATCAGGCTGGCAGGGGAAGGCACTTAGGGGTGAGATCAGGCTAGCAAGCAAAGGCCGTTAGGGGTGATCAGGCAGGCAGGCACATGAGCCATTAGAAACCAGTGGTCCCAGAATGTGAGAGGAATATCTGACCACCAGGGATCAGGCCTAAACTGGTGGTAGGACATCCCCCAAGGGGTTCCCAATTGGAGAGGGTGCAGGCTGGGGTGAGGGAACCCCTTCCCCCCCCCCTGCCCCTTAAGGCACAAATTTCGTGCATCTGGCCACTAGTATTATTATAATAATGCTAGCAGGTGTTTATATAAACTGCAAGGGGAGGGAATAAATGACATCCACATTCTGATTCTCACACTGTGCTCTCAATAATTTGAAGCATATATTCTTAGAGAGGCTAAAAGTTTCTCCTCATGGTCAGTAGCATTTCTTTAGTGATTTTCTTTTTCAGATACTTTGATTCTGACCTTTCCATCTTTGTACCCATTAGATAACACAGTGCCTGGCATGTAAAATGGGATAAGCAAGTGTGTGGAAAAATGAATGGTGACGTTGACCTTCCCATACCCCTTTATATACGAGGCTCCTAGTTACGGACTTCTGACCATTGTCTGAACTTTCTAGCACCGGCATTGTCTTCTTATAAAACAGCTGCAATCCACCATTCCAGCTAGTACAGTGTTCTTTCAGGGTGTGCCTTAAAGGATATTTCCCCCCTGAGTACATGTTAGGCACTATGACCTCACCTGTGTAAATCCTTGGTGCTATAAATCAATATCTTGTTTAATAATCAGTATAAAACAGCACCTATAAGAAGAGCTTCCTTGATTTGCAAATATTCCAAATAAAACTATTGGAATTGACCAACAGAATGTGGGAGCCTAAGCCCACATTGTGTTCTCCATCTTGCTTTGCAAGGTAATGTTCTGTGTTCACTGCTCCAGCCTTAAATGTGTGGCCAGTTGACAAATAGAGGAATGACAGCCCTGCTCCTGCTTGCCCATCATAACACTCCAGTCCTTATGAGCCCCACGGGCTGCTCTGTCCAATGGCAGAGAGGGGGCAGCCAGCACCTGCGGCTAGGGACCCCATCAAAGTCGTGTCCTTAGAGTTGGTCTTCCAGGCTCTATGTGATTCAGAAGTGCCTGTCTGTCCCTAGTGAGCAGGAACATTCTAGAAGCAGAGCCTGGAGAAGGGCGTGGGGAGCAGGGCTAGGCAGGTGCTCCTGGGAAGGGTGCTGAGGAGAGTGTTGAGGAGGGGCTGCCCCATGGGAACTCCTGTGTCAAGGGCTGTTTCTGATGGAGGAGGAAGGTCAGTCACTGCCTGCATAGCCTCTTCCTCTAAATATTGCTTATTTTAACACATCATAAAAAGGAAATGGGAGGTGCCTGGCAGCTGGCAGGCTCTGACAGGAAGCGTCCCATAAGGGGACAAGCACGCGGCCCCTCACTGGTTGCTGGGTCCTGTTTACAGCAGTTTCCACCCATCCGGAGGACCTGCTCCTGGCTGCTGGGGCCCCACGCCTTTCTTCTTCATTCACAGCAGCTGTGCCTGGAACATTCGACCTCCAGACCACTCTAGTTTAACTACATCCACCTGGCTTCCTCTGAGTCCACTGCCTGCAAGAGCTCATACTTCTCCAGGCCACCCAATACCTTCCCCAGGCCGCCCAGCGCCCGCTGGCTGCACCCCACCAGGTAAGGGGAGGCAGGGGAGGGTACCGACAACCCTGGGAGTCTGAGATCCCACAGCCTAGTCAGAGCCACTCATTGCTGGTGTGACCTCACACAGGTTACCCTACTTCTGGGCTCACCCATGGGTGAAAGGGGACTATGATGGTTACTCTGGGAGCAGCCATGGGTTTATGGGGGGGGGGGGGGAGACAGGACTGGGAATCACTCGCCCTGAGTGCTTGGAGCTTTCCAGCAAATTGCCTACTGTTTAGCCTATTGGACATTCTTGGAGTCTCAAAAGATTTCACGCAGCTTCGGGAATATTCTCATCCCACTTGATGGATAAGAAAATTGAGTTTCCCCAGGTGCCCCGCTTGGGGTCGGGGGTATGCTTCTCAGTTTCTCTCTCTAAACTTCTTAACCTCGCGCCACTGCACACCGGCTCCACAGGAGGCCCCTGAGTACACATTGTCTCATGACCGTGTCTTTCTGGAAACCACTCCATTCTCCCCCAATAGCCCACACCTTTCCTCTGACATGACGTAGGACCCAGATGCGTGGCGAACAGAATCATATTCAGGCACAAGGACAATCCCTCTGTCTGCTGAACCTTATGTGACAGATGTATCCAGAAATCACAAGAACTAAACTACAAAACAAGGGAAATATAATGCCAGGAAATATGGGGACTGTGGCAGATGAGTGAAGGAGACACTGATGAATGGTAGATAAGAAATACTTTGATTTTCCTAAAACAAGCAGGAGGGAGCCTGCTTTCTCATGGTTTGATACAGTAAGGTATCATCATGATAAAATCAGGCTCTTGTAATTTTAAAATCATTATAAAATCAAGGTGCATTATATTCATTTCTTTCAACCCCGTGCCTGAACTAGATCCTCCTATTGTCCTGCCAGTGCTGTTGCAACTTCAGCTTGCACGCTGCCTGCCACTCTCTGATGATACCTGGCCCCATTTTGGAGATTACAATTTTCCTTTTAGAGAAGGAATCTGCCTCCATTCTTGATCCTCCCATTCTTGCCTACTCTGACACCTTTGCCTGCTCTGAGATTGACCTGCACCTGATTCCTGCAGGTCAGCCATGCTTCCCCCAGTCTTTTCCTAGGCTTTATTCAGTCCTGTTAATATTTTGTCTGTGACTCGTTTTAGCATCTACATCAATATCCTTTGTCACTCTCCCAGGACACTTTGTTATTTGATAATTTCTGCCTAAAAGCTCATTCCCCGGTGGACACACGTCTCCTCTGCCGCCTGACACATTCAGAAGACGGTCCAGGAGAATGGCCACCCTGCCTCTTGGCTAATGTTACCTGAGTTTGACTGACTTTCTGAGTCAGGCACGCTGCTCCATTTGGGTCACACTGATACTCAAGTCAGTAAAACACCAGATTGGTTTACACTGAAATGCTTCAATTCAAAGCAGCTCCTGCCCCCTGCAGTTTTCTCTTCGAATAATCATTTCTTGGAAAAGCATAGATTTTACAATACAAGTGTCTCTGTGGGTTTGGGGGAAGGCTTCCAGCTTGTCAGCCTCAGTTTATGTCCTGACCATGAGACAACCACATTGTATGTGGGGTCCAAGAGACTGTGGACTCATTTGCATTAATCTTCTTTCCTCCTGTGGAACCAAGGAGAATTGGCTGGCAAAAGGAGCTGCTTTTCAGTTTTAGCTACAAGACAATTGCGTGACCTTGGGCCGGTCATTTGTTGCTCAGTTTCCTAATATTTTAATCAAAATTTTAAACCTATATTAATTTAGGAAAAGAATAAAAAATGGACAGGAAAGAACTTATAAAGTTATAAGTGGCCACACAAAGGGTTATTACAATGGTGAAGTTCACCATCAACATGGTCACCACTGTCATCGTCTTTGCCACAGTGATAGATTGATTCAAACATATTTTCTGAGGTTTCCACACCTCACAGAAGGTCATTTAAAGTAGAAAATGTGTCATAGAATTGGAGCAGGTTTAGCAAGAGCCAGAGTATAATTTCCCAGAGTCAAGGACAGTATATAAGAGAGGGTGGTGAGGAAATGCTCTTCTCTGGGCTTATGAGAGCGAGGGCAGAAGGGGGAGGAACGGGAAAAAGAAAGGAGGAAAGGAAGGAAGGAAGGTTCACATCTGATGATGTGAAAATGGGTGGTTTTCCGAAGGAGGCCCAAAAAATCACTAAGTGAATAGAAAAACATGCAAGCATTCTTTCTATATAACAGAAGCAACCTGAATAGCAAACAGACTACACCCTTTTTTAATTCAGTGCTAACCAGTAAAATGCAGTGTAAATGGATGAAGACCCTTATGTATGCCCATAAGGGTGATAAAAAAATATTAAAAGTGGAACATCGCCAAGTGCAAGTGCAGATTGGAGACTTCTCACACAGGGCTGGTGTCAGTGAGAATTTGCACGGTGCTCTTGAGTCATACTGACAATATCTAGTCAGGTGGGAGCTGTCTATCCCAGGTCAATTGTTGCACAGAGATATGTAGTAAGTGGGGATTATTTTGCAGCAAGCATGTATGTAAGACAGATCAAATGTTTGTTAATAAAGTGGCTCAGTTTGTTGAGCATTTTCCCATGCACCAAAAGGTCGAAGGTTCAATTCCCAGTCAGGGCACATACCTGGGTTCAATCTCTGGTTGGGGCATGTTCGGGAGGCAGCCAATCAATGTTTCTTTCTCACACTAATTTATCTCTCTCTCTCTCTGTGTCTCTCTCAAATCAATAAAAACATATATTAAAAAAGTAACTGGTCCTCTTTGGTTTTGCCCAATGAATAGAGTGTTGGTCTGCAGACTGAAGGGTCCTGGGTTCAATTCCAGTCGAGGGCACATGCCCGGTGTTACGGGCTTGATCCCCAGTGGGGGGCATGCAGGAGGCAGCCAGTTAATGATTCTCTCTCATCCTCGATGTTTGAGTCTCTCTCTCTCTCTCTCTCTCTCTCTCTCTCTCCCTTCGTCTTTCTGAAATCAATAAAAATATTATTTTAAAAAGTAACTGGATCTTCTTTTTAAAAATATTATTGGATAAAATATTACACAAATAATGTCATTTATATAAAAGTTTAAAATGCAAAAACAGTATTAGACATAACCTATAGATACATGTGTGTGTATATATAACTATAAATACATACATGAAATGATACATAAAAACCTCAGAATATTGGTTGCCTCTGAAGGGCAGAGGGAGGGTGAAAGAGACTGGGGAGTCAAAAATAAATAAGTGAAATTCTATGTGTAATGTGTTAGCTTTTTAATCAAACAGAAAAGCTTCAGTAAAAATACCAAAATACTTACATTTGTTCATTTCAAATTGTAGGTTTGGTTTTATAACTGTGTATTTCTTCACTTAAAAATATGTTTCATAACCGCATAATATTTAAAACAGAATAAGTAAATACAACCTCATCTTAGGTGTAGCTGTATGTGATATACTTGCCTTTTCTAACACCAAGATGAGTGACACAATATTATGCCTCATTTGAAGGAAACATTTATGCCAATTGAAGCCAGTGGTAGTGCCAATTTCTGTTTAAATCTACTGAGACACAAAATGGTGATCACTGGGAGACAAGGACCACAGAGCCAGCCAGGAAAAACAGTTGATTAAACACTGAGCAGGAAGTGAGTTGTTCTTGAATTTGTCCTCAGTGTTGATGCTTTCTCTTTGGCCATGACACCCCTTTCTCTCCACCAACTAACTGCTCAGGGGGCTAATCACAAACTTACTAGAACAGAGAAAGAAATTGCCTCGCTGCAAATGACATTGGCTTGTTTGAAGTAATGAGAATTTCTAGTGCCCAACACGCTATGTGTCACATGGGTATCCAGTGGCTAAGAGGAAAAGTACAGTGCGCCTTCCCATGAGAAGGTTGGATCTGGGACATGAGTCCTTCAAGGACTGACATGAGAAACAGTAGTGTTTCCAGAAAGTTAGCCTACTTTGATTCCAAAACATAAAATAAGATAATGTTCCCCTCCTCATTCCATAAAGAATGCTTTTTTCACTTCATGCCTTTTCCAGTTGGAGGGACATAAGCAACTGATTGCTTTTAAACATTTGCTACTTTCCTGTAAGCTAAGTAACAAAACTAAACAAAGAAAGCCACCAAGCATTGTAAGAACAATGCAATGTGTTAGTATCACCTGGTTTGCTGAAAGTTAATTATTGATGTTTGCAAGTATAATGTGAGTTAGAAAATTAACAATGAAAATGGCTCCTCTTTGGAAAATTCGCATTAGGTGTCTGAACTGGAGGTGCCCTCAGGCCTTACCAACTCCCAAGTGGAATCTTATCAGACAATGCATGGATTGTCTTTCTCCATTGATAATGGGAGTGGGGTTCTTGGGGCACTGCTGGAATAAGCATTTCCAGGGGCTTCAGAGGGAGGATAAGATGTGCAAAAAGAATTTTCTGATACGCACACAGCAGGATTAGTGATTTTTATTTGCATGGAATTTTATCCAGGGTTTCAATCCCATTGCCTTCAATGCAGTCCTGGAAGAGGTGCAGCTGAGGATTCAGTAGAGCTAGAAGCAAAGTCAGTGCCCAAAGTTTCTTTTCCATGGTGGACTTGGGTCCGGCACAGCATCAGGGTATTTGCAGTCCATTGTGTGGGTCATTGCATGTGGCAAATGCAAGAGATCAGGAGCCTGAGAGTCCCCAGGCCAGGAGTCAAGCTCTAGGAGGAGGTATTGGAGCTAACACTTTTGATTAGGAGATTAAATATCTCAAATCTCTGGGTGCTTGCAGTGGCCACACCTACTCTGCCCAATGACCTGTTCCCAGTTGTGACTGACAAGCAAGTACCTTCCCTCTGTCACCCAAACTTTACTGGGCATATGTTAAACGGCAGCTTCCTGACAAAGTTGCACAAATGACTATAATACTTGGCATTCCCTTTGCTCCTTTTCAGTTAATTTAAACTGGGTTAATTATAAGGGTATCAGACACTTGCTTTTATTCTTTTCCTGTGCTTCTTCCAGAAGAGAATGGAAGGACTTCCGAGGAGCACATATGGAACTATGGCTAAAGGTAAGAAAGACGCCAAGTTCTTTTAAGGCACCAATCCCTCACCTCAAACACAGTGACAGAAACCCAGTGATTTTAAATTGAAGAAGGAAAATATAATATTCATTTTTATCTTTACCTTCCCAACCATCATCACACACACACCTGACCCCCCAGTACAATGCTCTTCAGGCACATGACCTGTGGGAAATGTGGAAATGAAACTTCAAGTCAGAAGTTGCAAGATTTTGAACTGAATTGTGAATAAATTTTCTCTTTCCTTGTCTGCTTTGAGCTGAAGAAATGGAAAAGTTTTCCAGAGAGATTTAGTAATCATGTTTGCTACAAAAACATCCCAGACACTGCAGAAAAGGAAGAACCAACACAGAATAGGAATAAAATAATAGATTTTAGAAGCCTACAGTGAATGTGGAATCCATTTGAGCTCATAAGAACTCTAGAACATCTCTGGTTTTCATCTTCCTTCATCCCTTGAAGGTTTTAACTCTTGGCTCAGTGTTTCCCTCCCCAGCATCACTTTTGTTAACTTCCTGTAACTCAATCAGCCATGCAGGTGACCTTTCCATCACATGTACTACTAAAGGTCTTAACTTCCAGGCCTCTTCAGTCACCCATCCTGAGTCATCTTCCAGGATTTGCCTTTGACATTATCTACAACCTTTCTGTTGTCTCAATTTCAAGCATCCAACTCCCCACCCAAAGAGCAGAGGCCCAGGGACCTCACTGGTCCTTATTGGGAGGTCAATCTGAGACTCCCTTTCATCCCAAGGTTTAGATAAATGATGAATGTGTTGAGCACTTCTACACATGTGTGCCTGGGAATTTGTGCGTGAAAACGAGGTGGTAATATTTTGCCAGGTGTGAGTTCTCATCCTCTACCTCCTTGTAATCTCACCTTTATTTAACATGAAACTGGCCTAGACACCAACCCTGGAAAAACACAGGGACCCCTTTACTTTCAGAAAAACTGTATCTTCCCTGGTTTGGCTGAAGGGCTTGGAGCATCCTCGTCAGTGTAGCAGTTCTTACTCTTGGCTATGGGTCCAAAGTGGGCTTCCTATGTCGACTTTCTATGGCCCAGGAACCTCACACAGTTTTCAATAAATTTGTGTATGTATTTAGATATGACAGTTTCCTGGGAAGGAGGTCCACAGATTTGCTGGACCTCCACGAGGTCCACGAGGGTCCATGACCAAAAAATCTGAAGCAACACTGGCTTAGTAAGACACACAATATTTCTTTTTCAGGCAGTGTAGAAGATAACCGAATTGCATCATCATCCTCACTGAGGCTGGTCCTGGTGGGCAAATCCGGCTGCGGGAAAAGTGCCACTGGGAACAGCATCCTCTGCCAGACCGTGTTTGAGTCCAAACTGGGGGCCCAGACCATGACCAGGAGATGCCAGGAGGCCACAGGCACGTGGAATGGGAGGAACATTATGGTGGTTGACACGCCCTCCATCTTTGAGGCAAAGGCCAAGGACCAAGATATGTATGAGGACATCGGGGACTGCTACCTGCTCTCAGTCCCAGGACCACACGTGTTCCTGCTAGTGACACAGCTGGGGCGCTTCACTGCCCAGGACACGGTGGCAGTGAGGAGGGTGAAGGAGGTCTTTGGGGTAGGAGCCATGAGACACATGGTGGTCCTCTTCACCCACAAGGAGGACTTAGGGGATGGGTCCTTAGATGACTATGTAGTCAACACGGACAACCACAGCCTGAGGAGCCTGATCCAGGAGTGTGGGAGGAGGTACTGTGGCTTCAACAACCGGGCCACTGGGGAGGAGCAGAGGGAGCAGCTGGAGGAGCTGATGGCTGTGGTCGAGAGCCTGGAAAGAGAACACCAGGGCGCCTACTACACAAACAACCTCTACTTTGATGCACAAATGCTCAAGGAAGGTATGGTCAGCACCACTGGACTAGAGTACAGGCGTTACCTGGCCAAGGTGAAAGCTTATGTTGAAAAGCAAAAGCGAATCCTGAAGGAGACCCAGGTGTCCAACGTGCTCCTCAGAGTCAGGAAGTGGATGCGTTCTAACATTGGGTTATCTGCTTTCCTTGTGATATGCCTTCTGATTTTTCTTGCCCTTTTAATTAAGTTGTGTATTCCTTAAAGAACACTGAGCATTTTCAGCTGACTTCGACAATTGGCTTCTTTTTTCCAGACTCACTATCTGTGTCTGTGTTTGTAAGAAACTTAGGTGCTTTTTGCTGAAGTTCAGTTTTCATTTCTCTTCCTTGCATTAGACATGTCATTCATGTTCTCCTAGTGTTTCTAGATAAATAAAATCCAAAGGAAAATATATTTCTTTTTTGATTTGTTAAATATTATGGAGGTAAATAATAACTTAGCTAGATACAATCATGGAATCTTTGGGAGGGTTTTATTGGAAGGAAGATGAATGGACTGTGATATTACACATTGAGGGAAGAAATATATTACATTAGAAGCTGGGTGTAGAATTCCTTATATTATTCAGAAATGTGCCCTGATTTCATCATAGGCTATAAGAGATGACACCCATCACCATCCCCACCTGAGAGAGGAAGTTCTGGGGGGAATTTTGGAGGCATGAAGGGGTTGGAAAGAAAGGTGGGAGGGGACATTGACAAGTGAGGAGAAGAGAAAAAGGTCACAGAGGTGGGATGGTGTGAGGCCTTGGGGAAAGCAGAGACAGTGGCTGGGGGGAAAATAGGAACTGGGGTTTCATAGAACAGAGCCAGATAGTGGATTAGGCTCAGCAGACTATATGATCTCAGTCACTTACAAAGGAAATGGATGGACAAGATATAAGTGATGTGTGAGGTTGAATTCCATAAAACTTTGTGAACATTGAAATTTGAATTTTATTGACTTTCTTATATGGCGATTAAACATTCTTCGTCTTTTTATTTCTTCAACTTTTTAAATACCTAAAAGCCTTTCCTTCTTAGCTGGGAGGCTGAAAACTGGCACCAGGCCAATGTGGTCACACCTGCATTTACAGTAAATTACCATTGTTGGTGGAGCTGTGTTGTGAAGCAGCCTCTTTAGCCCCAAGGTCAGTACAATCATGTCTGGGAACTCGAGGAAGGAGGGGTGTTCACCACCTCCACGGCAGCAAAGGGAAGAGGGCAGGCATTAGGGTGACATCTGGGCAGAGGTCATGAAGTTAGTGGAAATGGGAAGCCAGATGAAGTCCCCAGGTGGCCCCTGCCCCACCCTCTCCTTGTTTTGATGGCTGTCCCCCTTTCTCTGCTCATTTGTACCCTGTATGGAGACCTGCAGTTGTCCCAGGCAGCCTGTGACTGGATGAGTAAATGATTAGGTCTGGGAGGACTCTTAGGAACTCAGTGGTGCCACCCAGCTGTCATTCTCCAAAACTCTACTGGTAACAGAGGTGGTGCCTTGATCTGACCAGCTGTAGCACATTACTTACTCCAAACACACACAGGGAGGGTTATGTACAAGCTCTTCAAACCCTGTCCACCCTAAGGAACTTGCGTTCTCTGACCAGGGATCACCTCCCCAACACGGTTCCCAAACTGTCCAGCCTGCCTAAGTCTCCCCCTTCCTGGACTTAATTCAGTCCAGCGGCACAGACTTTTATTTCACAAATACTGAGTGTCAGCTTCTCTGCTCCGCCCCAGGAATGTAGGAGAAATAATGCAAGGTTCCTGCTCCAAAAAGCACCTGTGTGATAGGCGATGGAGTTGCAGGTAAATGGGGTGTGAGAGAAAGGATTTGGAGGTCAAACATTGGCCAAAGGGAGAGCACACGGGCTCAGCAGGGGCTCCCTAGATGGGTGGTGCTGGAGCTGCTGGGAACCCACTGAGACACTTTGGGCTGAGGGAGGCCACGGACAAGGGGGGAATGAGAATCAGCCCCCAGAGAGGGTACAGCAAGGGGCGAGGTTGGGCCACAGTCTGTGCATCACCCTCAGGACTCGAGGGCTGTCAGCAGAGAACAGAGAGTCATTAGATATTGTCTGCATGTCAGAGCAGATTAGCAGACAATATTTTAGAAAGATCACGAGACAGCAATGTGTTGGCTGGATTGTAGGAGTGTAAACCTGGGGGCAAGAGAACATTTAGAAAGAAAGAATTCCATGTCAGGGATCAGGGTCTGAGCCATAACAAAATGAATGAAGACTCAGATGGGAGACACTGAGGAGGTGCTAGAATCAAAAAAATATGGTCACTGACGGCAATACTGAGGAGGGAACCAGGTTTCTATCTTGGGCCACCCCCCTACGTGTGGCTCCCTTCACTGCCCTGTGCCCTCAAGGTAGAGCAGGCTGAGCAGGGGAGGGTAAGGACTTTGGATCAGGATGCCAGCCTTGATGCCCCTCCCTCCAGGGCTGGTTGACTCAGAATCCTCAGGTTTGTTCCAACTCTGCTCTGCTTTGAGGTGTTGCCATCACCCTCAGGCTGGTAGCTGGATGGTGGCTGGAGTTCCAAGTGTCACACTCAGACCCAACCATGCTCAGGGGAGCAGGGGGGCTGTGTCTCTCTGTGGGTCTCCCGGAAAAACAGAAACCTCTGGTCCCCACCTCTGCAGACCTGTACTCACTTCTCTTTGGCCTAAATTGGGTCTCAGGCCCATTCCTGAACTACTCACTAGCAAAGAGCACAGGATTGCAGTCATACCCATCAGGTGTCCCTGCAGCTCAGCTGTTGTCACTGTCTCCTGAGGCCCATGGTTCTTTCGGAACAGGTGAAGGCCTGAACCAAACCAGACGTCCATAAAAAAAGAAGGAATAGGAACTCATAGACACTAAAGCATATCCTCTACAGACCATGAGAGTTAATTTCTGAACTGGGGACAGGCAGAACCATGAATCCATGAGGTGACACTTGGGAAATGCTTTGACATACAGATGGCACATAGAATTAAAGATGATGCCAGATGATCAGTAAAATAATAATGAGAAATAAGCTGCACCCAACTGGACAAACACAAATCTCATAATGCAAAAGGACTCTACCTTTTTACACTGAGGAGCACCTTGGAAACCCAGTGACTCTGGGTCTCCTTCAGGTCTCGCCTGTGCTTTTCAATGTGGGCTTGCACCTTGGCCAGGTAACATCTGTGCTCTTCTCAAAGGGTGCCACCCCGCCTCACTGGGGGCGAGTCCCTAAGTCCTCCTTGTGGGTGAAGAGGACCACCACATGTCCCACAGCCCCTGCCCCAAAGACCTCCTTCACCCTCCTCACTGCCATCGTGTCCTGGGCAGTGAAGCACCCCAGCTGTGTAACCAGCAGCAACACGTGGGGCCCTGGGGCTGAGAGCAGGTAGCAGTCCCTGATGTCCTTGTACATCTCTTGGTCCTTGGTCTTTGCCTCTAAGATGAAGGGCGTGCCAACCACCAGGATGTTCCTCCCATTCCACGTGCCTGTGGCCACCTGGCAGGTCTTGGTCACCATCTGGGCTCCCAGTTTGGACTCCAACACGGTCTGGCAGAGGATGCTGTTCCCAATGGCACTTTTCCCTCAGTTGGATTTGCCTACCAGGATCAGCCTCAGTGAGGATGATCTTAGAGTTAGATTTTTCTCTTCCACTTGTCAGAGCACATGAGAAGATAATGTGTAATTGCTATGGACCGAATGTTAGTATCCCCCAAACTTATGTGCTGAAACCCTAGTCCCCAATATGATGGCATCTGGAACTGGGACCTTTGGGAGGTGATTAGCGCTAGATGAGGGCAGGAGGTTGAAGCCCCCACGTGATGGGATTAGTGCCCTTAGAAGAAGAAGAAGGGAGTGGACTCTGTCTCCACCAGATGAGGACACAGCAACCAGGAAGCAGGCTCTCCCCAGACACCGAATCTGCCAGCACCTTGATCTTAGACCTTCCAGCCTCCAGAACAGTGAGAAGTAATGTTGGTTGTTTACCACCCAGTCTATGGTATTTTATTATAGCCTGAGATGACTGAGAGTAATAAATGCCTTTTGGGGAGGAAGAGGAGAAGAATGAAAAAGGAAAAGACCCAGAAGAAAGAGCATCTGTGGTCAATTAGGGTGTCACCTCCTCTGTCCCCATCACAGGACTGGACTCAGCATGAAAGCCAGCCACTTGCCTGGACTGGAGCAAACGCATCTCCCCACCCACCCTGTGCCTCTCTGGCATCAAGATTCTATCTTACGGGTAATTCTAGATGCCAGGGTAGATTGAATTCAAGGCAGGCACGATGTTTGAGACATTCTATGGCTCTGGCCTCCCTCTTACTTCTGTCAAATACCCTCCCCTCAGGTTACCCAAGCTGTGACCTGGGGGAAAACAAGTTTAGGAGGTTTCCTCACAGAAGCAGACCTGCATTTCCACAGAAACTAGGATGACATCTGTCCTTCCACCCACCCACCCACGCTGTCATTTAGGCAAAGTGACAAGCATTGAAGGCAGTGATGGCGCACCTTTCGAGCTCGTCGTGTCAGCATTTTGAAAAACCCTAACTTAACTCTGGTGCCATGTCACATATAGAAATTTTTTGATATTTGCAACCATAATAAAACAAAGATTTATATTTTTAATATTTACTTTATATATTTAAATGCCATTTAACAAAGAAGAATCAACCAAAAAAAGGAGTTCGCGTGTCACCTCTGACACGTGTGTCATAGGTTCGCCGTCACTGATTTAAGGGCTAGAGATGTCCTATGAACCTTGTCTGGATATTTACTATTAGGTATTGATTGTTTTGGATGTGATATTAATAAAGGGAAGAGTCCTACAGCTTTAAAGTTATGGGCTAAGAAGTTTAGATATGAAATGATATGATATCTGGATTGGCTTTCAAATAATCAAGACAGGAAGGGAGGGAGTAGATGAAACAAGACTGTCCAAGTATAATAATGACAGCTAATGATGATACATTGAGTTAGCTACTTCTCTCTATTTGGAATGTTCCACTTTAAAAGTTTTCAAATCATATTGACAAAGGTTTACCAACGTTCACAATATTTCTTTTTCTTTCAAAATTTTTAGGTATATTGGATGAAATGAGATACCTTTCAGCCTCTCAAGTGGAAGACTAAGAGATCTATATAGTCATTTCATAGGTCTTAGTAAAGCCTTTGTTGATACTGTGAAATCTAATTTCTCCAAGGCTGAATAATCAATCCTTTTTCAAGTCAAGCAGTTTACACTACTTCCAGCGGAGGGTGTGCGGGAGCAGCTGATCAATGTTTCTCTCTCATCAATGTTTCTAACTCTCTGTCCCTCTCCCTTCCTCTCTGTAAAAAAAATCAATAAAATAGATTGAAAAAGAAAAAGAAAAGAAATGCAAGGGAATAATTGTCACAAAGGACAGGATAGTGACAATAACTTGATGACAGGAGAAAGAGCAATGAGATCAAGAAGGAAGTCAAGGAGAAGGAAAAATGGTGGTCGAGGTAGTGGAAGCTACACTGACACTTTAGAATCACAGCTAAAATACAGACAAAACATCCTGAATAATCAACTGAAGACTAGATGGAGAGAACCCTGGTAACCAAGGAGGGAAAATGAAGACTGCAAAAAGATGGCTAGGAAGTGCGGAGGCAAGGAAGGGCTGGCCGGGCTCCCACAGACAGCAGCTGAAGCTCCAGAGGGACATCTCAGCTGTGGGGGGTTCCCACTGAGAACTCTGGGGTCTAAATCCCAAGCTGGACCCCTCAGCCAGAGCACCAGAACTGAGAAAAGCACCCAGACAACATATGGCTGTGAAAATCAGCAGGGTTTCTGTCTGCCTGGGAGAGACCACTGGAAATGTAGGCACCAACTTAAAGGGCCAACAGACAAAATTCCACGTGCAGCCACCCACCTTGGGCTGTAGAGAGAGGACAGAGTGGACTGTAGCTGTGTGAGCAGAATCCGGGCTGGGGGGCTCTGGAGTTAGAGCTTGGAAGGCAGCTGCCCTGTTTCCTGTGCTGAGTCATTGCCTCAAACTGCAGGGGCCATCTTCCTCCAGCAGACCTCCTTTACCGTCCAGACAGCTTTTGCCTGGGGAGGTGGGGGGGGGGGGGCGGGCAGGGGCAAACAATTGCCCCACCCTGTTGGAAATCCCTCACCCCACCCTGGAGTCAATAGCCTGGGGCAAATCAGGATGAATAAGAACTATTCTGAAGGCCGAGGAAGGTCTCTGGGCACTTTCAGTCTTTATGTGATCTCCTTCTGGACCAGCGGCTAGGAAAAGCAGACCTTGGTGCACATCTTGGTCCTTCCCTAAGGCATTCAGCCCCAGCAGAGGGCGCCACACGCTGTGGATTGCTGATAGCGCCAAACAGGGTACTCAGGACCAGTCACAAACAGCTTCTGACACTGTCCTGCACTAGAGATAGGGAATCACAGCAGATCAACCTAATACACACACACTGACCCCAGCAGGCAGCCAAAATGGGGAGACAAAAAAAAAAAAAAGAAAAAGAAAAAAAACAAGACTGAAGAGCAGATTACAGAACTCAAAGAAGCTTTTTCACTATTTGACAAGGATGGTGATGGAACTATAACAACAAGGTAATGGGGAACGGTAATGAGGTCTCGAGCAGAATCCCACAGAAGCAGAGTTACAGGGCATGATAAATGAAGTGGGTGCTGATGGTAATGGCACAATCGACCTCCCAGAATTTCTGACAGTGATGGCAAGAAAAATGAAGGACACAGACAGTGAAGAAGAAATTCGAGAAGCATTCGGGTGTTTGATAAGGATGGCAATGGCTATATTAGTGCAGCAGAGCTTCGCCATGTGATGACAGACCTTGGAGAGATGTTAACAGATGAAGAGGTTGATGAAATGATCAGGAAGCAGATATTGATGGTGATGGTCACGTAAACTATGAAGAGTTTGTACAAATGATGACAGCAAAGTGGGGATATTGTACAGAATGTGTTAAATTTCTTGTACAAAATTGTTCATTTGCCTTTTCTTTGTTTGTAACTTGTCTGTAAAAGGTTCCCCCTACTATCAAAAAAAAAAAATATGCAAGTATAGTCATTAGGACTTCATTCCTCCATGTTTTCTTCCCTTATCTTACTGTTATTGTCCTGAAACCTTCTTTTAGAAAATTGATCAAGTAACAGGCTGCATGTGGCTTACTCTGGATATATCTAAGCCCTTCTGCACATCTAAACTTAGATGGAGTTGGTCAACGGAGGGAACATTCTGGTTATGCCTTTTTTTAAGTAGTTTTCTTTAGGAACCATCAGCATGTTGTTGTCGAGGTGTGGAGTTGTAACTCTGCATGGACTATGGGCAGTCAACAGCATGTACTTAAGAGTTGCACTATTGCAAAACGGGTGTATCATCCAGGTACTCGTACACTATTTTTTTGTACTGCTGGTCCAGTACCAGAAACATTTACTTTCATTGTTACTTGCTTTTTAAACTTTGTTTAGCCACTTAAAGAAAATCTGCTTATGGAACAATTTGCCTCAAATCCATTCCAAGTTGTATATTTGTTTTCCAATTAAAAAAAAATTACCCCCCCCCCAAAAATTACTCATTCAGGTTATTCGTTTATAATTTGTGCGTGATGTCTGCTGTGTTTTAAAGCCTTACCTGTTACAGGCACCTCTCACTGACACCAGAGAAGTGTTACTAGACAGGACAGCCTCCTAGCTAGAGGGAGAGGGCTGTCCCCAGCCTCGATCCTTGGCTTCTCATATAAATGAATTCATACAAGAGACCTTGGCTGCGTTGTGAAAAGCCAACTTATTAAAGCAATTAAAGCATGCACCTTTATTGAAAAAGCAAAGCAAGCTAATCTATTTTATCCGGCTTCAAGCACAGATGGGCTTTTCTGGCTAATTCAGAAAAGCAAGTGTCTGAAGCAAGTTTGAGAAGTAATATACCCTCCTCCAGTCTATAATAGGTTTCAAAAGATTATTTTGCTGAGTGTCTTGGTACAGATTAAGTCTCAAGGTTTTCTTGTCGTGGTCTTCCCAGAATCCTGGCAATTTTATCTTGCCAAGCCTTGAGACTGCTGGCTTCTCTCCTTAGGAAGTAAAACTGCCCTTTTTTCCTTTCCCCATCCCCCTCCCTTTCTGCATTCTCTCATTAGGGAAGTATTTTAACCATTTGCTCTGCACCCGTGGACCCGTGGTTGGGGAAGATAATAACTGTTTGTTAGTTGCAAACTGGCTGCAAATTACTCACACTATTTGGCCTTGTCCTAATTTTTCTGTCTCAGTTTCCCCTATTCCTCCTACCTTGGAATCCTGTAACATTCTCACTTTTAAACAATTATACCCAGCCCCAGAATCAGGAAGAGATCTCCTTGGGATCTCTTTGGCAAACTTTTGAATGCTTTCTAACTTTGGGGTGTACTCTCAGCAGTTACAGCCAGCTGGGCCTGCTCCGTGCTTGGCAACATTCTTGTTACTTTTACCCTTTGGTTTCTGGTTCTAAGTAGACAATTGAATCAGTCAGGGCCCTTTTGTGGCAGGTAACAGAATTTCAACTTACACCAGCGTAAGCAAAAAAGAGATTTATCACCTCAGATAATAAAACAGTGCAGAGACTTCTCCAGTCACTCTTCCTGTCCTCCCCTCCCTTCTTCCCTCCTCCCTTCTCCCTCCCACTGCTCTTTCCTTTCTCTTATGATTCTGATGGGGGGGAGGGTGGCAGGGGGAGGGCATGTAATAAGAATAGAGCCACAGTTCTCTAATGACTATTCACTTTACTAACTATAGATAAGACGTTTTCTTTCAGACCCTGGGAAACAGGAGGATGAAACAAGGCTGTAAAAAGATAAGATGCCTCGATGGGTCCATGACTCAGAAAAGAAATACATTTTGAGAACAGACCAAGGATAGGACACACTTTGATTTGGTTGCTGTGCCCTGACCCTGACCCCCTCCACAAGTTGGCCTCAAGAACGCTGACCATCTGACCATTCTCCAGTCCCAGGAAGGGCTGAGCTGTTTGTAGCATCACAGATTAGCCACCTTGTTATCCGCCTTTGAGCTCCTGAAGGCCGGACTGCAGACCTGACCCTCCCCTTGCCCTGTTACACTTGCAGCCCACAGCTGCACGTAGATATCTTACCCCTCAATCATATATAATCAGCCAACTAGCAAGGAGGTGACCGATGACTCCTCCATACTACCGGCATTATTGGAATAAACGCTCATACATGATCCAACCCCATCTCTGTTTCATTTGGCTCAAGTGGTGACAGGTGGTCTCCAACCTGTTTTGTCTGGTATCAACTCCTCCTCCTGCTAAGCCTCTTCCTCCTCCTCCTCCCCTTCCTTCTCCTCCTTCCTCCTCCTTCCCCTCCTCCTCTTCTTCTTCCTTCTCTCTCTCTCTGCCTGGCTCCCTCCACCTCTCAGCTCTGCTTTCTGTGTTAGTGTTACTCTCAGACAGGCCGATCCATGAGAGGGTGCTGAGCGCCAGCTTACATTATTTTTTTATAGCTAGTAATCCAGGAAGAAAAAGAATTTCTTTTTCCAACCACTCCAACAAAAATCTCAGCGTTTTGTGGGTGAGCCTGGATCACAGCCCATCCCTAAACCCATGCGGTGGCCTGGAGGGTGAAAGTTAGAGTCATAGCAGTGCTGGGACTGGGAGTGGAGAAGGGCTGTTTCCAAAGGAAAGTTCCCAGAAGAGTAAATCAGATGCTAAGCAGCAAAAAACAGCCAGTGTCCCAAAAAGATTCCTCAGCACTGAATGTTTCCATTCGTGTATTGATAATGTTGGTGCACACTAGAGAGGGGTGGTTTTGGGACTTCTGTATGCATAGCTTAAGTAAATAGATCCCATTTCTAAGTTATTTTTAGTTTTCTTTCAGTTTTTACTTTTTTCCCGCCAGTGACACCTTTATCTATGTACTAGAGACCCAGTGGATGGATTCGTGCAGCAGTAAGGTCCCTCGACCTGGCCTGTGGGATCGGGCCGAAACCAGCTCTCTGACATCCCCCTAGGGGTCCTGGATTGCAAGAGGGTGCAGGCCAGGCCGAGGGACCCCACCAGTGCACGATTGGGGCCGGGGAGGGACATGGGAAGTTGGCCAGCTGGGGAGGGACCATGGAAGGGCTCCAGGGTGTGTCCAGCCCATCTCGCTCAGTCCGGATCAGCCTGACACAAGCAGCAAGCTAACCTGTCAGAGCAGCTGCCCCCTGGTGGTCAGTGCACGTCAGAACAAGCAGTTGAGCAGCCTTAGCATATCATTAGCATATTACGCTTTGATTGGTTGAATGGCTGACTGGACTACTGGACACTTATCATATTAGGCTTTTATTATATAGGACTAGTGGCCCAGTGCACGAAATTCGTGCACAGGGCGGGGGTGGTCATCCCTCAGCCTGGCCTGCACCCTCTCCAGGAACCATGCAGGGATCAGGCCTAAACCAGCAGTCGGACATCCCTATCACAATCTGGGACCACTGGCTCCTAACTGCTCACCTGCCTGCCTGCCTGATCACCCCTAACCACTCTGCCTGCTGGCCTGATTGCCCCCAACTGCCCCCACACACACCAGCCTGATTGCCCCAACTTCCCTCCCAGTCTGCTCACCCCCAACTGCCCCCCCTGCTGGCCTGATCACCCCCAACTGCCCTCCCCTGCCAGCCTGATCGCCCCTAACAGCCTCAGCCTTGGCCCCATCACCATGGCTTTGTCCAGAAGGCATCCAGAACGTCTCCCGGAAGGTCTCCCTTTTATTAGTATAGATACCCGACTCTATTGTTCCATCAACAGCAGTAACCATTTCTAACTTCTTGCATGCAGTATGAGGCTCTTTGCCCTGCCCTTCTTTCTGCATTCCCACCCATACCCTCCTCCCCCGCCTGCTGCCAACTGGACTCCTCTGGATCATATCCAGTGGTAGGTCCCATCTTTCCTTTGGTTGGTTTCCACCCTACTTTTGTCTGCACAAACCTTCAAGGTGTGTGGGAAGCAAACTTTCTAAATTCCTGATGTTGAGAAAAAAAAAATTTTCCCCTGACCATTCAGTCCATAGCTGGATGAACTGCATTTAAAAATCCCAGTACAAGTCCAGCCCATTTAAAAATCCCAGTTAACCCTTGCCTGTTTGGCTCAGAGGATAGAGCGTTGGCCTACAGACTGAAGGGTCCCAGGTTCCATTCTGGTCAAGGGCACATGCCTGGGTTTGGGCTCAATCCCCAGTAGGGGCGTACAGGAGGCAACTGGTCAATTATTCTCTCTGAAATCAATGAAAAATAAATGTACTTTTAAAACCCAGTTCAAATCAATTCCTCTCAAAATTTTGAAGACATCGCTCCATTTGTCCTCCAGCTTATACTGGGGCTGGTAACAATCTGCTTTCTATACCTGAGCCCCCCAGATGTTACTGTGTTGAAATCTTCTTGTCCTTGGTGCTTTGAAATGTCATGAAGATGGATCTATGTGTACAAGAACATATTTTATTCCTATTTCTTGTGCTTGTCACTAAGTGAGCTTTTCATTCACAAAGTAAAATCTTTCCTTAACTGTGCAACTTCCTTTTTCTTGATTTTCCCCTCCCCCTCCCCTGTCCTTTCTCTCAGAGCGCTTGTTAGTGGATGTCTCATTAGCAGAACTTGGCCATGGAGGTCATCTCTTCTGACCTTATCTTGTCTCTCATATTTGATGTCTCCTCTGTTAGATGGGTCAGGGTATCAAGGCCTGAGGGGTTCTTACTCAATACTATTCTTGGTAAATGTTAAAATATAGCACAATATTTTACAGACACAATGGTAAACAGGATGAGTTTGGCAGGAACTTAACCAGAGAAGTGTAGCCAATTGCAAAGAAAAAATCAACATGTAATTGACCAAATAGTGTAGATAAGCAATGGTTAAGCCTCCTTTTGGGAGACAGAGGTTTGAATGTGACACCCCTGTGTCCTTTACCTTTTCTTTTAATCCTCACCCCAGGATTTTTTTTTCCCAATGATTTTCAAAGAGAGGGAAAGACAGAGAGAAACACCACTGTGAGAGAAACACATCGATTGGTTGCCTCCTGCAGGAGCCCTGACCAGGCCCAGGCCAGGCAGGAGCCTGCAACCTAGGTATATGCCCTTAGCCAGAATTGAACCCGGACCCTTTGGTCTGCAGGCTGATGCTTTATCCGCTGAGCCAAATCGGTTGGGCTACCTTTTCTTTTTAATCCTCAACCAAAGATATGTTTTTATTGATTTTAGAGAGAGAGGAAGGGAGAGAGAAAGACACACACATCAATGTGAGAGACAGACATAAATCTGTGCCTTCTGTACACACTGGGGATCGAACCCAAAACCTAGGTATGAGTCTCAACCAGAAATTGAATCCACCACAGTCTTTTGGTGCACGGGATGGCGCTCCCACCAACTGAGCCACCAGGTCAGGTCTCTTTTTCATTATTTTATTTTATTTTTGGGGGGGATGGGGAGGTTGGACATTTTTAACTCCAGCAACTGCATGCTTAATCTCTAAGTAACTCTTGCCTTCTAACTGCCCCTATATATAGCATGTCCTTTCCGCTGATCAATGCAGTATGCTACAGTCTTCATCTCGCTGAAAGTGCTGTTTAGATGTTCTCTGCTTCTCTTAGGGCTTGTTTCTCTATCGGCTCACTTAGCCTCTGCATACCTTGGCTCTCTGTCCTTCTTAACCAGAGGAAGGAGGAGGCAGCCTGCACAGTCAGGGGACTTTTCTCTACTCAGGCAGTCAGATCAGGGACCTTCGTCTGTCTGGCAGGAACATCCAAAAGGGGAACTTTGCTCTGCAGTTCACAGCCCTACTGGAAATCTCTGCTCTCACCAAAGAGATTGCTCAGCCCTTTTATGGTATAATCCAGCATGGCCTCGGGCCTGACTGCCCTGGATTCTGTGCATGCTGGATCATACCGTGGGATGATCATCATGAGCAAATTTGGTATTGTCTTTTTTTATTCTTTATTGATTAAGGTATTACATATGTGTCCTTATTCCCCTATTGCCCCCCAACCCCACCCCCGCTCGTGCCCTCACCCCGCTAGTGTCTGTGTCCATTGGTTATGCTTACATGCACACAAGTCTTTTGGTTAATCTCTCTCCCTTCCCCCCACCCTCCCCTGCCTTCCCTCTGAGGTTTGACGGTCTGATCAATGCTTCTCTGTCTCTGGATCTGTTTTTGTTCATCGGTTTATGTTGTTCATTATATTCCACAAATGAGTGAGATCATGTGATATTTATCTTTATCTGATTTATTTCACTTAGCATAATGCTCTCCAGGTCCATCCACACCGTTGCAAATGGTAGGAGTTCCTTCCTTTTTACAGCAGCATAGTATTCCTTGTGTAGATGTAAACCAGTTGTTATTGTTTTTAAATTTTGTTTTATTGCTTAAAATATTACAAAGAGTATTATATATGTCTCCTTTTTTTTCTCCCCTTGACCTTCTCCTGGCCTCCCATACCCCCCAGTGTCTTGTGTCCATTGGTTATGCTTATATGTATGCATACAAGTCCTTCAGTTGATCTCTTACCCACCCACCCACCCCCCAATCCACTCATCTGTTGATGGGCACTTAAGCTGTTTCCAAATCTTAGCTATTGTAAATTGTGCTGCAATGAACATAGGGGTGCATATATCCTTTCTGATTGATGTTTCTGGTTTCTTAGAATACATTCCTAGAAGTGGGATCACTGGGTCAAATGGGAGTTCCATTTTTAGTTTTTTGAGGAAACTCCATACTGTTCTCCATAGTGGCTGCACCATTCTGCATACCCACCAGCAGTGCACGAGGGTTTCTTTTTCTCCGCATCCTTGCCAGCATTTGTCAGTTTATTGACTTGTTGATGATAGCCATTCTGACAGATGTGAGATGGTACCTCTTTGTCATTTTTATTTGTATCCCTTGGATGATTAGTAGCTTTCAGCATATTTTCATATGTCTCTTGGACTTCTGTATTTCCTCTTTCAAAAAGTATCTATTTAGGTCCGTTGCCCATTTTTTTTATTGGATTGTTTATCTTCCTTTTGTTAAGTTGTATGGGTTCCCTGTAAATATTGGAGATTAAACCCTTACTGGAGATAACATTGGCAAATATGTTCTCCCATGCAGTGGACTTTCTTGTTGTTTTGTTGATGGTTTCTTTTGCTATGCAAAAGCTTTTTATTTTGATGTAATTCCATTTGTTTATTTTCTCTTTAGTTTCAAGTGCCCTAGGAGCTGTATCGGTGAAGATATTTCTTTGGCATATGTCTGAGATTTTGCTGCCTGTGGATTCCTCTAACATTTTTATGGTTTCCCGTGTTATGTTTAATTCCTTTATCCATTTTGAGTTTATTTTTGTGTATAGTGTAAGTTGGTGGTCTAGTTTCAATTTTTTGCATCTATCTGTCCAATTTTCCCAGCACCATTTATTGAAGAGACTGTCTTGACTCCATTGTATGTTCTTGCCTCCTTTGTCAAATAATAATTGAGCATAGTGGTTTGGGTTGATTTCTGGGTTCTCTATTCTATTCCATTGGTCTATATGTCTGTTCTTGTGCCAATACCAGGCAGTTTGATAACAGGGGCTTTGTAATATAGCTTGATATCTGGTATTGAGATCCCTCCTATTTTGTTCTTCAGGATCGCTGCAGCTATTCGGGGTCTTTTTTTATTCCAGAAAAAAAATTTTGGAGTTAGATCTAGATCTATGAAATATACTGTTGGTTTTTTAATGGGGAGTGCATTGAATCTATATATTGCTTTGGGTAGTATGGACATTTTAATGATGTTGATTCTACTGATCCATGAACATGGTATGTTCTTCCATCTGTTTACGTCTTCCTCTATCTCTTTTTTCAGTGTCCTGTAGTTTTCTGAGTACAGGTCTTTTAACTCCTTAGTTAAGTTTATTCCTAGGTATCTTAATTTTTTTGGTTCAGTGGTAAATGGGATTGTTTTTTTAATCTCTCTTTCTGTAAGTTCACTATTGGTGTATAAAAATGCCATAGATTTCTTGGCATTAACTTTGTATCCTGCTACACTGCCGAATTCATTTATTAAGTCTAATAATTTTTTGATGGAGTCTTTAGGGTTTTTTATGTACAGTATCATGTCATCTGCTAATAATGACCATTTTACTTCTTTTTTCTCAATTTGGATACCTTTTATTTCTTCTTCTTTGTCTAATCGCTATGGCTAGCACTTCCAGTACTATGTCAAATAGGAATAGTGAAAGTGGGCATCCCTGTCTTGTTCCTGTTCTCAGGTAAAATGGTTTTAGTTTTTGCCCATTGAATATGATGTTGGCTCTAGGTTTGTCATATACGGTTTTTATTATGTTGAGGTATGATCCCTCTATTCCCACTTTGATGAGGATTTTTATTAAGAAGCGGTGTTGAATTTTGTCAAATGCTTTTTCTGCATCAATTGATATGACTATGTGATTTGGTCTCTCAATTTGTTTATGTGATGTATCACCTTTATTGATTTTTTGGATATTGTACCATCCTTGCATCCCCGGGATAAATCCTACTTGGTCATGGTGTATGATCTTCCTGATGTAATTCTGCATCCTATTTGCTAGAATTTTTTTGAGTATTTTGGCATCTATGTTCATGAGGGATATTGGCCTGTAATTCTCTTTCATTGTGTTGCCTTTATCTGGTTTTGGGTATTAGGGTAATGCTGGCTTCATAGAAAGAGCTTTGAAGTGTTCCTTCCTCTTGAATTTTTTGGAATAGTCTGAGGAGGATAGGTTTTAGTTCTTCCTTGAATGTTTGGTAAAACTCCCCTGTGAAGCCATCTGGCCCTGGGTTTTTGTTTGCTGGAAGCTTTTTGATGACTGCTTCAATTTCCTCCATAGTTATCGGCCTATTAAGATTTTTGGATTCTTCCTGATTGAGTTTTTGATGGCTGTATTTTTCTAGGAATATGTCCATTTCCTCTGAGTTGTCTAGTTTGTTGGAATAGAGTTGTACATAGTATTTTTTTTTTTTTACAATCCTTTGTATTTCTGTGGGGCCTGTAGTTATTTCACCTCTTTCATTTCTGATTTTGTTTATTTTGGTCTTCTCTCTTTGCTTCTTGGTGAAACTGGCTAGAGGTTGATCAATCTTTGTGGGGCACGGCTACAGTGTTTTGAACAGGTTCAAGCCTTGGACTGATGAGAGGGCACAGTCCTCTCATTGCCACATGCAAGTCCCAGCCTGGATGGCGGAGCCCTCCCAGCACAATTAGCCAACAGCTATATCTGTAAGCTTGAACCTATGGTCTGAACACGTGGCCCCAAGTGCATGAGTGGTAGAGTTCAGGTGCATGTAGTTGAGTAGGATTGAAACCAATTAGAATGTTGTAAACATCTTGATCACACCCTTACTTTGCCTCGTGGCATCTGCTATAAAATAAAGACATGGCCTGTGGGCGCTGGCGCTGTCCATCAGAGGAGCAGTGTCCCACCGAGACCCAGCTTTCATTCTCTTGTCTGTCTTTTCTAAGCCTTTCATAGCCCTCACTCAGGGTAACTGAATCCAGCTGAGCTGGCATGAGTTTGCCATGGCCGTGCCAACGCCCACAAATATTTTTTTATCCTTTCAAAGAATCAGCTGTTAGTCTCATTGATCTTTTGTATTGGTTTTTTCGTCTCTGTGTCATTTATTTCCCCTCTGATCTTTATTATCTCCTTCCTTCTGCTCACTCTGGGCTTTTCTTGTTGCTCTCTTTCTAATTCTTTAAGTTGTAGAGTTACATAATTTATTACCATTTTTTCTTGATTTTAAGGTAGGCCTGTAGAGCTATGAACTTCCCTCTCAGGACTGCTTTCACTGTGTCCCATAGATTTTGTATTGTTGTGTTTTCGTTGTCATTCATTTCCAGGATGTTTTTCATTTCTTCTTTGATCTCATTGGTAACCCAATCATTGTTTAATAGCATGCTATTCAGCTTCCAAGTGTTTAAATTTTTTGGATTGTTTTTATTGTAGTTTATTTCTAATATTATGGCATTGTGGTCTGAGAAGATGTTTGATATAATTTCAATCTTCTTGAATTTGGAGAGATTTTGCCTCTGACCAAATATGTGGTCTATCTTTGAAAAAGTCCCATGTGCACTTGAGAAGAACTTATATTCCGTGGCTTTGGGGTGAAATGTTCTGAAGATGTCAGTTAAGTCCATCTGATCTAGTGAGTCATTTAGGATTGCTGTTTCTTTGCTGATGTTTTGTCTAGAGGATTTATCCAGTGACGTCAGTGATGTATTAAAGTCCCCTACAATGATTGTATTGTTGTTGATCTCTCCCTTGATATCTTAAAGGAGTTTTTTTATGTATTTGGGTGCTCCTGCATTGGTTGCATATATGTATACCAGAGTTATATCCTCTTGTTGTATCGATCCCTTTAGTATTATGATGTGGCCCTCCTTATCTCTTGTTATGGCCTTCATTTTGATGTCTATGTTGTTATATATAAGTATTGCTACCCCAACTTTTTTCTCATTTCCATTTGCCTGAAAGATATTTTCCATCCCTTCACTTTCAGGCTGTGTAAGTCCCTTGTTCTGAGGTGGGTCTCTTGTAGACAGAATATATATGGGTCATATTTTCTTATCTATTCAGCCACTCAATGTCTTTTTATTGGAGCAATTAGTCCATTTACATTTAAAGTTATTATTGGTAAGTACTTGTTTATAGTCATTTTTATTTTTTGTGCCTGTGTTCCTTCTTACCTTTTTATTTCTTCTTTTTACACTAGTCCCTTAGCATTTCTTGCATTATTGGCTTGGTATTGATAAACTCCCTTAGCCTTTTTTTTTTTTTTTTTTTTTTTTTTTTTTTTTTTTTTTTTGTCTGTGACACTCCTTATTTCTTCTTCAATTTTGAATGATAGCCTTGCTGGATAGAGTATTTTCTTGGATTCAGTCCCTTGCTTTGCATCACTTTGTAAATTTCCTTCCATTCTTTTCTGGCCTGAAGTGCTTCTATTGAGAAATCATTTCATAATCTAATGGGAGATCCCTTGTACGTAACTTTCTGTCTCTCTCTTGCAGCCTTTAAGAGTCTCTCTTTGTCCTAAACATTTGCCATTGTAATTATGACATGTCTTGGTATAGGGGTTTTTGGGTTCATCTTGTTTGGGACTCTCTGTACTTGTGTGACTTTTTTCTTCCCAAATCAGGGAAGTGTTCTGACATTATTTCTTCAAATAGGTTTTCTAACCCTTGTTCCTCTTCCTCTCATTCTGGCAACCCTATTATTCATGTGTTGCTTCGTTTCATGTTGTCCCTAAGCTCCTTTAGGCTCTTCTCCTGTCTTTAATTGTTTTCTCCAATTGCAGTTTAGTTTGGCTGTGTTTTGCTTTCCTGTCTTCTAATTCGCTAATTCGGTCCTCTGCTTCTCCTAGTCTACTGTTGAAACTTTCTATATTGTTTTTTATTGCAGCTATCACTCTTTATTTCTTCTTGATTCTTATATAAGTTGTTGATTTTTTTTTCCCTCCATCTGATTTGTGAACTGTATGACCCTTATTCTGAATTCTTTTTCTGACTTACTGCATGCCTTTGTTTCACTTAGCTGCTTTTCTGGCAATTCCATATTTTCTTTCCTTTGGGAGTTTCTTTGTCTCTCCATTTTTTCTCTCATCGAAGGATCTATGTGTCAAGTCATGCAGGGGCTGCTCCTTGGGCAGCAATGACTACTTGGGCAGCAGCTGCTCCTCAGGCTCTTCCCCAGTTGGTGGCTCCTCAAATGGTCGCTCCTCATGCCGCTGCTTGCACCAGTGGTGGATCCTCCAGCTGGCAGGGATTGACTTCTTGTGCAGCTGCTGCTCCTCAAACAGGGGTGGGCTGCTCATGTGGCTGCTGCTCCTCGGGCAGGCTGGGATGAGCTTTTCACGTGGCTGCTGCTCCTCAGAAGGGGCCGGGCTGCTCGCATGGCTGCTGCTCCTTGGATGGGTGGGCTGGGGCAAGCTGCTCTCACAGCTGCTGCTCCTCGGACTGGCGCAGGCTGTTCACAGGGCTGCTGCTCCTTGGATGGGGGTGGGCTGCTTGTGTGGCAGCTGCTTGTGCAGTCACATCACCTTGAGCTAAAGCATTGGGCTGTCTGGAGGGGATTGCCCTTCTGAATTCACAGGATCCCATGGCCAGGGTGGCTGGAGTCTTGGCGTTTGTGGGACTGCAGCCAAGGGAGAAGGTCCCTGGCAGGGGTGGCTGTAGAGTCCAGGGTGATGTCTGAGGAGGCTGGGCTCCCAGTCACAGCAGCTCTCTCCTTCAAGATGGTGTGGCCTCTTCAGTAGAGCCCACTGCCCCGGGATTGTTTGCAACATTAGCAGAGGCTGCCTAGCTAGGCAAGCCCGGTCCAACAGCCCCCGAAGGTCCTGCAGAATCTAACTGTCCCTCACTCACGTACACACACACACACACACACACACCACCTCCTCACACTGCCCTTTCACTCCTTCACTCACTCATGCTCTCTTCCTCACTGCTGTCCTCCTGGCCACCATCTTCTTCCCTCTGTAGTTGGGTCTGGAGTGTTATTGTGCCATTTTTAGTGTTATTGACTCCTCTCCAGGTGTCTGTTTATGTGGCTCGCTCTCTACCACATTGACCAAACAGGACAAAATGCAACTCGACAAGACACGACACAAAGGGAACAAAACACGAATGTACTCACGACACAGATAACCCCAATATAAGTGACCAACAGGGAAAAGAGAATTAGGGGAAAGAAAAGAGAGAAGAAATGATATCAAGGAGAGAGAAAATGGTAATAGAGAAAAGAAAAGAAGAAAAATGAGAAAACACCACAGAACAAACAGATAAACCAAAAAATGCAAACAACAAACACCCAGAAAAGAGAGTGGGAGCAGAATCTGTAGAGGCCAAGCTTATATACATAAAGTAAGGTTAAGGAATTGGAAGAATATGAGGAGGACCTTGGAATTCATTATAGAGAAGGTAGAAAGAGGATGAGTGGGTAAGAGGAAAAAGAAAGAGAAAAACAAAATTTTTTAAAAGGATAAAATAATTAAAAAATATAATGTTGAAAAATAATGTGAAAAGAAATAAAAATAAACAAACAAAAAGAAAATAAAGAAAAAAAGAGATAACAAAATAATAATAAAATAAAAAAGTGAAATCTCATTCGTTTCCACTGAGTTTTAATGCCCCATGGGGGCTGGTTTAAGATCCCACTCTTCTGTACTGTCTGCCACTTCTCAGTTTCCTACTAGGTAGTCAGCACCATGTTGAAGTTCCAAGCGGTCCACCTCTCCTCTGTTTGTGTCTATCTCCACCACCTTGACTGCCAGCAGGTGGGACCAATCTGCACACTTAGCCTGTCTGCCTGCTTTTAATCTTAATCTCTCAAGCAGCTGTTTCTGACAGGGCAACAGGTGGGGAGGTTACCATATTGCTTTCCAGGACTGAACGGCCTCTCTTCAGCCCTAAGGACTCTCAGGGACTATTCATATTTTTTTTTATCCTTTGTACCACTCTGGGTGTAGTCAGGGTGTGTCTGTATTGGTTGTCTGGAGACTGCAGGGAGGGGCTATCTCTTCAGGAGAAAATGGCTGCTTAGATCCAGAGTGTCAGGCGTGTCCCAGTGTCAGATTCTCGGCCACCTCCCCCTCCCCAGACTCTACAAGTCTACACCTTCACTTGCACCCCAGCCATGGGTGAGTGTCTGTATTTGAAAGGTCCTATGAACCAGGTTTAGTGAATAAGAGCAAAGACCAAAAAGAGGGGAAAGAGCTGCACCACTGCGAGTTTCTTTCCCCCCGACCAGCACCATGCAGCCTGGACAGTTGTTCAGGCTGCCTCTTCCAGGCTCAGCCTTTAGTGGCTTTGGGCTCAAGTCCAGAATCCCTGCTGCCAGCAGCTCTGTGGATCTCCCTTCCACAGTCAGATGTTACGCCTGTGCCCACAGAAGGCAGCCTTGGTGCCATGCAGTTTCTCCCTGATCCTCTGGGCTCAGAGGTCTCACAACTCTCTCCAGTCCAGATCCCCGACCTCACCATTCTCCAGACATCCTCTGCCCTTCCCAGCTGCAAACTGCCTCACCAGCTGTGTCCACCTCGCCAATTCTGGGTGGATGTTATTTGACCTAGTTGTTCCTTCTATCTGCTCCGGGACAAGGCTTGGGATACATCTGCCCACCCAGCCACCATTTTGTCTCTCCCTCGGTATTGTCTCATTTTAAAGAAGTAAAGTGACAAAAGCAGGCAGGTTTTGTCTGAGTGATGAAGCCAGATAGGTGCTTTGAGAGGATAGAAAGGATCTAGGAGAGGTCTTTCTTCAATTTTTTAAAAATCGCTTAATGATCTAATTTAAATTATCCTTTTGATTAGGGAATATTCAAAATGAAAGAATGGGTATACAATGAAAAGCTTTCCTCCTCCCTCAACTCCCAGATGCTCAATTCCCCTCCCTTGAGAGAGTCTATGTTGCTAGTTTTGGTGTTTCCTTTCAACACTATCTTATGCACATATAAATAAATATACATATATTTACATATATGCATGTTTTTATTTCCATACATTGCAAAGAATATATACAATCTGTTATGCCACATGTATGTTTTTGTAACCCAAATTCACTGATAGGGAATGGTAAATTAAGTGAATGGTGGAAGTCATGTTGGTGCCTATGTGATTTCCCCCCAATACTCTTATTTGTTTTATCCCAAATAAAAGCAATCAAACAAGTACACCTGGTTCACTCTCAGAAACAACACCTAGCTCAGGATGCTTTGAGTGCAGTACCCCAGGATCTGGGCAACCAACTTAAATGCCGGTTACCATATTCCAGTCTCTCAGCCTATTAATTAAAACTCAACTGCAAGTGGCTTAAGCAAATGGTGATGAGTCATCTGGCTTCAGGCACTGCTGAATTCAGGGCAAGGTTATCAGGAGTGGTTTTTTCCACTCTCTGCCAGAGGCTAAAGCAAACAACAGTTACCATTGGAAGGGCAATGGACTTTAATATTCAGCAGGCTGAATCCTGCTATGATTGCAATGGCTCGAGGTGATTTCCTGACCTGATAATCTTTACATTTGTTTACCAAATTTTACCTTTGATCTGCCTGTATGCATTGCTAAAGGGCAAATGTGTATTCAAGTAAATAAAAAGTGGACCAGGGGAGAGGTTGGTGTGCCTCTTTGAGAAAGAGGCTCCACCTGGCCCCCAATGCCTTCTAAATTCATATTTCTTGTATAGCATTTTCATTTGTGCGTCGACCCCTTCTTCAGATCCTGAACCCCACTACAAAGGTCACAACTCTCAGCTCTGACTCCCATGGGTGGTCTTCACAAGCTTCCTGCAAGATGGTCTTCACAAGCTCTCTGCATGGTCTTTGGTGGCTGCAGGAGGACCTTTCATGGGGAGAGTGTGGCTGCTACAGCTCCAATTTTACATCCTTGGAGGTTCAAGTTCAACATAAAAAGCAAGAGCCTTTTCATGTGCCAACTCTAAAATCATCCCCATGGTCCATCTGGAGAAGAGGATCTGCTGCTTGATCTAAGTTTGGGTCACATGCTTTATCCCTGGAACTGAGAATAAAGCCCCACCATGAACATTATCACCAGACAATGAGAAAAAAGTGGATTCCCCACGTGGAAATCCAAGGCTGGTCCTAAAAATGGAAGAAACCCACACTTAGCTTATGAAACCCACACTAACACTGGACCATTGGTTCTCAAAAAATATGTTCCTGACCTCAATATGTTTTAATAAAAGTAAAATCTAAACAAGCATTGAGTATACAAGAAAACTTAAAATATCTCATTTGTGGGATTAAAGTATATCAAGATGGAACTAAAATTTGAATGGGTCTCTGTGACACCATCGGTTAGCATGTCCGGCTGTTAACTGAAAGGTTGATGGTTCGAGCCCACCCACAGACATCTTTCCTATGCCCTGGACAGTATTTTTCAGTAGTTAGAGCAGACTGAAGGATCACAAGTTTGATTCCTGGTCAAGGGCATGTATCTCATTTGCAGGTTCAATCCTTCGCCCTGGTCGGGGCACAAGGGGGAGGCAACCAATTGATATGTCTCTCTCACGTCTATATTTCTCCCTTTTTCTCTCTGCCCCCCTCCTCCTTCTCTTCCATTCTGTATGAAAATGGAAAAAATATATCCTCAGGTGGAGATTAAAAAAATAAATTCTAGACAAGAATATGTACCAAGTAGCATTCTAAAGGCATTGTATATTTCAGAGAGAGGATACAGATATTGATTGCCTTTAGAATGTGTTTAGTTAAGCACACATGCTTTTTAAAAAAAATCTCAAGGGAAACCACTAAAAAAAAAAATAGAAATCCTTCTCATGAGGAAGTTGGGGGTGGGAGAAGGGGAGAGGGAGGAATTAAACTAAACCAACAAATGCTGAAGTTCACAGCTGTACCTAATAATGAAACAGTCTCCTTCCTATTTCAGAAGTTGATGATATTTTTCTAAAACCTAATTGCAATTTGTGTGTGTGTGTGTGTGTGTGTGTGTGTGTGTGTGTGTGTGTGTGTGTGAGTGCGCGCGCGCGCGCATGCACACATGCACATTTTGGGCAAGAAAGAGTCAGTGAATAACCCCACTGCAGGAAAGCCCTCCCCTTCCTGCCATTTCATTCTCTCCTTTGGATATATTTTTCCAGGAAGTTCTTCTGATTGATCCAAGCAGCTGCAGAGCAGAGAGCAAGGAAATTCCCAGGTTGAACAACAAGAATAGACACTACCAACATCACATCTGCCAGGGTCTCCAACATCAGCTGTTCTCAAAGGTGCCAAGAAAGCCCAGACACCTATCCCCACCACTGCCTTCTGCAGCAACCACAGGGAAGAGAGAGGGTGGAGCCGTGAGCCAAAGGCCAAGAACACAGTGTTTCTTCCACCAAGAAGCCTGGTCAGCTCAGGGAGGGGATGCCAAGCTCTGACTACAGGGTGTTTTGTTTTGTTTTGTTTTGTTTTGTTTTGTTTTGAATATGTTTTTATTGATTTGAGAGGGAGAGACAAAGAGAGGGAGAGAGAGATAGAAACATCAATGGATAGACTGCCTCCTGCATGCCCCCTACTGGGAATTGAACCCAAAACTCAGGCATGTGCTTGGACCAGGAGTTGAATCAGTGACCTCTTGGTGCATGGAATGATGCTCAACCAATTAAGCCACACTAGCCAAGCTGATGACTGCAGTTTTTAAAATGAACAGGACTGGGTTTTGAACACCAAACCTGAGACCATTTTAATGACCAAGCTATGGAGTCTGGAATCTGGTCCTGATGGTGAAGGATCCAATATCCAATGGGAGTAAGGAGTTTACAAAACCCCTACTGTCAGAGCACACAAGAGCTCTATACAAGCACTGCTGCTCTGAGTTGTTCTGAGTCCATGTATTCTTCTAAATTCTCCCATTCAACTACACCAAGCACAGGGCAGGCTCCTTCTCGAACCCTGCCCACTGTACGAACTGTTGGGAACTTAGTCCAAGTTCCTCCTTTATCTTCTGCTCACTAGTTACAGGTATTGGGTCCAAGCCCCCCTGCCTGGGGCTGGACCTCCGGTCAGGGAAACAGGTCAATTCTTGGCGGAAGGGCAGACAGAGAAGCCATGAGAATTGACCTGTGTATATATATAGTAGGTATATAAGAATGAGTCTTTATTGCAGAAGCCAGTGGCCACATAGTTATCAGACAAGACAATTCTTTACAGCAAAGTCCATACAGGCAGGCAGCCAGACACTGGCTGGTGAATACATATCTTTCTCACATAGTAGCATTAATCTCTGTACCCACAGTTAGTATCTGAGCAGCCACATGCTGCCCCAGACTCACTGCCTTACATCGTAGCCATATCAGCTTTCAACTCCGACTGAGCTCGCTAGCCTCTCCTGCACACATAGGAGCTGCATTTTCTGTGCCTATCTTCTCTGAGCTCTCTCTAGCTCTGCGCTGCCCAGCTCTCTCTGCTCTGTCTAGCTGACTTATTCACACACAGTCCTTCTGGTCAGTGACCTGTATATACAGTGACCTGTATGTCAGAGACAAAGAAGGCTAGTTGCCAACAGTGCCATCGATCATTTGGATTACTGAGGGCACAGTGCACCATGTGTCCTTGCACCCGCTCATGGTGTCTTGGCCTGATTACGATTCCCAGGCTCAGAAGCTGATAAGGTTCCCAGGCTCAGGGCAGCCTTGACCAGCTGGTGCACTCTGAACAGTGTCCCCACACCAGGTCAAAGCAGTGGTGAGAAAAGAAAACTAGAACCATTTCCTGTTTATACTCTAAATGGTTTTAAATTCTTCAAAAAACATATTATATATACATAGGTTTGGGTTATTGCCTAACCCCGTGTCAGGGTCGTGAGTCATTTTTATCTGTATATATACAGCTTTGACGCCAAGACTGAGTTGTGCAAATAGACAACTAGTGGTTGGTTTTTCTAAGTAAACAAAAGCCAGGGGAGGGGGCGTGACACCTGATGTCCTACAAATAAGGAAAACAAAGGTTCAGAAACTTGGAAGGAAATTCACAGGATGAGGAAGAGGAGGACAGGGAGCCAGAAAGTGGGGGCGTAAGGGGGCCGAGGTGGGGGGAAGAACATCTTTCCTCAGAGACTTAGAAACTTTAGAGGAAAAATAAGAAATTGCCAGACTCCAACAGTAAGAGACCATTTCATGCAAAAACAACCGAAAAAGGGGGAGCGAGGGGACACGTTGACATTTACTTACTAGAATGAAACATTAAAATAATTTCTAACTGATCTGTCCATAAAAGGACTGGCTTGGAAACTCTGGAGCACAGAAATTAATAGCATTAATTCCTGATTTCTAAAGAAGAAAATAAAGATGCCTTCTCTTTCCAGTATCTTTGCTACTGCCCTGCTTGTCTTTTTATTTCTTTTTTGTTGGTTTTTTGTTTCTTTTTTCTTTTTCTTTTTTTTTTTAATACATTTTATTGATTTTTTACAGAGAGGAAGGGAGAGGGATAGAGAGTTAGAAACATCAATGAGAGAGAAATATCGATCAGCTGCCTCTTGCACACCCCCTACTGGGGATGTGCCTGCAACCAAGGCACATGCCTTTGACGGGAATCGAACCCGGGATCCTTGAGTCCGCAGGCCGACGCTCTATCCACTGAGCCAAACCGGTTAGGGCTCCATTGATTTTTAGAGTGGGAGGGAGGGAGAGAGACCTATTACTGGTTGTCTCCGGTATATACCCTGACCCGGCTGGTGATCGATTGAGCCTGAAACTAAGGTAGGTACATGCCCTTGACCTGGAATGGAACCCGAGACCTTCCTATGCATAGGCCAACGCTCTAACCACTGAGGAACATCAGCCAGGGCCACTCGGTCTCTCTTAAGACTACTCAGCTCTACCCTTATAGTGTAAATAATGCATAAACAAGTGCCTGTGGTTATGCTCAATAAAACTTTACTTACAAAAATAGGTGGCAAACAGAGTTAATCCTCAGGCTGTAATTTGGCAACTGCTGTCCAGTGCCCCTGTTTACTGCTTCAATACTCTGAAGTATTTCTGCCTCATGTCTGTGACCTTTCGTTACACAAGCTCATGTATAAATCTCTAAGGGTGATGCCAGTGGGAGCCCTGAGGAGACACTCTGGGCCTTCCACTCTCAAATCCCCGCCTCCCCACCCCCTACACCCCCACCCCATCCCCATCCCATCCCCACCCTACCCCCACCCCTCAAGGCCTTGCCCAGTCCATCAGCACAGCCTCTGAGGCTGTATTATGCACGGGTAAAGGTGGGGCTCTGGGCCAGGTGGCTTTAAGACCAGTTCTTCTCCTGTGGGTCTGCTAAGCAATAAAACCTGCCTCACAGATTTCAAACTCACAATGGAGATGCAAGGCTGCTTGCCATGTTGGACTTGTGAACAGAATCTGTCACACTTTAATTCTACAGACCATAACCTGCTTTCCTACCCTTCAGAAATCCTTACATCTCTATATTTACATATGTATTTTGGACAAACAGGAGTCACATGCTAACCTGACAAGCTTAGGGAAGGCCTGTGTAACTCAGAGACCTGCAATAACCACAAAGGATGATCTGAAATTAAAATTTTTTTAACTAAAAAGCAGTTTATGGTGGATAGTCACTCTGTGGAGACCACACATCTCCTCATTGCTATTGAGTTAACTGTTGACTGTTAACTATCCTGCACCCACCTAAGTAAAAGAAATATGTGTTTATCATTTTACTTTTTATTCAATCCCAGAGGTTTCCCTGCTTTGCTTTCTCCCACCTCCCTACTCTATCACCAATGGATTTCATGTAACCCACTTATCTCTCCTCTTTTGATTATAATGTATAAGGTGCAAAACTGCCATTCTCCAGATCATTATCTCAAACTGTTGCGTGGGCAGAGAGCGAACCAACACTAGTATAGCTGCAAGAAAGGGAGGGAGGGAGGGAGGGAGAAAGGAGAGAGAGAGAGAGAGAGAGAGAGAGAGAGAGAGAGAGAGAGAGAAGTGGGGAGAGGAAGGAAGCTAAATTAGGGGGAAATCTTGTTCCATGTTTCACATAGTTCTATAAATCCCACCGGTCAAGGTTGCAGATATCTAAAGATAATCTCAGTAGGCAAAAAAATTCTTAAGTATACGAGAGTAATTTTCACTTTACACAGAATGTCATAAAAAGCAGTTTTGCCACTTGGGATATAAAGCAAATATAATTCAATTTCGTCTTATTGGGACCTTGTTTCCTTGTCACAGATCAGCTCTCATGTAATTCCACATGTATCAGCACAGAGAAAGACCTTTCATGGCACACCTTTCTTAAGCAAAGAGAGACCACATCCTTGTTGTTTTAAAGTATTTGTTATTATTGTTTCTATTTAATCAGCCTTCACTGAATTAAGGGCACTGGGGTGAGGATGGTGAGGAAAGGAAGAGGGGCTGGACAGCGGTCTAAGGAGAGACAAGTATGAGGGACAGGGCAGTGAGGGGCCCTGGGAGAGTGCACAGTGGTCTCCACAGGCCCTGAGATACTCTGGAGGGACAACGGGGGTCCAGGCGGGGTCTCTGGCCACTCACTGAACCATGGCAGACGTGGTCTTCTCCTTGGAGGGAGAGGTCGGCACTGAATTCTCCCCCTGACTCTCGGTTTCTTCCTCACCCTAAAACAGACAGGGGGGAGTCAACTCTTGGGGAGAAAAGGATGGGGCAGAGGCAGCTTCACAGAACTTGAAATCAGGAAAAGGAGAGGAAGGGAAAGGTAACAGAGGAAGGGGTGCTGGACAAAGATCTAGGACACAAGGGAAGGGAAAGTGGGAGAATGAGAGTAAATGAGGGTACGGAGAGGTGAAGGGCCCCGTGATGGGTCACAGTGATGGGTCACGTTCCCCAGATAGCCAATGGCAAAGCTTAGCCCTGTGAAGAGCTTGAGGGAGGTGGAGCATGACCTCTGAGAAGCAGTGTTCCCGGCCCCATGTTCCTCTCTGTTCCCAGGGCCTCACCAATGGGGACCACTCTGCCCCAGTGCCTCCCTAACAGCTCACCATGGGCTGGGAGCTCTGGCCACACAAGCTTCGAAGGCCCAGGCCCAGGGAAGCCAAGGATACAATGACCTGTAGGGTACAGACAGCCAGGAGCAGAATACGGATTCCTAGGAACAAGTTCTGGAGATAAAGGAAGAAAAAAGGTTAGAATCAGGAGTCCACTTCTCTGATTCTGCTGAGTACCACCTAATCATCTCTTTCCCCCAAAGGAATCAGACTCTGCTCAACTAACTACTTCTTCCCACAAGAGCAGATTCCACCCCATTTGCTTGTCTGCCATGTGACCTTACCACCCACTATGAAGAAGTGAAGTCTATTTCTCTACCCCCTAGAACAGTGGTTCTCAACCTTCTTAATGCCGTGACCCTTTAATACAGTTCCTCATGTTGTGGTGACCCCCAATTTCATTGTTACAAATTGAACATAATTAAAGCATAGTGATTAATCACAAAAACAATATGTAATTATATATGTGTTTTCCGATGGTCTTAGGCGACCCCTGTGAAGGGTCGTTTGACCCCCAAAGGGGTCTCGACCCACAGGTTGAGAACCGATGCCATAGAATGTGAAAGGACCTGTGATTGCTCTGACCAATAAAATACCGTAGAAATGACACTATGCCAATTATGGGGTAACCCTTAATTGGCCTGGCAACTTCCATTCCTACCTCTTGGAGTGCTCATTGTGAGATGCTCTGAGTTGGAACCTAGTTACCATACTATGAAGAAGCCCAAGCCACTGCAAGCTCTCTGCCTGACGGTCCCAGCTGAGCACCCAGTACATCCATGGGAGTGCACCAGCACGGATGTCCAGCCCCATCCAGCCATTGGATGACTTCATCCCCCAACTGACATCTGACTGTGACTTCATGAGAAAACCCAAGTGAAGACTGCCCATCTGAGCCCACTCAACCCACAGACTGTGAGAAGTTGTAATTTAAGCCACTGCATTTGAGAGAGGTGTGTTATGCAGCAGCAGATAACTGGAACACCCACCTACCAGAAAAGACAGATGAGTGGCCCATGACACCCACTCCTAAATGTCTCCACTTCGCCTCTCATCTGCTTTGATTCAGGAAATATTCATGTCATGAGGGTCTGAGAAATGACTTTAGCTTAAGCTAAAACCTTAACCAAAGACCTAGGATGAGGTCCAAGCTCAAAGAGGCTACATCTCTGCCCTCCAGTGCCCAGTTCCTTAGGAACAAATGGCTGTGATGGGTCCCTGTCAGATGGGACTCCCCGTTCTCACCTTCAGTAACTCCATAGAGATCTTACACGGATCCTCCCACCAATCTGAGTTTCGGTAGCTTCTCCGCCTCCATCTGTAATCAGTGGTTGTGGTGGGAGGGGCTGGGTGATCACACAGGGAGCTCAAGAGGTCGTCACTCTCCCAAGTTATGCTCTTCACACAGAGGACAACGGCAGCCACGGCTGTGCCAATGCCAGCCAGGGTGAGCAGGCCTGACACCCGACTCTAGAAGAGAGAGATTCAGGATGCAGACTCTCTCTATTGATGGCAGAGCTGTGGGGTCCTGGCCTCAACACTGTCTCCTCCACAGCTTCCTGGCCCAGGAAACCCTTCCCAGCCCTCCAGGAAAAATCTCAGGTTAGTGGGACCCAAAGGGGAGAGGAGCAGAAAACCAGAAGGGGGCAGGGGATAAGGTGGGGCAATGGGGGCCAGACTCACTGAAAGTATGCTCCGCTGCTTCTCATGGACAATGGTCCCAACTCCTGCTATAATAGCCTGAGGGAAAACACCAGAAAAGGCCTCCTAGTTACTCTCCTGAAATGATCCCTGACACCATCCTTCCCCCAACAGTTCCCACAACAGCCAGTTTGCAACATGATCCAAAGGACAGGCAAAGACACCTAGCAGGTGGATCAGACTCCATACAACTGTCCCACCCTTCCCAACATTGCCTTAACGAGAAAAATGGAGAGTGGGAAGTTTTTGTTCACCCCCTAAGAAGCTTCCTCTTGGCAAAGGGCATTCGGACTCGGGTTGTTGGTCTCTTCCCCAAAACCTTGACTGAGACCCAAAGGAATTTCTCTCCTGGCCCATAACCAGTTGCCTCCCAATGAGCTCACAGTCGCTTCCTTACTCACCACAGACCCTGCCCAGAAGGCGCAGCCTGAACCACACAGCTCAGTCCAGGGCCCAAAGTACAAAAACACTCCAAAGGCACAGCTCACAGCCCCCAGCAATATCTGGGTCACCTGCAAGACAGGGAAAAAGTCAGACCCCTTCCAATGAGCCCATGTACCCAAGAGCAGCCACCCAACTCCTACTAGGCGCCTTTTCTCTCCTTTTCCTGTCCTGACCTCTCTGTAGCTCTGATTCTGGAAGATTCTGTTCCCTTAACATCCATGAGGCAGCATGTCCTGGTTCTCCCCAAACCCTCTGACATGCCAGGCTTTTGTCCTTCATTTCTTTTCCCTAAACACCACACTCTGTCATCCCACCTGATGGTTCTCCCTTGGGAGTTCCACAATCCTGTCTAGGGCTGCAAAGACGCCCCTGCAAGAAAGGAGTGTGGTTGGCTCACAGATTATAGGGGTCAGCTCCTTCAGGTCCCCTCATCTTTCGCTGCCAAAGGCACCATCACAGACCATGGTTAAGCATGGTTAAGCAAGGCGGTGGTGCAGAGCTATTTCCACCTAGCAGGGAACTCTGTAGTGGGCAGTCTGTGCTCCCCAGCTGCCCCTGGGCTGGCAGAGACCTGTCAGGCCTACACCATGGTCTGATGCCTCCCCCTGCCCAATCCTACTCCCTCTCTTTTTGTTTCATAGGTGGTTGGACCCCAATAAACCTATGCACACCTAACTCCAAGTCATGTCTGCTTCCTGGAGAGCCCAATTATCACAGCATCTAAGACATTACTGCCTGCATGCCCTGCCAGTATCTCGGAATTGTCATAGCCGAATCCCACACCCCACTCACACTCCCAATGCCTGCCTCTCCTGACTTCCAGGGCTCTAACCTCCTGGTCACCCACATTCCAAGCCTCAGCATGTGCTTAGACTCCTCTCCTCCCTTGTAACCCAAGCCTCTTCACTCCCAAGTCGTGGAGATCCCATCCACAAAGGATTTGGGCTCTGCTCTTTCCTCGTCATTGCTGCCATGACCACACAGATGCAGACCTTCCACACTCCTTGCCTGGACAGCTCCTGGCTGTGAGGCAGCCTAAAGCCCAGGTCCCTGCTCAGAATCCACCCACAGCCCTTCCGCTATCGAAGCTGATTCAGGATGGGCAACTCACTGTCACTTGGGCTCTCAGCCCTGTGGTCTACATTCTCAGTTGAACCATTCTCTTTACTCTGCCAGAACTTGCCCTGTGCACTCCGGCTTCTTTGCTCTGGCCATTCTCTTCACCTACGGTTCCTTTTCTTCCTCTATCTGTCTAAACCCACTTCTTCTCCATTCAAGGTCTAGGTCAGGTGCCAACTCCTGCAGAACATCTCCCTGCCTCTCAAGGGCATCGCCTGCTCTACCTTTAATTCTAGGCATTTCTGTAGTTGTCTGATCCTTTGGTGGGTGCTGAGCACTTGCAAGTTGTATAGCCCTGGGATTCTCTCCCAAATTGCCTATCACTTGGCTTTACCTCCAGGCCTCAGCCCATAGAGTTTCAATCACCCTAGCTGGTTTGGCTCAGTGGATAGAGCGTCAGCCTGTGGACTGAAAGGTCCCAGGTTCGATTCCGGTCAAGGGCATGTACCTTGGTTGCGGGCACATCCCCAGTAGGAGGTGTGCAGGAGGCAGCTGATCGATGTTTCTCTCCCATTGATGTTTCTAACTCTCTATCCCTCTCCCTTCCTCTCTGTAAAAAATCAATAATATATATTGTTAAAAAAATTAAAAATAAAATGAACACCTTCAGGGATCTTCCCCCAGCCCCCACTCCCACCTCTGGCTGGGACTGCCCCACTGCACCAAAGAAGAATTCCTTCATTCCATCCAAGTCTCCATGGAGAAACTTCCAAACTTTCTTTACCCAAACAAGTTGGGATACAAATAGTAAGGCCTCATGGGAACTCGACCCACTTTCTTTTTTTGCATCCTATTGAAGGAGAGTTACCGTCCTTGTCACCTGGCTTGCCCGCCTCTCCAGCCCACTCTTACCCCTCCTGCCAGTGGCCCATAGTTTATCCTGGTCATGGGAGGGCTAGTGTCCCGAGGGCCAATGAAGAACTCCTTCAGGGAGCCCCCAACTTTTAGCAGTTGTGTCAAAAACGATTCCTGGTGGATGTGGATGTTGATGTGGGTGGGCTGGGACAGTATAGAGTTCACGTCGACCCCATTCACAGTCACCATGCTTTGAGCCATCCTGCCTGTTGGGGAGAAGATGTACAGAAATCAGGTCTGGGAACTGGGTGGGATAACAAGGAGTACACTTCATGAAGAAAAGTAGAGAAAACAGCCTCTTTATCAAGATCCCAAGGGTCTTCCCAGTGCTAGTATCAATGTCACAGTGACCCTGATCTGGGCTGCAAACCCAAATCGCCTCGGGAGCTCTGCACACATTTTCCTGGGCCTCTCCCCAGAATGGCCTAACACAGTTTGTCTGGGTCTTTGGTTGGACAAAGAAAGGAATCTGTATTATTTATTTCAGTGAGTTAGTATGTGCAGCTGAGCCTTGACCAACTAGGGTTTGAACTACATGGGTCCACCTATACTCGGAATTTTTTTTTTCAGTTAACCCTGTAAATGTATTTTCTGTCCCTTATGATTCTCTTAATAACATTTCCTTTTCTTTAGCTTACTTTATTGTAAAAATAGAGCATATATAATACATGTAGTATACAAAATATGTGTTCATCGACTGCTTCTATTATTGGTAAGGTTTCTGGTCAATATTATGCTCTTAGTTAAATTTGGGGGAGTCAAAAATTTTATGTGGATTTTCCATTGCACCAGAGATCAGTGCTCCTACCCCCCACTTTGTTTGAGAGTCAACTGTGTGTTTACACATAATAGTTTCATATGGTTAAAAATTTCAAAAGACATGAAAGGGTATACCTTTAAGACCTTCTCTCCCTTCTTTCTCTCACAGCCACCTAGTTGCCTTCCAGATGGCATTTTCCTACAGTGACATTTTTTGCAAATAAAGGCATGTAAAAATATCCTTTCCCCACAAAGGGCAGGATACTGCACACACTATACTGCACAATGATTTGTTCCCAGAACCAATTCAAAATAATCCTGCATCAGTGTAAAAAATTCTTCTTCACTCATTTGTATAGCTGCATATCATCCCATTGTCTGAATGCATCATAATTTTTTAAGCACTCCCCTATAAATAGCCATTTATTTTTTTTCTCACAAGTAACGTGGAATTGGCAGGTCAATGGGAACATGCATGCAATCCCCATGCAGAAACAAAGTCAAGAGTGTTCACTGCCCCTGCCCATGGCCAGCAGAAGGTGTCAGCAAACCACTGAATCTTTTTCCACTGTATAGCAGGAAAATTACATTGCATTGTATATTTTTTTTAGTCATTTTTATAAAACACTCCCTTCTAAATGTATACATCAACTACTCTTGACAAATTTGTACATTTGTTAAACCACAACTACAATAAAAATATAGAGCATTTCTATTTTGCAAAAGTTCCCTAATGTCCCCTCTCCAGTCAACCCCCAACCCCTGGCCCCAGGCAACCTCTGAGCTGCTTTCTGTGACTAATCTGTGGTTATCTTGTGATGAATGAGGTTTGTCATCTCTTCATATGTTTAAGAGCCATTTTCATTCTTCTGTTGTGAGTGCTCCATTCATACCCTGTTTCCTCCTCAGTTTACTTTTTTTTTTTTTTGTCTGTATAAGAGTTTTATTGTGTGTTCAAAAAAATTACCATCTGTGACATGAGTTACAAATAATTCTTTACAATCTGTGATTTATTTTTGGACCTTGTTTATATTTTCATGCAATCAAAGTTTTCCATCTTTTTGGGGGGATGCATCATACTTAAAAAGAACATCCCGTTTCAAGATGATAAAGGAATTCTTTTGTGTGTGTTTTCTAAGTGGTTTTAGGCTTTCAGTGATGTTGATCCATCAGGATTATTTCTTGTCAGTTGGAAGACATGGGTTGGGTTTCTTTTTTCAGATGGTTAACATCTGAAGGGTATGTTCTGTCTGTGGAATCTTTCTTCCATTGATTTAAATGCTTCCCTGAGAGCTCACTTTCGGTTTCCACCAGAGGCTGCATTTCCCTGTTTTGCAAGCTGTTCTTCAGAATAAAGTTTCTCCTTTCACCACACCCCAGGTTGAGGACAACTGCTTCTACTGGATTTGTTGCCATGTCCTTTTGTTGACAAAGTGATGGGCACTCAGTTGCCTCTAACCTGCTGTTGTAATGAACATCTTTGTGCCTGTCCCTGTGTGAACCTGGACTCAGGTTTCTCTGGAATGGATTAATGAATCATATTCATTTCCATTTTCTCTATGTCCAGTCTGGATCAATTGCCCACCAATTCATGTAGCTTCTCATTAGCATCAAGAAGTCCTTTCTGCTATTTGGGAGACTTCTGTTCAAGACGGTGGCATATGTAAAGGCTGCACTCGCCTCCTCCCACATCCACACCAAAGTTACAACTAAACTACAGAGCAACCATCATTCAGATCCGCCTGAAGTCTAGCTGAATGGAAGCCCCATAATAAGAATGTACAGAAAAAAAAAACCAAGATGGTGGCATAGGTTAACGCAGGAGTTTGCTGCCTCGAACAACCACTTCAAAAATACAACTAAAAGACAGAACGGACATCACCCAGAACCACAGGAAGGCTGGCTGAGTGTAAGTTCTATAACTAGGAGGAAAGAGAATAGCATACCGAGACTCAGAGGAGGCGCAGTGCTGAAGTCAAATACTAAGGTGTGGAGGTGCGTGCAGAGCCGGCAGGCGGCTGAGGGCACGGTTGTCTGTTTCAATCCGGAGGGAGTCTCAGACTCTGAGCTCCAGATCCGGGCAAGTCTCTAGGGACCCAGACTCAAACGGGAGAAGCAGGATTGTCTGGCTTCGGTCAGACTCGAAGGCAGCTTTCTCTCTGAGGTTGGCAGTGGTTGCTGGGACTCTGAGAGGCAGAGCCTCTGGGGACGGGACTGACAGCAGCCATAACTGCTCACTCCACCGGCCCTGTTGCTCCCCTGGGACCCGCCCCGCCCAACCCCTGCTCAGAGGCATTGCCGGATAGCCTCAGGCAAAGGCTAGATTAGCACCGCCCTAGAGATCCAGCACAGAAGTTCTCCCACTGCAGACACAGCTGATACTCATAGCCAGTTGGCCTGGAGGTCAAATCCCCACCAGTATTACCTACAACAATCAAGGCTTAACTACAACAAGACTGCGCACAAAGACCACAAGGGGGTGCACCAAGAAAGCATAAAAAATGCGGAGACAAAGAAACATGACAGAAATGGAGGATATAGAGCTCAAAACCACACTTTTAAGGTCTTTCAATAAGTTTCTAGAAACTGCCGATAAACTTAATGAGATCTACAAGAACTCTAATGAGACCCTCAATGTTGTGATAAAGAACCAACTAGAAATTAAGCATACACTGACTGAAATAAAGAATATTATACAGACTCCCAACAGCAGACCAGAGGAGTGCAAGAATCAAGTCAAAGATTTGAAATGCGAAGAAGCAAAAAACACCCAACCGGAAAAGCAAAATGAAAAAAGAATCCGAAAATACGAAGATAGTGTAAGGAGCCTCTGGGACAGCTTCAAGCGTACCAACACCAGAATTATAGGGGTGCCAGAAGAAGAGAGAGAGCAAGATATTGAAACCTATTTGAAGAAATAATGACAGAAAACTTTCCCCACCTGGTGAAAGAAATAGACCTACAGGTCCAGGAAGCGCAGAGAACCCCAAACAAAAGGAATCCAAAGAGGACCACACCAAGACACATCATAATTAAAATGCCAAGAGCAAAAGACAAAGAGAGAATCTTAAAAGCAGCAAGAGAAAGAAACTCAGTTACTTACAAGGGAATACCCATACGACTGTCAGCTGATTTCTCAACAGAAACTTTGCAGGCCAGAAGGGAGTGGCAAGAAATATTCAAAGTGATGAATAGCAAGAACCTACAACCAAGATCACTTTGTCCAGCAAAGCTATCATTCAGAATTGAAGGTCAGTTAAAGAGCTTCACAGATAAGGAAAAGCTAAAGGAGTTCATCACCACCAAACCAGTATTATATGAAACTAGAGGCCCGGTGCACAAAACTTTGTGCATTCAGAGGGAAGGGGGGGGTCCTCAGCCTGGCCTGTGCCCTCTCACAGTCTGGGACCCCTCGGGAGATAACACCCTGCTGGCTTAGGCCTGCTCCCGGGTGGCAGAGGGCAGGCACAATCCCTAGGTGCAACCCCTGGTCGGGCTCAGAGCAGGGCCAATTGGGGAATTGAGGCACCACCCCCTGTCATGCACAGAGCAGGGCAGATTGGGAAGTTGCGATGCCACTCTCAGTCATGCTCAGGGTAGGGTTGATTGGGGGGATGGGGCACCGCCCCCTCACACTCAAGGTAGGGTCGATGGGGAAGTTGCAGCGCCACCCCCTGTCACACGCAGAGCAGGGCCAATCCGGGGGTTGGGGCGCTTCCCCCTGTCACTCACAGAGCAGGGCCCATCAGGGGGGTTGGGGCTCTGTACCCTGTCACGCACAGAGCAGGGTCGATCAGGGGGTTGGGGAGCTCCCCCCTGTCACGCACAGAGCAGGGCCCATCAGGGGGTTGAGGAGCTCCCCTGTGTCACTCAGAGAGTAGGGCCAATAGGGGAGTTTGGGCACCGCCCCCTGTCACACACAGCGCAGGGCGGATCAGGGGGTTGGGGCGCCACCACTCTCACACTCAGGGCAGGTCTGATGGGGAGGTTATGGCTCTACCCCATCACACACAGAGCAGGGCCCATGGGAGGGGGTGGTTGGGGCGCCGCACCCTGTCACACACAGAGCCGCAGGGTGATCAGGGGGTTGGGGAGCTCCCCCGTATCAGGCACAGAGCAGGGCTGATCAGGAGGTTGGGGCACCTTCCCCTGTCACGAACAGAGCAGGGCGGATAGGGAGGTTGTGGCCCTGCCCCCTGTCACACACAGAGCTGCAGGGCGATCAGGGGGTTTGGGTGCTTCCCCCTGTCACTCTGATCCCAGTGCCGGGAGGCCTTGTGGCTCCGCTGATCCCGGTGCTGGGAGGCATATTACCCTTTTACTATATAGGATAGAGGCCTGGTGCATTGGTGGGGCTAGCTAGTTTGCCCTGAAGGGTGTACTGGATCAGGGTGGGTGTCCCCACTGGGGTGCCTGGCCAGCTTGGGTGAGGGGATGATGGCTGTTGGCAGCTGGTCACACACCCTTCAGGGTGGGGGTCCCCACTGGGGTACCTGGCCAGTCTGGGTGAGGGGCTGAGGGCTGAAGCTCCCAACTGCTCCTTTTATTCTTTTTCTTATTCTGGGCCAGCTTTAGCTCTGGCTCCAGCTCTGAGGCCTCTGCTGCTGAAAGCAGGTATCTCGTTTGTTTGGGTTCTATAATTGAAACAATGTATAACTCTAGCTCTGAGATCCCGGCTCACTGAAAGCAGGTTTCTGGGGGTTTGTCTGGCTTCTATATTTGTTACAATGTTTCAAACTGCAGGCTCAGAGGCCGGCAAGGCAGGCAGGGAATGTTGGTTTCCTCCATCACTGAAGCAAGCAAGCCTCATGTTAGTTTCAATCTGCCTGGCTGCCGGCTGCCATCTTGGCTGGCAGTTAATTTGCATATCGCCCTGATTAGCCAATGGGAAGGGTAGCGGTCATACGCTAATTACCATGTTTCTCTTTTATTAGATAGGATGCTGAAAGGTATCCTTTAAGAAGAGGAAGAAGAAGAAAAAGGTAAAGATACAAATTATGAACAACAAATATGCATCTATCAACAAGTGAATCTAGAATCAAGTGAATAAATAATCTGATGTACAGAATGAACTGGTGATTATAATAGAATCAGGGACATAGAAAGGGAATGGACTGACTATTCTTGGGGGGGAAAGGGGTGTGGGAGATGCGGGAAGAGACTGGACAAAAATCGTGTACCTATGGATGAGGACAGTGGGTGGGGAGTGAGGGCGGAGGGTGGGGCGGGAACTGGGAGGAAGGGAGTTATGGGGGGAAAAAAGAGGAACAAATGTAATAATCTGAACAATAAAGATTTAATAAGTAAATAAGAAAAGAATGTACAGAAGAAGCTACATTGAGACTAGTAGTAGGGGCAGAGACACAGATGGGCTGGTCCCATACCCTCCTGTTTAAAATCCAGAGGGATATCTCAGCTGTGGAGGTTCCCCCTGAGGAATGAGGGGTCCCAGCCCCACATCAGGACCCCAATCTCAGGGTTCCAGTGCTGGGAAGAGAAGTTCCCATAACTTCTGGCTGTAAAAACCAGCAGGGATTGAGACTAAGGAAGATGGAGGCTGCTGAAGCCCCAAGCAGTTCTTTTTTTTTTTTTAATATATATTTTATTGATTTTTTTACAGAGAGGAGGGGAAAGGGATAGAAAGTCAGAAACATAGATGAGAGAGAAACATCCATCAGCTGCCTCCTGCACACTCCCCACTGGGGATGTGCCCACAACCAAGGTACATGCCCTTGACCGGAATCGAACCTGGGACCCTTCAGTCTGCAGACTGGCGCTCTATCCACTGAGCCAAACCGGTTCGGGCCATGCAGTTCTTCTTAAAGGACCCATGCATAGACTTACTCTGACTCACTCTGAGCTCCAGTGCTGGGGCAGCAGCTCAAAAAGTGAGGGAAATACAAGGAGGAAGTGAATTATTTGGCTTCAGGACAAGGGCTAAAGGGGCAGCTTTCTCCCAGACAGAAGTGCTGAGGCCATTGTTCCTTTACTGAGACCCCCACCCACAGAGCCAGCAAGTAGGCACCATATCTGAGTCTCCATCAACCTGGTTCATGCTGTTTGCCACATCCTGGTGATTCCCTGAGACCCCACCCAACTTGAATAACCAAGCATGCCCTGTATCTCTTACTAAGCAAACCCAAGCCTGGCACTAGTGGCAGCCAGCCTTGGTTCATAGCTTAGCCTCTCCCAGGCACCTCCAATCTCAGCAAAAGCAGCAACTACCTGTAGGTCACTTTGTAGCTCATGCCAGGTGGCCCTGGGCAGGGCACAGGCAGCCACTGACCTTACCTGAACCAGAGCCCCTCCCAAGAGGCCCCAGAACCAACAAACCTGGTGGCCAGCTCAGACCACACTAGAGCATTACACAACCACCTCCACAAATGACACACCAAGAGGGAGGACTTTGCAGGCACCAGAGCCTCACTAACGTAAATACTGCTGCATGATGTTAGCCCCTGCACAACAGCAACTCAGCTATAGTCACAGCCAGTGCTCACAGTCCATCAGAGTGAGAGTCAATCCCTCCCATTGACATGCAAACAGCAATAAAGGCTCAACTACAATAGGAGGGCACACCCAGCCCACACAAGGTAATACTCCTGGAGCACCTGGATCAAGAGACCAGGTAGACTTCCCAACTAGACCCTACAGGACACCTATTACATAAGGCCACTCTACCAACACTGAGAGACATAGCAGCTCTACCTAATACATAGAAACAAACACAGGGAGGCAGTCAAGATGAGGACACAAAGAAACATGTTCCAAATGAAAGAACAGGAAAAAACTTCAGAAAAATAACTAAACAAAATGGAGACAAGCAAGTTACCAGATACAAAGTTCAAAATACTGTTTACAGTGATGTTCAATGAACTTAGTGAGAACTTTAACAAAGGGTTATGAAACATAAAAAAGGAGATAGAAAACATAAAAAAGAATGAGTAAGAAATGAAAGATATAATAATTGTAATGAAGAATATGTTTGCCCTAACTGGTTTGGCTCAGTGGATAGAGCGTCAGCCTGTGGACTCAAGGGTCCCAGGTTCGATTCCAGTCAAGGGCATGTACCTTGGTTGCAGGCACATACCCAGTAGGGAGTGTGCAGGAGGCAGCTGATCAATGTTTCTCTCTCATCGATGTTTCTAACCCTCTACCCCTCTCCCTTACTCTCTAAAAATAAAAATAAAATTTTAAAAAAAGAATATGTTACAGGGAATCAACAGTATATAAGACGAAGCAGAGGATCAAATCAGTGATTTGGAAGACAAGGTATCAGGAAACACCCAATCAAAACAGCAAAAAGAAAAAAGAATTTTTAAAAATGAGGATAGTTTAAAGGACCTGTGAACAACATCAAGTATAACAACATTCATATCATAGGGAAAAGAGAGAGCAAGGGATTGAGAACATATTTGAAGAAATAATGACAAAAAATTTCCCTAACTTAGCCCTAGCTGGTTTGGCTCAGTGGATAAAGTGTCGGCTTATGGACTGGAGGGTCCCAGGTTCGATTCTGGTTGGGGACACATGCCTGGGTTCAGGGCTTGATCCCCAATGGGGGACATGCAGGAGGCAGCCAATCGATAATTCTCTTTCATCATTGATGTTTGATCTCTCTCTACCTCTCCCTTCCTTTCTGAAATCAATAAAAATATTAAAAAAACAACAACAACAACAACTTCCCTAACTTGGTGAAGGAAATAGACATACAAGTCCAGGAAGCACAGAGAGTCCCAAATGAGAGAAACCCAAAGAGGCCCACACCAAGACACATCATTAAAATGCCAAAGGTTGAAGACAAAGAGTGAATCTTAAAAGCAGCAAGAGAAAAGCAGTTAATTACACACAAGGGAGTTCCCATAAGACTGTCAATTTCTCAACAGAAACTTTGCAGGCCAGAAGGGATTGGCACAAAATATTCAGTGATGAAAAGAAAGGAACTGCAACCAAGATTACTCTTCCAGTAAAGCTATCATTTAGAACTGAAGGAGAGATAAAGGGTTTCCCAGGCAAGAAAAAGCTTCAGGAGTTAATCACCACCAAACCAGTATTACAAGAAATCTTAAAGGAACTGAAGAAGAAGCAAAAAGATTTAAAAATATGAATAATAAAATGGCAATAACTACATACCTATTAGTAATTACTTTAAATGTAAATAGATTAAATGTTCTAATAAAAAACATAGGATGGTTGAATGGATAAGAAAACAAGACCATACATATGCTGCCTACAAGATACTCACTTCAGATTGAAAGACACACACAAACTAAAAGTAAAGGGATGAAAAAAGATATTTCATGCAAATGGCAATTTTAGAAAGCTGGAGTAGTAATACCTACAAAGTCTATAACAAAGGCTATCACAAGAGACAAAGAAAGATTCAACAATTCCACTCCTGGATATTTACCCAAAGAAACCCAAAACACTAATTTGAAAAGACATTTGCATTCCTATGTTCATTGTGGCATTATTTACAATAGCCAAGATATGAAAGCAATCTAAGTGTCCATGGATAGACAAATGGATAAAGAAGAGATGGTACATATACACAATGGAATATTACTCAGCAATCCTATGTAATAATCCTATATAATTAAAGGGTAATATGCTAATTAGATAGGTCAGAAGTCGTTCCAGACCTCCTTCCATCCTTCTGGATCAAGCCAGGGCTGCAGCCACCCACCCGCCCGCCCAAGGCTGTGAAGGAAGGAGGGAAAGATGGACCCCAGTCCAGACAGCCACCTGCCCACCCAAGGCTGCGGAGGAGGGAGGGATGGCCCCAGGCCCAGGCAACCACCTGTGATTAGGGGAGATCAGGAAGGCAGGAAGAGTGGTTAGGGGCAATCAGGAAGGCAGGCAGGTGAGCTGTTAGAAGCCAGGGGTCCTGGATTTTGAGAGGGTGCAGGCCAGGTTGAGGGGACCACCCCCTCCCCCATGCACAAATTTCATGTACCCGGCCTCTAGTAAAAAAATAATGAAATTTTGTACAACAACATGGAGCAACCTAGAGGGTACTGTGCTAAGTAAAATAAGTCAGACAGAGAAAAACAAATGCTATATTATATCATGTATATGTAGAATCTAAAAAAAACAAAATCAATAAACAAACAAAACAGAAACAAACTCATAGATACAGAGAACATTTTGATGGTTGCTAGATGGGAAAGGGGCAGGGGAAATGAGTGAAAAACTGGAAGGAATTAAGATATGCAAATTGCAAGCTATAAAAACAGTCACAGGGATGTAAAATACATCATAGTGAATAGAGGCAATAATATTGTAATAGCCTGGTAGGCGTGGCTCAGTGGTTAAGGGTCTGCCCATGAACCAGGAGGTCACGGTTTGATTCCCGGTTAGGGCACATGCCCAGGTTTCAGGCTCAATTCCCCCAGGGCATGCAGGAGGCAGACAATTGATGTTTCTTTCTCATTGATGTTTCTATAATCAATTTAAAAATGTTTAAGGTGAAATTTAAAAATAATAATCCCATTATAATAACTACATATGGTGTCAGATGGATACTAGACCTATTGGGGTGATCATTTCATAAATTATATAAATGTCTAATCACTATATTGTAAACCTAATGTAATATATGTCAACTGTAGTTGAAAAATAAAAATTATTTTTAAAAATTAAAATAAAAACGCTCCCTGAACAAAAATGAAATTGTCATAGGAATTCAGGTTTATTCTAATCTTGATATTCTACCCATTGGTGTGTCTGATGAGTCATGCACCATGGCCAAAATTTTAATTATGACTATTGAGTTTAATATTTAGTTGAGCTATTTCAACAACAACCCCCCCCTCCATATTATTTTTTTCCACAGCCATTTTTGCTAGATTACTTTATGTCTGATCATATGCACGTTAGAATCAACTTGCCGAGTTCCAGAAGAAATCCTCTGTGGGTGATTCTAGCAGACATCCTACCTAAGTCTCACTGTTTCTATCATGACGTTATTCAGCAGCAGCAATCACAGCAATCCTCAAGTCTTCCCATTGTATTTATGTGCTTTTGAAAGCAGGTCCACTCTCGCCTGCCTGGCCTCCTTTAAAGTATAAAGTACAGGTGGTTGACAATTCTGCAGACACACAAGGAGCTTCCAACTTTTTCACAGACACACGCAAGGAAGTCCAGCCTGGATTCCAACAACTTCCCTGCAGGCCCGGGTGTCAGCATCATGTCTCAGCCTTGAATATGCCTCAGCTCCAGCTCCCTCTGAATGCCCTGTCTCTAGGCTATGGGCTCTTCCCTGCTGCCAGCTCCCCCTGGAGCTGGGGAGAAGGGACCAGGATCCCCTGGAGCGGAAGAGAGAGGACCAGGCCACATCCTGGGCCCTCCACTTTGGGCTCCACTCTGGAGGAATCTTTCACTGCCCAACCGCCTGAGCCTCAGCCACCCCACCCAGAATAAAGGCTTGAGACACTGGCACATACCAGGCACAGCCCCTCTCCCTCCCAGCCAAGCCTATGGGAACCAGGAATGGGGAGAGAATGGCATCCTGTGAAACAAAATGGGGCTTTAGAGATTGGTCTGGGGGACTCAGAGGGAGACAGAGATCCTGCAGTGAGAGGCCACCTGGGCTGTAAGGGCCCTGCTCACCTGCTGTCCCCTAGGAGTCGGCACCCCACAGAGCAGGGCTGGGAGAGGCTGGCCTGGACTTGAAGACCTGCTTTCGTGGGAGGGAGAAGAGCTGACAAAAGGGGGAGAGGAGGTAGGGTCTGACCTTCAGCGTCACAACTTCCCAGAAAACAGCTGGGGCAGGGGCCCTTCTGGGGGGGGCTTCTGACTTGAGCAGATAATCAGGCAGCTAGAGACGGCAGAGCACACACAGACACACACATACACAAACACACTCGCACACTGGTACCTACTCAGACTGTACACACACTGGGGCGAACACACCCACAGAACAGGCAAAGCCATCTGGCTCCTGTTGATCCACTCAACCCTGGAAAACCCCAGAGGGGCCCCTTTGTCCCAGCTGGATGCTAGGAAACTGCTTGTTAAAGCCCAACCACCGGCTTCCTACCGCTCATCACCTTCCTCTCCCTCTGCCTGGTCTCCGTGCTCAGCTCCTCCAGGCCTCCCTGCTCCACTAGCCTCCGATTTCTGGGGAGCTTAGGTGAGGCAACCCCCAGCCCCGGCCCTTTCCCACAGACCTGCTCACAGGACCCCTCTCCAGGGAAACTCATCCTGCTGCCCCTCACAGCCTCTGCAGCCTCACCCCAGAGAATTTGCTGGGAGGGAGGGAGGGAGGGAGGGAGGGAGGGAGGGAGGGAGGGAGGGAGGGGAGGTAGGGGAGGGAAGGAGGGCAGAACAACAATGACATAGAGAATGTGACTCCAGGAAGGTGGCAAGAGTGGATGCCACCTGTGTCCCTGTTTGATGCCAAGTCAGTCTGCCCTTTTAACTCCACCTTCGCCCACAATGCCATCCTTCCTGGGGCTGGAGGAGCTTCACCAGGCCCCACACGGCTAGCTGAGTGGCCACTGGTGGAGAGGGAGGTCTTGAGGGGCTGAGGGGTGTCCCCAGGCCCTGCTGCAGCAGCAGAAGCTCAACAGGCAGCAAGGACTGGGGTTCTGTCCTGTAGCCTGAAGGCCCAGGAAAAGGCTGAGAGAGGAACCTGAGTGGGGGCTGCGATGGCGCCAAGGGAGCAGAGAGGGGAGAGGTGAGGGAGGCAGACACTGCTTGGTCCAGACCAGCCGTGGGCAAACTACGGCCCGCAGGCCGGATCCGGCCCATTTGAAATGAATAAAACTAAAAAAAAAAAAAAAAAAGACTGTACCCTTTTATGTAATGATGTTTACTTTGAATTTATATTAGTTCACACAAACACTCCATCCATGCTTTTATTCCGGCCCTCCAGTCCAGTTTAAGAACTCATTGTGGCCCTCGAGTCAAAAAGTTTGCCCACCCCTGGTCCAGACCCTGAGGCCGCAGGAGGAAGAGAGGGGACAGAGCAGATCAGAGATGAAGGGGGAGGTTCCAGGGGCTGCCCTGCCACAACACCCCTCACCCCTGCAGAGGGGCCCAGGAAGGCTATTCCGGGACCAGGGGCCTCCTCCAGTCCCGAACTCTAGTAGAATCTGTGAAAACCTGCCAACTTTTCCTCCAGGCAGATGTCCACGACCATGGGGACAGCAGAAGGGGGTGAGGTGGCCCCTGGGGCCCCCAAGCCCACCCACATCGACGTGCACATCCACCAGGAGCCTGTACTGAACCTGAGCTGCCTGCAGTGGCCTTCTTCCCGCAACACCATCCCCTGGACCCCAGGACACAAACGGCTGCTCGTGGCCTCCTGGGTGAGCAGGGCTGCTGCGGGGGTGGGGGGACCCAGGCCTCCATATCAGAAAAGGAGAGGCGCCCACTCTCGCCAAGTTCACTCTCTGCCAGCCTCAATCTGAATAGGACATCGAGCCTGTTGTATCTAATGCCTAGAAACTCATTCCCCTGTGCTCTGTTTCTGGCTTTCTTCATCACTAACTGGCCTTCCTGGTGAAAACTGTAGGTAGGGTACACTGTGGGCTAGAGAGCTGACCACTGAAAGTCTCAGCCTGTGGAACACTAATCCCAGCCTCTCTCCTGGGCCGGACACAGCATGGCCGGAACCCCTCCCTCTGCCTCCTGTCCCTCCCCCACCTCTCTTCCTCTACCTTCCTCTCTTTCTCTTGTATGGGGTTCTCACAGTGAACACCTGGAACAGCAGGTCCTTAAAGCTTCTCTGAGATTTGAAGGCCAGGTTCTCAAGCTCTTCATCTTTCAGGTGGTGCAGGTCGTGCTGGGGCTGATGAGTGGGGTCCTGGGAGGACTTGGCTGCATCACATTCCATGAAAATTACCCGTATTCCATGGCCAGATGGGTCGCTGGCATCTGGACAGGGGTTGTGGTGAGTGGGGCCAGAGGATGGTGGGCGGGTCGGTGGACCTGTCGGAAGGGACTGCCCAACACCATCAATACGGCCACCATCAATGTGGTACTGCGGAATGTTGGCAACCCAAAAGACCCTAAGTTCTCGAGGCCGATCCCTGTTTCTACAGACGAGAAAAGAAACAGTCCAGCCGGTATGGCTCAGTGTTTGAGTGTTGACCTATGAATCAGGAGGTCATGGTTTGATTCCTAATCCAGGCACATGCCCAGGTTGCAGGCTTGATCCCCAGTATGGGACTTGCAGGAGGCAACCAATCAATGACTCTCTCATCATTGATGTTTCTATCTCTCTCTCTCTCCTTCTCCCTTCCTCTCTGAAATCAATAATTAAAAAAAAAAATTTTTAAAGAGCCAAGAAAAGTAGTGGCATAAGTCAGCTGTCCCAGATCCCTACCCAGGGCATCCCCCACCAAGCTGGCCACCTCTCCCCACTTTCAACAGCAATATAAACTGAGAAAGGAGCAGGAGAGGGGGCTGTGATGATCTAGGCCCCAGCTGATCTCGTCACTTGCATAGAGATGGGGAGGCATCCTGTGCTGCATGATGTAGGCCCACAAAGAAGGGGCACCTCCTAGTCCTTTCACACTGCCCTCTGCAGGTTCTGTACCACAGGGGCCATGTGGGTGTCATTGAAGGACAACAGCTAATGTCAACAGATGGGAGGGGGTGCGATCTGCAGTGGCAGCTTGGTGGGCAGGTCATGGTGGGATTGAAGCCCTTTGGCAAACTCACACACACTCACAGAATAACAGCAAAATGTATTTATTGAAAGAGGGGCCAAAGTCATCATGTATCCAAAGGATGGACCAGACTTCCTGTTCTGTGAACTCAGGAGCAGAGCAATGTGGGGAAGGCGCCAACCTGAGGAGGGCAGACTCATCCTGAAGTGAGAGCTTCTCCAACAGCCCTGGTCTTCTACCTAAACTTGCAGAAAGCACCTGGTGTGGCTTAAAAAGAGAAAGGCTTTGGAGAAAGAAGAGAGGGTTCACACCTGGCTTGACCACTAGTACCTTTAATGTCACTGAAACAGAGGGTCCCACAGCCTGAGGCGTCATCCAGCCCTCCACACCCTCACTGCTACTTTCCCGCACAAACTCAACTCAAAACTCCCAGCCCACATATGTTCTGGGGCAGGGCCAGCTCTACCTGTGAGAGTTACAGAGGGACAGAGACACAGGCAGCTAGAAGGGCTTATGTGTCCCATCTTTCCGCAGGCTATGCTGGCTGGAGTCCTATGCTTCATTTACGAGAAATGGGGTGGCACCTGCTGGGTGAGTTTGGGGAAGGGCAGAAGCTGGAGGCCACCCCAAATCTCCCTCCTGCCCCTTTGAACCCCCCACCCCCTCATTGGTCCCCAAGGGAGACTGAATCCTGAGGTTTCCCTGTCTCCTCTTCATCCCAGGCCCTGCTGAGGACCCTGCTCACTCCGGCAGCTTTCGCCACAGCCAGTGCAGCCATCTACACTGGGGCTTATTATTTCCAGGAATTAAGCGATGAGTTCCATCAGGCATTGTGTACTAGCCCCCCATCCTGGGAGCCTACCCGCCCCCCCTGGGAGCCTACCCGCCCCACCAGCTCTCCTGAAGAAGCCAACAGGCAGCACCTATGCCTGTCCTACCTGCGCCAGGTCAAGGTAGGTGGGCAAGGGAGAGGAGCAGCACAGACAATGCTTCTATAGCAGTGATGGCGAACCTTTTGAGCTCGGCGTGTCAGCATTTTGAAAAACCCTAACTTAACTCTGGTGCCATGTCACATATAAAAAATTTTTTTTATATTTGCAACCATAGTAAAACAAAGACATATTTTTGATATTTATTTTATATATTTAAATGCCATTTAACAAAGAAAAATCAACCAAAAAAATGAGTTTGCGTGTCATACGTTCGCCATCACTGTTCTATAACAAGAAGACTGTCCATCCAAAAGTGTCACCTCTTCTGCACCAAGCTTGACTACTGTCACCACAGATGATGGTGTTGAACAAACGGAAACAGTTCCTGCGGTTGTGGCTATCACAGCCTAGTGGGAACACAAACACTGAAACAACAATAAGTGAATCCATGTTGCCAGTGTGTGCAGTGGTGCAAAGGCATGAATGCACCTTTTCCCTAGGTCTGGTCACGCTTGGGGCAGCTGGGAAACCAAATCATAGCCCGAGCCTGTCCCTGTTCAGATGAGGATGCTGAGGCTCAAGGAGAGGGACCTCTGGGTGCTCTTGTACACTAGACCTGTTGACCCCGCCACACACAGCGCTCCTTCCTCAGTCCCCTCCAGCCCCCTACAGACTTGGGATGACAGGGTGGAGGGTGACTGTGTGTCAGTGATGAGGCTGAGGACAGATCACAGATGGTCGCTCTGGTGCCTTCAGCTTTGCTCCTCTGTTCTCAGGCCCTGTCCACGGGCCTTAGGGCCATGCTTTTGAGTATCTGGGTTCTACTGTTTCTGACTTCTCTGACCCCCATGTTTCTGTACTGCTGGAGAAGAAGACTCCAACCCAAGGAGGTGAGTCCCTAGCATATGTGTCTGTGTGTTTGGGGCAGGAGGCTATGCAGCTAGGAGATAGAATGGAGAGAAAAGACCCCGTAACAGTGAGTCCCAAGAACATCGTGCCTGTCTTTCTACCCCAGTGGTGGCCCAACCCAGAGAGACACTGTCCCTGACCAAGTAGCCCCCAGGCCAAAGACCCCAGGAAGCCAGGGAAGTTCATATCCATGGTGGGACTTTGGGGCTCTTTGCATTTGGTACCATGAGGATGAGGATGGATCTGGTTGGCTCCAGAACTAAGCTGCCTTTCAGGAGAGAATTTGTGCTTCCTCTCCCCCTCTGGGTTGGCTCTCCTCCTCCACCTCCTCCTCCTCATCTTCCTCTTCCTCCCTTAGGAAAAAGACCAGAAGCCACTGCTGGGAGCAAGTAAAATCTAGCCCTGCCTCTCCTGAGTATTCATGCCTGGAGCTCCTTCTGCACCCATGTCCCTGCATCTGACTCCTGGAATAAGAGCCAGACCAAGGAAATGAGACCCTCCAGTGGCCCCAGTTGTCCTGCCCCACAGCCACGGCCACAGCCACAGCCCTGCTCCACCACCCCTCACAGTGCCTCTCACCCATTTCTTTTACACCTCCACCATCCTGCCCCACTTCATGTCCCCTCTTGAGCAGTGATGATAATAAACTCTTACGTTGTTGCTCCCAGCCTCTTGCTTAGTTATTCCAGTGAATTTCCCTTGGTTGGGGAGGCAGTGGAGAATGAGCCAAGAGTGAACCCATTCCCAGCGTCTAGAGTTGCTGGCCCACTGTATTTTTATAAAAGTCATCCATGTACTATTTACAAGGAACATGTCTAAAACAAGGATACAGAAAGATTGAGAGTAAGAGGATGGAATACATTTATAACAAATAAATTGGTACAGCTCTGTTAAAATCAGACGTTAAGGCAAACAGCATTCCTAGAGATAAAGTGATCAGTCTTGCCGGCATTCTCTCCTTCCTTCTTCCAATTCATTCCTTCCCTCCTGGGACCGGGACCCCATCCCTCCAGCTGGAGAAGCCAGCTTATGGCCAGGAGGATAAGTCAGAGCCATGGTGCAAGAGGAAGACCCAAGGAGCCTGGCCTTCTATAGCACAACAGAACATGCCCACCTTTGGCTTACCTTTGAATATCTTTATATGAGATAAAGTAATTCCTTGCTGATTTTTTAAAAAGAAAAAATTTTTCTTTTTAAACCATTTATGATGGCAAAAAAAACAATAGGGATAAAGTTAGCTAGGACTAAATCTAGACAGTCAAGTCATTAATAAAACCATAAGACATTGTTGGAAAATATTTATGAATATCTAAATAAATGGAAATATATGCACCTGTCTATGGAAGGGAAGACTCAGTTTTGTAAAGACGTCATCACCTTCCAAATTTATACCTAAATTCAATGTGATTCCAATCAAAATATCAGCAGAGTTTTCTTAGTAAGTTATTAGTCAATTCTCACATTGATATAGAATCAGAAGACCAAGAACAGCAACCTTTAGTTTGTTCTCTGTATCCATGAATCTGTTTTTGTTAGTTTGTTTGTTTTGTTCTTTAGATTTCACATATAAGTGAAATTATATGGTATTTGTCTTTCTCTGTCTGACTTATTTTACTTAGCATAATACCCTCTAGATCCATCCATGTTGTGCAAATGGTAAGATTTCATTTTTTTTATAGCTGAGTGATATTCCATTGTATATAGTGCTACCTCTTCTTTATCCAATCATCCATTGATGGGCATTTGGGTTGCTTAAAAAACTTGGCTATCCTATATAATAAAGAGGTGATATGCAAATTGACCATCATGCCCTCGCACAAGATGGCCACCCCCATGTGGTCACAAAATGGCTGCCCCCATGTGGTTATAAGATGGCCACCACAAGATGGCTGGCAGGGGAGGGAAGTTGTGGGCAAACAGGCCAGCAGGGGAGGGCAGTTAGGGGTGACCAGGCCTGCAGGGGAGGGCAGTTGGGGGCAACTGGGCCAGCAGGGGAGAGCATTTGTGGGCAACCGGGCCAGCAGGGGAGGGCAGTTGGAGGCAATCGGGCTGGCAGGGGAGGGCAGTTGGGGGCAATCGGCCAGCAGGGGAACAGTTAGGTGTAGATCAGGCAGGCAGGGGAGTGGTTAGGGGGTGATCAGGCTGGCAGGCACAAGTGGGTAGGGGAAATCAGACAGGCAGGCAGGCGAGTGGTTGGGAGCAAGCAGTCTTGGATTGTGAGAAGGGTGCAGACTGGGCTGAGGGACAGCCCCCCCCCCCCAGTGCACAAATTTCGTGCACCAGGCTTCTAATTGTAAATAATGCTGTAATGAACATAGAGGTACATATATAATTTCAAATTAGTGTTTTGGATTTATTCAGATATATTCCCAGGAGTGGAATTACTGGACCAAATGGTAGTTCTATTTTTAATTTTTTGAGGACCCTCCATACTGTTTTCCATAGTGGCTGCACCAATTTGCAATTTCACCAACAGTGCACAAGGGTTTCTTTTTCTCTACATACACACCAACACTTGTTGTTTGTTGATTATTGATGACAGCCATTCTGTCAGGTATGAGGTGATATTTCATTGTGGTTTTAATTTGTATTACTCAATGATTAGTGACATTGAGCATCTTTTCATTTATTTGTTGGCCGTCTATATGTCATCTTTAGAGAATTTTCTACTCAGGTCTTCTGCCCATATTTTAATTGGATTGTTTGGGGGAATGTGTGTGTGTGTGTGTGTGCTGAGCCAGCTCAGCCAAAGGTTCACAAGCTTGAGTGAGGGTGTCGAATGAATGAAGAAATGGCAAAGAGAATAAGCTGGGTCTAGGTGGATCTTCCTGTGCCTGGCTGAGGCCACAGAGAGAGATCCAGAGGCAAGCTGAGCCTTTATTTTATAGCCAGAGGTAAACAAGGTAGTGGTCACCATAGTTACAATGTTCTTGTGACCTTCACTTGTTTTGGCAGCACTTGCTACTCCTCCCACAGCCCATTAGCTGCCCAGATAAGATCTAGGGAGTATCATAACGTCAAGCTTAATTATGCTAAGCAGGCTGTGCCCTCTAAGCTGGGACTTGTTTGTGGCTTTGCCAACAGGTCAGTCTGAGGCTTAACCCTACAGAGTGTGTGTGTGTGTGTGTTTTGAGTTGTATGAGTTCTTTATAAATTTTGGATATTAACCCTTTATCAGATGTATTGTTGGCAAATATCTTCTCTCATTCAGTAGGTTGTCTTTTTAAATCCTCACCAGAGGACTAAGGGTATTTTTCCCATTGATTTTGAGAGAGAGAGAGAGAGAGAGAGAGAGAGAGAGAGAGAGAGAGATCCATGCGAGAGAGACACATTGATTGGTTGTCTCCTACATGTGCCCCCGGGGATGGGGATTGAACTTGCAACCCAGTTAGGGAACCGAACCCTTGACCCTCCAGTGCACAGACTGATGCTCTAACCACTGAGAACACCGGCCAGGGCAAGTTGGTTATCTTTTTATTTTGTTGATGGTTTCCTTTTCTATGCAAAACTTTTCAATTTGATATAGTCCCATTTATTTATTATTCTTTTGTTTCCCTTACCCAAGGAGATGTATCAGAAAAAAAAATATTACTAAGAGCAATGTTAGAGAATTTACTGCCTCTGTTTTCTTCTAGGAGTTTTATGACTTCGAGTATTATATTTAAGTCTTTAATCCACTTTGAATTTATTCTTCTATACGGTATAAGAAAGTGGTCTAGTTTCATTTTTTACATGTATCTGTCCAATTTTCTCAATAGTATTTATTGTATAGACTGCCTTTACCTCATTGTATATTTCTTGCCTCCTTTGTCATAGATTAATTGACCATGAAGGCATCAGTTTATTTCTGGGTTCTCAATTCTGTTTGATGTCAAATAGCATGATACCTCCAACTTTGTTCACGTTTCTCAAGATTGCTGTGGCTATTCAGGGTCCTTGTGGTTTCATATAACTTTTATAATTATTTGTTCTAGTTCTGTGAAAAATGTCGTTGGTATTTTGATAGGGATTACATTGGATCTATAAATTGCTTTGGGTAGTATGGACATTTTAACAATGTTAATTCTTCCTCAGCAAAAGTCTCAGGGTACAGCTGCCACAGCTAGGGCCTGCAGACCTTGAGGTCTGGCCAAGTTACATGGAGTCCTCAGGGCGGAGCTAGGCTAATGTAGGTTAAATTGGCCCCACCTGGGGGAGGGGGGAGGTGCTCAACACAGGAAAGGTGGCATCCAACTGCCATGCAGGAGAAGGGCTCAACACAGGGACAATGGCAGCCAGCCCTCCAGCCCTCACTCTGAATCCACACAACTCAGTTTCTCCCTGTATGTTTCTGGCACCCCCTTAGCCACTGTTCCTCTGCTGGAGACCAAGATAAGTGCTAGTGAGCAAGTTTGTATGTGGTTCCTTTAAGAAGTTGTCTGGCCAAAACCAGTTTGGCTCAGTGGATAGAGCGTCGGCCTGCGGACTGGAGGGTCCCAGGTTCGATTCCAGTCAAGGGCATGTACCTGGGTTGCGGGCATATTCCCGGTAGGAGATATGCAGGAGGCAGCTGATCGATGTTTCTCTCTCATCGATGTTTCTAACTCTCTATCTCTCTCCCTTCCTCTCTGTAAAAAATCAATAAAATATATTTAAAAAAAAAAAAAAGAAGTTGTCTGGGTTTCCAGCAGCCTTCCATCTCATGAGGATGGTGGAAACCCCACTGATATTCACAGCCAGACATTACATGAAGCCTCCTCTTCCCAGCACTGGTGTTCCAGGCTGGGAAGCCTGGGGTGGGGCTGAGAGCCCTGATCCTCAGAGGTGACCTCTGCAGCTGAGATAGCCCTCGGGATTCTGCACCTCCGCATGTGGTGTGGGGCCAGCCCCTTTTGTGTTTCTGCCCTTCCTACCAATCTCCATGTGGCTTCTCCATTATATCCTTAGTTATAGGACTTCTGTTCAGCGAGTCTTAGGATGGTTCTCCAGGCTGATCGTTCCATAATTTAGTTGTAATGTTGGTGTGGTCATGGGAGGAGGTGAGTACAGCCTAGATGTTTATGTGAGAAAAAAAACTTAGTCATTTCACCTATTCTGTCGCTTACAACCAGACGTTACTCTAATTAATACATTTCACCTCAAAAATAATGAGAACTCAGCCTGTCCAGTCAGTATATTGTGGATAAAATCCATCATTAAAAGAAGGATGGTCTCCCAGAGCAGAAGCTGGAAAATGTACCCTGCTTACAGCTGACTGGACTGGTGCTCTCTCTTTAAAGAAGAAGCATTGTTTGGGCAACATGGATAAAATGAGAATCAGAAGAGCGAAACTGGGGTGTGACCAACCAACAATGAACCAAAGAGAGAGGTGGCCAGGTTCTGATTTTACTTGAACTGTCTGGACCCTGTGCCTCAGGATCATATCCCCACTTGGCTATGCTGAGGACATTCCTACCACCTTCCACAGAAGTGTTCCGCTTTGGTCTATTCTAGTCCAGTGAGCCAGGGGACCCACTGACCGTATTCCTTCTGGCCCACAATACAGCCTCAAATATGGGCAGCTTTTGTTGCCCTAGACTTGCTCAGGACTCTCCACCGACTCCCCCAGAGAGGGTTCTTAAAACTTGCAGGAGGGCAGAATCCGGTCCATGCTCTTCATTTACGAATACCAGCCTGACCATTACGGATGCACCTCGCTTTATACATGCTCCTCAGTTCTTCGAAACCAAAAATGCTATTACTTAACCCTGGCCGGTTTGGCTCAGTAATTAGAGCATTGGTATGTGGACTCAAGGGTCACGGGTTCAATTCTGGGTCAAGGACATGTACTTTGGTTGCAGGTTCCTGAGACGCAGTTGGAGCGCGTGCAGGAGGCAACCAATCAATGTGTCTCTTTCACGTTGATGTTTCTCTCTCTCTCTCCCTCCCCTCCTCCTCCCTCACTTCTACCCTTTCGATAAATCAATGGAAAAAAATTTCTTCAGGTGAGGATTTAAAAAAAAAACACCTGTATTACTCATATCTACATCTCTTAAAACTGAAAAGTGGGGCAATGAATAAGATGAAAGTGAGGACAGCAGTTTCCTCCTGGCAGGGGTGAATGGGAAGGGGAAAGATGCATCTATAGAGAATTGCATGAAGGTCTATAGTCGGGGCAACTTTTCTTCTTAACCTAGGTGGTGGACACAATTATTATTATTAAAACTGCACATATACATTTTATACCCTCTTCTGTATGAAGGATATAATCACAATAATAGATACACATTAGAACTCCCTATTCTTGAGTTATCTTCAAAGTTATAAAAACAATATGTAGTGCAAAAGTCAATTATATCAGTTAATGTTAAACTAATCCTTGATCATCAAATTAAGAAAATGGACATTCTTGCTTCAGGAAGCCCAGCCTGAAAAAGGATTAAAAGCCTGGAAGGCCAATGGGAGTCAGCTGCCTGGGGTGTCCGTCAGAGTAAGGCTAATTATGATCCCCAAAGAAACACCCTAGCTGTCGTGATCCCAGCAGAAAACAGATGGCACACTCAACGTGCTCAGAGTGGGTCATTTGAGAAGCGTGTGATAAAGGGACTATTTACAAAGATGCCAGCAAAGTTTGGGGAAAACTGTCAGTGATGATACCACACTAGGGTTGGTAACCAAGGTAGGTCAGGGAGGGTGTCAGCACCCCTGGGGCCAAAAGGTGAGGAAAGGGAGTACTTACTGTGTTTCATTCGGGGACAGAGCTAACTGATGGAAGTGGTGCTTCACTGAGCTTCCCAGAGAAGCACAGCCAGCCTGACATGACCTGGCAGTGAGGGGACCTGGAGAGTAAATGCCCAAACTACCCTCCTCTAAGATCTTGTTAAGGTTCCCTACTGGCCAAACCCAACAGAAAGGAAGTCATAGGACAAGAGAGCCCAGTGATGTGATCCATATAAGACACTCATTTGGGGGACAGGGAAGACCAGAGAAAGGTGGAAAGAATATCTGGAGAGGCATATAAAAGATATCCAGAACAATGACTTTTGTTTGTGTGTGAAGAAATGAGGTTGAACCTGCAAACTCAAGTAGCTCAGTGAACCCAAAGGAGCTAACACAAGAACCTATAAGCCCAGATATATCGTAATTAAGCTGCTAAAGACTAAAGAAAAAAATCTTGAAAACAGCTAAATAAAAATGACCCATTGCCCATGGAGAAGAGTGATCCAAATTAGAAACTCTATGGCAAAGGAAGCAGCAGAATGGTGTGCGTTTTTAGTTGTTAAGTATAGGCACCATGTTGTACAGCAACATTTCGGCATGACTAAAAAGGGAGTACTAGCACAGGGAGCGTTTTGAAGGTAATGATACTGTTCTTCATCCTGATCATGGTGTTGGTTACATGACTCAATATATGTATTAAATCTTACAGAACTGTACACAGGAGAGGAAAATGTCAGTTTTACTATAATGATAATGTATACCAAGATAGTGATGAAGAGATGAATTTGAGGTTATTTTCCTATCTCTATGTCAGTATCTCAAAGTCATCTCTAGGTTTTCATATTCACTTTCCCCATAGAAAACAGGAACCTGCGGCTTTAGCTGTATTTTCAAATAATCAAATAGATTTTGAATTTTTAAAAAATGGTAGAGTGGCATGACATCTCATTTCCCACAGAAGAGAAAAGCAAAGACCTAGGACTCTGAGGCTGCTGGGAAAGAGGAGGGTCACTCAGGGAGACAGAGCCCAGAGGGGCTCAGGGAGAGGGTTGTGAAGGGTCTGGCAGAGGGAATTGGGTCTCTAACAGACTCATATCCACCAGATGCAATCAAAAAAGGAGATCGCCAGATTCTGACAATAAAAGACCACTTCTGAGCAGCAGGGTAAACTGACTTGACATTCATTTATCTGAACGAAAAATGAAAAGAATTTACATCCAGTTGGGCCATAAAATGACTGACTTAGGTGATCGTGGTTTTGACAATAAGTTTAAGGCCATGGAGGCTATCATTTTGGCGCAAGGACTCAGTTTTAAAGAGAAGGCTGAAGTTGAACCATTTGACCATATTAAAGGCTATAACCTAATGTGTGATCTTCTACACATCCAACTAGCACCAAACAATGGTACCCGTGGTAGTTTAAACCATTTTCTGAAGGTGCCTTTTCATGAGCCATCCCATGCAGAAGTGTCCAAGTTTTCAGTTTGTGGCTTTACTGTTCCATCGGCCACACATACTCTAGATTGTTTATGCACTGAGCTACCAGAAAATCCTAATGTAGAACAGGGGAATCAAATGCCAAATCTCCCTCACGATGAAATGACAGCGACAGAGAAACTAAACTTGCCATGTGGGAGGCCCAGGGTTCTGCAGAAGAACAAGGAACACTGTCTCCTTTATCACAGGGAATATGTCAGTGGAGTTGGAAAAGCTACCAAGATGCTCATGTGGAGCTCATATACAGTCCCCAAACCAGGAGATACTTCACCTCTTCCTCCCATTGTCCCAGACTGTCTGAGGGCTGATTCAGGGTTGCTCCTTCTGAGAGCAAATATGTTCCTTCTATTTATCACACAAGAATATCACCCACGGCTTCCTCTATCCTCCTGCATACAATAGCACTTCTGATAGTCAATAGAATGCTTTAATTTATAAGTAATTCGGTTCCTATGTATAAAGCATTCAAAAAAATATGGGATTACTTCCACAATGTTCTTCTCCTAGAACATGCCATGGAAAGAAATGGAGTAAATGTCATTAGTAGACTAGTATATAATAAAAGGGTAATATGCAAATCAACTGAACAGCAGAACTACCAGTCACTATGATGTGCACTGACCACCAGGGGGCAGATGCTCAATACAGGAGCTGCGCCCAGGTGGGCAGTGGGCTCCCACTGGGGAAGCATCACTTTGCCAGAAGCTGGGCTCATGCTTGGAGAGCGCAGCGGCAGTGGAGGGAGCTTCTCCCACCTCCATGGCAGCACTAAGGATGTCCGACTGCCAGCTTAGGCCTGCTCCCCCACAGACCTAAGCCATCAGTCGGACATCCCCTGAGAGTTCCTGGACTGTGAGAGGGCACAGGCCAGTTTGAGGGACCCCCTGCCCCCCCACCAGTGCATGAATTTTGTGCACCAGGCCTCTAGTTTGATTATAATTACGATGATCCTTTTGATGACCCAAGGGAAATTACAGAATATGTAGTTAACAGCAGTGTTCCCATTCCAACAAACTACTTTGTGGTGCTGACTAGGTTTGAAAATAAGAGTACACCCCTGACACCTGAAGTGACTGGACGTCCTATCCTTCATCATCCCTCACCAGCCTACCAGTGTGGAGAGCTGTCCTGCACATACCAGTAAACCAGAAACGGTTTGAATTGAAGAAAGATTGAAAGCCCATGTTGCCCAAGTCCACAATGTGGAACTTCTCACTGAGCTACACTTTTATTAAGAAAAAAGCACAGCCTGTCTCTGAAAGTCTGCAATTAAAGACATATTTACCCACATTTGAAACCATTGTTTAACTAGATATATAAAACAATTTTGACAATATGTAAATGATTTTTCTTTTGAAGAATCATAAAATAAAGTTTTCTATTTTTCCTAAAAAAAAAAACTTAATGATTAACGAATTCAAAGACAGAATTGAAACAGATTGTATTTTATTTCAAATGCCTGATGCCACATCTGAATTCCCACTAATAAGCCATCTAGATGTGAGCAACATCGCCACCTAGTGGCTACAGTTTTCTTCAGGAGAAACTAGAAAAAAATTAAATTTTTCACACAATTCTTTGAAAATTATTAATGCACTAGAGGCCCGGCGCACAAAAATTTGTGTACTTGGTGGGGAGGGGAGGTCCCTCAGCCCGGCCTGTGCCCTCTCGCAGTCTGGGACCCCTCGGGAGATAACGACCTGCTGGCTTAGGCCTGCTCCCGGGTGGCAGAGGGCAGGCCCAATCCCTAGGTGCAGCCCCTGGTTGGGCTCAGAGCAGGGCTGATTGGGGAGTTGAGGCACCGCCCCCTGTCATGCACAGAGCAGGGCGGATCGGCTGGTTGTGATGCCACCCTCAGTCACGCTCAGGGTAGGGCCGATTGGGGGGTTGGGGCACCGCCCCCTGTCACACTCAAGGCAGGGTCGATGGGGAGGTTGCGGCGCCACCCCCTGTCATGCACAGAGCAGGGCCCATCAGGGGGGTTGGGGCTCTGTACCCTGTCACGCACAGAGCAGGGCTCATCAGGGGGTTGGGGAGCTCCCCCCAGTCACACACAGAGCAGGGCCGATCAGGGGGTTGAGGAGCTCCCCCCTGTCACTCACAGAGTAGGGCCGATAGGGGAGTTGGGGCACTGCCCCCTGTCACACACAGAGCAGGGCCGATCAGGGGTTGGGGCGCCGCCACTGTCACACTCAGGGCAGGGCTAATGGGGAGGTTATGGCTCTACCCTGTCACACACAGAGCAGGGCCCGTGGGGGGGGGGAGGGTTGGGGCGCCGCACCCTGTCACACACAGAGCTGCAGGGAGATCAGGAGGTTGGGGAGCTCCCCCCTATCAGGCACAGAGCAGGGCTGGCTGATCAGGGGGTTGGGGCGCCTTCCCCTGTCACGAACAGAGCAGGGCCGATAGGGAGGTTGTGGCCCCGCCCCCTGTCACACACAGAGCCTCAGGGCGATCAGGGGGTTTGGGCGCTGCCCCCTGTCACACTGATCCCAGTGCTGGGAGGCCTCTCGGCTCCGCCGATCCCGGTGCTGGGAGGCATATTACCCTTTTACTATATAGGATAGAGGCCTGGTGCATGGGTGGGGGCCAGCTGGTTTGCCCTGATGGGTGTCCTGGATCAGGGTGGGGGTCCCCACTGGGGTGCCCGGCCAGTCTGGGTGAAGGGCTGAAGGCTGTTTTCAGGCTGGCGGGTGACTGAAGCTCCCAACCGCTCCTTTTTTTTTTTATTATTCTGGGCCAGCTTTAGCTCTGGCTCCAGCTCTGAGGCCTCGGCTGCTGAAAGCAGGTATCTGGTTTGTTTGGGTTCTATAATCGAAACACTGTTTCAACTCCAGCTCTGAGATCCCGGCTGGCTGAAAGCAGGTTTCTGCGGTTTTGTTTAGCTTCTATATTTGTAACAATGTTTCAAACTGCAAGCTCAGAGGCCAGCAGCGGCAGGCGGGGAAAGTTGGTTTCCTCCGTCACTGAAGCAAGCAAGCCTCATGTTCGCTTCAAGCTGCCTGGCTGCTGGCCGCCATCTTGGCTGGCAGTTAATTTGCATATCGCCCTGATTAGCCAATGGGAAGGGTAGCGGAGGTACAGCTAATTACCATGTTTCTCTTTTATTAGATAGGATTACTAAACAAATATCTACTAATATCTCCCATGTCTCAGACACTGTGGGTACCCCAGCCCACCTGCTCTGTTTGAGCCAATTGGTTAGAATCATGCTATTTCATCCCCCCAAATCTCAGAATTAGAAGGTAGCTGGGGAGTTTCCTAATGCTCCACTGCCTCCAGCCCGTTTTCTCCCTGTCTCTTTCCAGGGACACACAATTTAGGAACCAGATATCCCAGTTCTGAACTGGAGTCGGCCCCTGCCACAGCCCACGTTACCTGAGCATCCATCGAGATGTTAGCTCCGTCCAGCCCCAAATGGCCTGTGAGACACAGGCCTGCTGATTCATTGGGAAGACACATACAAGAGCCACTTTGAAAAACATGTGTGAACTAGTCATACAGACATGTGGCTTACAGCTGCCCTATTGCATCCTAAAGTATGCACGCAGGTACAGAGTCACCAGCTCACATACAAAAAGGGTGGTAGAAACATTGTTCATAATCCCCCAAACAAGCCTAATTCCTGGAAACAAGCCTCTGGCAGAATGGACATAAATTGTTGCAAATTCCCAGAGTAGAAAACTACATTACATCACAACAAACTACTCACAACTAAATTGAGCAAAATATGCAAGACATGAAAACATACCTTCGGTAGGATTTTATTTATATACAATTCAAAACAGGCAAAACCTTTAGGGATGCATACATAGATGGCAAAACACTAGTTTAAGGAAATGCAAGTAAGTGATTTTCACATGAGCCATTACATGGGTCCCAGGACGAGTGAGAAAGAAAGGGGGGGTCATTATTAGGTAATTGGGGGTGCTTCTGGGACTATGAGCTACTTTTTGATTTGAAGATATATGTTTGTTTCATAATTGACCATGCAACCAAACTTGTATGTTTAATGTGCATTTGTATATATGTTATATTTTACAACTAAAAATAAAAGTAAAGAACTAAAAATTCTTTATACAAACCTTAATGACAGCAGGAATGCAAATTTCATTGAAGTGGTGCAGCGACCTGGGCAGGAGTTTACAGATTATAATCGGACTCAAACATTTGAAATATAACCCAAATCTAAGAGGGAAAGCTAAATGACCCCTCCTCTAAGTGGTAAAGTCCCTATTTTGGACTGTGAAGAGAGCTTAGGGTGCCCCGTTCTGTATCAGACCAGATGCAGGCACATCCCAACCAGGCACTCTAGCTGTTAGGAAGCCTCCGCAAACTGGGAACGCATTCCTGAAAACTGGAAAGCGCAATCTTAAAAGAAGGAATTCATATGCCAAGCAGCACTTTCAAGAAGAAAATAAAACCAACATTGGGGATACCCCTAGTTCCAGAAATGTTTAAAGCCGTAAATAATGGGAAATGCAGTAAAAGAAGCCGAGACTAGACATACGACTGGATGAAATAAAGAAATGTAATAGCTAGAGACACTACCAGGGTACAAACTCCCATTCCATTGCTCAATTCATAAAGGGTGACATGGTTTGAAGGCCTGGCAACAGACGAGAGGAATTTAGAAAGGTGGTGCTATATCCCCAAGGGTTGAGGGATATAGGTCTGTCCCTACCACACAGGAAAAGTCAGCCCCTGGCATAGTGCCTGTGCACAGTGGACAGGCATTCACATTTGCTGGGTGAATAGGAAGCCAGAGCAGAAGGTCTTCGAAGCCGAGCTACCGCAACAGGAGGTGGCGCTGTTAGCATTCTAGAGTAGGGAAGGCGGGGCTTAGCGCATCCTCGTAGCCAATAGACAATCTGCCTCTAACAGCCAATGAGGAGGGAGCTGTGCTCAGATCAACAGGGAGCGCACGCCCTGATGCGCACGCACCGGGCCTTGAACTCGGATTGGGGGACTGTCGGAGCCCCTAGACCAGTAGAGACGTGGCCTCTAAGGAACCCCCCTCTCCCCCCCCCGCCCTAGGCCGTCCCCACCCAGTGTCTTGATCCCCGCCTCCAAGGGCTGCCCCGGGAACCCCACCCCGCCCTTCCTGGAGCCCCCTGGGGCCAGCGTCCTCCCCTTTCCCCGCCTCCCGCTGCCGCTCAGCCCGCACTGCAGTATATGCGGCCACGCCCACCCCACCTACTGCGAGACCTGCCCCACGTGTGTCCACAACCCTTTCCCAAATAGGGGACGTTTCCTGGCACGGGAAGCACCCGTCCGACAGGTATACTCTGCGTGCTCTTTGTAACTGCCTGACCTCCCCAACTAGATGGCAAACCCTGAAGTCAGGGCTGGGTGGGGTGTGCCTGCATCTCCCTGCTGCTCACCTGAGGATGTCCCAGGAAGCAGGTCTCTTCAAACATTACCCAGCTCGACCTAACTCCTGAGGCAATGCCGGTTCCTTTACCGTTCGAATAGAACTAGGCTTTCCTGTCACTCCATTGCCTGGGAAGGAACACTTGCTGGATGGAAAGTGGCACAGAATTCCTCTGGGACCCCACATCCTTCAGATTAGCCTCGCCCACGAGTGGGTGTGCTGTTTTCTGCCTGAAGGCACCGGGGTTGGATTAGGGTGCTCAGAATAGAATTTGTGGAAACCAATTAGGTTCTGCCCTAGAAACTAGATTGATGAGTCTTCTTCCGACCAGAGCATGTGGCCAGACACGAAGGCAAAAGTAAGAGAGAAGTACTTAAAGTGGAGCCTTGAGTTTGCAGGAGACGGTACTCATTCATATGTGCATGAAAAGGGGCCAGTGCCAACCTGACAAGCTCAGGGAAGGCCTGCATGGTGGCCTTGCAAGCTCAGACCTACAAACCACAAAGGATGGTCTGAAATGTACACTTTTTTTTAATCTTTATTGTTGAGATTATTTACTGATGTCTGTTAGGTCGAAAGGGGGTCCAGGAGTTGATGCATGCCTCCACCAGGCAGATGGTGATGTAGATACTGGGCCCTTCCTAGAATCCTAACAGGCCAGTGCACCAGGTAAATGGTGACGCACATACCGGTCCCGCCCTGGAATTCCTAACAGGTCAGCTACCAGACAGATGACGACACCTGGAAACTGTGACGACCCCCGCGGCGGGAACTCCCACAGCTCATGCTCCCCCGCCCTCACTGAACAACTGTATAAAAAAAGCGGCCCCCTCCCTGTTGGCGTGGATCCACGTGCCCTGTCTTTGGGGTTCGTGGGTCACCCGGGGACGCAGAATAAAACCTCTCTTTCCTTCCTTTTCTGATCAACTCTTTATTCCTACGCTGCCTCCTGGGCCACCTAACCTAACAATGTCCACCTTTTCCCACCCCCCATTGCCCTCCTCTGTCGGTTCCCTCCCTGCCCCATGAAATTAAACTTTTTAACTAAAAGCAGCGTATAGCAGGTATGTCCTAGCCTAGAATCTTCCCTGACAAAGATAAATCTTTACCTTAATTAAGTCTGTCTACCGTCTTATGCACCTACAATAACATTCCTTTGGAATGTCAGGTAACTCCCCTTCCTCTAGACCCCTCAAGGCACAACCAATGCACCAGGGTGGAGACCACAAATCCTCTCATTATTATTGTTACCATGTTAATTGTCATAGTTTTCATCCAATTCCAGAGGTTCCCCCTACCCTTTGCTTTCTCCCGTCTCCCTAATCTATCACCAATGGATTTCAAGTAACCCATTTGCATCTTCCCTTTTAATTGAAATGTATAAAATTAAGTGGGAAAATGCCATTCTCTGGAGCATTATCTCAATCGGTTTAGATTTTGCTTCCCGGTAATTGTGATCAGCGTGCCCCAAATAAACTCACAAAAATTCTTTACAGGTTTGAATGTTTCTTACGTTGACACCTGACCACCGAGGGGAAGCACAGCCAGGACCTTGCTTCACTGGGCAGGTGTCAGAGCCTCATGGCACACACAAAAAAACACCTTTCTGCCCAGCCAACATGGCTCAGTGGTTGTGTGTCGACTTATGAACCAGGAGGTCAGGGTTCGATTCCCAATCAGGGCACATGCCTGAGTTGTGGGCTTGATCCCCAGTGTGGGCTGTGCAGGAGGCAGTCGATCAACTATTCTCTCTCATCATTGATATTTCTTTTTTATTTTTTTTAGGGTTGGCAGAGCCCATTGAGACTTTATTTTGGAAAAAGAACACTTGATTTGGCTTTAGTTGGGGGCACGGGAAAGAGGCAGTCCCCCTCCCCAAGGGTGAGCCGAGGACTGGGGCTGAGCCTCAAGCGGGGCTTCCCGAGCCCACAGCTTGGAGGACAGGAGTGCCTGCAGTCATCATTCACTTGGGGAGGACATCAGATGATTCAGACACCAGCTTCCCATCTCGGGTCTCAATCTTCTTCACAACCACCGTGTTGGAGGAGCTGGTGCGGCTGAAGGAGCCAGAGCTCCCGCCCAGGCCGTAGTTGAGGTTCCCATAAGATGGGGACATCAGCCCACCTGAATAGCCGCTGGTGGTCTTGGTGTGGATACTCATGTTCTGCATGCCAGATTCCAGCCGGTTCTCCTCGCCCTCCAGCAGCTTGCGGTAGGTGGCGATCTCCACGTCCAGGGCCAGCTTGACGTTCATGAGCTCCTGGTAATCACGCATCTGCTAGGCCATGTCCTGCTTGGCGTTTCTCAGAGTGGCCTCCAGCTCAGCCACCTTGGACTGAGCATCCTTGGTGGCCAGCTCCCCACGCTGCTCAGCATCAGCGATGGCAGCTTCCAGGAAAGCCCTCTGGCTTTTGAGACCCTCAATCTCAGCCTGGATTCGGCTGATGTTCCGGTTCATCTCAGAAATCTCAGTCTTCGTGCGACGCAGGTCATCCCCGTGCTTCCCAGCCAACATCTGCAGCTCCTCATACTTGATCTGGTACATGGTCTTAGCCTCAGCCCGGCTGCGGTTGGCAATGTCCTCATACTGGGCCTTGACCTCAGCGATGATGCTATCAAGATCCAGAGAGCGGTTGTTGTCCATGGACAGCACCACAGATGTGTCGGAGATCTGGGACTGCAGTTCACGAATCTCCTCTTCATACAGCTGCCTGTGGAAGTTGATCTCATCGGTCAGCCCTTCCAGGCGGGACTCCAGCTCTACCTTGTTCATGTAAGCTTCATCCACATCGTTCTTGATGAGGACAAATTCATTCTCCATCTCTGTGCGCTTGTTGATCTCGTCCTCGTACTTATTCTTCAAGTCCTCCACCAGTCCCTGCATGTTGCCAAACTCTGCTTCCAGCCTCAGTTTCTCCTGACCCAGCGTGTCCAGCTGCCGCCGAAGGGTGTTGATGTAGCTCTCGAACATGCTGTCCATGTTGCTGCGAGTCATCTTCTGCTGCTGCAGGAGGCCCCATTTGGTCTCCAGAAACTTATTCTGCTGCTCCAGGCTCCGCACCTTATCGATGAAGAAAGCAAACTTGTTGTTGAGGGTCTTAATCTGCTCCTTCTCCTGGTTGCGCACAGCCTGGATGTTGGGGTCCACCTCCAGCTTCAGGGGGCTCAGCAGGCTCTGGTTCACTTGGACAGCTGTGATGCTCCCCATGCCCCCAGCTCCGCCGTAACCCCCAGCCAGACTCATGCCGGTACCCAGGCCACCTCGATAGCTGCTGCCCACACGGGAAAAGGACAAGGAGCTGATGTGAGTGCCCGGTGCACTGGAGTACGAGCGGCTGCTGAAGGCCCGGGGTCCAGAGGTAGACACCTTGTAGGTCTTCTTGGTCACCTTTGTAGACATGGTGGAGGCTGGAGTGCAGGTGAGAAGACTGAATCTGACGGAGATTCAAGAAGAAACCAAAGAAGCTGCTTCTCATCATTGATATTTCTATCCCTCTCTCCCTCTCCCTTCCTCTCTGAAATCATTAAAAATGTATTCTTTTTTAAAGCCTTTTCTACCCTGAGTGCTCATAAATCTCCAAAGCCAGGGAGGCCACTGGCTCATTCGTTCCTACAATTCTAGAATCCTCTCATTGTGTCCAAAGCAAAGGCAGCCTGCTAAGGGACCTGCATGACCATGCTGGGCAGAGGCCATTGTGCTGGTGACAAGTAAGTCAGCACCATCCCTTGGGGGAACCCGCTGGGACTCCAACCCAATCTCGTGAGCAAGGAAACTTCTGTGCAGAAGCTCCCAGCATCCCTTCCAGCATCCCTTCCAGTGCCCTGCCAAACCCAGCTGGTGAGCAGCCCTCGGGCTGCCCTCTCTCTGAGACAGCCTCACTCCAAATGGGGACTGGGAGCTTAAAGAAGAGGCCTCCTATGTGTGGAACCTGGTTTATCCTGGACAGAATCCATAGCTTAAAATCAGAGATTAAGCACCTCTTTCGGTGCAAAAAATGTTGCATCCTTACCAAAGAGCTAATATTTTAGACTTGGGCCCTGCCTTCTAGGATGTTACTATGTCACTGAGATGGTAAAAGATATACTCAAAGTCTAATATGTGGACAAAGAGGGGCCACATGCTGCCGTAACGTACCACGTGAATCACAGAAGGACGCCTCAAGAAGTCGAATTAAAAAGTCACATTTATTGCAATCCGGGACTATGAGCGGCCATTTCCCAAATCTCATAGTGATAAGATGGCCGCAACACCAGATTTATATAGGCAAAGATCACAAAGGTATTGATTACATCCCAGGCTTTGGACTGAGGAACCTGGTTTGCAAAAAAGCAGTTTACAGAAGCAGAGCAGCATGTTATCTAAATCACAGTTTTGGGTCTCCGGATCACTGAGTTGACAGAAACACATTATCTAGAGCCCTCAGGTCTGGAATGAGGAACCTGGTTTGCAAAAAAGCAGTTTACAGAAGCAGAGCAGCATGTTATCTAAATCACAGTTTCGGGTCTCCAGCACACTGAGTCAATAGGGACACGTTAACTGGAGCCCTCTGACCTTGGGATAATTGTGCTGTCCTTCCCAGGTAAAGGAAAGTGTGCTTTCTAAGATCAGTATGACCACAACCAATGGGATTTCACATTACAATCAATAGGGTATTTAATCAAATGGGGTGATTTATATAATTCAGAAAACTGAAATAACTTTTCTATTGTTAAACAAAGCAAATAAGCACAGAGGTCAAACAGCAGGGTTAAAGTTAAACTATAGTTTCTACCTGAGATGATTGCTACCATACTTCAGTGCTAGCCTGACTAGCTCAGGGAAGGCCTGCATGGTGGCTTCATGTAACTAACTCACTTTCCTCTTCTCTTTTAATTTTAATGTATAAAATAAGGTGCAAAACTGCCATTCTCTGGAGAATTATCTCAATCAGTTGAGATTTGGCTTCCTGGCAATTGTCAATGTTATGGGTTGGCTCAACGAGATAGACCACTGACTCAGAATTTAAATTTAAGAGCCTTTTATTAAGCTGGCCAGCTGGCCACAGCACCTATCTCCCCCTCTGGGAGATTCGGAGCATGTGGCCGAGATCAAGGGTGCAGCATGATCCTTTATAGCACAACAGTGTTACCTTAGAAGTTCATAGAAAGTTCATAAGCACAAAGGGGGGGTAAACAGAGTCACACCTGGCTGGAGCATATCATAACACATTGTTTTTCTAAGACAATTTAGCAATTTTTCTTCCATGGTTCCTAACCCTGACACAATCCTCCATACGTCAGTCCCCCCTCCCAGCACATTCTGTAACATTCTGTAACCCTTCCATGCCGCAGTCCCTCACCCTAGCACAGTCAACAGTTTAGCTCAAATAAACTCATAAAAATTCTCTAGAGGTTTGAATGTTTCTCACGCTGGCAAATATTTGAAGATGTTTTCATAGATACGTATACGCAAAGGTGTGGGCACCTTCTACTAGCATAGTGGGCCTTTTTCTCATGCACCATCCTGTGTTGTAATGTACCCCTCGGGCCTTGGGATAATTGTGCTGTCCTTCCCAGGTACAGAAGAATGTGCTTTCTAAGACCAGTATGACCACAACCAATGGGATATTCACATTACAATCAATAGGGTATTTAATCAAATGGGATGATTTATGTAATTCAGAAAATCAAAATAACATTTCTATTATTTTAGCAAGCAAATACGTACAGAAACCAAACAGCAGGTTTAAAGTTAAACTATAGTTTCTACCTGAGATGACTGCTTCCATACTTCATTCCCCACTGGTTTTATGTACATGAGTCAAATCTTGGACTCATCCTTATTAGTTTTGGGGATTGTACTGCCCCCTACCTACAAGTAGTTTGACCTAATTAATTTTTTCTAAACTGCCAGCTGGGCACATTTAGTTTTCTATTTACTCACCCCACTTCTTTTAGGGGCATTCTCTATTCTGTTCCTGTTCTCCTGTCCCCTAGCACATCTATCCCCACTTGGCTCTGGACTTTCTCACTGGCTAGTAAAAATGTTCTTACAGTTACCAAGTGCTCTAGTGCCAGGGTCCCCATCAGTACTGTCCTCACTGAAGCCCAATTCCCCTCCTGCGGGCGTTGAGCCTCCTCCTGGCCTGCGTGGAGCCCAGGCTAGGGATCTCACGGGTGAAGCCGCTGGCTGCCAGGATCAAGGCCGTTTTCTGGTGCAGAATCTGGGAGTGGTGTAGTCAGGTCTGGATGCCATCAACCTTAACAGCCGTGGGCATGCTTAGGGCAACAGTGTATAGTCCCTTCCAAGTTAGGGTGAGTCCTTGGGTAGGGAACTTCTTGACCCACACCGAGTCCCCAGGCTGAAAGGGATGTACAGGGTCCGAGGTGGCACTGGCAGGGCGTCTTGAACAAGCTATGGGTGGCTATGGGTGGCTCTCTGGGTATACTGCAGGGCCTGCAAGGACTTGAGCAAGGAATGGTTATGACTTTTAGCATTTAATTCCTCCCCTAACTTTGGGTAGGATCGGGGGAAGTCTACCAAACATGATTTCAAAAGGAGAGAACCCCTCCCGGTTGGGGATACACCTGGCCTGTAAGTAGGCAAAGGGCAGGAGTTTGGTCCAGTTTTCACCGGTTTCTGGGATAAATTTAGTTAAAGTCCTTTTAGAGTCCTGTTTATACCTGCCTTGAATCTGTGGCTGGTATGCACAATGGAGTTTCCAATTTATGCCTAAGACTTGACCTATACTTTGAGATACCTTGCCTACAAAGGCAGGGCTGTTATCTGATTCTATGACTGCTGGTAGCCCAAATCTAGATATAATTTCCTGGAGTAATTTCCTGACCATTATAGAGACAGTTTTGTCCTGGTGGGATAGGCATCAACCCATCCTGAGAAGGAGTCTATACTTATACCTCCCAATGCTCTCCTGGGGAGTTTCACTGGGCCCAAATTCCCAGGGGGACCCCCCTACCTTGCATTTACCTGTGACCTGCCTCACAAAAGTTCAGAAGTCTTGGTGATGCCTATGTGGGTAGCGTGGTGTAACGGAGCAACTAAAGTCCGACCTAGAGCCTCTGGGACCAACAGTCTGCCATCTGGTAGAGTCCACCACCCATTTGGTCCTCTGGTAGCTTGCTTCTATCCTGCCAATTCCTCCTCTTGTAAAGGCCCCACTGGTTTTGGGGCGGCTTCCTTGGCTGCTTGGTCTGCAACTCGGTTTCCTTGGGCGGTCTAGGGTGACTACCACTGCCCACTGTATACCAGATTTCATCCTGAACATAACTGCTCCCATCTTGTACATAACAGTACCTTGTCTGGTGATGACAGCGGGACATCTGTCAAATCTGGGCGAGCCGTTTATACTGCGTCTGTTACCTCTATGTAGTCATGGATGGGCTCCTCCAGATCATCATCTGGGAGCAGGCTGGCAGGGTTGATGGCCAGTGTCTTATGGAATCGGATGTGGAGCTGGTCCAGGAGAAGAGCTTGGTACTGGGTGACCTTGGCATTTGACATCCATCTCTCCGGAGCACCTCAAAGGAAGGCTCACTCACGTAGAGGTGGAAGGGCTTTGTGACGTCTGGCAAGGCAAGGGCAGGTGCTGAGAGGAGAGCCTTCTTTAGCTTCTCAAAGGCCCGTTGTTCCACTTTGGTCCAGTTTAGCAATCTCTGCGAACCCCAGTATCCACAGGCGGCAGTAACCAATTGCCCCTAAGAATTCCCGAACCTGCTTCTTGGTTGTAGGCATGGGGATCTGTAAGATTGCCTCTATTCAACTGAGGGAGAGGGTCCGTCTGCCTTTGCTAATGTCGTTCCCCAGTTATGTGACATCAGAGGAGCACAGCTGTGCCTTCTTGGCTGACACCTGGTAGCCTAATGCTTGTAAGGTGCCTAACAGGCCCTCAGGGGCTTGTCGGCAATTTTCCTCAGTATCTGCTGCCAGCAGAAGATCATCTACATACTGGAGTAGGGTACATTCTGGATGCTCCTGTCTAAAGGCAAGTAGGTTTGAGCTCAAGGTTTCACCAAAAAGGGTGGGAGAGTTTTTGAAACCTTGAGGCAGTCTAGTCCAGGTTCATTGTCCTGAGAATCCACCCTCTAGGTCATTCCACTCGAATGCAAAGATGGCAATTCCCTTCTTTGCTTCTAAACTCAGGGGGTATTGCCTTACCCGAGCTGGAGTGACGGTGGCTTGCAATTGGACTACTACAGGAGCTTGATGACTTGCTAACCCCGGCGGGGGGAGGGGGGGTGTTTTCTGCCCAAACCACGGGAAAGAGATGTTGTAATTTCCCCAAGTAAGCAGAGTCACCTTGGCCCTTTCCTGCAAGAGATATTCATCTGAGAGAGGACAGGTTAGAAGAATACAGACAGGGGACGATGGGTCCGGGCTTGGTTTCCTTGGATCCACGGTGAAGTGTGCTCCATCCCCCTCAAAGGATATGGTGGCTTGTAGTTTCTGTAAGAGATCACGTCCACGTAAGGGGTACTGGCATTCCGGCATGACCAAAAATGAATGTGTTACCGTGTTCTTTCCGAGGTCCACAGTCCTCTTTGATGTCCAAGGAAAAAGGCAGTTTGTCTGGTGGCTCCCTGGACCGATGTCTTCTTAGATGTTACGGGTCCCATTGGCTCTGTCAAGACTGAATAGGCTGCCCCAGAATACACCAGGAAACTAACTGGGGGTCCTATTTATAAAAATTATTATTCTGGGTTCTAAGGGGTTCAAGGAAAAGGAGTCCTGGCCCTATTAGTCCCCTTCCCTGAGTGTAAATCCTCCAGCTTGGTTTTTCCCCTCAGCCTTCCACTTTTCTTTATTAACCTACCAGGATATTCTCTCTTCCAGTGCCCCTACTTCCTACAATAGGCATACTAATTCCCTTCCTAGTTTCCTGCCAGCCTTTTCTTTTCTTTAGTCCTATTTCTCCTCCAGGGTGTCCCTATTGTTAAAGACTTTCTAAGCTACCTCTACCAGCTGTGACCGATCCATTCCTTCAAATCCTTCTAATTTTTGGAGTTTCTTTTTCTAGCTGCTGCCTTTTAAGCCCCGACCCACCCCCCACCCAAACCCCCAACAGAACACGGTGAAAAGTGTCCAAGGAGGCCTTGTCCCCGGGGGTTTTTTGGTCTCATTGGGGCACAGGGAGGCACAAGGAGGCACAGGGAAATTTCCCTCCTTGCCACCGCAGCCAACTACAGGATGAGAGGCAATTACAACCTGGTGAGCAAAGGGCGAGGGAGATTTTAGCCAGATAGGTGGAGGCAGGGAGCTCAGCGCAGGTCCCCAGGTGACTAGTGAAGGTGCTCCGCCACGGGAGAAAGGCATTTTCATCTGGCAGTCCTTTTCTCCCTGCTCCCCCTGGGAAAAAAGGACTTGCCTCCAGCCAGCGGCCCTTACGCTGGCCAGGGGAAGTACGCCCTGCAATCAGACTCCCTGACCTCTCCAGAAAGCCCCTTTGTTTGAGTGTGTTTCCATTAAAAAGTACTGGTTTTAAAAACTAATAACCAAATGGTAACAAGTACTTTTACAGTCTTGGGATCTTGAGCAGATAACAGGAACACCACCCAAGTCCCCTGATGGGGGCCTGACAAGAACAGATGTGGGGGCCTTTGGCTGGGGGGTATAAAGTCTCCATTCTTCCTCCCTTGGCACTGCTAAGGACAGGATAATTGGGGAGGTCTCTTCACCTAGGGCCTAGGCAAAGCTGTGCTGAGCCATCTGGGGCAAAAGTGGTTTCTGCTCCCATTTTGGCTAAAAGGTCTCTGCCCATTAGAGGGACTGGGCCATCTGGAAAATACAGTTATTCATGAACCACCTGGTGGCCGCCTAACTGACATCGGCGGGGGCGGCAGAATGGTCTGCAGCTGTGGTCCCTGGTAGCTCCAATAATGTTGACTTCCTGTCCTGAGAGGGGAGCTACCTTCTGAGTAACTACCGAGTGCTCTGCCCCTGTATCAACCATAAAGTTCACAGTCTGGCCCCCGATTTTCATTTTAACCATCGGCTCTTGGGGGCCCAGTTGGAAAGAGCCCAGTCTGTCCTAGTCAGAGTCAGCTGTTGCCAGTCCGATGAGGTCTGCCTCAGGCGGCTCTGGCCAATAGCGGCTGGGTGGTTTGGATGGCCTTGCCAGCTTCTTCTGGCCTGCTCCTGCCCTGCCTGCCTCTTCACTCCTGCTACTAAACCTTTCTCTGTCCCTTCTTACACACACAGAACCGGACCCAACGCGGCAAGGTTTGAGCAATTTTAAAATTCCTTAACATACATTCTAAGACAGTCAAGTTTGAGGAGGAGCTATAACCCATGTTGCAGGGAGGGACCGGGTTGCCTCCTCTTTAAAAAATACCTGAATAAAAGAACTAATCAAAATAAGGCTTGGGCTCTTCCTTTCCGTCTGGCCGCAGCCATCAGGTAGACCAAGGTGGGCGCTTACAAGTACATTCAGGAGCTGTGGAGGAAGAAGCAGTCGGATATCTCAGCGTGCGCTGCTGGCAGTACCGTCAGCTCTCGGCGCTCCACAGGGCGCCCCGCCCCACCCGGCCGGACGAAGCGTGCAGGCTGGGGGCCGAGCAAGGTTATGTCATATATCGGATTCGTGTGCGCCGCGGTGGCCGCAAGCGCCCTGTTTCTAAGGGTGCGACCTACAGCCAGCCTGTCCATCACGGCGTTAACCAGCTGAAGTTTGCGCGAAGTCTTCAGTCTGCCCGAGGAGCGAGCTGGACGCCACTGTGGGGTCTGAGAGTCCTGAATTCTTACTGGGTTGGTGAAGATTCCACGTACAAATTCTTTGAGGTTATTCTCATTGATCCATTTCATAAAGCTATCAGAAGAAATCCTGACACCCAGTGGATCACCAAACCAGCCCACAAGCACAGGGAGATGCGAGGGCTGATATCTGCTGCTGCAAGAGCCGTGGCCTTGGGAAGGGCCACAAGTTCCACCACACTATTGGTAGTTCTCGCCGTGCAGCTTGGAGAAGGAGCAATACTCTCCAGCTCCACCATTACCGCTAATATAAGTAATGTTTGTAAAATCCTTACCTAATAAACAATTTAGGACAGTCAAAAAAATAAATAAATAAATAAATAAATAAATAAATAAATAAATAAATAAATAAATAAGGCTTATTTTCTAACTTCATTTGTCCTTGGGTGTGGACAGCAAATGACACTAATCAGATTGACATAAACTATTTAAACTTTGTTTAGGGAGGCAAATGCAAATCATTTACTCCCAAGTGTCCTTGGTTTAAGGAAGATAGGATTTCTGCTCAGTTTTCCTATTCTACTTGTCCCAGCTTACTGTCCTATCATCCATCCAACTTTCTTTCAACATTTCTCTTTTCCTTCGCATCACATACACAACCTTCAAAAATTTCACACTTTCAAATTAGCCTTCAAACCTTCTTTCTATGTTCTTCAAAAATGCATAACCATGCCTCAGACCTTCCATTAAGTATTTCTTTATCTTTACCTTCCTCCATTACACCAAAGCCATACTTTCCAGTTAGTTAGAACTCTTAGCCTTAATTTTTAGGTGACATGTAAATAATTAACATTCCTCAGATTAGCAATACACTCATATTTTTTAAGAGACACAAACAGAAATTTCACTAGCTAAACAATTTTAGACAACAAAGACACATATTTAAACAATACAGACAGATAACACTCCCCATTAAAAACTTTGAATCACCACGGAAATTCAGGAGATGTTCAGAAGGTTGTTTTTTTTTTAAGAAAACAAAACAAAACAGAAACAAACATAAAAACACTTTTACACCGGCGCACACCACATTTACACCACAAAATACCAACAAATCAGTTTCAATTGTGCAGAGATACAGAACAAGTCCCTGAACAGAGACAGTAGAAAACTGCCTAGGAACGCTTCTCTTCTACCTTTTTTTAAAAGACAGGCCAGACTCGAACCATGAGCCAGTCCAAGTTTTGACTTCCCTCCCGGAAGTCCCAGAGATGGTGAATACCGTCTAGAAGCCATTCCTCCAGATACAGGACAAGTCCTTTAGAGATCCTTGATAACCTAGATCAGTAATCCATTCATCTAATCCTTCAATAGAATAAGAGGCTGGATGAAACCACTCAACGTCCTCCAAGAGGATTTCAGTGAAATGACAAAAAGGTACATAAAGCTCACAAACAAAACCAAAAAACCAAAGCCAAGAGTAGCCCCTGACGTCTCAGGGGTACTCCAAGGATGGAGAAGTTATGGCTGCGACCAGCCATCCTCGAAATCCACCAGTGACTGGTCAAAAAGCCAAAACTCACCTCTAGAGGATTTCTCAGGTGACTCCGAGGAATTTTTTTAGGGACAGGCCAACGTCCGCTGTCCGCTAGCTGGATCTGAAGGGGAGTTCTCCGGGGCCCTGAAACTTCTCAGGGTGCACACCCCCTAGAGACCCTTCAGCCTCCATGACCGGCCCAGGGGAGGTTCGACCTCCCTTTGTGTGCTAAACAGCACCCCTAGGGGGCTGCATCTGGCTGGGGTCTCCAAATGTTGTAATGTACCCCGCGAATCACACAAGGATGCCTCAAGAAGTTAAATTAAAGAGTCACATTTATTGCAAATCCTGCACTATGAGGGGGCATTTCGCTATCCCAGATCTCATAGTGCCCTCCCCAGCCCCAACACCAGATTTATAGGCAAAGATCACAAAGGTATTGATTACATCCCAGGCTTTGGACTGAGGAACCTGGTTTGCAAAAAAGCAGTTTACAGAAGCAGAAGCAGCATGTTATCTACATTATAGTTTTGGGTCTCTGGATCACTAAGTTGACAGAAACACATTATCTAGAGCCCTCGGGTCTTGGGACCACTGAGTCAACAGGAACACATGATCTGGAGCCCTCGTCCTTGGGATAATTGTGCTGTCCTTCCCAGGTACAGAAGAATGTGCTTCTAAGACCAGTATGACCACAACCAATGGGGTATTCACATTACAATCAATAGGGTATTTAATCGAATGGGATGATTTATATAATTCAGAAAATCAAAATAACGTTTCTATTATTTTAGCAAGCAAATACGTACAGAAACCAAAGAGCAGGTTTAAAGTTAAACTATAATTTCTACCTGAGATGATTGCTACCATACTTCACCTGCACAGACACAGAGCTCCTTTCCAGAAACGGACTTTGAAGGGCTGCCTACAGCAATGAAGGGGACTCAGGACGCGCCTCTTGTAGAGGACACTGTCCACTCTCCCCTCACAGGGAAGCAGGATGGCTGCAGGATGGGGGCCAGAGAAACCCGGGTACAGACCCTGATTCTGCCACTGAAGCGCTGTGCTGCCGCGGGAACGGTGCCAATTGCACGGTCTTTAGGATTTCAGCAAGACCACATGCACAGGGTTCCTGGCACAGCAGTGCCTGGGCCTCCCTGAGTGGTCGGGTGCTGAAAAGGGCCCTCCTAAATGTAGAGAAGAGCTGACCAGTGGCCTCTGTTTATCCTTTAAGCGTCACCTCCTTTAGGTTCCCTGCCTGCAGGTTCACCTCCCTTTGACAAAAGCACAAGGCACAGCTCGCAGGGGTGGAAACTTGTAACACAAGACTGTACCCAGTCCTAGCAAACGAAACAGAACAGGGTGGAAGCTGCCATGTGGAGCCTGGTGCTGATGCCGCAGAATCGGGGCTCCGAAGCCCGCCTCCTGTTCTCTCAGCCCAGCCCCACCCGGGCCTAAGGTCTTGATTCTCCCTCTGGCTGTTATCTGAGCTGTTATCTGAGCTGCTCACCAGGGCCTCATCCTTCCCTCTACTGATGTGGATAATGTATGATGACATGTCTTCTCTTTCTTGCTATTTATGAAACCCCACAGCCTTTAGCAAAAAATAATGATGCTGCTGCTAATGAGGATGAGGATGAACAGCAGCGCCTACGCTGGAAGAGCAGCTCCCGGGCACAACTTCAGAGGTGTGGGTGCTCTTGCATTTCCTGGCGCTGGTTGCAGACAGCCCCAGGGCTTCCTGCCTTCTGGTGCCTGTTAGGTCGAAAGGGGGTCCAGGAGCTGATGCATGCCTCCGCCAGGCAGATGGTGATGTAGATACTAGGCCTTTCCTAGAATCCTAACAGGCCAGTGCACCAGGTAAATGGTGACGCACATACCGGTCCCGCCCTGGAATTCCTAACAGGTCAGCTACCAGACAGATGACAACACCTGGAAACCTTGACGACCCCCGCGGCGGGAACTCCCACAGCTCATGCTCCCCCGCCCTCACTGAACAGCTGTATAAAAAAAGCGGCCCCCTCCCTGTTGGCGTGGATCCACGTGCCCTGTCTTTGGGGTTCGTGGGTCACCCGGGGACGCAGAATAAAACCTCTCTTTCCTTCCTTTTCTGATCAACTCTCTTTATTTCCTATACCTCCTCCTGAGCCACTTAACCTAACAGTGCCTGATCATGCAAATGTCCCCAACCTCCCTCCAGACCTGGTTCTGTAAAAGTAAGTGGGCATTTGCTCTCAGAGAGACCAGCCCCAGTGCAGCAGTCTTTGGATACGGGGCACGGGGCACGGGGCATGGGACTGAAAGAGCCAACTGTAAACAAGGAAGAGGAGGTGGCAGGGCTGTGGCCAGAATCAGGCATCTGAGACTTTGGCCTCAATTACCTGTTACCTTTCTGCTGCTGCCTCCAATCTGCCTGTAGCCTCCTTCTGATCCCTAACCTAGGCCCCCCTGCAATTCAGCCTCACCCCTTAATGTTATCAACCCGTCTCTTCTACCTTCACTCTCTGCTTTGGGCTGGCCTGACTGCCCTCCACCCTGTCCCCTTGCCCTACCCCTCCTTGGCCTTCTAAAGTCAGGTCTAGACCTTGATTTTCTAAAGCCAGGACCAGCTACATCAATTGCAGAGCCCAGCATAAAATGATGATAATGTGCAGCCTCTTGTTCAGAAGTTAAGATCTTAAAGACAGTGATAATAGAGCATTAAACTGGGCCCTTCTGAATGCAGGGCCTGGTAGACCACTCAGGCCCTATGTCCAGCAGCCAAGCTAACCCACACTACTCTCAGCAGTCCTTGCCCTACGTGGCCTGTGATACCATAGAAAGACTCTTGATCACCCAATTTGATCACCCAATACCCCAGCTATGTAGCCATCTTACTAGGGACCTTAGCCATCTTACTAAGGGCTACATCAAACGACAAGGCTGTGCAGCAAAAGAAACAACAGTGCAAAGGCACCTTACAGAATGGGGGAAAATATTTGCAAATCATATATCTGATAAGGGGTTAATTATTGAAAACATGCAAAGAACTTAAACAACTCCATAACAAAGAGGCAGAGAAACTAGACAGACATTTAAACAGATTTTAAAATGGGCAGAGAAATTAAATAGACATTTTCCTAGAGAAGACATAGTACAAATGGCCAACAGGTATATGAAAAGGTGCTCAACATCAGGAATCATCAGGAAAATGCAAATCAAAACCACAATGAGATATCACCTCACATCTGTTAGAATGGCTATATCAAAAAGATAAGAGATAAGTGTTGATGGGAATGTGGAGAAAGGGGAACCTTCATGCACTGTTAATGGGAATGTAAATTAATGCAGCCACTATGGAAACAGTATGGAAGGTCCTTAAAAATTAAAAATAGAGCTACTTTATGAGCCAGCAATCTCACTTCTGAGTATATTTCCAAAGGAAATGAAAACAGGATCTCAAGGAGATTTCTGAATTTCCATGTTTATTGCAGCATTATTCACAATAGCCAAGGTATGGAAGCCTTAAATGTGGTATGTACATTGGAATATTATTCCGCCATGAGAAAGAAGGAAACCCTGCCATTTGCAACCACATAGCTGGACCTTCAGGGCATTATGCTAAGTGAAATAAGTCATACAGAGAAAGACAAATACTGTACAATATCACTTACATATGAAATTTAAAAAATAAAACTTGTAAGAAAGAGAGAGTAGAATGGTGGTTACCAGGGCTGGGGGGTTCTGGGAATAGAGAGATAGTGATGAAAGAGTACAAACTTCCAGTTAGACATGAATAAGTTCTGGGGATCCAATGCACAGCTTTGTGATTATAGATGACAACATTGTATAATTTACATGAAAGTTGCTATGAGAATAAATTTTTAATATATTTTAATTGATTTCAGAGAGGAAGGGAGAGGGAGAGATAGAAACATCAATGATGAGAGAGAATCATCAATCAGCTGACTCCTGTACAACCTCTACTGGGGATCAAGCCCACAACCTGGGCACATGCCCTGACCAGGAATCAAACCGTGACCTCTTGGTTCACAGGTTGATGCTCAACCACTAGGCCACACTGGCCAGGCAGAGAATAAATCTTAAATGTTTTCATCATAAAACAAAAAATGGTAATTATGCGATCTGATGGAGGTGTCAGCCAATGCTACAGTAGTAATCATATTGCAATATGTAAGTGTATCAAACCAGCACATCCCACACCCTACATTTACACAATGGTATAAATCAATTAAATAAGTAAAGTTGGGGTGAAACTAGTTGAAGCCTTGCTACCAAGCATGTGGTTGTTGTTGTTTTCTTAGAATGCCACACACCAATTCATCAAAATGTTTCTGACATCTGGGTTCCTAACATCTCTTCTATCTACCTCATCTACCCAATATGTTTATTCATTTACTCTAAAAGCAAGACTTCAGCACCCACACTCTGCCAGGCACTGTACTGGTCTCTGTATATTTGAAGAAATTAAGATACAGTCCCTGCCTTCAAGGAAGCAGTAGAAGAGACAGACTTGTGAACAACCGATCCTAATGACTGTGATCCAAAACTCAACAAATAAGTGCTGTTGATGGGATAATAAACTGGTACAACCACTATGGAAAACAGTATGGAGATTCTTCAAAAAAGTAAAAGTAGAGCTGCCATACCACCTAACAATTCCACTTCTGAAGAAAACTAAAACACTAATTCAAAAAGATACATGCGCCCTTATGTTCATTGCAGCATTATTTACAATAGCTAAGATGCGGAAGCAGCCTAAGTGCCCACCAATAGATGAACGGATAAAGAAGCAGAGTTGCACCCGGCTAGTGTGGTCTAGTGGTTGAGCATTGACCCAGGTACCAAGAGGATGCCTGTTCGATTCCTGGGTTTCAGGCCTGATCACCTGCGGGGGGGCGTGCAGGAGGCAGTCGATCGATGTTCTCTCTCATTAATGTTTCTATGTCTCTCTCCCCCTTCCTCTCTCTCTCTCTCTAAAGTCAATTTAAAAACCATATTTTTTTAAAAGGTGGTGCATATATACAATGGAACATTACTCAGCCATAAAAAGAATGAAACTTGCCACTGGGGCGGGAGGTGTGCAGTATTGCTGGCATCTAGTGGGTGCAGGCCAGGCATGCTGCTAACCTTCCTAGGATGCACAGATGCACAGTCCCATAACAAAGAGCTGTCGGACTCAAAGCAGCCATAGTGCCAGGGCCCCTCAGGACTGCATGTGGAAAACCGTGGACGTTTCTCTTTGTAAACCGATCTCTACTCATCAGAGATGAATTCTGGCTTCTTCCGCCTAGAGATTTAATCGAGGCATTTCTCGGACCCACCCCCGGAGGGCCCCAGCACAGACACCTGTGGGAATCTTTCCTTTCCATGGTTCCATGAAAACAATCCCACTTTCCAGATTATTCCAATTGTCTCTGGTTTGGTGTGACTTTCTGAAAACAAAATATCAAAACTTAGCAATGAGAAAGCTGTGAACTGCGATCTCTGGACGGTAACCCCTGACATTTAATCTGTCTTTACACAATACGCTGCCCCTCCCCAAAACTGGACGTCCTGCCTATTGGGTACATCTTCATCCCCAAGGCCACTGTTCTGCCCCTTTAAGAAAGGCAGGCAGCCCAGAAGCTTCAGGACACAATCTTTGCCCAGCTGTTATCTGTAACCGCCACTAATCATTAACCCCAAGAAGGGAGGAACTGCACCTCAGAAATCAAGGTCACCTACAATAAAGAGGACCTGAGGGTGGTGAGCTGGGGAAAGAGCGGGTGGTTGAGTCAAAAACAATGGCTTCACCCAGCATGTCTGCCCAACGGCTACATTTGTCTCAGCATCCTCAAGATCATTCTTAAAGGCTTCCCTTTCTCCAAAGTCCCTGTGGCTTCCCTCAAGTCCCTCCTCTCCACCCACATCTCTACAGAAGTGCCCAGAAGGGTTACTCTCTCTATCTACTTCCCCCCAGACACCTCTTCTACTCTGCCTTCCTCGGCACCACCTGAATCTGCCCAGGACCCCACCCTGCTCCTGGTCCTGGGAACACAACACCCATCTCAGCTCCTGGCGCTGCTCACCCCTGTCCGCCTCTCTGTGGAGCCCTCAGCGTGGCAGCAGCCCAGAGCACAGGCCCCTGGATTCCCTCCCTTGCCAAGGGCCAGCCATCTGCAAAGTGGGGCTCACAGAAGGGGGTGTGCTGGGTCGGTAGTGTCCCCCCAAAATTCACACCCATCCTAGAATCTCAGAATGTGCCCTTATTTGGAAATAGGGTCATTGCAGATGTAATTAGTTACAATGAAGTCCTACCTGAGTCAGGTGGACCCTGATCCAATGACTGATGCCTTGTAAGAAGAAAAGGGACATAGAGGTACAGACACATAGGGTACAGCACCAGGTGACAATGGGGCAGAGACTGGAGTGATGCATCTACAATCCAAGGAACCAAGGGGTGCCAGAAACACTAGACGCTGAAAGGATCAAGGAAGGACCACCCCCGCCCGGAGACCTCAGAGGGAGCACAGCCAGGTGGACGTCTTGATGTCAGACTTCCAGCCTCCAGACCTGTGAGAGAATCAATTTCTGTTGTTTGAAGGCCCCCTCCCCCCGCCACCCCATTTTGGGGGGTTTGTTAGGGCAGCCCTGGGAGTCTAACACAGGGAGACAGAGCCCCTGGCCTGGAGGGATTTGCAGTCTGAGGGCCATCGCCTTCCAACTTCTGCAGGACACGCCCTCCTCATAACACGTTGCACCTACATCACACTGCCTTAGAATATTATTTACCTTCTATACGTTTATGCCCTCCTTCACTTAAAAAGGAGACTCCATGCTCACCGCCAGCGCACAGAGCACTGCTGGCCCTCAGCACCCGGCACCCTCCAGCTGTGCGACCAGCAGTGTCCCCGCTCCCAGGCCATCTGCCCTGGGTGGTGACCCACAGACACTCAGCCCTTCTCCGCGGGCTTTCGGGTACTGCGCATGAACAGCCACTGCCAAATGGAGTTAGCTGTGGGCCTCCGTGCACGGACCTCACCATCACTGGCCATAAGGGCCTCTCTCTTGATGTTCTGATGTGTGTGTGTGTGGGTGTGTGTGGGGGGGGGAGGGTGTGCCCACACCCACTTTTCCCAGGCAATCATTCTAAAGTGTTAATTAGTGTCTATCCTTTCCTTTCTATCTGTTCTTGAAAACGTGTCCGGTGGCTTTGTGGGATACTAGTTTGTGTGATGGTACTGTGCTCTCTCATTCATCCTCTTTCCTCCTACCTTCTTAAGACCCACTCCAGTGAGTTGCTGTGTGGTCATCCACGTCTTTGCATCCACAGATGCACAGCACCGCACTGCGAGCACTGCCTGCCACTCCTGGTGATGGACAGACACCCAGATGGCCTCCAGCCCTTCGTCTACATGAGCACAACAAGGCCTGTCTGTGTCCTGCAGCACCCGTGACTCTCACTGCCCCTTCCTTACTGTGGATGGTGATACCAACTGCTAGGTTATCCGCAGCCCCATCTCCCCCAAGCCCTGCCTGAGGTTCCCATTTCCCCAGTCTCCTCACACTGGGCCTCATCCAGCTTTCTCATTCCAGCCAGCAATGCCTATAAAAGTCAACCTTGTTGTTGAGTACTTTGCATTGCCCTGATTACCACTGGCTTTGAGCCTCTTTTCCTGTCCTTTGAGTTCTGTTGGTTTCCTCTTCTGTAAGTTGCCTGCAGGTCCTTTACGCACGTTTCCAGTGGGATCACTTCCTCATTTCGGCTGATTTTTAGGACTTCCTGTACATTCTACATATGCGTTTCTGTCTTTTTTAATCATAATTAATTTTGTATTTAAAAACTAGAGACCCGGTGGACGAAATTCATGCAAGGGGCTGGGCCCTCGCAGCCCTGGCTTCATCCGGAAGATTGTCCGGACAGTCATTCTGCTGTTCAGTCTAATTAGCATATTAGCTCCTTATTATATAGGATTGTTTTAATTTTTCAATTACCATACAATATTAAATGAGTTTTAGACACTTACATAACTTCCAAAGAGATCTCCCATAAACCTGCTACCACCCGACATCATTCATAGTTATTACTATAGTATCGATTATGTTCCCTATGCGGTACTTTACACCCCCCATCTCTCACTTTAAAAACAAACAAGCAGCTTTCTTGAGCTATCATTCACATACCATACAATTCACCCACACAGTGAATGATTCCTGGATTTCAGTATACTCACAAATATGCACAACCCTTTCCATAGTCAATTTTAGAGTTCTTTCGTCACCTCAAAAAGACATCCCATATTCCTTAGCTGTCACCAATCACCCCAACCCCACCCTAAGCAACCACTAACTACTTTCTATCTTGATAGAATTGCCTATTCTGGACATTTTATTTAAATGGAGTTATATAATATATGGTCTTTTAAAGAAAATCTTTTTATTGATTTCAGAGAGCAAGGGAGAGAGAGAAAAACATCAATGATGATAGAGAATCATTGATTGGCTTCTTCTTGCATGCCCCACACTGGGGATCAAGCCCACAACTAAGGCATTTGCCCCAACTGGGAATCAAACCATGACCTCCTAGTTCTCACCACTGAACCACACTGGCCTGGCATTATATGTGGTCTTTTTTAACTGGCTTCTTTCACTGAGACAATGTCCACATTGTTGCATGCACCACTACTCCATTCCTTTTTAATGCCAACTGACATTCATTGTCACATTTTGTTTATCTCTTCATCACATAATGGACACTTGGATTGTTTCTTCCTTCTGGTTACTATGAATAACACTGCTTTGAGCATGTCTGTTCAAGTTTCTGTGTGGAACTATATCTTCACTTTCTTGGGTATATACCTAGGAGTGGAATTACTGGACCATGTGGTAACTCGATATTTAATTGTTTGAGGACCTGCCAGACAGTTTTTCCAAAGTGGCTGCACCATTTACAGTCCCCTAAGCATGTACGTATTAGGTTTCTGTTTCTCCACATTCTAGCCAACCCAGTGGATGCAAAGTAGTTATCTTGCTGTGATTTTTATTTGCACCTCCCTGATGATTAATAATGTTGAGCATATTTTTATGTGCTTATTGTCCACTTCTGTGTCTTGTTTGGAGAAATGTCTATTCAGATCCTTTGCCCGTTTTTTAATTGAATTATTGTCCTTTTATTATTGAGTTGTAAGAGTTCTTTATATATTCTGCAGGCAACTCCTTCATCAGATATATGATTTGCGAATGTTTTTCTCCTATTCTGAAGGTTGTCTTTTCACTTCCTTGATGGTGTCCTTTGAAGTACAAAAGTTTATGATTTTAAAGGAGTCTCATTTATCTGTGTTTTTTTTCCTTGGTTGTTTGTGCTTTTGGGTCATAGCTAAGAATCCTTTACCAAACCCAAGGTCAAGAAGATTTACTCCTGTTTTCTTCTAAGGGTTTTATAGTTTTGTCATTTAGGTCTTTGATCTATTTTGAGTGAATTTTTGTGTATGGTGTGAGATAACGGCCAAACTTCATTCCTTTGCGTGTGGGCCGGTCCCTTTCTCTTCTAATCTTTATTTGTATCTTCTCCCAATCTGTCCTCACTCCATTCATTTGGTTATGATGTCCTTTGTAGAATAGAAACAGGCTGCACTTCTCAATGTCAGGCTGCTCCTAGAACTCTCTTAAGATGAAAACTTCCTCAAGTCTCCATGGTGACCCCATGACTGAGGGGAAAAGATATAAGTGAAGTCACTGATCAATCATCTTTTATGCATTTAAAGCTAATTGCCTTCCTTGGAGACTCCAAGGGCCTTCTGGAATTGCGAACAAGTATCAGGTTAACTAACTATTTTCTCCTTCCTTTATCTAGCTGCCAATAAATACTGAAATCACTTGCAGTGAAAGTAGCAGGATGTTAATGATGAGAAATACAAAAGTCAGCCTGGCCAGGTGGCTTGGTTGGTTGGCGCATCGGCCGGTACACCAAAAGGTTGCTGGTTTGATTCCTGGCCAGGGCACATACCTATGTTGCCGGTTCAGTGCCCAGTTAGGGCACTTAAGGGAGGCAACAGAAAGAGGTTTCTCTCGCATCAATGTTTCTCTCTGTCTCTCTCTCTCCCTTCCTTTCTCTCTGAAATCAATAAAAACATATCCTCAGATGTGGATTAAAAAAAGAAGACAAAATAAATACAAAAGTCATATAACAATAAATAATAAGCACTCAAGACTTGGTGATTAAGGGGATAAAGACCTCTTGGTTCTTTCTCCCAAGGCCAAGCTTTCCCTTGTCATCTAACTAAGCCACCTTAGTACTGTGTCCCCTTCTTGCACGGGTGCTTCCCCCTCCTCTCCCACCCCCGTCCCTTCTCCTTTCTCTGGGCCCTGGCCACAGCCATTCTGAGGACTTTCTCCCAGCCAGACCCTCCCTTCCTTTGGATTCCTGTCAGAGTCTACGGGATGCAAAGAAGACTTCTTCTAGAGCAGCGATTCTCAACCTGTGGGTCACGAGCCCTTTGGCGGTCGAACAACCCTTTCACAGGAGTCGCCTAAGACCATCCTGCATATCAGATATTTACATTACGATTCATAACAGTAGCAACATTACAGTTATGAAGTAGCAACGAAAATAATTTTATGGTTGGGTCACAACATGAGGAACTGTATTTAAAGGGCCAGAAGGTTGAGAACCACTGTTCAAGAGTCTCAGCTCAGTGGCTTCATGCTCCCTGTCCTGCTCTGGCTCTGGCTCTGGCTCTGGCTCAGGCTCTGGCTCCCCATCCTAGATGTGGGTCAGGTCCCTTATTTTTGTTGTTGGTGTCCAACTCTATCAGCCTCCACCTTTGTCCCTCTATCCGCTTCAGCTGAGACTGCTTGCTGGAAAATTTCCTCTTGTCTTTATCTCTAGCCTCTGAAACTCAGCATTTACTTTAATAATTTATGGCATCACACAGCTCGCGTTGCTCCCAACAGGGAATACGACACCATAGATAGCTCCTGTGGATGGGGCCCAGTGGCAGGAGGAATGAAAGGAAACAGACAACTAGGACACGGTTTTGGGAGAAACAGAAGTGAACCCCGTAGCTGAAGTGATGGAGGCCTGGGCCGTTTCCAAACTTGGGTACTTCTAGGGGCAACTGGACCCCCTGGCTGCAGAGCCCCGTGCCCATCCTTGGCCACCACCCCTTCCCTCTGGGAGCCCCCTGAGCCCTACGTGGGTCCCCACCATGGTTGACCCAGCCCTCACCCTGTCCCTCCCTCTAGGGCGGGACCAACGGAGCAATAAAGCTCCAGAAGGAGCCCAGACAAAGGCTGGCTGCAGAGGCGAGAGGAGCAGAGCACACAGGTATGTTCTGATGGGCCATCGGGAGAGTCGAGAAGGGGATGACTGGCAGGGGAGGGAAGCGAGGCCTGGAGTGAGGGGCCAGGAGAAATGAAGACCCGAGAGGCCCAGAAAGCCAGGGGCAACCTCCTGGAGGTGAGATGGGAAAGGCTCAGTGGGGAGGTGGATGCTATTCTCAGGCAGAGAGGAGCAGAGCACACTGGCCGCCACGTTCTCCCCTCCCGTAGTTTCAATGCCACAGTCCACGCCCCGGCTGCCCACTGGGACACCACACACAGGACTGTGCTGGGGAGGATAATCTTAAAGGGACAGCAAGTCACCTCCCTCTTCTACAGAGCAGAAAGGCATTTGGGGATAAGCAGTTCTAAAAATGAGGGCCCAGCCAAGAAAAGACATTAGGAACTTAAATACATATTCCTGAGTGAACGAAGCCAGTCTGAAAAGGCTACTGACTGGTGAGCCCAAACTTATGACATTCTGGAAAAGGCAACAAATTATGGAGATGGTAAAAGATCAGGGGTTGGGGTAGGGCGAGCTGAGTATCTGAGCACAGAGGATTTTTAGGGCAGTGAAACTACTCCGTAAGATTAGCAATGGCGGTTACATGTCAGTACACACCTGTCCAAACCATAGAATGTACAGCACCAAGAGTGAACCCTGAGGGAAACTATGGACTTTGGGTGCTAATGATGTGTCAGTGTAGGTTCACTGATCGTAACAAATGCACCACTCTGGTGAGGAGTGTTGATAATGAGGGAGACTGTACTTGTGGGGACCAGGGGGCAGATGGGGAGTCTTTGTACCTTGTGCTCAATTTTGCTGTGAACCTAGAACTGCTCTAAAAAAGTAAAGTCTATTTTTAAAAGGAGGCTGACCCAAAAATGTAATAGTAAAACAAGAGCTCACCCCGTAGCCTTCTGCGGTCTCTGGCTTCCCCCAGTACCGCTGTGTCTCACCCATCGCTTCAGGCTGGACAGCACAAAGTCAGGTGAGTCCCCGGCCGTGTACCAGGGCCAGGGGGACAGGACGAGGCACAGGGACAGATTGGCTGCCCTGGGGGATGGGCTATGAGTGAAGACCCTGACCACACCCACCCCCAAATGGAAAGGAAAAGGACATCTCCCTGTACCACCACCTGGGATGGCCGCACCCTGAAGTGCCCTCCCAGGAGCCACAGATGGTCAATCGGCCACAACCTGAGCGCCCCACCAAGGACACAAAGCAGCCAGGCAGCACAGGCCAACTGGTCCTCATTCAGCCATAGTCTACAGCCTAATCTCAGTCAAATCCATCTACACTGCTTAAATTTAAAATCTTCTGGTACCACTGAGGGTCTCCTGAAGGTTGGCTTTTAAAAAGAAGAGTAGCACCAGGCGTGGTGGCTCAGTGGTTGAGTGTCAACCTATGAACCAGGAGGTCATAGTTTGATTCCTGGTCTGGGTATATGTCCGGGTGGCAGGCTTAATCCTTGGAGGGGGCGTGCAGAAGGCAGCCAATCATCAATGATTCTCATCATTGTTGTTTCTATCTCTCTCTGAAATCAATAAAATATTTTTTAAAAAAAGAAGAGTAGCTAAGGATTCTTGAGTGCTTCCTAGAATGTAAGCACAGTTCTAAACACATTATTCTACTGACTAATTGATTTCCCTCAAAATCCTACGAAGTAGGTACTATGGTTGTTTATTTCCATTGTACAATTGAGAAAATGGAAGCCCAGAGAGTTTAAGCAACCTGCCCAAGGTCACACAGCTGGTCCTAGTGGTGGGACATGTAGCTCTTGAACCCAGGCAGCCTGACACCAGAGCGCACTCTTTGAACTTCTGCACTGCATTTCAAATTTTAGAATGAAAAAAATTCGGGTGTATCAAAAATATAGCTCTACTATTAATACCCATGTCAACATAACAAAGATCCAAATCTATAAATAATTTTCATAAGAGTTTATTTGAGCCAAAACTGATGACAAGTGACAGGAAGCAGGATCTCAAGTCCTCCTGAGAATGACAGTTTGTAGTCTCAGTTATGCATTTAGAGTTGAGAAAGATGACATGAAGATGCAAGAAAGCAAGGGCCAATGCACAATTGACAAGATTGTGTGCTCCCTTGAAGATGGTTACACCTTGGAGGGGATGAAAAAGAGGGTCACTGTGGTATTTCATAGGTGTGTTAACCTAGATGGACAGCAACAGTGGCCAGGGCTGGCTTAAAAACCTTTCATGGCCCAGGTCATCGCTACCCACCGTGACCTGCCCAGGGAAGGGTTTCTATTTATGACAGCACCTCATTTTCATCCAGACACAGGACATAAGAAGTGCATTTGGAGGGGTGCCCTGTGTCACAGGCCCTGGCTGAGTCACTCTAAAGGTGGAGATGCAGCCACGCTGAGATAATGCACAGATAAGGGGAAAGCAGAGTTGACATAGGTAAGAAAATCTGCAGGACTAACCAAGGCTTAGAGACAAGCGAGGAGAGTGTAGAATTAAAATCAATGGAAAGCACAGGTCTGAGCAGCCTGGGGCCCCCACTGTGCCAGCATGGCCACTGGCTGGCATGGCGGCCAAGGGACGAAGCTGTGTCTATTGGGAAACTACGGGGCCAGCCTAGTGGAAACTCATGTCTTCCCATAAAACAACTAAGTTCATGTTTCCCACATTCTAGAGCCATGAGGCGAGAAAGCATGGCTCTCAGCTGGGCTATGGCTGCCATCCTGATGATGCAGACGGTGGCCATGGCGAACCACTCCCCACGGACCCTGCGTAGCCAGGCTGGGGTGTTCGCGGACCTGAGCATGGAGGAGCTGAAGGCCGTGCGCAGCTTCCTCTGGTCCCGGAAGGACCTAAGGCTGGAGCCCTCCCGAGGATCAACCATCGCCAAGAACTACGTGTTCCTCATTGAGATGCTGCTGCCCAGGAAGCAGCAGGTGCTGAAATTTCTGGACCACGGTCAGAGGCGACCGGCTCGGGAGGCGCGTGCCGTCATCTTCTTCGGAGCCCAGGAGCATCCCAACGTCACCGAGTTTGCCGTGGGGCCCCTGCCATGGCCCCACTACCTACGCCCGCTGCCCCCCAGGCCTGGGCACCAGATGTCCTGGAACTCCAGGCCCATCTCCTCGGTGGAGTATGTCCTACTGAGCCAAACCCTGCAGGAGGCCACCAAGCCCTTGCACCAATTTTTCCTGGACACCACGGGCTTCTCCTTCCAGGACTGCCACACCCGATGCCTGACTTTCACCGACGTGGCCCCTCGGGGCTTGGCCTCAGGCGAGCGCCGCACCTGGTTCATCTTGGAGCGCTTTGTGGAAGGCTTCTTCTTGCACCCCACAGGCCTGGAGCTCCTCCTGGACCACAGCAGCATGAACGCCCAGGACTGGGCGGTGGAGAAGGTCTGGTACAACGGGAAGTTCTACCGAAGCCCAGAAGAGCTGGCCCGGAAGTACAATGCTGGAGAGGTGGACGTGGTGGTGCTGGAGGACGTGCTCCCCAAGGACAAGGGGGCCGAGGGCAGGGATGAGCCACCCCTCTTCTCGTCCTACAAGCCACGCGGGCACTTCCCCAACCCCATGACTGTGAAAGGCCCTCACCTGGTCCAGCCCCAAGGCCCCCGCTACAGGCTGGAGGGCAACGCCGTGCTCTACGGGGGCTGGAGCTTCGCCTTCAGGCTGCGGTCCTCCACGGGGCTGCAGGTGCTCAACGTGCATTTCGGTGGGGAGCGCATTGCCTACGAGGTGAGCGTCCAGGAGGCAGTGGCGCTGTACGGAGGCCACACACCTGCGGGCATGCAGACCAAGTACATCGACGTGGGCTGGGGTTTGGGCACCGTCACCCATGAGTTGGCCCCTGGCATCGACTGCCCAGAGACGGCCACCTTCCTAGATGCCCTCCACTACTATGATGCCGACGACCCTGTCCACTACCCCCGAGCCCTCTGTGTCTTCGAGATGCCCACGGGGGTGCCCATTCGGCGCCACTTTAACTCCGACTTCAACGGTGGCTTCAACTTCTATGCAGGGCTCCAGGGCCAGGTGCTGGTGCTGCGGACGACGTCCACGGTCTACAACTATGACTACATTTGGGACTTCATCTTCTACCCCAACGGGGTGATGGAGGCCAAGATGCATGCCACTGGCTACGTGCACGCCACCTTCTACACACCCGAGGGGCTGCGCCACGGGACACGCCTGCACACCCACTTGATCGGCAACATGCACACTCACCTGGTGCACTACCGCGTAGACCTGGACGTGGCAGGTAGGACTTGCTGGGGCTAGACGTCCATGTGCAAACACTGACTCCCCTGTGGGAGACGATGCTGCACCCCGGACGCACACCATCAGGAGAACGTGCCCCACCTGCTCTGAGCCCACAGGGCTGGAGTCCCTGACTCCCGGAAGGAGTGAACGTGAACAGCGCCCCAGTGCTGCCAGGGTTGTGGCAGCCTGGACCCTGTCCCTGCCTTGGGGCTTGGCTGACCCCTGTGTCGGGTGGGTTGGGTAGAAAGGTGCGCTCAGGGTAGCAGAGGGGACAAGGCCTCGATGTCAGCAAGGTCGCTGCTGCCTGGCACCTGGAGGTGGACGCAGCACCATTGGGGTTACTTGCTGTGTCTCCTGGGTTAACGGTGTCACCGTCGCATAGGCCTCCTGGCAGGATGTGGCCTGACATCAAGTCAGAACCACCCCCAGAACCAGACAGGTGGCTCCCATTCCTCACCCCGCCCTCCCCACCCGGCTCAGCCCCCTCCACCCATGCCCTGGGCACAGCAGGTGGTGGACACAGCCCCTGCCTGGGGAAAGGTGGCCACCCCTCTCTGGGGCTGCAGGACAGCCCAATGCCTGGGACCCAGTGCTCAAAGAAACTGCTCACAGTCCCACCGCAACCACCCCAGCTGCCATGACACATCGCACCGTCCTCCGGTTCCACTGTTGGCTTTTGTGTTTAATCCCTTCCTCACACCCCACAGCTGGCTCCATGCAAACCCCTGATACCCCCTTCACCCCTGATGGTTTGCTGCTGGACGTGGTCTGGGGTGGAGAACCCAGTGTAAAATGGGGGAGGGGTTCTTTGGGTGCTGGATCCTCATTCTGCATCTCCCTTCACACCCGCAGGCACCAAGAATAGCTTCCAAACGCTGGGCATGAAGCTAGAAAACATCACCAACCCCTGGAGCCCGGAGCACAGGCTGGTCCAGCCAACCCTAGAGCAGACGGGGTACCCCCGCGAGCGCCAGGCGGCCTTCCGCTTCGGACAGACTCTGCCCAAGTACCTGCTCTTCACCAGCCCCAAGGAGAACCGCTGGGGCCACCAGCGCAGCTACCGGCTGCAGATCCACTCCATGGCTGAGCAGGTGCTGCCGCCCGGCTGGCAGGAGGAGCGGGCTGTCACCTGGGCCAGGTGAGGAGGCCTGGGAGGTTGGGGGCCAGGATGACTGGAGGCCCTGCCCTGTGTTTCCCTGAACCACGTCCTGCACTGCCAGGGGTGAACCCTCACCGAAGCTTTATTTAATAGTCAGATCACACAAAGCAAACCAAGGGGAGTGGTCAACATGTTTACAATGTTCTTGCGAGTTTCAAATCTATTTCCTTACTCAAGCCTTGTTTTGGCAGCACTTGCTGCACCTCCCACAGCCCATTAGCTACCTAGGACCAAGGGAGGACTCTAAGGTCAAGCTTAATTGTGCTAGGAGGGCTCTACCCTCCAAGCTGGGACTTGTATGTGGCTCTACCACAGGTCAGTCCAAGGCTTGACCCTATAACCTCTCCCTACATTTCCCTGTGTCTCATGTGGCTGTGTTTCTGTCTATGAGACTCTGTGTCTGTGTGTTTGTGTGTCTGTGTGTGTGTTACAGGGCGTGGCTCTGTGTTTGAGGAGGGGAGTGGAAAACCTGTTCTGAGCATCTGAGCCCCTGCTGACCCTGGGTCAGACTGACAAGCTCCCAAGACATGATGTGGAAATCGGGGAAAGCCACATCACTGACCCTGCAGATGTGCCCCGGGAGGGGCTGGGCCACCCCCATGCCCAGAGCCACCTGGCTGCTCTGCCCGACAGGTACCCCCTGGCAGTGACCAAGTACCGGGAGTCTGAGCTGTGCAGTAGCAGCATCTACAACCAGAACGACCCCTGGGACCCGCCTGTGGTCTTTGAGGAGTTTCTTCGAAACAATGAGAACATTGAAGAAGAGGTACTGGCCCCATCTTCTTCCAGCCCCAGCCCAAGACTAGAGATGTGCCCTATCCCGGGACTTGCACCCCATCCCGGGGCCTGTGCCAGCAACACCTCGCTGTCTGGAGAGCAAGCTCAGTGCCCCCAGATCTGCCCATTCCTTATGAGGAGAGCTTGAGTGGTCGCCCACCCCTCGCCTCTCCGAGCCCGTCAGCACTGCCCACCCCTCTCTCCCACAGGACTTGGTGGCCTGGGTGACAGTGGGCTTCCTGCACATCCCCCACTCAGAGGACATCCCCAACACGGCCACCCCCGGGAACTCCGTGGGCTTCCTGCTCCGGCCCTTCAACTTCTTCCCCGAGGACCCATCCCTGGCATCCAGGGACACCGTGATCGTGTGGCCCCGGGACAAAGGCCCCAACTACGTGCAGCGATGGATCCCTGAGGAGGGCGGGGACTGCTGGAAGCCTCCCCCCTTTAGCTACAATGGGACTTACAGGCCCGTGTGAAGGGCCGCTGCCCCCAGCTAACTCCTCACTAGAACCCCGATTCCCCCACCCCACCCAGGAATGGATAATAAACCCTCCAGGGCTCAGCTCCAAGTGCTTCTTCTTTTGGGGGACACAGCGGGCGAGACACACCCCTGCCCTTGGCCTCGATTCACCTTGGTCTACTCTATCCCAGAAAAGACCTCCATTACGAAGGCACATGACAGCCCCTGAAACACGAACTTTACCTGTCACATTGGTTTTAAAAGCCTGAGGCTGACAGCTCCCTCTTGGGAGTCTATGGGGGAACTCCCCTACGTCACCAAGGGGCGGGCAAATTAGCGCAACTGTAGGGAGACGCTATGGGAAAAATCTAGCAAAATTGCCAACACCTTTACCCTTGGACACATTGATCCAATGTAGGGGTTTATTCCAGAGATCTGCTCACAAACACAGAAAAAAGTGTGTACACAGTGACTCACTGCAGAGCTGTTTGTCATAGTAACATCTGGAAACAACCCAAACATCCATCTATGGGAGAGAGCTTTCAGGTCTGAATAAACTATGGCACGTCCACATGGTGCAATTCTAGGGGGTCGTAAAAGAAGCGTGAAGGAGTGCGTTCTCTGGGAGGAAACCAGAGGAAGAAAACAACATGGGTATAGAACAGTGATGGCGAACCTTTTGGGCTCGGCGTGTCAGCATTTTGAAAAACCCTAACTTAACTCTGGTGCCGTGTCACATATAGAAATTTGTTGATATTTGCAACCATAGTAAAACAAAGATTTTTATTTTTGATATTTATTTTATATATTTAAATGCCATTTAACAAAGAAAAATCAACCAAAAAATGAGTTCACGTGTCACCTCTGACACGGGTGTCATAGGTTCGCCATCACTGGTATAAAACAATCTCTACAGCATGCCAACTTCCGCATAAGAGAGGAAGATGTATGTTGACTTATAAGACTACACACGTGTTTACATTGATTTGTAGAAACTCTAGGAAAGTGGCTGCCTGTCCTCTTAGTCCCTTCAGGCAGCTATAACAAAATGCCACAGGCTGGGGCATTTCTGAGCAGAAGTCTATTGCTCACAGCTCTGGAGGCTGGAGATCCAAGATCAAGATACCACCAAAGTCACATGAAGGCCCTCATCTGGCCTGCAGACTGCTGACCTCTGTCTGTCCTCACTGTCTGAAGAAGTGTGGGGCTGGGTGGCATCTCTGAGAGCTCTAGTCCTGCCCTGGAAGCTCCTCCCTCATAATTAAGCTCCTCTCAAAGGCCCATCTGCTCCCACATCTCAGTGCCTTTCCCAGGCTGCACTTAGTGGGCGCCCAGCCGTGCTTGTTGAGGGACTGAGGGACTGACCCACAGTTTAGGAAATGCACATTCCAAAGTACACCTACTCCTCATACCCTGCCTTCCCCCACCCTGTCTGTCCCTTTTCTTATTCCTTGGCCCTAATCATGATTGTGGCTGTTCCCTTGGCTATGACCACACTCTCTCCCCCCTAATGAGATGGCAAGAGAACCTGAGCTTTGCCCCTCAGAAAGGAACCCAAGAACCCCAGAGTGTTCACTTCTCCCTCTCATGAGATCCGGTCCCTGGTGGTCCTCGCAGGCAACCAATTTCCCACCGTTTACCTGCTAGTCCCTGGAGTCTACTTACCAGCATTTCTCTCCTTGCTTCTCCTTGCTTTAAGCCTGATGCAAACCCAGGATACAAAGGGAGACAAAGACGAGGAAGCTAGAGTCCCATCCTCAGAAGTCTAGGTCACGCTGGGGAGACAGGTCACAGAGACAGGGCAGTGCCACTGAGAGGGCTGTCCCCAGACGGTCATCTCATTTTCGACACTGGAAGTCTGGTCTGACCTAGAGCCCGAGTGTGACCCCAGCATTCTCTAGTGTGCAGCATCCTGGGTCGGGAAGGTGGCTCTATCCTCAGGTTCTCCTCAGGTGGGAGAAAGGAGACTAGTACATGTCCCCATCCAAGCCCTGACCCTGACTCAAGATAGGGAGACCCCAGAATCCTCATGGCCAGTCTGACTGGTCCTCTGAAAATATAGGTGCCTGGAGAAACCCAAGTCCAGCTACACGGGTGGCCCAGCTGGCCAGCCAGGGACCAGAACTTCTTGACAGCAACCTGCCAGCACTCACAGGGCCTGAGGGCAGCAGCGAAGGGACAAGGTCTCTACAGCTGGAGAACCACAGTTACAGGGGTGACAACCACGAAGTCTGGGGCTTGGAGTTGACTTGTGGAGTCTGTGCTGGTGGCCTCTGTCTAACCCTCCAGGTTCCCTGGGGACCAAGCCTCCATTGCCATCCCCCTTGGCCTCTGGGTGCCCCAAATCCTCCTTGTGGACGTACACACCTTCCAGAATCAGCCACCTGTCCTTCCTAGTGGGAGATAAGCCTCAGCTTCCATCCAAGCCAGCAGCCTGGCCTGCTGCGGACAACTGCTCACCAGGACCAGCGACATAACTTGTGGCCCCAAATGAAACTGCAGGCCAGGCCCCTGGTTCAGAAGTTAAGAATTTGAAGGTGGCGCCGGGTGGTGTGGCCAGTTAGTTGGAGCATCGTCCCGTGCACTGAAAGGTGGCCGGTTAGATTCTTGGTCAGGGCACATACCCAGGTTGCAGGTTCCATCCCCAGTTGGGGCAGATATGGGAAGCAACCAATTGATGTTTCTCTCTCACACTGATGTTCTCTCTCTCTCTCTCTCTCTCTCTCTCTCTCTCTCTCTCTCTTTCTCTTCCTCTCTCTATGAATGTCCTCAGATGAGGATTACAAAAAAGAAGAAGAATTTGAAGATGGTGACAACAGAGAATTAAACTAAGTGTGGGCCCTTCAGACTAAGGCCAAGTGACCAAGAGGCTGGTTCTGCTGCCTGCACCCACAGCGGGCCTTAGCCATCCCCAGGCTGCTTCCTTTCAAGGAGCAACATGGTAATATAGCATGTGATCTGCAAAGTACTTTCTGCCTCCCAAAAGGAAATACATATTCAATCAATATGCCTATTGCCATAATATTTCATTTTTAACCAAATTCAAGCTTATGAAATTGCAGCAATTACACACTTAACCCTAAATTATCATGGCAGTAAACTACTTTTGCTAAAAGGACATGATTAGTTCAACGTTTTTCTCACCAGGAGATTTGCCAAGAACTAACCCTAAACCCTTGGCCAGCTGCAGGCAGTTTCTCAGAGCCTTCAATCTGGCCTCTTTAATTCTCTCTGCTCTCCAAGTTAGGTGTGATGTCTGTAATTTATTACTGCACATGAGATAAGTTACCTGCCCTATTGCATTGCCTGATCCCCTGTCCTGGGGCCTCTTCCAAATCCACATCCCATAATCTGGAGTTTCTCATTTATATTTTAGAAAAATGGATAAAACTGACCCTGCACTTACCCATGACCAGCAGTCATGCTCTTGGGCATTTAGCCCAGAGAAATGGATTCCTATGTTCACACAAAAACCTGTGCACTCATGTTCACAGCAGACCGATTCAGCATAGTGGACTGGAAACAACCCAAATGTCCCTCAGTGGAGAAGTCCCTGAACAACTCTGTACAACAGAGCACTGATCAGCAGTGAAAAGGAATGACTTGTGATCCAGGCACTATGCCTGGTGGAAACAAAAGTCCATCCCAGAATGATATCATCCAGAACAATATCATCCAGATGGCATCTCGAAATGAGAAAACCGTGGAGATGGAGAAGAGGTGAGTGGGAGTGGGCGGGGCACGCGAATAAAAGAGGCAGCAGGTGATGGAGGGGTTCTGCATCTTGATTTTTGTGGTGGATTCACAAGTCCACGCCCAAGAGAAACATGGTGGAAACTGAGCCCCTCCTGTGGCCTAGCTAGCAGTGTGCCAACATCAAGATCCTGTTGTGACTTTGAGCCACAGCACCAAGATGGCACCACTGGGGAAATCAGGATTAAGGGGACTCCGATTCCTGGTACCATTTCTGCTATCTCTTGTGATTTTATAATTATTTCAAAATAAAAGGATCTTTTTACCTGAAAAATACATGTAGCATTCCTCAAGCAAAGGAGACCAAAGCTCTTCTTACTTTTTCAGGTTTCTTATTCCTTTAACTGTAAATTGTTTAAAAGATATGGAACTCATAGAAACAGAGAAGATTGGTAGTTGCCAGAAACGGAATGGGTGACAGTGGTCAAAAGGTACAAACTCCAGTTATAACAATTGCTGGGGCTGTAATGTGCAGCTGGTGGCTGTCGTTTACAATACCATATTGCACATTTGAAAGTTGGTAGGAGAGTAGATCTTAAAAGTTCTCATCACAGGAAAAAAAATGTGACTCTGTGTGGTGATGGATGTTAACAACTTGTTGTGGTGATCATTTGCAATATTTACATGTTTCAAATCATCACATCATACACTTAAACTAATGCAATGTAACATGTCAGTTACATCTCAATAAAACTGGGGAGATTGAAATGTAAAAAGAAAGAAAGGGGTACAACATGAACAAATACTGTGGCGGGGATATTTCAATAACTCTCAACTCCCCACATTCAAGAGCTGGAGCACAAGAACAAAACACTGTGCCCAAGCAATCCAGCCATTACTCTTTCAGTAACAGTAAGGACCTGAAGAAGGACAGAGAAAAGAAGCACTATTTTCAAACCTCAGGCAGCAAATCAGCATATTTCACAAGGACTCATGAATTCAAGGGTACACGTCCAAAGAGCAAGGGGCTCAGGCTGTTCCTATGCTCATTTCCTCATCACCTCCCTGCCCTCCCTCTGCCAGGACTTCCCAGGCACTGAAGGCCTATTGTTTCTGGGCTCCCTTTCTCTTTTTTTTTTAATAATTTTTATTTCTTGAAGTATTACAAAGAGTATTACATAGGTCTCCTGTTTTTCCTCCCCCTTGACATTCCCCCGGCCCCTACCCCCTAGTGTCTTGTGTCCATTGGTTATTCTTATATGCATGCATATAAGTCCTTCGGTTGATCTCTTAACCACGCCCCCAAACCCTCCCCAGGCTTCCCACTGTAGTTTGACAGTCTGTTCAATTCTGCTCTGCCTCTGCATCTACCCCTGTTCATCAGTCTACACTGGTGCCCATTATCTGTCCCAACCTCACTGGAGCCGTCCCAACCTCACCAGGGCCCTCTCGGCATCACTGGTGTTGTTTCAACCTCACCGGGGCCATCCCGACCTCACCGGGGCCATTTCAACCTCACCGGAGCCGTCCCGACCTCACCGGGGAAGTTTCAACCTAACCAGGGCTGTCTCAACCTCACTGGGGCCGTCCCGACCTCACCGGGGGTGTTTCAACCTCATCGGAGCCGTCCCAACCTCACTGGAGCCGTCTGGACCTCACTGGGGCCATCTCGACCTCACTGATGCCATCTCGACCTCACCGGGGCCATTCCGACCTCACCTGGGCTGTTTGGCCTCACCGGGGCCATCTCAACCTCACTGGGCCGTCCCGACTTCACCGGGGCCGTTTCAACCTCACCGGGGCCGTCCTGATCTCACCGGCGCCGTTTCAACCTCCCCGGGGCCGTACCGACCTCACCGGGGCCGTTTCAACCTCACCGGGGCCATCCCGACCTCACCAGTGCCGTTTCCACCTCACCAGGGCCATCCTGACCTTGCCGGGCCTGTTTCAACCTCACCAGGGCCGTCCCAACCTCACCGGGGCCATTTCGACCTCACCGGGGCCGTCCCGATCTCGCTGGGGCCGTTTCCCCCTCACCAGGGCCGTCCCGACCTCACCGGGGCCATCCCGACCTCACCGGGGCCGTCTCAACCTTTCCTGGGGCATCCCAACCTCACCCTAGGTCTGCCCCGACCTTACCGGGGCCATCCCAGCCTCACCGGGAAACACAAAGTTTGGCACTCTGTCCCCTGCCGGGTGGCTCCCCACCAGACAAAATCTCCAGGCTTTCCTGGTAGCTGAACATCCAGTACGCCTGCTCGGACTTCACCCTCCACTGAGTGCACAGACTGCCCGTCTGCCATCCCCCAGCGTCCCACTCGAGACTGGAACCGGTGGGTGTGCTTGTGCACCTGCTGGTACAGTGGTTCCACATCGCCAGCCCAGCTGGGCCGGCTCCGGCCTGCCCCGAACCCGACTCCGCCCCCCGAGTGTGTCCCTCCCGGATGCAAGGAGCTGAAATCTGCAGCCTGCTGGGTTGGGCTCTGTACTTGGTGCCTCTGCCCATCCTACTCAGTTCAATGCTCTTCTTTCTTTCCTTCCAGTTGTAGAGCCTCCACTGGGCCAGCTTTCCCATTGTTCCGTATGATAGCTGTATGTCCCACAGTTGGTAGCCTCGATGTTGTGGGAGGCAGCACGCACCAGTCTCTTCCTTACACCGCCTTCTTGGTTCTCCTGGGTCTGTTTCTTGAGCGCGTCTCACATGGGTGTGGGCAGTTGAAGTCTGCAATTTGTTGGGCTAGGCTTAAAAGCACAGGTGGGTCTTTTTGTGCACCTGGCAAAGCTTGGATGGGGATGTAAATTGATTTGGGCTTCCTTTCTTTGTTTTTGGTGGGAGGGGATTGGGGGGTGGGGAGGACACTTTTCCGGCACTGCCACCAGCTAGGTGCTAGGTGGCACCCTGAGCTGCTGCGACTCTTGCGCCCAAGGTTTCCACCAGAACCCAGGCTCTGAGGCTATCCTACTCTTTGCACCACTGGGTCCAAGTTCATGGTCCAGACCCGTGTGCCTGGGGAGGACCAGGAGGGCTGGAAGGCTAAAGACACAGCGGCCAGATGCCTGCCTTCCTGCAGGGAATGTCTTCTCCAGGCACTGACATGTTTTGTCTGTCTGTTGCACCCCCTTACTTTTTCCTGCCCTCTCTGTTTCTCCATCTCCAGGCCCTGAAGACTGTGCCTTCACCTTCTCATCCCAAACCTCCCAGGGTGTCTCAGGTCTCTGGGGTGATTCACTTTTGAGTCAAAAGGGCAAGCCACACGTTTACAAGAATCTTACCTACCAAAAAGCACAGGCACTTCTCTATTGGCCAGGAAAGCACAGTTTGTTGAATTAGTGAATTATTTTAATTCTGTGGATTAGTCTCCTCTTGTCTTTACTTGAAGTAACAGAACATCTCCAAGCAGCTTAAGCATAAAGGGAGAATGTATTGGCAGGACAGTGTGAACTGGCCTTAACCAAGGAGGACTGCAGGCTGGGAGCTTGGACTTGCAGGGAACTGCTTGGGAATCATTGTGTGGCATGCTGGTCCCTGGAGACAGCCAGGTTCCCTGGCCACAATCACAGAAGTGGCTTTCAGAAGTGACAAAGCGCTCCTACAGCCACCCAAACCCCTGGACAATTAGACTTGGCCACCAAACTCAATAGGTTAACAAGGGACAGTGCAAGTTAGAGGAGAAACCGCTTCCTCCCACATCCCCACCTTCCCCAGACTTTCTACTCTGGCCTCAAAGAGGAGATGATGCAGAAAAAGATGCAGCTGCCCCCTCCCTCTCCACAACGCCTCAGCATACAGAGCTAGTGCCATCCTCAGCTGGGAGCTGGCCTAACCTTCCCATCCCTGCCCTTTACCATCCACCCAAACTGGGGAGGGAAGGGGGGCAGCTCAGCACACCCATCATCATTCACTTCTCTCCCTTCTGAGCCTCCAGCTGGTGGGAAAGTCTGAGACTGGGCTGTGGAGGGGCGCTCAGAGCCGCCCCCCATTACCTGCTGTGTGGGGGTCCCTCACCAGGCTTGGGGGCCCACCCCCTGCTGACAATCCATGTGACCTTGCTTGCCTTTGCCTTTGTGCCTGGTTTTGTCCATCCTACCCTGGGACTCCCTGGGAAGGTGTGGCCATGGTCTGGGGTAGGATTTGTCTGCGCCCCCTGGTTTCCAAGGGATGTCTTAAGCAGACAGATCATTGATAATGCACAATATTCCAGAAACCTGTCTGAAGAGCTTTCACGTGTAGGGCAGTAGAAAGATGAACCTCAAACCTTTTATCTTCCCACTATTAAGGTAAACATTCTGGGATGTGGACAAAGCATTTTTTATAACAACCAATACAATATTTAAAACATCAACAATTTTTATCTTGGTGATTTTTTTTAATTTTTAAATCGTCCAAGCATTGTATCGAAACCATTAAAAAACAAAGGAGCATAAATGTTCATAAAAGGAAAGGGAAATAGCAAATCTTTCAGCATTAGGGCAAAAACATCTAATCTACCCCAACAAAAAGGGTTAGGGGTTCAGTGAACAATAACTTCTTGTAAAGAGGAGCCAGAAGTGTACTTGCTTTGAAACTGCTTAGTTTTCACCTTCAGTCTTACTGAAGAAGGAGGTCACTGTGCTTTAACAATTTTTTTTTTCCTGATCATATTTTCCTTGAATTAAAAGGAGTGTCTTCAACATTAGCTAGTCAAGGTCCCCCAGCACTGCCAGGGGTGAACCTGAGGAGGGGCGGTGAAGGATTAAAGAAGACAGAGAAGAGAACACAGTTGGAACAAGGTGATCACTTCCTGGATGAGGAAACAGTGACACAGCCTGTAAGCCAAGCTTTATTTTATAGTCATATCACACAAAGCAAAACAAGGGGAGTGGACAACATGTTTAAATGAATGTTCTTGCGAGTTTCAAATCTATTATCTTACTCAAGCCTTCTTTGGGCAGCACTTGCTGGACCTCCCACAGCCCATTAGGTACCTAGGAACAAAGGAGGACTATAAGGTCAAGCTTGTATGTGGTTCTGCCAGAGGTCAGTTAGAGACTTGACCCTAAAGCCACTCTCTACATCTCTCCCCTTTTTTGTTTTTATTTACTTCCATTTACTTTATTCATTATAATCACTTGGAATTATAAGGATCATTCCAAAGTTAGGAATTCTAAAAATTTTTAAGCTACTACAATAAACATAAAACTGGAATATCAAGAACAAAAGGCTGGCTATTAATAAAACAATAACAAAACAATGCCAATGCAATACAGCAACAAGGGAGAAACCAAACTACAGACATTTTAACATTTTTAGGACTATTTCTACAAAATGAAAGTTTCTTTTGCTGCTGGTGTATATATACTCAAGACTACAGAAAACTGGCAGCTCACCAACACTATTAAGAAACAGGGCTGAGGGAGTAGCTTCCACTTCTTGCTTTTCTACCATCTGCTGGGCCTCAGTCCTTACCTTCTTCAGCTGACCCCATGTTACGACCTTGGCCCCTTGCGTAACATCGTTATTTTTTTCTTCCGCATCGCTATCATCCGGGCAACTCTCAGTCTTTTCAACGGAGGGACCAGGAGCTTCTCTGGGCCTATCATGGTGATGCACGTATGCTCTGGCACCCATATTGACTGCACTGCTCCTTCTGGAAAGGAACAAACACAACCTCTGCCCCACATCATTACTGGATCTGGTCCAAACCATTGTCCAGTTTGTGAATCCTTCCACCAGGCTAACTCAGCAGAGGCTATTGTACTGGAGGCTATTGCCTTTCGGCTGCTGTACAACCCTCTGCATCATAATTCAAAAATTTAGCACATGACATCCTTCTCCCCCTTTTGTTTGTGTAGAGAGTAGATCTTTGTGTCACCTCAGGGCCCTTGAGATGTCACAAAGCTAAATTCTTGAAATATTACATTTGGAAAAGCTGTCAAGTATATCCAATTTAAATTTCTTCCTTCCCCTCCTGCTTTGCCTCAGGTGGGGAAAATAATGGTTTGTTAATTATACGTAGGCCTGGCTGGCCTTTGCTTAAACTTCCCTGATTTGCAACCTTTATAAATTTTACACTTTCACTGAACCTGCAAAGCCCCATGAGGTCCAGAGCCCATGAGCACATAAATTATTAAAAATTTAATTTATTCCTTGTTTTTGTTCCTGTGCTATCTTCTACTTCTAGTTTTCTACTTAGTCTGTATCTTCTAAGCAGTATCTCAGTTAGTACCTTCACTATTTACATTTCAGTCCTTTTGACTTCCATTTTTAGCTTCACAGTCCTTAGCAAAATGCCCTGGCTTAGCTTTAAGCGTCACTATCAGGACTTCCATTTTGTGCTTTACACTTCTTAGACTCAACTTAAGAAATTTAAGAATTTGACTACACTTCTTTGAGCATTGTTTTAGAGATCCCTTTCTGAGATCCTGAATTGTCCATGTTTTACACCCAGCGGCTACAAAACCTTGCTCTCTACATTACTTTGACTTTCTGTTAGTGCTTCACTGGAGCATCCTTTCACCTTACAATTGTAGTTCCCCCTTACTCAGGCCCCATGCTCGGGCGCCACATGAGCCGTGTCCAGCATGGCCAGGGGTGAACCTGAGGAGGGGCGGCAAAGGATTAAAGAAGACAGACAAGAGAATACAGTTGGAACTAGGTAGAATCACTGTGCCTGGATGAGGAAACAGTGACACAGCCTGTAAGCTGAAGCTTTATTTTATAGTCAGAGCACACAAACCAAAACAAGGGGAGTGGTCAACATGTTTCTTGCCAGTTTCACCTTGTTTTAGCTGCACTTGCTGCACCTCCCACAGCCCATTAGGTACCTAGGAACAAGTGAGGACTATAAGGTCAAGCTTAATTATACTAGAAAGGCTCTGCCCTCCAAGCTCAGACTTGTATGTGGCTCTGCCACAGGTCAGTCCGAGGCTTGACTCTACAGCCGCTCCCTACAGTCCTTTGTAGAACAGAAACAGGTTGCACTTCTCAACATCAGGTTGTTCCTACCACTCTCTTAGAATGCAAACCTCCTCAAGTCTCCATGGTGAGCCCATGACTGAAGGTGAAAGACATAAGTGAAGTCACTATATCAATCATCCTTTATGCATTTAAAGTTAATTGCCTTCTGGAATTGCAAACAAGTATCAGGTTAACTAACTATTTTCTCCTTCCTTTATCTAGCTGCCAATAAATACTGAAATCACTTGAAGTGAAAGTCGCAGGATGTTAATGATGACAAATACAAAAGTCAGCCCTGGCCAGATGGTTTGGTTGGTTGGTGCACCGTCCGGTACATCAAACGTTGCTGGTTTGATTCCTGGCCAGGGCACATACCTAGGTTGCAGGTTCAGCACCCAGTCAGGGCACGTAAGAGAGGCAACAGATAGATGTTTCTCTCACATCAATGTTTCTCTCTATCTCTCTCTCCCTTCCTTTCTCTCCAAAATCAATAAAAACATCCTTGGATGCAGATTTTAAAAAGAAGACAAAATAAATACAAAAGTCATCTATACTATTAAAAGGATAACATGCTAATTAGACCAGATAGAATGGACATCTTCTGGCCAACCTTCCCGATGTCCTTCCTGACAAAGCCAGGGCCTGGGCAGCGCCTTCTGGGGTCCTGTGTGCTTGCAGCCACCCCAGGCAGTCCTGGCCCGGGTCTCAGGTGCCTGCAGCTGGCCAGAGGAAGGGAAGCCTGGGTTCCGGGTGCCTGCAGCCAACCAGAGAGAGGGAAGCCCGCGTCCCGGGTGTGAGGGCCAACACAGAGGCAGTTAGGGGCGATCAGGCAGGCAGGCGAGTGGTTAGGGGTGATCAGGAAGGAAATGGGGATAGGAGCGACCAGGCAGGCAGGCAGATGCAGTGGGTAATCAGGCAGGCAGGCAGGCAGGCAAGTGGTTAGGAGCCAGTGGTCCCGGATTGTGAGAGGGATGTCTGACTGCCGGTTTAGGCCCGATCCCGGCAGTCGGACATACCCTGAGGGGTCTCAGATTGCGAAAGGATGCAGGCCGGGCTGAGGGACCCCATCCAATGCATGAATTTTCATGCACCGGGCCTCTAGTCCTATATAATAAAAGGCTAATATTCAAATTATCCCCTTAACTGGGAGTTCAACCAGGAGTACGAACAGGGGGTGTGGCTGGCTGGCCAACTGTCCGCGGCCTCTCACTCCCGGCCAGCCAGACCCAACCAGACCTGATCAAGGCAGGCCAGCTGAACCCAACCTGTGCACAAATTTGTGCACCAGGCCTCTAGTATAACAATAAAAAATAAGCACTCAAGACTTGGTGATTAAGAAGATAAAGACCTGTTGGTTCTTTCTATCAAGCCCAAGCTTGCCCTTTTCATCTAACTAAGCCATCTTAGTACTGTGTCCCCTCCCAGCACAGGTGCCTCCCCCACCACCCAGCCCCTGTCCCTTCTCCTTTCTCTGTTCCCTCCCTGCACAGGTGCCTCCCCCACCACCCAGCCCCTGTCACTTCTCCTTTCCCTGGGCCCTAGCCACAGCCATCCTGAGGACTTTCTCCCAGCCAATCCTTCCCTTCCTTCTGAATCCTTTCAGGGTCTCCGAGATGCAAAGAAGACTTCTAGAGTCTCAGCTCAGTGGCTTCACACTTCCTGTGCTGCTCTGGCTCTGGCTCTGGCTCTGGCTCTGGCTCTGGCACAGGCTCTGGCTCCCCATCCTAGACGTAGGTCAGGTTGCCTATTTTTGTTGTGGGTGTCCGAATCTATCAGCCTCCGCCTTTGTCTATCCATTCGCTTCAGCTGAGACTGCTTGTTGGTAAATTTCCTCTTGTCTTTATCTCTGGCATCTGAAACTCAGCATTTAATAAATTATGGCATCACACAACTTGCATTGCTCCCAACAGGGAATACGACACCATAGACAGCTCCTGTGGATGGTACCCTATGGCACGAGGAATGAAAGGAAACAGACAACTAGGACACGGTTTTGGGAGAAACAGAAGTGAATCCCGCAGCTGAAGTGATGGAGGCCTGGGGCGTTTCCAAACTTGGGTACTTGTAGGGGCAACAGGACCCCCTGGCTGCAGAGCCCCGTCCGTGCCCATCCTCGGCCACCACCCTTGCCCTCTGAGAGCCCCCTGAGCCCTACATGGCTCCACACCTTGGTTGACCCAGCCCTCACCCTGTCCCTCCCTCTAGGGCGGGTCCAACAGAGCCATAAAGCTCCAGAAAGAGCTCAGACAAAGGCTGACTGCAGAGGCGAGAGGAGCAGAGCACACAGGTATGTTCTGATGGGCCATTGGGAGAGTCGAGAAGGGGATGACTGGTAGGGGAGGGAAGTGAGGCCTGGAGAGAGGGGCCAAGAGAAATGAAGACCCTAAAGGCCCAGAAAGCCAGGGGCAACCTCCTGGAGGTGAGATGGGAAAGGCTCAGTGGGGAGGTGGATGCTGTTCTCAGGCGGAGAGGAGCAGAGCACACTGGCCGCCACGTTCTCCCCTCTCATGGTTTCAATGCCACAGTCCACACCCCAGCTGCCCACTGGGGCACCACACACAGGACTGTGCTGGGGAGGATAAGCTTAAAGGGACAGCCAAGTCACCTCCCTCTTCTACAGAGCAGAAAGGCATTTGGGAATAAGCAGTTCTAAAAATGAGGGCCTGGCCAAGAAAAGACATTAGGAACTTAAATACATATTCCTGAGTGAACGAAGCCAGTCTGAAAAGGCTACTGACTGGTGAGCCCAGCCTTATGACATTCTGGAAAAGGCAAAAGTATGCATATAAATAGAACACAGTTATTAATCGTTATTCGATAAAGCTTCCCATGTGATTTCAAGTATAGTAGATCAACCTAATTTAGTTTAAAAATATTTCTTTTAAGAAGAGAGAATAAATCCTTGAATCATTCCAGGGCTCTTAAAATGTCCCAAAGCTATCTCTCGGTTAAAGTCTTGATTTTTATCTTGGAAAGACTATCAAATATACATAACCCAAAGTTTATATTATACACTCTTTGTAATTAGTCTAAAAGATATCAATTAAATGTAAACCGGTTTTTATATTAAAAATTTGGTTCAGACCATAGAATTAATCCTTTTTCTTTTAATCAGGCCAATAAAATATTATATCCTAGGTTGGAATTTTACCACACGTAGTATATATAAGGACTACAATATATTTTGAACTACTAATTTTCTAAAGAAAATACAAGAATTATTTTTCTCAAAGATGAATTACTATACTTCATGTATTTTGTTATCACAATCATGTAATTTCTCTGAACTTAATTTGAACTTTAAACTCTTAGAAGCCTCAAATTTTAGGTGGCAAGTTAAATACTTAGCGTTTCTTAGATTAGTAATATATTTATATTTTTAAGGATATATTTCAAATAAAATACAAGACATATTTAAGTAATAGATTCAAATCTATGTTTTTAGATTTTTCATATGAGGCAAACTCAGATTAATATTCCAGTGTTTAGTCATTTTAAAATACCTAGATATTTAATAATTTGTATTATTTAATTCAGCAATGTTCTAAAGTTTTAAGTTACCAAAGACTTTGTAAAACTATATGTGAGGCTGGCGAATATCCCCGCCTGTCACGTGGAAAGCTGATGAAAAGGCAGGGGGAGGAGGGAGCAGGCCTGTAGCCACTTTGATTTTAAAACTGCCACATTCTTCCTTAGAGATAACTTCTAAGGTTGCTGCTGCGGGAAACACAACTGGCTCTTTCCTCTAACACAATGCAGTCAGTCTCCTCTTGAGTGACTGGATAATATCATTATTAATATATTTATAACTATTACTGAAAAGCTTTATTATAAACTAGAGGACTGGTGCATGAATTCGTGCACGGGTTGGGGTCCCTTGGGGTGGCCTGCAGGGATCGGGCCGAAACCCACAGTCCAACACCACCTGCAGATCCTACCTGCTGCTCCCACTCATTCCCGCCCCACTGCGCCTGCCCTGGGTTCATGCCCAATCAGTCCCAATTGGGAGAGGTTTGCATTGCCACAGCAGCGCTCGCCAGCCATGAGCCCTGTGTCTGGCGCCCTCTGAGGGGAGTGGCTTGCGGGATCCGGTCGAAACTAGCTCTCCGACATCCCCTGAGAGGTCCTGGATTGAAAGAGTCCGCAGGTCAGGCGAAGGGACCCCACCAGTGCACGATCAGAGCTGGGGAGGGACCACAGGAGGGCTCCAGGGCATGTCTGGCCCTGTCTCGCCCAGTCCTGATCAGGCTGACCTGGGGTGGGCTGATTGGGGCTGGCAGGTTGGGGAGGGATGCAGGAGGTTGGCCAGCTGGGGAGGGACTGTGGGAGAGCTCCAGGGCATGTTCAGCCCATCTAGCTCAGTCCTGATTGTCCAGACCCCAGCAGCAAGCTAACCTACCAGTCGGAGTGTCTGCCCCCTGGTGGTCCATGCACATCATAGCGATGGGTCAACCAGTCGACTGTCTGCCCCCAGTGGTCATTGCTTGTCATAGCTAGCGATTGAGCAGCCTTAGTATATCATTAGCATATTACACTTTAGTTGAACAGTCCACTGGTCACTGGATGACCAGACACTTAGCATATTAGGCTTTTATTACATAGGATTCTTTATTTTAGTTACATCTATTTATTTATGTTTTGATAACTTTAAGATATTAAAGCCAATTACTATTATCCAAGGCATTTTCTTTGGCAAATTCTGTAACAGAGATAACTTCTTGACTTCCAGTGGCTTTAATGTGAAAGTATTATTTGATTTTTATTTTATAAAACCAGGAGTGCCCCAAGATTTGGGAGGCAACCTTGGAATGCGGTCCATTATTATCCAAGAACTACCCATTATTATGGAAACACTAATCTTGTTGCCCAAACACAGCCTGTATATTCTCTTTCTGTCATTATTGCCATCTTTTAAAGAAAAACAGTCTTGAATTTATTCTATAGCATCCATGAAGAGATGGGGCTCAGTCCAGGAGGCCAGCCAAAATCGGGCAGGGCGCACTTTCTCTTAACCTAGCTTTTTTCTCTTCATGGGTACAGAAATCCCAAACGCATCCCTAAATTGTGAGAAATGTCTCATCTATTCAAATTTCAAATGATGGACTGGGAAATAAAAACATGGCAAAAATGAGACTTTTAATAACATGCTTGAGAGTGGGCGTCCATTTTACAGGATTACCATAAGACTGGGAAGGGGCCTTTTTTAGTTACTTCCCTTTGTCTAGGGAATTTCCCTAGGATCTCTGTTATCAGCCACGTGTTCCACTTACATTCTTTCTCTCCCCGTTCCCACCTTCTGTTTGCTTTGGGGGAATTTAAAATGGCCTGTCCATCTACTGTTTCTTTTCTATTAAATTAAAATAAAGGCATGCTTAATAAACTAACAATAAACAACAGACAGATAATAATCAAAAGACAAGCGCCCATAACATATAGACAAGAATTACTAAGTCAGAGTTCCTTTCATGGATCTTATCCTATTCTATTCTCCATAGTACTGACTGGCCTCTAAAATTATTTTAGCTAAAATTTGCTTCTCCAAAGGTGTCCTATGGTCATTTTCAGACAAAGCATTAAAGAGTCCTTTTGTAAAATGATGATTAGCCCCGTTTTTCTAGCTGTTGAGCCTTTCCACACTACAGGCAGAGGATCCAGGGCTTTAGGTATTACAGAATTTTGATGCTCAATACGAAGTGGGCATAATGCAGTTCAAACAAGAGCCCACAAACTTAAAGATGACAAGGGCACTTGTTTACTTGAGCCTGATTTAAGAGAGTATCCTTTGACACCTAAATTTCTTTATCCTTGACCATGCAAGCTAGAAATTTACATTGATGTTTTTGCTTTTTACTCAAATTCTTCCCCATTATAGCCTGGCTGTAATAAAAGATCTTCCTTGTCCACTTATGGTTCGTGACTCTGAAGCTGCAAAGGGTTCTGTGCACAGTGAATTTCCCCACCTTTTCGGTGTATCTCCCACCTTTCCCGGGAATTTCCTTCTTTCTTAGTTTTTCCCTCAGGTGAATCTTCTTCTCCTGGTCCCTTAGGAGGCACCAGATGTGAATGCCGCATCCATTTGTGGCTATGGTTCAGGATCTGGAAAAGGAGCCCTGCACTAACGAATATACTAGACAAGAAATATGAATTTATAAGCATAGGGGGCCAGGCGGAAAACCTTTCTCTAGTGGAGAGGCTCTCTGACTTCTGGGTCCCATTTGCTTTTATTCAATTGAACACAAATTTGCCCTTTAGAAATGCATACAGGCATATCAAAGGTAAAGTTTGATAAACAGTAACAGGATTATCAGGGTAAAGATTGCCCTGAGCCATTTGGCCCACAGCAGGGCAATATTATCCTGATTTTCAGCCCTGCTGAATATCTCATTGATAAGCTAATTATTGTTAGTCTTAGCCCACAGTAGTAGAGGTGCAGCCATTCTGAGATAATGCACACATAAGGGGAAAGCAGAGTTGACATAGGTAAGAAAATCTGCAGGACTAACCAAGGCTTACAGACAAGCAAGGAGAGTGTAGAATTAAAATCAATGGAAAGCACAGGTCTGAGCAGCCTGGGGCCCCAGCTGCACCAGCATGGCCACTAGCTGGCATGGCGGCCAAGGGATGAAGCTGTGTCTATTGGGAAACTACGGGGCCAGCCTAGTGGAAACCCATATCTTCCCATAAAACAACTAAGTTCATGTTTCCCACATTCTAGAGCCATGAGGCGAGAAAGCATGGCTCTCAGCTGGGCTGTGGCTGCCATCCTGATGATGCAGACGGTGGCCATGGCGAACCACTCCCCACAGACCCTGCGTAGCCAGGCCAGGGTGTTCGCGGACCTGAGCACGGAGGAGCTGAAGGCTGTGCGCACCTTCCTCTGGTCCCGGAAGGACCTGAGGCTGGAGCCCTCCCAAGGATCAACCATCGCCAAGAACACTGTCTTCCTCATTGAGATGCTGCTGCCCAGGAAGCAGCAGGTGCTGAAATTTCTGGACCACGGTCAGAGACAACCGGCTCGGGAAGCGCGTGCCGTCATCTTCTTCGGAGCCCACGAGCATCCCAACATCACTGAGTTTGCCGTGGGGCCCCTACCATTGCCCCACTACCTGCGCCCACTGCCCCCCAGGCCTGGGCACCAGATGTCCTGGAACTCCAGGCCCATCTCCTCGGCGGAGTATGTCCTACTGAGCCACACCCTGCAGGAGGCCACCAAGCCCTTGCACCGATTTTTCCTGGACACCACGGGCTTCTCCTTCCAGGACTGCCACACCCGATGCCTGACTTACACCGACGTGGCCCCTCAGGGCTTGGCCTCGGGCGAGCGCCGGACCTGGTTCATCTTGCAGCGCTTTGTGGAAGGCTTCTACTTGCACCCCACAGGCCTGGAGCTCCTCCTGGACCACAGCAGCATGAACGCCCAGGACTGGGCGGTGGAGAAGGTCTGGTACAACGGGAAGTTCTACCGAAGCCCAGAAGAGCTGGCCCGGAAGTACAATGCTGGAGAGGTGGACGTGGTGGTGCTGGAGGACGTGCTCCCCAAGGACAAGGGGGCCGAGGGCAGGGATGAGCCACCCCTCTTCTCGTCCTACAAGCCACGCGGGCACTTCCCCAGCCCCATGACCATGAAGGGCCCCCACCCGGTCCAGCCCCAAGGCCCCCGCTACAGGCTGGAGGGCAACGCCGTGCTCTACGGGGGCTGGAGCTTCGCCTTCAGGCTGCGGTCCTCCACGGGGCTGCAGGTGCTCAACGTGCATTTCGGTTGGGAGCGCATTGCCTACGAGGTGAGCGTCCAGGAGGCAGTGGCGCTGTACGGAGGCCACACACCTGCGGGCATGCAGACCAAGTACAGTGACGTCGGCTGGGGTTTGGGCACCGTCACCCATGAGTTGGCCCCTGGCATCGACTGCCCAGAGACGGCCACCTTCCTGGATGCCGTCCACTACTACGATACCGACGACCCTGTCCACTACTCCCGAGCCCTCTGTGTCTTCGAGATGCCCACGGGGGTGCCCATTCGGCGCCACTTTGACTCCGACTTCAACGGTGGCTTCAACTTCTATGCAGGGCTCCAGGGCCAGGTGCTGGTGCTGCGGACGACGTCCACGGTCTACAACTATGACTACATTTGGGACTTCATCTTCTACCCCAACGGGGTGATGGAGGCCAAGATGCACGCCACTGGCTACGTGCACGCCACCTTCTACACGCCCGAGGGGCTGCGCCATGGGACGCGCCTGCACACCCACTTGATCGGCAACATGCACACTCACCTGGTGCACTACCGCGTAGACCTGGACGTGGCAGGTAGGACTTGCTGGGGCTAGACGTCCATGTGCAAACACTGACTCCCCTGTGGGAGACGATGCTGCACCCCGGACGCACACCATCAGGAGAACGTGCCCCACCTGCTCTGAGCCCACAGGGCTGGAGTCCCTGACTCCCGGAAGGAGTGAACGTGAACAGCGCCCCAGTGCTGCCAGGGTTGTGGCAGCCTGGACCCTGTCCCTGCCTTGGGGCTGGGCTGACCCCTGCATCGGGTGGGTTGGGTAGAAAGGTGCGCTCAGGGTAGCAGAGGGGACAAGGCCTCGATGTCAGCAAGGTCGCTGCTGCCTGGCAACTGGAGGTGGACGCAGCACCATTGGGGTTACTTGCTGTGTCTCCTGGGTTAATGGTGTCACCGTGGCATAGGCCTCCTGGCAGGATGTGGCCTGACATCAAGTCAGAACCACCCCCAGAACCAGACAGGTGGCTCCCTTTCCTAACCCCGCCCTCCCCACCTGGCTCAGCCCCCTCCACCCATGCCCTGAGCACAGCAGGTGGTGGACAGAGCCCCTGCCTGGGGAAAGATGGCTGCCCCTCTCTGGGGATGCAGGACAGCCCAATGCCTGGGACCCAGGGCTCAAAGAAACTGCTCACAGTCCCACTGCAACCACCACAGCTGCTGCCACCTATCGCATCGTCCTCCGGTTCCCCTGTTGGTTTTTGTGTTTAATCCCTTCCTCCCACCCCACAGCTGGCTCCATGCGAACCCCTGACACCCCCTTCGCCCCTGATGGTTTGCTGCTGGACGTGGTCTGGCGTGGAGAACCCAGTGTAAAATGAGGTAGGGGTTCTTTGGGTGCTGGATCCTCATTCTGCATCTCCCTTCACACACACAGGCACCAAGAATAGCTTCCAGACACTGGGCATGAAGCTAGAAAACATCACCAACCCCTGGAGCCCGGAGCACCGGCTGGTCCAGCCAACCCTAGAGCAGACGGGGTACCCCCGCGAGCGCCAGGCGGCCTTCCGCTTCGGACAGACTCTGCCCAAGTACCTGCTCTTCACCAGCCCCAAGGAGAACCGCTGGGGCCACCAGCGCAGCTACCGGCTGCAGATCCACTCCATGGCTGAGCAGGTGCTGCCGCCCGGCTGGCAGGAGGAGCGGGCTTTCACCTGGGCCAGGTGAGGAGGCCTGGGAGGTTGGGGGCCGGGATGACTGGAAGCCCTGCCCTGTGATTCCCTGAACCACGTCCAGCACTGCCAGGGGTGAACCCTCACCGAAGCTTTATTTAATAGTCAGATCACACAAAGCAAACCAAGGGGAGTGGTCAACATGTTTACAATGTTCTTGCGAGTTTCAAATCTATTTCCTTACTCAAGCCTTGTTTTGGCAGCACTTGCTGTACCTCCCACAGACCATTAGCTACCAAGGACCAAGGGAGGACTCTAAGGTCAAGCTTAATTGTGCTAGGAGGGCTCTGCCCTCCAAGCTGGGACTTGCATGTGGCTCTGCCACAGGTCAGTCCAAGGCTTGACTCTATAACCTCTCCCTATATTTCCCTGTGTCTGCAGTTGCTGTGTTTCTGTCTGAGACTCTGGGTCTGTGTGTGTGTGTGTGTGTGTGTGTGTTACAGGGCATGGCTCTGTATTTGAGGAGGCCTGTTCTGAGCACATGAGCTACCGCTGACCCTGGGTCAGACTGACAGGCTCCCAAGACATGATGTGGAAATCGGGGAAAGCCACGTCACTGACCCTGCACATGTGCCCTGGGCGGGGCTGGGCCACCCCCATGCCCAGAGCCACCTGACTGCTCTGCCCGACAGGTACCCCCTGGCAGTGACCAAGTACCGGGAGTCTGAGCTGTGCAGCAGCAGCATCTACAACCAGAACGACCCCTGGGACCCGCCTGTGGTCTTTGAGGAGTTTCTTCAAAACAATGAGAACATTGAAGAAGAGGTACAGGCCCCACCTTCTTCCAGCCCCAGCCCAAGACTAGAGCTATGCCCTGTCCCGGGACCTGCGCCCGGTCCTGGGACCTGTACCCCATCCTGAGACCTGTGCCAGCAGCACCTCGCTGTGTGGAGAGCAAGCTCACTGTCCCCAGATCTGCCCATTCCTTATGAGGAGAGCTTGAGGGGTTGTCCACCCCTCGCCTCTCCGAGCCCGTCAGCACTGCCCACCCCTCTCTCCCACAGGACTTGGTGGCCTGGGTGACAGTGGGCTTCCTGCACATCCCCCACTCAGAGGACATCCCCAACACGGCCACCCCCGGGAACTCCGTGGGCTTCATGCTCCGGCCCTTCAACTTCTTCCCTGAGGACCCATCCGTGGCATCCAGGGACACCGTGATCGTGTGGCCCCGGGACAAAGGCCCCAACTACGTGCAGCGATGGATCCCTGAGGAGGGCGGGGACTGCTGGAAGCCTCCCCCCTTTAGCTACAATGGGACTTACAGGCCCGTGTGAAGGGCCGCTGCCCCCAGCTAACTCCTCACTAGAACCCCGATTCCCCCACCCCACCCAGGAATGGATAATAAACCCTCCAGGGCTCAGCTCCAAGTGCTTCTTCTTTTGGGGGACACAGCGGGCGAGACACACCCCTGCCCTTGGCCTCGATTCACCTTGGTCTACTCTATCCCAGAAAAGACCTCCATTACGAAGGCACATGACAGCCCCTGAAACACGAACTTTACCTGTCACATTGGTTTTAAAAGCCTGAGGCTGACAGCTCCCTCTTGGGAGTCTATGGGGGAACTCCCCTACGTCACCAAGGGGCGGGCAAATTAGCGCAACTGTAGGGGGACGCTATGGGAAAAATCTAGCAAAATTGCCAACACCTTTACCCTTGGACACATTGATCCAATGTCTAGGGGCTTATCCCAGAGATCTGCTCACAAACACAGAAAAAAGTGTGTACACAGTGACTCACTGCAGAGCTGTTTGTCATAGCAACATCTGGAAACAACCCAAACATCCATCTATGGGAGTGAGATTGCAGGTCTGAGTAAACTATGGCACGTCCACACGGTGCAATTCTAGGGGGTCGTAAAAGAAGCGTGAAGGAGCGCGTTCTCTGTACCAATGGGGGGAACCTAAGGAAGTAAACAACATGGATATAGAACAGTGATGGCGAACCTTTTGGGCTCGGCGTGTCAGCATTTTGAAAAACCCTAACTTAACTCTGGTGCCGTGTCACATATAGAAATTTGTTGATATTTGCAACCATAGTAAAACAAAGATTTTTATTTTTGATATTTATTTTATATATTTAAATGCCATTTAACAAAGAAAAATCAACCAAATAAATGAGTTCACGTGTCACCTCTGACACGGGTGTCATAGGTTCGCCATCACTGGTATAAAACAATCTCTACAGCATGCCAACTTCTGCATAAGAGAGGAGGATGTATGTTGACTTATAAGACTACACACGTGTTTACATTGATTTGTAGAAACTCTAGGAAAGTGGCTGCCTGTCCTCTTAGTCCCTTCAGGCAGCTATAACAAAATGCCATAGGCTGGGGCGTTTCTGAGCAGAAGTCTATTGCTCACAGCTCTGGAGGCTGGAGATCCAAGATCAAGATACCACCAAAGTCACATGAAGGCCCTCTTCTGGCCTGCAGACTGCTGACCTCTGTCTGTCCTCACTGTCTGAAGAAGTGCAGGGCTGGTTGGCGTCTCTGAGAGCTCTAGTCCTGCCCTGGAAGCTCCTCCCTCGTAACTAATCTCCTCTCAAAGGCCCATCTGCTCCCACATCTCAGTGCCTTTCCCAGGCTGCACTTAGTGGGCGCCCAGCCGTGTTTGTTGAGGGACTGAGGGACTGACCCACAGCTCACGAAATGCACATTCCAAAGTACACCTACTCCTCATATCCTGCCTTCCCCCATCCTGAACCTTTTTTTGTCCCTTGGCCCTAATCATGATTTTGACTGTTCCCTTGGCTATGACCACACTGTCTCCCCCCTAATGAGATGGCAAGAGAACATGAGCCTTGCCCCTGAGAATGGAGCCCAAGAACCCCAGAGCGATCACTTCTCCCTCTCATAAGATCCGGTCCCTGGTGGTCCTCGCAGGCAACCAATTTCCCACCGTTTACCTGCTAGTCCCTGGAGTCTACATACCAGCATTTCTCTCCTTGCTTTAAGCCTGATGCAAACCCAGGATACAAAGGGAGACAAAAACTAGGAAGCTAGAGTCCCAGTCCTCAAAAGTCTAGGTCACCCTGGCGGGACAGGCCAGAGACACAGCACAGTGCCACTGAGAGGGCTGTCCCCAGACGGTCATCTCATTTTCGACACTGGAAGTCTGGTCTGACCTAGAGCCCGAGTGTGACCCCAGCATTCTCCAGTGTGCAGCATCCTGGGTCTGGTTGGTTCTATCCTCAGGCTCTCCTTGGGTAGGAGAAAGGAGACTAGCAGATGTCCCCATCCAAGCCCAGACCCTGACTCAAGATTGGGAGACCCCAGAATCCTCATGGCCAGTCTGACTGGACCTCTGAAAATATAGGTGCCGGGAGCCTGTCCATCCTTGCTGCTTGACACAGTCGCTGTAGGGAAGAAACATCTGCACCGCATATGTTTCAAGGGACCTGGCATATATGACATACTGTTCTTAATGTTTGCTCACCTTGGCGCTATGTGTTTTAACCAAGGTCACCTTTCCGAGAAAGGTTGTTTCCCCAGGTAGGGATTTTTCCCTGAAGTTAGAGAGGGAATAAAACCCCTTAACTAAGTGCCAGGCGGGTAGTTAATCACTTTAACTATGAACAATCACGCTTAAGCTACATAATCTTTACTCCCTGGAATGGAGATAAGAAACGCCCTAACCTTTGGAATAGAGATTGATAGGATTGGAATCAACTGGTATAAATACAGATGTAACAAGACAACAGGACACAGAACCTAGAGACAGAACCTAGAGACAGAACATGGCAAAAGATCCTGGACAGAAACTGGCAACAGAACCTAGAGACAGAACCTAGAGACAGAACATGGCTGAAGATCCTAGAGACAGAACCTGTCTACAGAACCTGGATAGAACATGGCAAGAGAACCTGACTAGAACCTGGTGACTGAACCTGGCTGGAGAACCTAGACAGAACCTGGCGACCGAACCTGGCTGGAGAACATAGCGAGGGAACATGGCTACAGAACCTGGCTGGAGAACTTGGAGAACCTAGCAAGAGAACATGGACACAGAACCTGGCTGGAGATCCAAACCAGAACTTTGCTGGAGATCCTGACCAGAACTTGGCTAGAGATCCTGGCTAGGCTGCTGATCAACTGAACGCTGTCTCCGTCTCATTCCTTCTTCGCCAACTCCATCCACACCTTTGGGAACCCCTGGACCTGCTGGGGTTGGACCCCAGCATCTGGCGCCCGAACAGGGAAACCTAGGAAAGTCCCTCCGTATTTGGGACGGATAGGACTGCACCATAGGGTGCAGCAAGGATGGAACGGCTCCCGGCATATAGGTGCCTGGAGAAACCCAAGTCCAGCTACACGGGGTGGCCCAGCTAGCCAGCCAGGGACCAGGACTTCTTCACAGCAACCTGCCAGCACTCACAGGGCCTAAGGCGGTCAATCTGGCCTCTTTAATTCTCTCTGCTCTCCAAGTTAGGTGTGACGTCTGTAATTTATTACTGCACATGAGATAAGTTACCTGCCCTATTGCATTGCCTGATCCCCTGTCCTGGGGCCTCTTCCAAATCCACATCCCATAATCTGGAGTTTCTCATTTATATTTTAGAAAAATGGATAAAACTGACCCTGCACTTACCCATGACCAGCAGTCATGCTCTTGGGCATTTAGCCCAGAGAAATGGATTCCTATGTTCACACAAAAACCTGTGCACTCATGTTCACAGCAGACCGATTCAGCATAGTGGACTGGAAACAACCCAAATGTCCCTCAGTGGAGAAGTCCCTGAACAACTCTGTACAACAGAGCACTGATCAGCAGTGAAAAGGAATGACTTGTGATCCAGGCACTATGCCTGGTGGAAACAAAAGTCCATCCCAGAATGATATCATCCAGAACAATATCATCCAGATGGCATCTCGAAATGAGAAAACCGTGGAGATGGAGAAGAGGTGAGTGGGAGTGGGCGGGGCACTCGAATAAAAGAGGCAGCAGGTGATGGAGGGGTTCTGCATCTTGATTTTTGTGGTGGATTCACAAGTCCATGCCTGAGATAAACATGGTGGAAACTGAGCCCCTCCTGTGGCCTAGCTAGCAGTGTGCCAACATCAAGGTCCTGTTGTGACTTTGAACCACAGCACCAAGATGGCACCACTGGGGAAATCGGGTGAAGGGGACTCCGATTCCTGGTACCATTTCTGCTATCCCTTGTGATTTTATAATTATTTCAAAATAAAAGGATCTTTTTACCTGAAAAATACATGTAGCATTCCTCAAGCAAAGAACAGTAAAGCTCTTCTTACTTTTTCAGGTTTCTTATTCCTTCAACTGTAAATTGTTTAAAAGATATGGAACTCATAGAAACAGAGAAGATTGGTAGTTGCCAGAAATGGAATGGATGACAGTGGTCAAAAGGTACAAACTCCAGTTATAACAATTGCTAGGGCTGTAATATGCAGCTGGTGGCTGTTGTTTACAATACCGTATTGCACATTTGAAAGTTGGTAGGAGAGCAGATCTTAAAAGTTCTCATCACAGGAAAAAAATTGTGACTCTGTGTGGTGATGGATGTTAAAAACTTGTTGTGGTGATCATTTGCAATATTTACATGTTTCAAATCATCACATCATACACCTAAAACTAATGCAATGTAATGTATCTGTTACATCTCAATAAAACTGGGGAGATTGAAATGTAAAAGGAAAGAAAGGGGTACAACATGAACAAATACTGTGGCGGGGATATTTCAATAACCCTCAACTCCCCACATTCAAGAGCTGGAGCACAAGAACAAAACACTGTGCCCAAGCAATCCAGCCATTACTCTTTCAGTAACAGTAAGGACCTGAAGAAGGACACAGAAAAGAAGCACTATTTTCAAACCTCAGGCAGCAAATCAGCATAATTCACAAGGACTCATGAATGCAAGGGTACACGTCCATTAGCAAGGGGCTCAGGCTGTTCCTATGCTCCTTTCCTCATCGCCTCCCTGCCCTCCCCCTGCCAGGACTTCCCAGGCACTGAAGGCCTATTGTTCCTGGGCTCCCTTTCTTTGTCCTTGGTGGGAGGGGGTTGGGGGGTGGGGAGGACACTTTTCCGGCACCGCCACCGGCTGGGCGCTAGGTGGCACCCTGAGCTGCTGCAACTCTCGCTCCCAAGGTTTCCACCAGAACCTAGGCACTGAGGCTATCCTACTCTTTGCACCACTGGGTCCAAGTTCATGGTCCAGACCCGTGTGCCTGGGGAGGACCAGGAGGGCTGGAAGGCTAAAGACACAGCGGCCAGATGCCTGCCTTCCTGCAGGGAATGTCTTCTCCAGGCACTGACATGTTTTGTCTGTCTGTTGCACCCCCTTACTTTTTCCTGCCCTCTCTGTTTCTCCATCTCCAGGCCCCGAAGACTGTGCCTTCACCTTCTCATCCCAAACCTCCCAGGGTGTCTCAGGTCTCCGGGGTGATTCACTTTTGAGTCAAAAGGGCAAGCCACACGTTTGCAAGAAAAGCACCTACCAAAAAGCACAGGCACTTCTCTATTGGCCAGGAAAGCACAGTTTGTTGAATTAGTGAATTATTTTAATCCTGTGGATTAGTCTCCTCTTGTCTTTACTTGAAGTAACAGAAGCATCTCCAAGCAGCTTAAGCATAAAGGGAGAATGTATTGGCAGGACAGCATGTAACTGACCATAACAAAGGAGGACTGCAGGCTGGGAGCTAGGGCCTGCAGGGAACTGCTTGGGAATCATTGTGTGGCATGCTGGTCCCTGGAGACAGCCAGGTGCCCTGGCCACAATCACAGAAGTGGCTTTCAGAAGTGACAAAGCGCTCCTACAGCCACCCAAACCCCTGGACAATTAGACTTGGCCACCAAACTCAATAGGTTAACAAGGGACAGTGCAAGTTAGAGGAGAAACCGCTTCCTCCCACATCCCCACCTTCCCCAGACTTTCTACTCTGGCCTCAAAGAGGAGATGCTGCAGAAAAAGATGCAGCTGCCCCCTCCCTCTCCACAACGCCTCAGCATACAGAGCTAGTGCCATCCTCAGCTGGGAGCTGGCCTAACCTTCCCATCCCTGTCCTTTACCATCCACCCAAACTGGGGAGCGAAGGGGGGCAGCCCAGCACACCTGTCATCAATCACTTCCCTCCCTTCTGAGCCTCCAGCTGGTGGGAAAGTCTGAGACTGGGCTTTGGAGGGACTCACAGAGCCGCCCCCCATTACCTGCTGTGTGGGGGTCCCTCACCAGGCTTGGGGGCCCACCCCCTGCTGACAATCCATGTGACCTTGCTTGTCTTTGCCTTTGCTCCTGGTTTTCTCCATCCTACCCCAGGACTCCGTGGGAAGCTGTGGCCATAGTTTGGGGCAGGATTAGTCTGCGCCCCTGGTTTCCAAGGGATGTCTTAAGCAGACAGATCTTTGATTATGCGCAATATTCCAGAAACCTGTCTGAAGAGCTTTCACGTGTAGGACAGTAGGAAGATGAACCTCAAACCTTTTATCTTCCCACTATTAAGGTAAACATTCTGGGATGTGGACAAAGCACTTTTATAACAACCAATTCAATATCTAAAACATCAACTATGTTTATCTTGGTGATTTTTTTTAATTTTTAAATCGTCCAAGCATTGTATCGAAACCATTAAAAAACAAAGGGGCATAAATGTTCATAAAAGGAAAGGGAAATAGCAAATCTTTCAGCATTAGGGCAAAAACATGTCTATCTTCCTCAACAAAAAGGGTTAGGGGTTCAGTGAACAGTAACTTCTTGTAAAGAGGAGCCAGAAGTGTACTTGCTTTGAAAGTGCCTAGTTGTCACCTTCAGTCTTACTGAAGAAGCCAGTCCCTGTGGTTTAAAAATTCTTTTTTTTTTTCTGATCATATTCTCTTGAGTTAAACGGAGTGTCTTCAACATTAGCTAGTGAACCTCCTCCAGCACTGCCAGGGGAGAACCTGAGGAGGGGCGGTGAAGGATTAAAGAAGACAGACAAGAGAACATAGTTGGAACAAGGTGGATCACTGCCTGGATGAGGAAACAGTGACACATCCTGTAATCTAAAGCTTCATTTTCTAGTCAGATCAAACAAAGCAAAGCAAGGGGAGTGGTCAACATGTTTACAATGTTCTTGTGAGTTTCATATCTATTTCCATACTTAAGCCTTGTTTTGGCAGCACTTGCTGGACCTACCACAGCCCATTAGGTATCTAGGAACAAAGGAAGACTATAAGGTCAAGCTTAATTGTGCTTGAAGGGCAGAGCCCTCCTGGAACTTATATGTGGCTCTGCCAGAGGTCAGTCCCAGGCTTGAGCCTATAGCAATTCCCTACATCTCCCCCCTTTTTTGTTTTTATTTACTTCCATTTACTTTATTCATTATAATCACTTGGAATTATAAGGATTATTCCAAAGTTAGGAATTCTAAAAATTTTTAAGCTACTACAATAGACAAAACTTAAATATCAGGAACAAAACTCTGGCTATTAATAAAACAATAACAAAACAATGCCAATCAATACAGCAACAAGGGAGAAACCAAACTACAGATATTTTAACATTTTTAGGACTATTTCTACAAAATGAAAGTTTCTTTTGCTGCTGGTTTATATCTACTCAGAGTCCTGACATTTGGCTGCACAAGACTTTACAGAAACTGACAGCTCACCAACACTATTAAGAAACAGGGCTGAGAGAGTAGCTTCCACTCATTGCTTTCTACCATCTGCTGGGCCTCAGTCCTTACCTTCTTCAGCTGACCCCATGTTGGCACCTTGGTCCCTGGAGTAACGTCATTATTTTTTTCTTCCGCATCGCTATCATCCAGGCAACTCTCAGTCTTTTGAACAGGGAGACCAGGAGCTTCTTTGGGTCTACAATGGTGATGCATATAACGCTCTGGCACCCAAATTGGCTGCACTGCTCCTTATGGAAAGACACAAACACAACCTCTGCCCCACATCATTACTGGATTTGGTCCAAACCATTGTCCAGTTTGTGAATCCTTCCACCAGGCTAACTCAGCAGAGGCTATTGTACTGGAGGTCCGATGCCTTTCGGCTGCTGTACAACCCTCTGCATCGTAATTCAAAAATTTAGCACATAACATCCTTCTCCCCCTTTTGTTTGTGTAGAGAGTAGATCTTTGTGTCACCTCAGGGCCCTTGAGATGTCACAAAGCTAAATTCGTGAAATATTACATTTGGAAAAGCTGTCCAGTATAGCCAATTTAAATTTTTTCCTTCCCCTCCTGCTTTGCCTCAGGTGGGGAAAATAATGGTTTGTTAATTATACGTAGGCCTGGCTGGCCTTTGCTTAAACTTCCCTGATTTGCAACCTTTATAAATTTTACACTTTCACTGAACCTGCAAAGCCCCATGAGGTCCAGTGCCCATGAGCACATAAATTATTAAAAATTTAATTTATTCCTTGTTTTTGTTCCTGTGCTATCTTCTACTTCTAGTTTTCTACTTAGTCTGTATCTTCTAAGCAATATCTCAGTTAGTACCTTCACTATTTACATTTCAGTCCTCTTGACTTCCATTTTTAACTTTACAGTCCTGGCTTAGCTTTAAGCAAAATGCCCTGGCTTAGCATTAAGCATCACTATCAGGACTTCCATTTTGTGCTTTACAGTTCTTAGACTCAACTTAAGAAATTTAAGAATTTGACTACACTTCTTTGAGCATTGTTTTAGAGATCCCTTTCCTGAGATCCTGAATTTCCCATGTTTTACACCCAGCTACTACAAAACCTTGCTCTCTACATTACTTTGACTTTCTCTGCAAGTGCTTCACTGGAGCATCCTTTCACCTTACAATTGTAGTTCCCCCTTACTCAAGCCCCATGTTCGGGCGCCACATGAGCCGTGTCCAGCATGGCCAGGGGTGAACCTGAGGAGGGGCGGTGAAGGATTAAAGAAGATAGAGAATACAGTTGGAACTAGGTAGAATCACTGTGCCTGGATGAGGAAACAGTGACACAGCCTGTAAGCTGAAGCTTTATTTTATAGTCAGAGCACACAAACCAAAATAAGGGGAGTGGTCAACATGTTTCTTGCCAGTTTCACCTTCTTTTAGCTGCACTTGCTGCACCTCCCACAGCCCATTAGGTACCTAGGAACAAGTGAGGACTATAAGGTCAAGCTTAATTATGCTAGAAGGGCTCTGCCCTCCAAGCTGGGACTTTCATGTGGCTCTGCCACAGGTCAGTCTGAGGCTTGACTCTACAGCCGCTCCCTACAGTCCTTTGTAGAACAGAAACAGGTTGCACTTCTCAACATCAGGTTGTTCCTACCACTCTCTTAGAATGCAAACCTCCTCATGTCTCCATGGTGAACCCATGACTGAAGGTGAAAGACATAAGTGAAGTCACTATATCAATCATCCTTTATGCATTTAAAGTTAATTGCCTTCTGGAATTGCAAACAAGTATCAGGTTAACTAACTATTTTCTCCTTCCTTTATCTAGCTGCCAATAAATACTGAAATCACTTGAAGTGAAAGTCGCAGGATGTTAATGATGACAAATACAAAAGTCAGCCCTGGCCAGATGGTTTGGTTGGTTGGTGCACCGTCCGGTACATCAAACGTTGCTGGTTTGATTCCTGGCCAGGGCACATACCTAGGTTGCAGGTTCAGCACCCAGTCAGGGCACGTAAAGGAGGCAACAGATAGATGTTTCTCTCACATCAATGTTTCTCTCTATCTCTCTCTCCATTCCTTTCTCTCCAAAATCAATAAAACATCCTTGATGCAGATTTTAAAAAGAAGACAAAATAAATACAAAAGTAATCTATACTAATAAAAGGATAACATGCTAATTAGACCAGATAGAATGGACATCTTCTGGCCAACCTTCCCGATGTCCTTCCTGACAAAGCCAGGGCCTGGGCAGCGCCTTCTGGGGTCCTGGGTGCTTGTGGCCAGCCCAGGCAGTCCTGGCCCGGGTCTCAGGTGCCTGCAGCTGGCCAGAGGGAGGGAAGCCTGAGTTCCAGGTGCCTGCAGCCAACCAAAGAGAGGGAAGCTTGGGTCTCGGGTGTGAGGGACAACACAGAGGCAGTTAGGGGCGATCAGGCAGGCAGGCGAGTGGTTAGGGGTGATCAGGAAGGAAAAGGGGATAGGAGCGATCAGGAAGACAGGCAGATGCAGTGGGGCAATCAGGCAGGCAGGCAGGCAGGCAAGTGGTTAGGAGCCAGCGGTCCCGGATTGTGAGAGGGATGTCTGACTGCCGGTTTAGGCCCAATCCCGGCAGTCGGACATCCCCCGAGGGGTCTCAAAGTGCGAGAGGGTGAGGCCAGGCTGAGGGACCCCCATCCCATGCATGAATTTCGTGAATTTGGCCTTTTGTCCTATGTAATAAAAGGCTAATATTCAAATTTTTCCCTTAACTGTGAGTTCAACTAGGAGTTGGAACAGGGGGCGTGGCTGGCTGGCCAACAGTCCACTGCTTGTACCTCCCGGCCGGGCAGGCCCAATCAGACCCGATTTGGGCAGGCCGGCCAAACCCAACCTGTGCACAAATTTGTGCACCAGGCCTCTAGTATAACAATAAAAAATAAGCACTCAAGACTTGGTGATTAAGAAGATAAAGACCTGTTGGTCCTTTCTATCAAGCCCAAGCTTGCCTTTGTCATCTAACTAAACCATCTTAGTACTGTGTCCCCTCCCTGCACAGGTGCCTCCCCGACCACTGCCCCTGTCCCTTCTCCTTTCTCTGGGCCCTGGCCACAGCCATCCTGAGGAATTTCTCCCCAGCCAATCCTTCCCTTCCTTCTGAATCCTTTCAGGGTCTCCGAGATGCAAAGAAGACTTCCTCTAGAGTCTCAGCTCAGTGGCTTCACACTCCCTGTGCTGCTCTGACTCTGCCTCTGGCTCAGGCTCAGGCTTAGGCTGCCCATCCTAGACGTTGGTCAGGTTGCCTATTTTTGTTGGTGGCTCTCCATTCACTTCAGCTGAGACTGCTTGCTGGAAAATTTCCTCTTGTCTTTATCTCTAGCCTCTGAAACTCAGCATTTACTTTAATAATTTATGGCATCACACAACTCACATTGCTCACAACAGGGAATACGACACCTTAGACAGCTCCTGTGGATGGGGCCCTGTGGCAGGAGGAATGAAAGGAATCAGACAAGTAGGACACGGTTTTGGGAGAAACAGAAGTGAACCCCGCAGCTGAAGTGATGGAGGCCTGGGGCGTTTCCAAACTTGGGTACTTCTAGGGGCAACAGAATCCCCTGGCTGCGGAGCCTCATGCCCATCCTCGACAACCACCCCTGCCCTCTGGGAGCCCCCTGAGCCCTACGTGGCTCCCCATCTTGGTTGACCCAGCCCTCACCCTGTTCCTCCCTCTAGGGCAGGTCCAACAGAGCCATAAAGCTCCAGAAGGAGCCCAGACAAAGGCTGGCTGCAGAGGCGAGAGGAGCAGAGCACACAGGTATGTTCTGATGAGCCATCGGGAGAGTCGAGAAGAGGATGACTGGCAGGGGAGAGAAGCGAGGCCTTGAGTGAGGGGCCAAGAGAAATGAAGACCCGAAAGGCCCAGAAAGCCAGGGGCAACCTCCTAGAGGCGAGATGGTAAAGGCTCAGTGGGGAGCTAGATACTATTCTCAGGCGGAGAGCAGAAGAGTACACTGGCCGCCATGTTCTCCCCTCTCGTGATTTCAGTGCCACAGTCCACACCCCAGCTGCCCACTGGGGCACCACACACAGGACTGTGCTGGGGAGGATAAGCTTAAAGGGACAGCCAAGTCACCTCCCTCTTCTACAGAGCAGAAAGGCATTTGGGGATAAGCAGTTCTAAAAATGAGGACCCAGCCGAGAAAAGACATTAGGAACTTAAATACATATTCCTGAGTGAACGAAGCCAGTCTGAAACGGCTACAGACTGGTGAGCCCAACCTTATGACATTCTGGAAAAGGCAAAAAATTATGGAGATGGTAAAAGATCAAGGGTTGGGGTGGGGAGGGCTGAGTAGCTGAGCACAGAGGATTTTTAGGGCAGTGAAACTACTCCGTAGGACTAGCAATGGCGGTTACATGTCAGTACACACCTGTCCAAACCATAGAATGTACAGCACCAAGAGTAAACTATGGGCTGTGGGTACTAATGAAATGTCAGTGTAGGTTCACTAATTATAACAAATGTACCACTCTGGTGAGGAGTGTTGAAAATGGGAAAGACTGTACACGTGGGGGCAGAAGGCAGACGGGGAATCTTTGTACCTTTGCCCAATTTTGTTGTGAACTTAGAACTGCTCTAAAAAGTAAAGTCTACTTTAAAAAGATGTTGACCCAAAATGTAATGGTAAAACAAGAGCTCACCCCGTAGCCTTCTGCGGTCTCTGGCTTCCCCCAGTACCGCTGTGTCTCACCCATCGCTTCAGGCTGGACAGCACAAAGTCAGGTGAGTCCCCCCCCCCTTGCACCAGGGCCAGGGGGACAGGACGAGGCACAGGGACAGATTGGCTGCTCTGGGGGATGGGCTATGAGTGAAGACCCTGACCACACCCACCCACAAAAATAGAAGGGAAAGGGACATCTCCCTGTATCACCACCTTGGATGGCTACACCCTGAAGTGCCCTCCTAGGACCCACAGATGGTCAATTGGCCACAACCTGAGTGGCCCACCAAGGACACAAAGCAGCCGGGCAGCACTGGCCAACTGGTCCTCATTCAGCCATAGTCTACAGCCTAATCTCAGTCAAATCTTTCTATGCTGCTCAAATTTAAAATCTTCTGGTACCACTGAGCATCTCCTGAAGGTTGGCTTTTAAAAAGAAGAGTAGCACCGGCCATGGTGGCTCAGTGATTGAGTGTCAACCTATGAACCAGGAGGTCATAGTTTCATTCCTGGTCGGGGTATATGTCCGGGTGGCAGGCTTGATCCTTTAGGGGGCATGCAGGAGGCATCCAATCAATGATTTTCATCATTGTTGTTTCTTTTTTTCTTCTTTTTTTTTAATTAAATCTTTATTGTTCAGATTATCACATTAGTTACTCTTTTTTCCCACCATAACTCCCCTCCACCCAGTTCCCACCCCACCCACTGTCCTCATCCATAGGTGCACGATTATTGTCCAATCTCTTCCCTCACCCGACACCCCTTTCCCCCCGCCCCAAGAATAGTCCATTCCCTTTCTATGTCCCTGATTCTATTACAATCGCCAGTTCATACTGTTCATCAGATTATTTATTCCCTTGATTTTTAGATTCACTTGTTAATAGATGTATATTTGTTGTTCATAATTTGTATTTTTACCTTTTTCTTCTTCTTCCTCTTCTTAAAGGATACCTTTCAGCATTTCATATAATACTGGTTTGGTGGTGATGAACTCCTTTAGCTTTTTCTTATCTGTGAAGCTCTTTATCTGACCTTCAGTTCTGAATGATAGTTTTGCTGGATAAAGTAGTCTTGGTTGTAGGTTCTTGGTATTCATCACTTTGAATATTTCTTGCCACTGCCTTCCTGCTTGCAAAGTTTCTGTTGAGAAATCAGCTGACAGTCGTATGGGTACTCCCTTGTAGGTAACTGAGTTTCTTTCTCTTGCTGCTTTTAGGATTCTCTCTTTGTCTTTTGCTCTTGGCATTTTAATTATGATGTGTCTTGGTGTGGTCCTCTTTGGATTCCTTTTGTTTGGGGTTCTCTGCGCTTCCTGGACTTGTAAGTCTATTTCTTTCATTATTTCTTCAAATAGGTTTTCAATATCTTGCTCTCTCTCTTCTTCTGGCACCCCTATAATTCGGATGTTGGTACGCTTGAAGCTGTCCCAGAGGCTCATTACACTATCTTCGTATTTTTGGATTCTTTTTTCATTTTGCTTTTCCAGTTGGGTGTTTTTTGTTTCTTTGTATTTAAAATCGTTGACTTGATTCTTGCGATCCTCTGGTCTGTTGTTGGGAGTCTGTATAATGTTCTATACTTCAGTCAGTATATGCTTAATTTCTAGTTGGTCCTTTATCACAACATCGAGGGTCTCTTTAGATTTCTTGAGGATCTCACTACATTTATCAGCGGTCTCACCAGTCTTCTTGAAGATCTCACTACATTTATCGGCGGTCTCACCAGTCTTTTCGAGGGCCTTATTAAGTTTATCGGTGGCTTCTAGACAGTTCTTTAAAAACCTTAAAAGTGTGGTTTTGAACTCTATATCCAGCAGTTTGCTTTCCTCCAATTCTGTCATTTGTGTCCTGTTTCTTTGTCTCGGCATTTTTTATGTTTCGCTGTGTCGATAGAGTTCCTTTCTGTGCTAAGTGTCCCAATTACCTGAGGTAGACACTCTTGGTGCACCCCCTTGTGGGCTTTGTGCACAGTCTTGTTGTAATTAAGCCTTGATTGTTGTAGTTATCACTGTGAGGAATTAACCTCCAGGCCAATTGGCTGTGAGAATCAGCTGTGTCTGCAGTGGGAGAACTTCTGTGCTACAGACACCCCTCTGGGGGTAGACTTGCTTGGATGGGGCTTTGGTGCTCACTGAGTCTGCCCCCTGAGTGTGTCTTTTATGGTTCTACAGAGCTGCAAACTGGATGGTCCCACTCTGACCTCTGGGCTTCCTGGCTCCTGGATCTCTAGGGAGGTGCTAATCTAGCCTTTGCCTGAGGCTATCCAGCAAAAGTCTCCCTGCAGGGCTTGGGCGGGGCAGGTCCCAGGGGATCAACAGGGCGGGGTTAGCAATTATGGCTGCTCTCAGTCTTGCCCTCAGAGGCTCTGCTTCTCAGTGTCCCAGTAATCGCTGCAAGCCCCACGGAGAGAAAGCTGCCCTAGGGTTCTGAGCGATGCCAGACAGTCCCGCTTCTCCCGTATGAGTCTGGGTCCCTAGAGACTCGCCCGGAGCTGGAGCTCAGACTCTGAGACTCCCTCCCAATTGAAAACAACAACCACGCCCTCAGCTGCCAGCCCGCTCCGCATGCACTGGCACCTTAGTATTTTACTTCAGCACTGCGCCTCCTCTGAGTCTCGGTATGTTTTACTCTTTCCTCCTAGTTGTAGAACTTCCACTCAGCCAGCCTTCTTATGGTTCTGGATGATGTCCATTCCGTCTTTTAGTTGTATTTTTGAAGTGGTTCTTCGAGGCAGCAAACTCCGATGTTTACCTAAGCTGCCATCTTGGTTTCTCCGAGGTGATCCTCATCATTGTTGTTTCTATCTCCTTCTGAAATAAATAAAAAAATTTTTTTTAAAAAAAAAAAAAAAGAAGAGTAGCTTGGGATTCTTGAGTGCTTCCTAGAAGGTAAGCACAGTTCTAAACACATTATTCTACTGACCAATTGATTTCTCTCTAGGAAAATCAATTGTGCATTGGCCCAACTAGGAAACGTGGTTGTTTATTTCCATTGTACAATTGAGAAGCCCAGAGAGTTTAAGCAACCTGCCCAAGGTCACACAGCTGGTCGTACGGGTGGGACATGTAGCTCTTGAACGCAGGCAGCCTGACACCAGAGCCCACTCTTTGAACTTCTGCACTGCATTTCAAATTTTAGAATGAAAAAATTCTGGTGTATCAAAAATATAGCTCTACTATTAATACCCATGTCAACATAAAAAACATCCAAACCTATAGATAATTTTCATAAGGGTTTATTTGAGCCAAAACTGATGACAAGTGACAGGAAGCAGGATCTCAAGTCCTCCTGAGAATGACAGTTTGTAGTCTCAGTTATACATTGGGAGTTGAGAAAGATGACATGAAGATGCAAGAAAGCAAGCGCCAATGCACAATTGACAAGATTGTATGCTCCCTTGAGGATGGTTACACCTCGGAGGGAATGAAAAAGAGGTTCACTGTGGTATTTCAGAGGTGTATTAACCTAGAATCTAGGTCTCAGATAAACAACAACATGGCCAGGGCTGGCTTAAAAACCTCTCATGGCCCGGGCCATCACTGCCCACCATGACCTGCCCAGGGAAGGGTTTATGATTTATCACTGCACCCCCTTTTTGTCCACACAGAGGACACAAGAAGTGCATTTGGAGAGGTGCCCCGTGTCACAGGCTCTGGCTGAGTCACCCTAAAGGTGGAGTGTGAATGTCACATTCATTTGCGGCTAGGGTTCAGGATCCAGAAAAGGGGCCATGCACAACCGAATACACTAGACAAGAAATAAGAATTTAGATGGCATTGGGGCCAAGCAAAAAAAACCTTTCTCTAGTGGAGAGGCTCTCTGACTTCTGAGTCCCATTTGCTTCTATTCACTTGAATACACATTTGCCCTTTAGGAATGCATACAGGCATATCAAAGGTAAAGCTTGGTAAACAGTAAAAGGATTACCAGGTTAGGGGATTGCCTTGAGCCATTTGGCCAAGAGCAGGGAAATACTATGCTGAATATTGGTCTTAGCCTCCAGCATTTCCCCATTTTTGTTTTCTTAATAAATTTAGAAAGGTGTATGCCATTTGCAGAGCTTGAGTCCTTTTAAGACTTTTCATTCCGCATCAGCAGACTAGAAATAAACATATAAGAACAAGAATGAGACAGAGTTCTTTCATGTCCTTTTTAAATTGCTGCCAGGCATTTAAGGAATTAGTCTGTAGTAGGCCTCTTTCTGGGTCATTAGTTCTTTGTGGGTCCCCTTCCCAATTACTATCCCTGTGACATGACAGCAATGATATTCAAGTTCTGGACTGTGGGCAGACGGTGGGCAATGACAATGCAGGTCTGACCTTCTTTGGCTTTGTTCAGGGCAACCTGCACCATCACACAACTGATGACTGCTAGCATGGAAGGCTTCTTCACCATCCCCCAGGTCATTTCCGGGCTGCTTCTCCTCTTTCTTGTTCTCCTCCCATTCCTTATCTTCAGCATGTTGCCCGGGGCCACTGCTATCTGTGGCTGAAGCAGTCCACTGTTTGCAGCCACTGGTACAGGGTGAAGCTCAGGTGCAAGGTCCTCCCTCGGATTCATGTTGCAGGAATCCACACAGACTTGGAGGAGTTTTCTGGAAATACACAAGCATATCCTCGACCAAAAGTTAATAAAGGGACCCTTCCATAAACCAGACTCGGGATCTTTCCATTTGACCAGACCATTTTCCTTTAGCTTATTCTGACACCAGTGTAATTCTATGGGTGTCTTGCCATCAGCATTACAAGTGAAAAAATTTTAAGTAATTAAGGCTTGATGTAGTTTACTTACAGGAGATTTCTTCACTATTCCCCCTTTTTGTTTTTAAAATTGGGAACATGAAAGAGGGATATTCCTTGGTAATCTGTTTTGCCTGCTGCCGCGTTAATGAGAATTGTTTAGACAACATTTTGGCAGGCTGATGTAAAAGCTGATGAGATTCTGTGGCCTGATTTACTAAAGTAACTAATTGATCGGCATATGCATTTCCTTTTGTTGAAGGACCAGGACCTGTTTAAATAGTATAAATAGACTTTGGTCACTGAGCCATTTTAATTGAGTAGTTGCAATTCTGTTTACCAGGCCAGCAGCATATACGGTTCAGAAATAATATTAAGAGGCTTTTGGAAATTCTGCAATGCAGCCTTGATAGCTTCTAATTCAATTGTTTGTACAGAAGTATGACTGATCTGGATGACTCAGTCTGAATTCATTGCATGATAACTAGTTTTACTATTAGATGAACCATTAGTAAACTAGTTAATGCTCCAGGAATAGGTTCCTGTATAGTATTTTTGGTATAATAATAGGGGTGTGATATAAAAATTGTAGTAACTTGTTTTTTAATAGGTGACAACTAAGTTCCCCTAAATATTCACTTATTTCAATTTGCCAATTTAAATCAGTCTGAAATAAGGTTTATTTTCTAACTTCATTTGTCCTTGGGTGTGGACAGCAAATGATAGAAATTGGATTTTTGTTATCAGTCTTTTTGAGTATATAGACATAAGCTTTCTTTAGGGAGAAAAAATGCGAATAATTTACTCTTAAGTGTCCTTGGTTTAGGGAAGATAGGATTTACTAGATGGCTCCAAACCACTTGGCATTTATATTTTCTAGATGGTTGCAAACTGCTGTTACATGCAAGCTACGAAATTAGAAAATGATTCTGTAGGTCTTTATATATACTTCATAAAAACTTTCTTAGTATACTGAATAAATTTGTCATTCATCCCATAGAGATTTTTAGATAAGGTCTTAACTAATTAATGTTCTCTAATAATTTCTAAAAGTCATTTAAAGTTTTAAGGCAATCTTTTCATATTTCCACCTTTTGAGGCCTAATATATTGACTTTTAATTACAGTTCCTAGGTATGTAAAGAGCATTTCCCTCTGTATTTCCTCCCAGAGTGATCTCTAAGCCACAGTTAAGGAGTTTCCTTTAAACACCTTATCTTTCTTTTAAACAAAGCAACAAACTTGGTTGCTATTCAGAAAACACTTTAGGAGAGAGGTATGCTGGACAATACTGCACTACATACATTTGAAGTAAATCTCTTTCACTTATGGTGTCTCATTAACAGTGAGATTTAATGCTTGAATAATGACTTTTAGTTTACTTTGTAAATAGTAACAAAAGATTTTAAAATTTCTCCTTCTATTAAGCTTAAATTTGCTCTTAAACAGCATTTTTTTGGCTACTGCTCATTTGCATATGTATGCAAATTTTACTTTGGACTTCGTTAGAACCAATTGCTCATAAAATATTGGCTTCCCATATAAATAAGTTTATATAAGGCCGTGATTATTTTGTAAAAAGCCAATCCATCAAGCAATCAAAGCATGCATTTTTATTGAAAAAGTAAAGTAAGCAAACCTATGTATTTGACCTATGAAGTACAGATGCCACCCTACCCCCCAGCCTATCTGAAAAGCAGGCTGTCTGAGGCATTGTGTATGAAACCTTGTCCCACCAAGCTTAGAGGTTGAAACCTTATAATATTTAATATGTATGCATATAAATAGGACACAGTTATTAATTTCTATTTGATAAAGCTTCCCACATGATTTCAAGTATAGTAGATCAACCTAATTTGGTTTAAAAATATTTCTTTAAAGAAGAGAGAATAAATCCATGAATCATCCCAGGGCCCTTAAAATATCCCAAAGCTATCTCTCAGTTAAAGTCTTGAACTTTAACTTGGAAAGACTATCAAATATACATAACCCAAAGATTATATTATACACTCTTTGTAATTATTCTAAAAGATATCTATTAAAAAATGGCGGCAGAGGAGGAGGATGCTGCATGGTCATGCTCCCAGGAACAAGCTGGAATTACAACTGAAATATGAGAAGGCTTCCTGAATAATCAATGGAAAACTCACAGGAGAGAACCCTGATACCCAAGGACCAAAGGTGGAGCCGGCATAGAGACTGGTAGGAGGGGCAGAGACGTGGCCCAGAGAGGGGAACTGAAGTGCCAGAGAGATATCCTCAAAGTGAAGGCCATAACAAGAGATAAGGAAGGCCACTTCATAATACTAAAGGGATCAATACAAAAGAATATATAGCCCTGATAAACATATATGCACCCAATGCAGGAGCACCCAAATACATAAAAAAAAACTCCAGGAAGATATCAAAGGAGAGATCGACAATAAGACAATCATAGTAGAGGACATTAATACACCACTGACATCACTGGATAAATCCTCTACACAAACAATCAGCAATGAAACAGCAATTCTAAATGACTCACTAGATCAGATGGACTTAATTGACATCTTCAGAACACTTCTCCCCAAGGCCACGGAATATACATTATTCTCAAGGGCTCATGGGACATATTCAAAACTAGACCACATATTGGGTCACAAACAAAGTCTCCCCAAATTCAAGAAGATTGAAATCATACCAAGCATCTTCTCAGACCACAATGGCATAATATTAGAAATAAACTACAATAAAAACAACCCAAAATACTCAAACACTTGGAAGCTGAATAGCATGTTATTAAATATTGATTGGGTTACCAATGAGATCAAAGAAGAAATTAAAAACATCTTGGAAACTAATGACAATGAAAACACAACAATCCAAAACCTATGGGACACAATGAAAGCAATCCTGAGAGGTAAGTTTATAGCTCTACAGGCCTATCTCAAAAAAACAAGAAAAAATGATAGTAAATCATCTAACTCTACAACTCGAATAATTAGAAAGAGAGCAACAAGAAAAGCCCAGAGTGAGCAGAAGGAAGGAGATAATAAAGATTAGAGCAGAAATAAATGACATAGAGACCAAAAAAACAAAACAGAAAATCAATGAAACCAAGAGCTGGTTCTTTGAAAGGATAAACAAGATTGATGAACCTCTAGCCAGGCTCACCAAGAAGCAAAGAGAGAGGACCCAAATAAACAAAATCAGAAATGATAGAGGCAAAATAACAACAGACCCCACAGAAATACAAATGATTGTTAAATAATACTATGGACAACTCTACTCCAACAACTCAGACAACCTGGAGGAAATGGACAAATTCCTAGAAAAATACAGCATTCCAAAACTCAATCAGGAAGAATCTAAAAACCTCAACAGGCCAATAACTATGGAAGAAATTGAAGCAGTCATCAAAAAGCTTCCATCAAACAAAAGCCCAGGACCAGACGGCTTCACAGGGGAGTTTTACCAAACATTCAAGGAAGAACTAAAACCTATCCTCCTCAGACTACTACAAAAAATTCAAGAGGAAGGAACACTTCCAAGCTCATTCTATGAAGCCAGCATCACCCTAATACCAAAACCAGGGAAAGACAACACAATGAAAGAGAATTACAGGCCAATATCCCTCATGAACATAGATGCCAAAATCCTCAACAATATCTTAGCAAATCGGATCCAGCAGTACATCAGAAAGATCATACACCATGACCAAGTAGGATTTATCCCAGGGATGCAAGGATGGTACAATATCCGCAAATCAATAAACGTGATACATCACATAAACAAATTGAAAGAAAAAAACCACATGGTCATATCAATTGATGCAGAAAAAGCATTTGACAAAATTCAACACCCATTTTTGATAAAAACTCTCAGCAAGGTGGGAGTAGAAGGATCATACCTCAACATAATAAAAGCCATATATGACAGGCACACAGCCAACATCATACTCAATGGACAAAAACTAACACCATTTCCCCTAAGAACAGGAACAAGACAGGGATGCCCCCTCTCACCACTCCTGTTCAACATAGTACTGGAAGTGTTAGCCATTGCAATTCGGCAAGAAGAAGAAATAAAAGGCATCCAAATTGGAAAAGAGGAAGTAAAACTGTCCTTATTTGCAGATGACATGATATTATACATACAAAACCCTAGACATTCCATCAAAAAGCTACTAGACTTAATACATGAATTTGGCAATGTAGCAGGATACAAAATTAACCCCAAGAAATCTGAGGCATTTCTATACACCAATAGTGAACTTTCAGAAAGAGAGATTATAAAAACAATCCCGTTTACCATTGCACCAAAAAAATTAAGCTACCTAGGAATAAACTTAACTAAAGAGGTAAAAGACCTCTACTCAGAAAACTACAGGACGTTGAAAAAAGATATAGAGGAAGACATAAACAGATGGAAGAACATACCGTGTTCATGGATTGGTAGAATCAACATCATTAAAATGTCCATACTACCCAAAGCAATCTATAAATTCAACGCACTTCCCATTAAAATACCAACGGCATACTTCAGAGATCTAGAACGAACTTTCCAAAAATTCATCTGGAATAAAAGAAGACCCCGAATAGCTGCAGCAATCCTGAAAAAGAACAAAGTAGGTGGGATCTCAATACCAGATATCAAGTTGTATTACAAAGCCACTGTTCTCAAAACTGCCTGGTACTGGCACAAGAATAGGCATATAGATCAATGGAATAGAATAGAGAGCCCAGAAATCGGCCCGAACCAATATGCTCAATTAATATTTGACAAAGGAGGCAAGAACATACAATGGAGCCAAGATAGTCTCTTCAATAAATGGTGTTGGGAAAATTGGACAGATATATGCAAGAAAATGAAACTAGACCACCAACTTACACCATATACAAAAATAAACTCAAAATGGATAAAGGACTTAAATGTACGACAGGATACCATAAAAATTCTAGAAGAATCCAAAGGCAAGAAAATCTCAGACATATGCCGAAGCAATTTCTTCACTGATACAGCTCCTAGGGCACTTGAAACTAAAGAAAAAATGAACAAATGGGACTACATCAAAATAAAAAGCTTCTGCACAGCAAAAGAAACCATCAACAAAACAACGAGAAAACCCACTGTGTGGGAAAACATATTTGCCAATGACATATCTGATAAGGGCCTAATCTCCAAAATTTATAGGGAACTCATACAACTTAACAAAAGGAAGATAAACAATCCAATCAAAAAATGGGCAAAGGACCTAAATAGACACCTTTCAAAAGAGGACATTCAGAAAGCCAAGAGACATATGAAAACATGCTCAAAGTCACTAATCATCCGAGAGATGCAAATCAAAACAGCAATGAGGTACCATCTCACACCTGTCAGACTGGCTATCATCAACAAATCAACAAACGACAAGTGCTGGAGAGGTTGTGGAGAAAAAGGAACACTTGTGCACTGCTGGTGGGAATGCAGACTGGTGCAGCCACTATGGAAGACAGTATGGAGTTTCCTTAAAAAACTGAAAATGGAACTCCCATTTGACCCTGTGATCCCACTTCTAGGAATATATCCCAAGAAACCAGAAACACCAATCAGAAAGGATATATGCACCCCTATGTTCATAGCAGCACAATTCACCATAGCTAAGATCTGGAAACAGCCTAAGTGCCCATCAGTAGATGAATGGATTAGAAAACTGTGGTACATCTACACGATGGAATACTATGCTGCTGTAAAAAGGAAGGAACTCTTACCATTTGCAACGTCATGGATGGAACTGGAGAGCATTATGCTAAGTGAAATAAGCCAGTCAATAAAGGAAAAATACCACATGATCTCACTCATTCATGGACAATAGAGACCATTATAAACTTTTGAACAATAATAGATACAGAGGCAGAGCTGCCTCAAACAGATTGTCAAACTGCAGCGGGAAGGCCGGGGAGGGTTGGGGGGCAGGAGGTAGTGGGGTAAGAGATCAACTAAAGGACTTGTATGCATGCATATAAGCATAACCAATGGACATAAGACACTGGGTGATAGGGGAGGCTAGGGGACTGTCTAGGGCGGGGGGATAAAATGGATACATATGTAATACCCTTTGTAATACTTTAAGCAATAAAAAAAAAAAAAAACAATGTGGATGGATATCAAAAACTTTATGCTATCCAAAAGAATCCAGACATTAGAGTACCTACTGTATAATTCCACTTATGTGAAAGTGTATATTACGTGAAACTATCCATAATAACAGAAACCAGAGAGGCAATTGCCTTGGGTTGGGTCTATGTATGGTATGTGTGGAGGAAGTTACCACAATGATTCACAAGGGAATTCTCTGAGATGATAGAAATTTTCTGTATCTTTACAGTAATAATTACACAGGTGTATACATTTGTCAAAACTCATCAAAATGTATACTTAAAATGGGTGTGTCTTAATACCTCAATAAAGTTTATTTAAGAAGTTCTAGAAATTGAATAGGCAAGGAACAAACAGAAAAGAAAGTAGTAAAAGTATTCATATGCAAAAAATAAGCTCATACCAAATAGGTAAATACCCTAGTCAAATCAATAGAAGACAGATTACCAATAAAACACTGGATAAGAAGCAGATACTTCACAAAAGTAGTACAAAAGTAGTGTGTGTGTGCCCTAGCCAGTTTGGCTCAGTGGATAGAGTGTCAGCCTGCGGACTGAAGGGTCCCAGGTTCATTCCGGCCAAGGGCACATGCCCGGGTTGTGGGCTCTATCCCCAGTGGGGGGGGGGGGGTGTGCAGGAGGCAGCCAATCAATGACGCTCTCCCACCATTGATGTTTCTATCTCTCTCTCCCTCTTCCTTCCACTCTGAAATCAATAAAGAAATATAGTTTTTAAAAAAAAAAAAAAAAAAAAAAAAAAAAAAAGCTTGCAGCAAACAAAAGCCCTGGGCCAGACGGCTTCACAGGGGAGTTTTACCAAACATTCAAGGAAGAACTAAAACCTATCCTCTTCAGACTACTACAAAAAATCCAAAAGGAAGGAACACTTCCAAGCTCATTCTATGAAGCCAGCATCACCCTAATACCAAAACCAGGGAAAGACAACACAATGAAAGAGAATTACAGGCCAATATCCCTCATGAACATAGATGCCAAAATCCTCAACAATATCTTAGCAAATCGGATCCAGCAGTACATCAGAAAGATCATACACCATGACCAAGTAGGATTTATCCCAGGGATGCAAGGATGGTACAATATCAGCAAATCAATAAACGTGATACATCACATAAACAAATTGAAAGAAAAAAAAACACATAGTCATATCAATTGATGCAGAAAAAGCATTTGACAAAATCCAACACCCATTTTTGATAAAAACTCTCAGCAAGGTGGGAATAGAAGGATCATACCTCAACATAATAAAAGCCATATATGACAGGCACACAGCCAACATCATACTCAATGGACAAAAACTAACACCATTTCCCCTAAGAACAGGAACAAGACAGGGATGCCCCCTCTCAACACTCCTGTTCGATATAGTACTGGAAGTATTAGCCATTGCAATTAAACAAGAATAAGAAATAAAAAGCATCCAAATTGGAAAAGAAGAAGTAAAACTGTCCTTATTTGCAGTTGACATGATATTATACAAAAAAAACCCTAAAGACTCCATCAAAAAATATTAGACTTAATAAATGAATTCGGCAAAGTAGCAGGATACAAAATTAACACCAAGAAATCTATTGCATTTCTATACACCAATAGTGAGCTTACAGAAAGAGAGACTAAAAAAAAATCCCATATACCATCGTACCAAAAAAATTAAGCTACCTAAGAATAAACTTAACTAAAGAGGTAAAAGACCTCTACTCAGAAAACTACAGGACGTTGAAAAAAGATATAGAGGAAGACATAAGCAGATGGAAGAACATACCATGTTCTTGGATTGGTAGAATCAACATCATTAAAATGTCCATACTACCCAAAGCAAGCTATAAATTCAATGCACTTCCCATTAAAATACCAACGGCATATTTCACAAGCCCAGAACAAACTCTCCAAACATTCATCTGGAATAAAAAAACACCCCGAATAGCTGCAGTGATCCTGACAAAGAACAAAGTAAGTGGGATCTCAATACCAGATATCAAGCTGTATTACAAAGCCACTGTTCTCAAAACTGCCTGGTATTGGCACAAAAACAGACATATAGATCAATGGAATGGAATAGAGAGCCCAGAAATCGGCCCGAACCAATATGCTCAATTAATATTTGACAAAGAAGGCAAGAATATACAATGGAGTCAAGATAGTCTCTTCAATAAATGGTGTTGGGAAAATTGGACAGATACATGCAAGAAAATGAAACTAGACCACCAACTTACACCATACACAAACATAAACTCAAAATGGATAAAGGACTTAAATGTATGACGAGAAACCATAAAAATACTAGAAGAATCCAAAGGCAACAAAATCTCAGACAGATGCTGAAGCAATTTCTTCACTGATACAGCTCCTAGGGCATTGGAAACTAAAGAGGAAATAAACAAATGGGACTACATCAAAATAAAAAGCTTCTGCACAGCAAAAGAAACCATCAACAAAACAACAAGAAAACCCACTGCATGGGAAAACATATTTGCCAATGTCATATCTGATAAGGGCCTAATCTCTAAAATTTATAGGGAACTCATACAACTTAACAAAAGAAAGATAAACAATCCAATCAATAAATGAGCAAAGGACCTAAATAGACACCTTTCAAAAGAGGACATTCAGAAAGCCAAGAGACATATGAAAACATGCTCAAAGTCACTAATCATCCCAGAGATGCAAATCAAAGCAACAATGAGGTACCATCTCACACCTGTCAGAATGGCTATCATCAACAAATCCACAAAGGACAAGTGCTGGAGAGGATGTGGAGAAAAGGGAACACTCGTGCACTGCTGGTGGGAATGCAGACTGGTGCAGCCACTATGGAAGACAGTATGGAGTTTCCTCAAAAAACTAAAAATCAGAACCCAGATGGCGGCGTAGGATGTAGACCTGTGTGTGCTGCCTCCCACAACATCATTGAAACTACCAACTGTAAGACAAACAACCACCATTCAGAACCATGGGAAAGTTGGCCCAGTGGAAGTTCTACAACTGGAAGGAATGAAAGAAGCGCAGTGAGACTGAGTAGGAGCTACAGAGGCGCCAAAAACAGAGGTACAGACTCGCACGCCAGGTGAGCTGCAACTGGATGAGTGGGTTTTTTTTTCAATCGGAAGGGGCTACAAACTCTCGAATCCTCTGGGCTTGCTTGGGGCGGGTCTCCGAGGCCCCAGACCCCACGGGCAGAGGTGGCACGGCCTTGCAGCATTCCGAAAGCGAGGGAGGATCTGGTGCGCAGCTGCTCGCTGGCACTGGGGGACGCGAAGACCTGGAGTCCCAGAGTCCCGGAGAGGTGAGGAGCCACAGAGACACTGTCATAGCTATTTGCTCCGCCCTGGCAACTCCCTGAGCCCCCACCCTACTCAATTTACATTCCCATCCAAGCTGTGCCAGAGGCACAAGAGGAAACGCCTGTGCTTGTACAAACTCTCGAATCCTCTGGGCTTGCTCGGGGAGGGTCTCTGAGGCCCCAGGCCCCACAGGGAGAGGGGGCACGGCCTTGCAGCAGTCAGAAAGCAAGGGAGGCTCTGTCTCACAGCTGCTCCCCGGCACTAGGGGACGTAAAGTCCCAGAGCCCCAGAGAGGGGGGGAGCTGTGGAGATGCCATTGCTATTTTCTCCGCCCTGTGACTACCTGAAACCCAGCCCTACTCAATTTACATCCCCATCCAAGCTGTGCCAGCGGCACAAAAAGACCCACCTGCACTTTTGCAGCCTAACCCAACAAACTGCAGACTTCAACTCCTTGTATCCATGGGAGACACACTCAAGATCGAAAGTGCGAGGGCTATGCCCTCCATCTTACCCTGGCTCCTCCATTTTGGGCAGCAGCCTTAGCCATGTGCTCAGCAAGGAGCTTCTTCCCAGAAGCCCAAGCCTCTGCTAGCCACACCTAGGATTTATTTAAACTAACCAATGACAATCAAGGGAAGTGCATGCCATAGAGAGAAACCAAGAAGGTGGCATAGGTTAACACCGGAGATTGCTGCCTCAAACAACCACTTCAAAAAACAACTAAAAGATGGAACAGACATCATCCAGAACCACAGGAAGGCTGGCTGAGTGGAAATTCTACAACTAGGAGGAAAGAGAATATCATACCCAGACTCAGAGGAGGCGCAGTGCTGAAGTGAAATACTAAGTTGCGGGGGCGGAGCGGGCTGGCAGCGGAGGGCGCGGTTGTTGTTTTCAATTGGGAGGGAGTTTCAGACTCTGAGCTCCAGATCCTAGGGACCCAGACTCAAACGGGAGAAGCGGGACTGTCTGGCTTCGGTCCTAACTCAAAGGCAGCTTTCTCTCCGAAGTTTGCAGTGGTTGCTGGGACTCTGTGAGGCAGAGCCCCTAGGGACGGAACTGAGAGCAGCCATAACTGCTTGCTCCACCCGCCCTGTAGATCCCCAGGGACCCGCCCCACCCAAGCCCTGCACAGAGCCATTTGCTGGATAGCCTCAGACAAACGCTAGATTAGCACCGCCCTAGAGACCCAGCACAGAAGCTCTCCCACTGCAGACACAGCGGACTCTCATAGCCAGTAAGCCTGGAGGTCAAATCACCCCCGGTATTGCCGACAACAATCAAGGCTTACCTACAACAAGACTGCGCACAAAGACCACTAGGGGGTGCACCAAGAAAAGATTAAAAAATGCGGAGACAAAGAAACAGGACGCAAATGTCAGAAATGGAAGATATAGAGCTCAAAACCACACTTTTAAGGTCTCTCAAGAACTGTCTAGAAGCCGCCCATAAATGTAGTTAGGTCCTCAAGAAATCTAATGAGACCCTCGATGTTGTGATAAAGACCCAACTAGAAATTAAGCAAACACTGACTGAAATAAAGAATATTATACAGACACCCAACAGCAGACCAGAGGAGCGCAAGAATCAAGTCAAAGATTCGAAATGTGAAGAAGCAAAAAACACCCAACTGGAAAAGCAAAATGAAAAAAGAATCCGAAAATACGAAGATAGTGTAAGGAGCCTCTGGGACAGCTTCAAGCATACCAACATCAGAATTATAGGGGTGCCAGAAGATGAGAGAGAGCAAGATATTGAAAACCTATTTGAAGAAATAATGACAGAAAACTTCCCCCCACTTGGTGAGAGAAATAGACTTACAGGTCCAGGAAGCACAGAGAACCCCAAACAAAAGGAATCCAAAGAGCACCACACCAAGACACATCATCATTAAAATGCCAAGAGCAAAAGACAAAGAGAGAATCCTAAAAGCAGCAAGAGAAAGAAACTCAGTTACCTACAAGGGAGTACCCATACGACTGTCAGCTGATTTCTCAACAGAAACTTTGCAGGCCAGAAGGGAATGGCAAGAAATATTCAAAGTGATGAATACCAAGAACCTACAACCAAGATTGCTTTATCCAGCAAAGCTATCATTCAGAACTGAAGGTCAGATAAAGAGCTTCACAGATAAGGAAAAGCTAAAGGAGTTCATCACCACCAAACCAGTATTATATGAAATGCTGAAAGGTTTCCTTTAAGAAGAGGAAGAAGAAGAAAAAGGAAAAGATACAAATTATGAACAACAAACATGCATCTATCAACAAGTGAATCTAAGAATCAAGTGAATAAATAATCTGGTGATCATAATAGAATCAGGGACATAGAAAGGGAATGGAATGACTATTCTTGGTGGGGAAAGGGGTGTGGGAGATGCGGGAAGAGACTGGACAAAAATCGTGCACCTATGGATGAGGACAGTGGGTGGGGAGTGAGGGTGGAGGGTGGGGTGGGAACTGGGAGGAGGGGAGTTATGGGGGAGGGGGAAGAGGAACAAAGTAATAATCTGAACAATAAAGATTTAATTTTTTTTAAAAAAAGGGAAGTGCGTGCCATAGACACAGCCACATCCTGTGTAACAAGACCCTGACTTGCACCTGGCCAATCGGCAGGGCCCACAGTCCTCTCTCCTCCCCTTACTCCAACCCCCCTATAAAACCCCTCTTCCCACAGGGCTAGCTCTCTGCCCCCCCCCCCTGCAGCCGCTGCGTCGGCGAGTGTGGTCGGGGAGCTCGAGCTAGCCCAAAAAAAGACTCTATCTGCTTTTGCATCGGACTCGGCTGGCTCCCTGGTGGTCTATTGGGGATCCTGAAATCTGGGCTTAACATTTGGGGGCTCGTCCAAGATCCCCAAGACCCTGGAGGGACCCCGATCCGGAGAGTCTGACTGACCGCGGTAAGTCTCTGTGTGTTGTGTGTTCTGTCCTGTGTGAGGTCATTTCTGAAATTCTGTAGTTCCCGAAGTGGTCTAGGTGGACGCACTGGAGGACCACGGGCTGGAGGAGTCGAAAGCTTTTCCACTCCTCCTCTGGAGGGATGCGGAATACCCTCACCTCTGGAGGGATGCGGAAGCCCCTCTCAAGGATCTGAGATGAGGTGGGTCCTAACCTCAGGGGGGGCCGTCCCAACCTCACCGGGGCCATTTCAGCCTCACCGGGGCCGTCCCAACCTCACCGGAGCCATCTCGACCTCACCGGAGCCGTCCTGACCTCACTGGAGCTGTCCCAACCTCACCAGGGCCGTTTCGGGACCACCAGGGCTCTCTCAACCTTACCGGGGCCGTTTTGGCCTCACCGGTGCTGTCTTGATCTCACCAGGGCCGTTTCAACCTCACCAGGGCCGTTTCGTCCCCACTGGGGCCATTGCGGCCTCACCGGGGCCGTCCCGACCTCACCGGGGCCATTCCGACCTAACTGGGGCCATCCCGACCTCACCGGGGCTGTTTCAACCTCATGAGGGCCGTCCCAACCTCACCGGGGCAACACAAAGTTTGGCACTCTGTTTCCTGCTGGGTGGCTCCCCGCCAAACAAAATCTCCAGGCGTTCCTGGTGGCTGAACATCTGGCACGCTGGCTCGGACTTCACCCTCCACCAAATGTACAGACTTCCCGTCTGCCGTCCCCCAACGTCCCACGCGAGACTGGAACCGGTGGACATGGTTGTGCACCTGCTGGTACAGCGGTTCCACATCGCCAGCCGAGCCGGGCCCGGCCCCGGCCTCCCATGAACCCGACTCCGCCCTTCGAGTGCATCCCTCCTGGATGCGAGGAGCCGAAATCTGCAGCCTGCTGGGTTGGGCTCTATACTTGGTGCCTCTGCACATCCTACATAGTCTCAATGCTCTTCTTTCTATGCAAGGAGTTGAAATCTGCAGTTTGTTGGGTTGGGCTCTGTACTTGGTGTCTCTGCACATCCTCCTCAGTCTCAATGCTCTTCTTTCTTTCCTTCCAGTTGTAGAGCTTCCACTGGGCCAGCTTTCCCATGGTTCTGTATGATAGCTGTTTGTCCTATAGTTGGTAGTTTCGATGTTGTTGTGGGAGGCAGAAGGCACAGGTCTTTACCTTATGCTGCCATCTTGGTTCTCCTGGGTCTGTTCTTTGTTAAGCCCGATTTCAGGATCCCCAATATACCACCAGGGAGCCAGCCGAGTCAGATGCAAAAGCAGATAGAGTCTTTGTTTGGGCTAGCTCGAGCTCCCCGACCACACTCGCCGACGCAGCAGCTGGGGGGGAGGGGAAGAGAGCTAGCCCTGTGAGAAGAGGGGTTTTATAGGGGGGTTGGAGTAAGGGGAGGAGAGAGGACTGTGGGCCCTGCCGATTGGCCACGTGCAAGTCGGGGTCTTGTTACACAGGACGTGGCTGTGTCTATGGCACCCACTTCCCTTGATTGTCATTGGTTAGTTTAAAGAAATCCTAGGTGTGGCTAGCAGAGGCTTGGGCTTCTGGGAAGAAGCTCCTTGCAGAGCACATGGCTAAGGCTGCTGCCCAAAAATGGAGGATCCGGGGTAAGATGGAGGGTATAGCCCTCGCCCTTTCATTCCCCCCTTGTCTTGAGACTTACAGGCCCAATCATGGGTTGGTTTGCATTTCTCTGCTAGAGGCCTGTACTGGGTGTGTAGAACCATCATCTGCACAATCCCTACCCGCTCCTTGACAAACTGAACTAGCCTGCTGATGATGCAGGGGCCGAAAGTCAACAGCATTAGGAGGATGCGAGGTCCGCTCTCTTCTTGAGGGTGATTGGCAGTGGGTGTGTCTGGTTAAAGGTCACCTTCCACTCAGGCTCCCTTCTGTCCTGGGCACTGAAGGAGCTGGGCTTGTGACCTGGCAGAGACAAACTATAACAAATGGTCCGGTGGAAGGGAAAGAAACCATTTTAGTTTTAACAACCTCTATTGAAATAGGACTTTTCTTCTTAAAATTCCTCTATGGCTATCAAAAAGCCAAATCAAGACTAATTTTTCTCCTGATGTTTGCATAAACACAACAAGAATGGTAACTGACTACCTTTGCTGGAATTTCATGATTGAATCTTAATGTGCCCCATAGGGCCAGGAAGCCAAGCCATCCAGCTGCCATCAGGCCTGCCTGCAGTATCTGCTCTAAGATTTTCTGATTTTCCTTGCCAATTCCTTTTCATTTATTCTTCAGAGTTATAACAAAACAGTAACTGTTGGATTTCTTTTATCAGTCCCCGCTAAGTACTTTGGCATAACTATTTACCCTCTGTTTAGGGAGGTAGAATGTACTCTCTATGGCTTACTGGCCTGTACTTTTAAATTAGCCTTTAAACTTTCTTTCTATGCATAACCATGCCTCAGACCTCTTATTCCAAACAGGCCTTTCCCAGTTTTCTACAGTTGAGGTTTGTACTACCCCTGACATGGGCATGGTCATGCAGGCCTGCAAGACAGTATACAGGCTGCCAACTGTCAACTGTCTCTTACACAACATATTAATGCAATGAAACATAATATTGGCACCATGGCCACTTCAGGCAGCTAAATCTTCTGCTCCTAACCATGAGATACTAAAGCCTACTCTTGACCTTCCTATATAAGGCAAAATTGTCCTTGTCTCTTTGGAGCCATGTCCATGAAGATGCAGGCATCATCTGAGTCTTCTATACAGTTTTCTGCAGGTTACTGTCAGGGCTGTGTACTGCGGCCAGTCCTTCTTTCTAGCGATAAACACAGTCTGTCCAATTTCCTTAACATGTATTCTGGCACAGGAGAAAGTTGTTCTGCTGTACACAGGTAGCTTAACCCCTATACCACTGGGTCTGGGCCTCTGCCCAGCAAACTGCAGTCTATAAGTTCAATACGCAGCCTCCGGTTCTCCCAACCCAACGAGGCCTCGGCCAGTCTCCGAGCCAGGCTCCCCCTCCCTTGGAGAATCCCAAAGTCCTGATGGCTCCCAGGTCTAGGGAGAATGCCCTTTTGTGAACCCTGTTTATTAGTTACAGGGCCCTGCTTTCTTGCCTTTCTACCAGTTCTCTTTGTGGCAGAGCAGCAATCAGGCCTCTTCCAAGGGAGTGCACTGGAAGGGGATATCAGCCCCTCCTGTGAGTCAGCTGCTTCACTTAGGGTCTCCCAGGGGGCCCGGCAAGAGCGTCCCCCAGCAAATCCCAGAAGCCGCTGCCCTCTCGCAGTGGCATGGACTCAAGCAGGTGGTTCAGGAGCTAGGCGGTGACAGTGGCGTTGATGGCCTGGCACGTGGATACGAACGTGTGCACCTCATGTATGCACTGGATGTAGCCGGCAGCGAAGCGCTTGCCTGCAGCTGCTTGCGCCCGTGAGCCCTTAGCTGCACCGCTGGCAACAGCCCCTTTTCTCCCCACTCTCTCGCTGCTGCCTCTTCTTTCAGGCATTGCAGTGGGCAATTCAGGCATTCAGCCCCCCTTCTTTGACCTGGCTCTCAGGGGCTGAGTCTGCCTAGCAAACAGTTCTAAATCACCAGGGTGGCTGTGGACTTCAGCTTTGTTCCTCCTCCGCTTTTCTAGCGGTCTGCAGAACTGCTAACACCCCCACCCCCCTTGTCTCAGCCCAGGCCAGTTGAAAGCCTGGAGGCCACCTGAAATCAGTTACAGATGAATCAGGATGAGGTAGGAAGGGAAAGACCAGGTTATGTAAATCTCTCCTCCCTGCAGAGCTGTAAGCCCTTTGTGTCCATCAAAGAGATAAGAAAACCATAATTTGCTAAGCAAATAGTTAACTTGAAAAACTTCTCTCTTGGTTTTCTTAACAAATAATCTTGGAACCTAGCCAGCCTTTATTTTAGCCTTTAAATCTACCCTAGAACTTCAAGATTTCAATTTAATACAGCGAATTTACAACCCAGATAAGAGCAACTGATAGACAGAAGCCAAGCGTATCAACAGAAAGTAGAATAAATCAAAGTAGCTTTCTAGTCCCAACTTTGTCCCGACCTCATGATGATCAGTGATGAGAGACAGACAAGGGAGGGGGTGACCTGTTTTCACCGATCCTCACTCAGATGCCCTCCTCACCGAAGTCGTGGAGCCACATAAAGGAGGGGAGAGGGCAGGCTCCCTCCCTCCACATTCACATACTTTCACCAGACATTCATTCAGCAAAGGCATTTAGCTACCACAACACACAATTTCTCCCAATTTAATCCAAACCTTAAACTTTTAGCTGGCAAATCAAATATTCAGCATTTCTCAATCAGTAACATTTTTAAGAATAAACTTCAAAAATGCAAGACATAATCAACCAACAGATTCAATTCTGTCCTCTAGATTTTTCATGAGGCAAATTTAGATTAATATTTTAGCATTTGTTATTTCAGAATATCTAATTCAATTTAGCAAACTCCCAAAGCCTTGGGCTGCCATTGACTGGAAACCAGTAACCATTAAAATGCAAATTAGTTACATTCTTTCTCCCAAGGATGAGAAACTGGGAAGCAAACCTGTCTTTAGAAGTTGCCACTGGCGAGAAATTTTTGACCTACATGCTTGTTCTGTTGGGGGAAGGGAGGCCAGCCCTTCCTCCATTAGAAATTGCCTTGGGAAGCCAGCCTTAATTAAAGGGCATACCCATCTTTTACCTGGGCTACTTAGATTTTTATAATTAATATATTTCAATAATTCTTGACATTCAAATCCAAATTATTATTTTAAGGCATATTCTTCAGCAAATTCCCATAACAGAGAAAATTTTAATGAATTTCCTTTTCGGCCTTGAAGTCAACATTTTAACAACCTTCATTAGCATTTAAAAACTATTCTTTATTATGGAAATGCCAATCCTGCTGCTAAAATCGAGCCAGCATTTTTTTTTCCTTTGGGTAAAATTTGCCATCTTTCCCAGGAAATAATCAGTCTTGGGGTTTTATTTTGTACATTTGTAAAGAGATTCCAACTCAAAACTCTATCTAATATCCAAAATCGGATGATGCGCGCATTAGTTTCAAGCCACTTTTCTCTTTACACGTGCACAGAAATCCCAGATGCATTTTTAAATTTTGTAAAACTTTTCGATTACAAGGACTTTAAATTATTTGCTACTACCACCAAGATCTGCACCTGCGGCGGCTCCACCCGGGCCCACACCCTAGGCTTCAAGGCTCACCGCAGCAGTTCTGGAAAACCACACCTGAGGCTGGCAAGCAGGTTTGGCCCAGCCCTTGACTTTAAAATGACCATAATGTTTAAAGGAGTAGTTTGAGTCTGTCCCATAATGTCCGTCCAGTAAGTCCACAGAAAAAAACACAAACACAGACAACTAAAGGGCCCAAGAGTACAGTCTTCCACCTCCATGGAAGCAAAACCAAAACAGCCTTCCAACTCCCCGGAAGCCAAACCGAAAGCTAGATGATGGACGTACGCCAACCGGCGGGAGCGACCTGCCTCCTCTCAGATCCTCAAAGGGAATACTCATCCCTTGTAAGGGGAATACTCGTCCCTTGTGAAGTGAGCTCACACAGGACAGAACACACAGCACACAGAAACTTACCACAGTCAGTCAGACTCTCCGGATCGGGGTACCTCAAGGGTCTTAGGAACCCCGGGCGAGACCCCAAATGTTAAGCCCAGATTTCAGGATCCCCAAAAGACCACCAAGGAGCGCCGAGTCAGATGCAAAAGCAGATAGAGTCTTTATTCAAGCTAGCTTGAGCTCCCCCCACACACTCGCCGATGCAGCAGCAAGCAGCAGAGAGAGAGCTAGCTCTGTGGGAAGAGGGGTTTTATAGGGGGTTTGAAGTAAGGGGAGGAGAGAGGAATGTGGGCCCTGCTGATTGGCCAGGTGCAAGTCGGGGTCTTGTTACACAGGATGTGGTTGTGTCTATGGTGCGCACTTCCCTTGATTGTCATTGGTTAGTTTAAAGAAATCCTAGGTGTGGCTAGCAGAGGCTTGGGCTTCCGGGGAAAAGCTCCTTGCTGAGCACATGGCTAAGGCTACTGCCCAAAAATGGAGGATCCAGGGTAAGATGGAGGGTGTAGCCCTCGCCCTCTCAACAACAGAGAATTAAACTAAGTGTGGGCCCTTCAGACTACAGCCACGTGCCCAAGAGGCTGGTTCTGCTGCCTGCACCCACAGCCGGCCTTAGCCATCCCCAGGCTGCTTCCTTTCAAGGAGCAACATAGCAAATATAGCATGTGATCTACAAAAGTACTTTCCGCCTCCCAAAAGGAAATACGTATTCAATCAATATGACTATCGCCATAATATTTCATTTTTAACCAAATTCAAGCTTATGCAAATTGCAGCAATTACACACTTAACCCTAAATTATCATGGCAGTAAACTACTTTTGCTAAAAGGACATGATTAGTTCAACATTTTTCTCACCTGGAGATTTGCCAAGAACTAACCCTAAACCCTTGGCCAGCAGCAGGCATTTCTCAGAGCCGTCAATCTGGCCTCATTAATTCTCTCTGCTCTCCAAGTTAGGTGTGACGTCTGTAATTTATTACTGTAATTTATTATCAGGCTCTATTGCATTGCCTGATCCCCTGTCCTGGGGTCGCTTCCAAATCCACATCCCACAATCTGGAGTTTCTCATTTATATTTTAGAAAAATGGATAAAACTGACCCTGCACTTACCCATGACCAGCAGTCATGCTCTTGGGCATTTAGCCCAGAGAAATGGATTCCTATGTTCACACAAAAACCTGTGCACTCATGTTCACAGCAGACCGATTCAGCATAGTGGACTGGAAACAACCCAAATGTCCCTCAGTGGAGAAGTCCCTGAACAACTCTGTACAACAGAGCACTGATCAGCAGTGAAAAGGAATGAACTTGTGATCCAGGCACTATGCCTGGTGGAAACAAAAGTCCATCCCAAAATGATGCATCCAGAACAATATCATCCAGATGGCATCTCAAAATGAGAAAACCGTGGAGATGGAGAAGAGGTGAGTGGGAGTGGGCGGGGCACTCGAATAAAAGAGGCAGCAGGTGATGGAGGGGTTCTGCATCTTGATTTTTGTGGTGGATTCACAAGTCCATGCCCGAGAGAAACATGGTGGAAACTGAGCCCCTCCTGTGGCCTAGCTAGCAGTGTGCCAACATCAAGGTCCTGTTGTGACTTTGAACCACAGCACCAAGATGGCACCACTGGGGAAATCGGGTGAAGGGGACTCCGATTCCTGGTACCATTTCTGCTATCCCTTGTGATTTTATAATTATTTCAAAATAAAAGCACCTTTTTACCTGAAAAAAATACATGTAGCATTCCTCAAGCAAAGAACAGTAAAGCTACTGTTACTTTTTCAGGTTTCTTATTCCTTTAACTGTAAATTGTTTGAAAAGATATGGAACTCATAGAAACAGAACAGATTGGTAGTTGCTAGAAATGGAATGGATGACAGTGGTCGAAAGGTACAAACTCCAGTTATAACAATTGCTGGGGCTGTAATGTGCAGCTGGTGGCTGTTGTTTACAATACCGTATTGCACATTTGAAAGTTGCTGGGAGAGCAGATCTTAAAAGTTCTCATCACAGGAAAAAAATTGTGACTCTGTGTGGTGATGGATGTTAAAAACTTGTTGTGGTGATCATTTGCAATATTTACATGTTTCAAATCATCACATCATACACCTAAAACTAATGCAATGCAATGTATCTGTTACATCTCAATAAAACTGGGGAGATTGAAATGTAAAAGGAAAGAAAGGGGTACAACATGAACAAATACTGTGGCGGGGATATTTCAATAACTCTCAACTCCCCACATTCAAGAGCTGGAGCACAAGAACAAAACACTGTGCCCAAGCAATTCAGCCATTACTCTTTCAGTAACAGTAAGGACCTGAAGAAGGACACAGAAAAGAAGCACTATTTTCAAACCTCAGGCAGCAAATCAGCATATTTCACAAGGACTCATGAATGCAAGGGTACACGTCCATTAGCAAGGGGCTCAGGCTGTTCCTATGCTCCTTTCCTCATCGCCTCCCTGCCCTCCCTCTGCCAGGACTTCCCAGGCACTGAAGGCCTATTGATCCTGGGCTCCCTTTCTTTGTTCTTGGAGGTGGAGGGGAGGGGAGGGAGGGGGGGAGCGTTTTTCTGGCACCACCACGGGCTGGGCGCTGGGTAGCGCCCTGAGCTGCTGCAACTCTCGCTCCCAAGGTTTCCACCAGAACCTAGGCACTGAGGCTATCCTACTCTTTGCACCACTGGGTCCAAGTTCATGGTCCAGACCCGTGTGCCTGGGGAGGACCAGGAGGGCTGGAAGGCTAAAGACACAGCGGCCAGATGCCTGCCTTCCTGCAGGGAATGTCTTCTCCAGGCACTGACATGTTTTGTCTGTCTGTTGCACCCCCTTACTTTTTCCTGCCCTCTCTGTTTCTCCATCTCCAGGCCCCGAAGACTGTGCCTTCACCTTCTCCTCCCAAACCTCCCAGGGTGTCTCAGGTCTCCGGGGTGATTCACTTTTGAGTCGAAAGGGTAAGCCCCACGTTTGCAAGAAGAGCACCTACCAAAAAGCACAGGCACTTCTCTATTGGCCAGGAAAGCACAGTTTGTTGAATTAGTGAATTATTTTAATCCTGTGGATTAGTCTCCTCTTGTCTTTACTTGAAGTAACAGAAGCATCTCCAAGCAGCTTAAGCATAAAGCGAGAATGTATTGGCAGGACAGTGTGAACTGGCTGTAACCAAGGAGGACTGCAGGCTGGGAGCTTGGGCCTGCAGGGAACCGCTTGGGAATCATTGTGTGGCATGCTGGTCCCTGGAGACAGCCAGGTGCCCTGGCCACAATCACAGAAGTGGCTTTCAGAAGTGACAAAATGCTCCTACAGCCACCCAAACCCCTGGACAATTAGACTTGGCCACCAAACTCAATAGGTTAACAAGGGACAGTGCAAGTTAGAGGAGAAACCGCTTCCTCCCACATCCCCACCTTCCCCAGACTTTCTACTCTGGCCTTAAAGAGGAGATGATGCAGAAAAAGATGCAGCTGCCCCCTCCCTCTCCACAACGCCTCAGCATACAGAGCTAGTGCCATCCTCAGCTGGGAGCTGGCCTAACCTTCCCATCCCTGCCCTTTACCATCCACCCAAACTGGGGAGTGAAGGGGGGCAGCCCAGCACACCCATCATCAATCACTTCCCTCCCTTCTGAGCCGCCAGCTGGTAAGCAAGTCTGAGACTGGGTTTTGGAGGGGCGCACAGAGCCGCCCCCCATTACCTGCTGTGTGGGGTCCCTCACCAGGCTTGGGGGCCCACCCCCTACTGACAATCCATGTGACCTTGCTTGCCTTTGCCTTTGCTCCTGGTTTTCTCCATCCTACCCCAGGATTACGCGGGAAGGTGTGGCCATGCTCTGGGGCAGGATTAGTCTGCGCCCCCTGGTTTCCAAGGGATGTCTTAAGCAGACAGATCTTTGATTATGCGCAATATTCCAGAAACCTGTCTGAAGAGCTTTCACTTGTAGGACAGTAGGAAGATGAACCCCAAACCTTTTATCTTCACACTATTAAGGTAAACATTCTGGGATGTGGACAAAGCACTTTTATAACAACCAATTCAATATCTAAAACATCAACTATGTTTATCTTGGTGATTTTTTTTAATGTTTAAATCGTCCAAACATTGTATGGAAACCATTAAAAAACAAAGGAGCATAAATGTTCATAAAAGGAAAGGGAAATAGCAAATCTTCCAGCATTAGGGCAAAAACATGTCTATCTTCCTCAACAAAAAGGGTTAGGGGTTCAGTGAACAATGACTTCTTGTAAAGGGGAGTCAGAAGTGTACTTGCTTTGAAAGTGCCTAGTTGTCACCTTCAGTCTTACTGAAGAAGCCAGTCCCTGTGGTTTAAAAATTCTTTTTTTTTCTGATCATATTTTCTTGAGGAAAAAGGAGTGTCTTCAACATTAGCTAGTGAACCTCCTCCAGCACTGCCAGGGGTGAACCTGAGGAGGGGCGGTGAAGGATTAAAGAAGACAGACAAGAGAACATAGTTGGAACAAGGTGGATCACTGCCTGGATGAGGAAACACATCCTGTAATCTGAAGCTTCATTTTCTAGTCAGATCAAACAAAGCAAAGCAAGGGGAGTGGTCAACATGTTTACAATGTTCTTGGGAGTTTCAAATCTATTTCCTTACTTAAGCCTTGTTTTGGCAGCACTTGCTGGACCTCCCACAGCCCATTAGGTACCTAGGAACAAAGGAGGACTATAAGGTCAAGCTTAATTGTGCTTGAAGGGCAGAGCCCTCCTGGAATTTGTATGTGGCTCTGCCACAGGTCAGTCCCGGGCTTGAGCCTATAGCAATTCCCTACATCTCCCCCCTTTTTTTGTTTTTATTTACTTCCATTTACTTTATTCATTATAATCACTTGGAATTATAAAGATTATTCCAAAGTTAGGAATTCTAAAAATTTTTAAGCTACTACAATAAACATAAAAATGAATATCAGGAACAAAACTCTGGCTATTAATAAAACAATAACAAAACAATGCCAATGCAATATAGCAACAAGGGAGAAACCAAACTACAGATATTTTAACATTTTTAGGACTATTTCTACAAAATGAAAGTTTCTTTTGCTGCTGGTTTATATCTACTCAGAGTCCTGACATTTGGCTGCACAAGACTTTACAGAAACTGGCAGCTCACCAACACTATTAAGAAACAGGGCTGACGAGAAACCAAGATGGCGGCATAGGTAAATACCGGAGTTAGCTCCCTCGAACAACCACTTCAAAAATACAACTATAAGATGGACCGGACATCACCCAGAACCACAGGAAGATTGGCTGAGGGGAAATTCTTCAACTAGAAGGAAAGAGAACAGCATACGAGACTCAGAGGAGGCACAGTGCGGAAAATACAAAGGTGCGGGCTGGTAGCTGAGGGCGAGGTTGTTGTTTTCAATCGGGAGGGAGTCTCAGATTCTGAGCTCCAGTTCTGGGCGAGGCTCTAGGGACTCAGACTCAAACGGGAGAAGCGGGACTGTCTGGCATCAGTCGGAACACGAGGGCAGCTTTCTCTCCGAGGTTTGCAGCAGTTGCTGGGACTCTGAGAGGCAGAGCCTCTGGGGACGGGACTGAGAGCAGCCATAACTGCTCCCTCCACCCATTCTGTTGATCCCGTGCAACCCCCCCCCCCACCCAAGCCCTGTGCAGAGCCATTTGCCAGATAGCCTCAGGCAAAGGCTAGATTAGCACCTCCCTAGAGGACAGAAGTTTTCCCACTGCAGACACAGCTGAGTCTCAAGCCGGTTGGCCTGGAGGTCAAATCCCCCTAGTATTAACTACAACAATCAAGGCTTAACTACAACAAAACTGTGCACGAAGGTCACTAGGGGGTGAACCAAGAAAGCATAAAAAATGTGAAGACAAAGAAACAGGACAAAACTGTCAATGGAGGATATTGAGTTCAGAACCACACTTTTAAGGTCTCTCATGAACTGTCTAGAAGACGTTGATAAAGTTATTGAGATCTACAAGATATCTAATGAGACCCTCGATGTTATGATAAAGAACCAACTAGAAATTAAGCATACACGGACTGAAATAATGAATATTATACAGACTCCCAACAGCAGACCAGAGGAGTGCAACAATCAAGGCAAAGATTTGAAATGAGAAGAAGCAAAAAACACCCAACCAGAAAAGCAAAATGAAAAAAGAATCTGAAAATACGAAGATAGTGTAAGGAGCCTCTGGGACAACTTCAAACGTACCAACATCAGAATTATAGGGGCGCCAGAAGATGAGAGGGAACAAGATATTGAAAACCTATTTGAAGAAATAATGACAGAAAACTTCCCCCACCTGGTGAGAGAAATAGACTTACAGGTCCAGGAAGCACAGAGAACCCCAAACAAAAGGAATCCAAAGAGGACCACACCAAGACACATCATAATTAAAATGCCAAGAGCAAAAGACAAAGAGAGAATCTTAAAAGCAGCAAGAGAAAGAAACTCAGTTACCTACAAGGAAGTACCCATATGACTGTCAGCTGATTTCTCAACAGAAACTTTGCAGGCCAGAAGGGAATGGCAAGAAATATTCAAAGTGATGAATACCAAGAACCTACAACCAAGATTGCTTTTTCCAGCAAAGCTATCATTCAGAATTGAAGGTCAGATAAAGAGCTTCACAGATAAGGAAAAGCTAAAGGAGCTCATCACCACCAAACCAGTATTATATGAAATGCTGAAAGGTATCCTTTAAGAAGAGGAGGAAGAAGAAAAAGGTAAAGATACAAATTATGAACAACAAATATGCATCTATCAACTAGTGAATCTAAGAATCAAGTGAATAAATAATCTGATGAACAGAATGAACTGGTGATTATAATAGAAACAGGGACATAGACAGGGAATGGACTGACTATTCTTGGGGGGGAAAGGGGTGTGGGAGATGCGGGAAGAGACTGGACAAAAATAGTGCACCTATGGATGAGGACAGTGGGTGGGGAGTGAGGGCGGAGGGTGGGGCGGGAACTGGGAGGAGGGGAGTTATGGGGGGGAAAAAAGAGGAACAAATGTAATAATCTGAACAATAAAGATTTAATTTTTAAAAAAATTCCACCCCACCCTCTGCCCTTACCCCCCCCCCACTGTCCTCATCCATTGGTGCACAATTTTTGTCCAGTCTCTTCCCGCATCTCCCACACCCCTTTCCCCCCAAGAATAGTGAGTCCATTCCCTTTCTATGTCCCTGATTCTATTATGATCACCAGTTCATTCTGTTCATCAGATTATTTATTCACTTGATTCTTAGATTCACTAGTTGATAGATGCATATTTGTTGTTCATAATTTGTATCTTTACCTTTTTCTTTTTCTTCCTCTTCCTCTTCTTAAAGGATACCTTTCAGCATTTCATATAATTCTGGTTTGGTGGTGATGAACTCCTTTAGCTTTTCCTTATCTGTGAAGCTCTTTATCTGACCTTCAATTCTGAATGATAGCTTTGCTGGAAAAAGCAATCTTGGTTGTAGGTTCTTGGTATTCATCACTTTGAATATTTCTTGCCATTCCCTTCTGGCCTGCAAAGTTTCTGTTGAGAAATCAGCTGACAGTCGTATGGGTATTCCCTTGTAGGTAACTGAGTTTCTTTCTCTTGCTGCTTTTAAGATTCTCTCTTTGTCTTTTGCTCTTGGCATTTTAATGATGATGTGTCTTGGTGTGGTGCTCTTTGGATTCCTTTTGTTTGGAGTTCTCCGCGCTTCTTGGACCTGTAAGTCCATTTCTTTCACCAGGTGGGGGAAGTTTTCTGTCATTATTTCTTCAAATAGGTTTTCAATATCTTGTTCTCTCTCATCTTCTGGCACCCCTATAATTCTGATGTTGGTACGCTTGAAGCTGTCCCAGAGGCTCCTTACACTATCCTCGCATTTTTGGATTCGTTTTTCATTCCGCCCCTCCGGTTGGGTGTTTTTTGCTTCCTCGCATTTCAAATCATTGACTTGATTCTTGCGCTCCTCTGGTCTGCTGTCGGGAGTCTGTATAATATTCATTATTTCAGTCCGTGTATGCTTAATTTCTAGTTGGTTCCCCAACATAACATCGAGGGTCCCATTAGTTTTCTTGTAGATCTCATTAAGTTTATCGGCGGCTTCTAAACAGTTCTTGAGAGACCTTAAAAGTGTGCTGCTGAACTCTATATCTTCCATTGACAATTTTGTCCTGTTTCTTTGTCTCCGCATTTTGTTATGCTTTCTTGGTGCACCCCTTAGTGGTCTTTGTGCGCAGTCTTGTAGTTAAGCCTTGATTGTTGTAGCTAATACCAGGGAGGGTTTGACCTCCAGGCAAAGTGGCTGTGAAAATTTGAACAATAAAGATTTAATAAAATTTAAAAAAAAAGAAACAGGGCTGAGAGAGTAGCTTCCACTCCTTGCTTTCTACCATCTGCTGAGCCTCAGTCCTTACCTTCTTCAGCTGACCCCATGTTGGCACCTTGGTCCCTGGAGTAACGTCATTATTTTCTTCTTCCGCATCGCTATCATCCGAGCAACTCTCAGTCTTTTGAACAGGGAGACCAGGAGCTTCTTTGGGTCTACCATGGTGATACACATAACGCTCTGGCACCCAAATTGGCTGCACTGCTCCTTATGGAAAGACACAAACACAACCTCTGCCCCACATCATTACTGGAACTGGTCCAAACCATTGTCCAGTTTGTGAATCCTTCCACCAGGCTAACTCAGCAGAGGCTATTGTACTGGAGGTCCAATGCCTTTCGGCTGCTGTACAACCCTCTGCATCGTAATTCAAAAATTTAGCACATAACATCCTTCTCCCCCTTTTGTTTGTGTAGAGAGTAGATCTTTGTGTCACCTCAGGGCCCTTGAGATGTCACAAAGCTAAATTCTTGAAATATTACATTTGGAAAAGCTGTCAAGTATATCCAATTTAAATTTTTTCCTTCCCCTCCTGCTATGCCTCAGGTGGGGAAAATAATGGTTTGTTAATTATACGTAGGCCTGGCTGGCCTTTGCTTAAACTTCCCTGATTTGCAACCTTTATAAATTTTACACTTTCACTGAACCTGCAAAGCCCCATGAGGTCCAGAGCCCATGAGCACATAAATTATTAAAAATTTAATTTATTCCTTGTTTTTGTTCCTGTGCTATCTTCTACTTCTAGTTTTCTACTTAGTCTGTATCTTCTAAGCAGTATCTCAGTTAGTACCTTCACTATTTACATTTCAGTCCTTTTGACTTCCATTTTTAGCTTCACAGTCCTTAGCAAAATGCCCTGGCTTAGCTTTAAGCGTCACTATCAGGACTTCCATTTTGTGCTTTACACTTCTTAGACTCAACTTAAGAAATTTAAGAATTTGACTACACTTCTTTGAGCATTGTTTTAGAGATCCCTTTCTGAGATCCTGAATTGTCCATGTTTTACACCCAGCGGCTACAAAACCTCACTCCCTACATTACTTTGACTTTCTGTGAGTGCTTCACTGGAGCATCCTTTCACCTTACAATTGTAGTTCCCCCTTACTCAAGCCCCATGTTCGGGCGCCACATGAGCCGTGTCCAGCATGGCCAGGAGTGAACCTGAGGAGGGGCGGTGAAGGATTAAAGAAGATAGACAAGAGAATACAGTTGGAACTAGGTAGAATCACTGTGCCTGGATGAGGAAGCAGTGACACAGCCTGTAAGCTGAAGCTTTATTTTATAGTCAGAGCACACAAACCAAAACAAGGGGAGTGGTCAACATGTTTCTTGCCAGTTTCACCTTGTTTTAGCTGCACTTGCTGCACCTCCCACAGCCCATTAGGTACCTAGGAACAAGTGAGGACTATAAGGTCAAGCTTAATTATACTAGAAGGGCTCTGCCCTCCAAGCTGGGACTTTCATGTGGCTCTGCCACAGGTCAGTCTGAGGCTTGACTCTACAGCCGCTCCCTACAGTCCTTTGTAGAACAGAAACAGGTTGCACTTTTCAACATCAGGATGTTCCTACAACTCTCCTAGAATGCAAACCTCCTCAAGTCTCCAAGGTGAACTCATGACTGAAGGTGAAAGACATAAGTGAAGTCACTATATCAATCATCCTTTATGCATTTAAAGTTAATTGCCTTCTGGAATTGCAAACAAGTATCAGGTTAACTAACTATTTTCTCCTTCCTTTATCTAGCTGCCAATAAATACTGAAATCACTTGAAGTGAAAGTCGCAGGATGTTAATGATGACAAATACAAAGGTCAGCCCTGACCAGATGGTTTGGTTGGTTGGTGCATCATCCGGTACATCAAAGGTTGCTGGTTTGATTCCTGGCCAGGGCACATACCTAGGTTGCAGGTTCAGCACCCAGTCAGGGCACGTAAGGGAGGCAACAGATAGATGTTTCTCTCACATCAATGTTTCTCTCTCTCTCCCTTCCTTTCTCTCCAAAATCAATAAAAACATCCTTGGATGCAGATTTTAAAAAGAAGACAAAATAAATACAAAAGTCATCTATACTAATAAAAGGATAACATGCTAATTAGACCAGATAGAATGGACATCTTCTGGCCAACCTTCCAGACGTCCTTCCTGACAAAGTCAGGACCCGGGCAGCGCCTCCTGGGGTCCTGGGTGCTTGCAGCCACCCCAGGCAGTCCCAGCCAAGGTCTCAGGTGCCTGCAGCTGGCAGAGGGATGGAAGCCTGGGTTCCGGGTGCCTGCAGCCAACCAGAGAGAGGGAAGCTTGGGTCCCGGGTGTGGGGGCCAACATAGAGGCAGTTAGGGGCGATCAGGCAGGCAGGCGAGTGGTTAGGGGTGATCAGGAAGGAAAAGGGGATAGGAGCGACCAGGCAGGCAGGCAGATGCAGTGGGGCAATCAGGCAGGCCGGCAGGCAAGTGGTTAGAAGCCAATGGTCCCGTACTGCGAGAGGGTTGTCTGACTGCCGATTTAGGCCTGATCCCGGCAGTCGGACATCCCCCAAGGGGTCTCAGATTGCGAGAAGGTGCAGGTCACGCCTTGGGACCCCACTCCCATGCACGAATTTCGTGCACTGGGCCTCTAGTCCTATATAATAAAAGGATAATATTCAAACTGTAACCCTTAACTGGGAGTTCAACTAAGAGTTCTAACAGGGGGCATGGATGGCTGGCCAACTGCCCACGGCCTGTCCCTCCTGGCCAGGCCAGCCCAATCAGACCTGATCAGGGCAGGCCAGCTGAACCCAACCTGTGCACAAATTTGTGCACCAGACCTCTAGTATAACAATTAAAAAGTAAGCACTCAAGACTTGGTGATTAAGAAGATAAACACCTGCCGAAACCAGTTTGGCTCAGTGGATAGAGCGTCGGCCTGCGGACTGAAAGGTCCCAGGTTCTATTCCGGTCAAGGGCATGTACCTGGGTTGCGGGCATATCCCCAGTGGGAATTGTGCAGGAGGCAGCTGATCAATGTTTCTCTCTCATCGATGTTTCTAACTCTCTATCTCTCTCCCTTCCTCTCTGTAAAAAATCAATAAAATATATGTTTTTTAAAAAAAGAAGATAAAGACCTGTTGGTTCTTTCTATCAAGCCCAACTTGCCCTTGTCATCTAACAATACTAAGCCATCTTAGTACTGTGTCCCCTCCCTGCACAGGTGCCTCCCTGACCACCGCCCCTCTCCCTTCTTTCTCTGGGCCCTGGCCACAGCCATCCTGAGGATTTTCTCCCCAGCCAATCCTTCCCTTCCTTCTGAATCCTTTCAGGGTCTCTGAGATGCAAAGAAGACTTCCTCTAGAGTCTCAGCTCAGTGGCTTCACACTCCCTGTGCTGCTCTGGCTCTGGCTCTGGCTCAGGGTCTGGATCCCCATCCTAGACGTGCGTGGTTCAGGTTGCCTATTTTTGTTGTGGGTGTCTGACTCTATCAGCCTCCACCTTTGTCCCTCCATCCGCTTCAGCTGAGACTGCTTGCTGGTAAATTTCCTCTTGTCTTTATCTCTGTCCTCTGAAACTCAACATTTACTTTAATAAATTTTGGCATCACACAACTCGCATTGCTCCCAACAGGGAATACGACACCTTAGACAGCTCCTATGGACGGGGCCCTGTGGAAGGAGGAATGCAAGGAAACAGACAACTAGGACACGGGTGTTGGGAGAAACAGAAGTGTACCCCGCAGCTGAAGTGATGGAGGCCTGGGGCGTTTCCAAACTTGGGTACTTCTAGGGGCAACAGGACCCCCTGGCTGCAGAGCCCCGTGCCCATCCTTGGCCACCACCCCTTCCCTCTGGGAGCCCCTGAGCCCTACGTGGCTCCACACCTTGGTTGACCCAGCCCTCGCCTTGTCCCTCCCAATAGGGCGGGTCCAACAGAGCAATAAAGCTCCAGAAGGAGCCCAGACAAAGAGTGACTGCAGAGGCGAGAGGAGCAGAGCACACAGGTATGTTCTGATGGGCCATCGGGAGAGTCGAGATGGGGATGACTGGCAGGGGAGGGAAGCGAGGCCTGGAGTGAGGGGCCAGGAGAAATGAAGACCTGAAAGGCCCAGAAAGCCAGGGGCAACCTCCCGGAGGCGAAATGGTAAAGGTTCAGTGGGGAGCTGGATGCTATTCTCAGGCGGAGAGGAGCAGAGTACACTGGCTCCATGTTCTCCTCTCTCATGGTTTCAATGCCACAGCCCACACCCCAGCTGCCCACTGGGATACTACACACAGGACTGTGCTGGGGAGAATAACCTTAAAGGGACAGCCAAGTCACCTCCCTCTTCTACAGAGCAGAAAGGCATTTGGGAATAAGCAGTTCTAAAAATGAGGGCCCAGCCAAGAAAAGACATTAGGAACTTAAATACATATTCCTGAGTGAACAAAGCCAGTCTGAAAAGGCTACTGACTGGTGAGCCCAACCTTATGACATTCTGGAAAAGGCAACAAATTATGGAGATGGTAAAAGATCAGGGGTTGGGGTGGGGAGGGCTGAGTAGCTGAGCAGAGAGGATTTTTTTTTATATATATTTTATTGATTTTTTACAGAGAGGAAGGGAGAGAGATAGAGAGTTAGAAACATTGATGAGAGAGAAACATCGATCAGCTGCCTCCTGCACACCTCCCACTGGGGATGTGCCCGCAACCAAGGTACATGCCCTTGAGCGGAATCAAACCTGGGACCCTTGAGTCCGCAGGCCAACCCTCTATCCACTGAGCCAAACCGGTTTCGGCAGAGAGGATTTTTAGGGCAGTGAAACTACTCTGTAGGATTAGCAATGGCAGTTACATGTCAGTACATATCTGTCCAAACCATAGAATGTACAGCACCAAGAGTAAACTATGGGCTGTGGGTACTAATGATGTGTCAGTGTAGGTTCACTGATCGTAACAAATGCACCACTCTGGTGAGGAGTGTTGATAATGAGGGAGACTGTACTTGTGGGGGGTAGAGGGCAGATGGGGAGTCTTTGTACCTTTGCCCAATTTTGTTGTGAACCTAGAACTGCTCTAAAAAGTAAAGTCTACTTTAAAAAGATGTTGACCCAAGATGTAATAGTAAAACAAGAGCTCACCTCGTAGCTTTCTGTGATCTCTGGCTTCCCCCAGTACCGCTGTGTCTCACCCATCGCTTCAGGCTGGACAGCACAAAGTCAGGTGAGTCCCCGCCTTGCACCAGGGCCAGGGGGACAAGACGAGGCACAGGGACTGATTGGCTGCCCTGGGGGATGGGCTATGAGTGAAGACCCTGGCCACACCCACCCACAAAATAGAAGGGAAAGGGACATCTCCCTGTACCACAACCTGGGATGGCCGCACCCTGAAGTGCCCTCCTAGGAGCCACAGATGGTCAATTGGCCACAACCTGAGCGCCCCACCAAGGACACAAAGCAGCCGGGCAGCACTGGCCAACTGGTCCTCATTCAGCCATAGTCTACAGCCTAATCTCAGTCAAATCCATCTACACTGCTTGAATTTAAAATCTCCTGGTACCACTGAGCGTCTCCTGAAGGTTGGCTTTTAAAAAGAAGAGTTGCACCGGCCATGGTGGCTCAGTGATTGAGTGTCGACATATGATTCAGGAGGTCATAATTCAATTCCTGGTTGGGGTATATGCCCGGGTGGCAGGCTTGAGCCTTGTAGGGTGCGTGCAGGAGGCAGCCAATCAATGATTCTCATCATTGTTGTTTCTATAAAAATATTTTTTTAAGAAAGAAGAGTAGCTAAGGATTCTTGAGTGCTTCCTAGAAGGTAAGCACAGTTCTAAACACATTATTCTACTGACCAATTGATTTCCCTCAAAGCTCTAGGAACAAGGTGCCGTGGTTGTTTATTTCCATTGTACAATTGAGAAAATGGAAGCCCAGAGAGTTTAAGCAACCTGCCCAAGGTCACACAGCTGGTCCTAGTGGTGGGACATGTAGCTCTTGAACCCAGGCAGCCTGACACCAGAGCCCACTCTTTGAACTTCTGCACTGCATTTCAAATTTTAGAATGAAAAAAATTCTGGTGTATCAAACATAGTTCTACTATTAATACCCATGTCAACATAAGAAACATCCAAACCTATAGATAATTTTCATAAGAGTTTATTTGAACCAAAACTGATGACAAGTGACAGGAAACAGGATCTCAAGTCCTCCCAAGAATGACAGTTTGTAGTCTCACACATTTGGAGTTGAGAAAGATGACATGAAGATGCAAGAAAGCAAGCGCCAATGCACAATTGACAAGATTGTGTGCTCCCTTGAGGATGGTTACACCTTGGAGGGAATGAAAAAGAGGATCACTGTGGTATTTTAAAGGTGTGTTAACCTAGATCAGTGGTCGACAAACTCATTAGTCAACAGAGCCAAATATCAACAGTACAATTAAAATTTCTTTTGAGAGACAAATTTTTTAAACTTAAACTATATAGGTAGGTACATTGTTATTAACTTAACTAGAGGCCCGGTGCACAAAAATTTGTGCACTCGGGAGGGAGAGGGGTCCCTCAGCCCGGCCTGTGCCCTCTCGAAGTCTGGGACCCCTCAGCGGATGACCACCTGCTGGCTTAGGCCCACTCCCCGGGAGATTGGGCCTAAGATGGCAATCAGACATCCCTCTGGCAGCCCAGCAGCCTTCGGGGGATGTCCAGTTGCCAGCGGGGAGCAGGCCTAAACTGCCGTCGGACATCTTAGCGCTGCTGAGGAGGCAGGAGAGGCTCCCACCACCACCACTGTACTGGCAGCCATCAGCCTGGCTTGTGGCTGAGCAGAGCTCCTCCCATGTGAGAGCGCCCTGACCACCAGAGGGCAGCTCCTGCATTGAGCGTCTGCCCCCTGGTGGTCAGTGTGTGTCATAGTGACCAGTCATTCCCAGTCATTAAGCTATTAGGGTCAGTTTGCATATTACTCTTTTACTATATAGGATAGAGGCCTGGTGCACAGGTGGGGACCGGCTGGTTTGCCCTGAAGGGTGTCCCGGATCAGGGTGGGGGTCCCGCTTGGGTGCCTAGCCAGCCTGGATGAGGGGATGATGGCTGTTTGCAGCTGGTCACACCCCCTTCAGGGTGGGGGTCCCCACTGGGGTGCCTGGCCAGTCTGGGTGAGGGGTTGAGGGCTGTTTTCAGGCTGGCGGGTGACTGAAGCTCCCAACCTCTCCTTTTTTTTCTTTTTTTTTTATTCTGGGATTTATTTACCTTCTATAGCTGTCACTGGAGCTGAGAGCCGGCTTTAGCTCTGAGGCTCGACTCCAGCTCTGAGACTTCGGCTGCTGAAAGCAGGAATCTGGGTTTGTTTGGCTGCTATAATTGAAACACTGTTGCAGCTCCAGCTCTGAGGCCCGGCTGGCTGAAAGCATGTTTCTGGGGTTTGTTTAGCTTTTATAATTGCAACATTGTTTCTTAGAGTGCAGCTCAGAGGCAAGCAGTGGAAGGTGGGGAACCTTGGCTTCCTCCATCACTGGAGCAAGCAAGCCTCCTGTTCGCTGAAGCTGCCAGGCTGCCAGCCGCTATCTTGGTTGGCAGTTAATTTGCATATCGCCCTGATTAGCCAATGGGAAGCGTGTCAAAGGTACAGTTAATTACCATGTTTGTCTATTATTAGATAGGATTAGGGTACACCTAAGGCTTAGGAAGACCCACACTCAAGGGTCCAAAGAGCTGAGTTTAGCTTGTGAGCCGCAGTTTGCTGACCACTGGTCCCAGATAAACAACAACATGGCCAGGGCTGGCTTAAAAATCTCTCATGGCCCGGGCCATTGCTTCCCACCATGACCTGCCCAAGGAAGGGTTTATGATTTATCACTGCACACCTTTTTGTCTACACAGAGGACACAAGAAGTGCATTTGGAGAGGTGCCCCGTGTCACAGGCTCTGGCTGAGTCACCCTAAAGGTGGAGTGTGAATGCTACATTCATTTGTGGCTAGGGTTCAGGATCCAGAAAAGGGGCCGTGCACAAATGAATACACTAGACAAGAAATAAGAATTTAGATGGCATGGGGGCCAGGCAAAAAAAAACCTTTCTCTAGTGGAGAGGCTCTCTGACTTCTGAGTCCCATTTGCTTCTATTCACTTGAATACACATTTGCCCTTTAGGAATGCATACAGGCATATCAAAGGTAAAGCTTGGTAAACAGTAAAAGGATTACCAGGTTAGGGGATTGCCTTGAGCCATTTGGCCAACAGCAGGGCAATACTATGCTGAATATTGGTCTTAGCCTCCAGCATTTCCCCATTTGTGTTTTCTTAATAAATTTAGAAAGGTGTATGCCATTTGCAGAGCTTGAGTCCTTTTAAGACTTTTCATTCCGCATCTGCAGACCAGAAATAAACATATAAGAACAAGAATGAGCCGAAACCGGTTTGGCTCAGTGGATAGAGCGTCGGCCTGCGGACTGAAATGTCCCAGGTTCGATTCCGGTCAAGGGCATGTACCTGGGTTGCGGGCACATCCCCAGTGGGAGATGTGCAGGAGGCGGCTGATCTATGTTTCTCTCCCATCGATGTTTCTAACTATCTCTCTCCCTTCCTCTCTGTAAAAAATCAATAAAATATATTTAAAAAAAAAAAGAAGAAGAAAAGAAACTGCCTACTTAAGCAGAGTTTAAAAAAAAAAAAAAGAACAAGAATGAGACAGAGTTCTTTCATGTCCTTTTTAAATTGCTGCCAGGCATTTAAGGAATTAGTCTGTAGTAGGCTTCTTTCTGGGTCATTAGTTCTTTGTGGGTCCCCTTCCCAATTACTATCCCTGTGACATGACAGCAATGATATTCAAGTTCTGGACTGTGGGCAGACGCACAACTGATGACTGCTAGCATGGAAGGCTTCTTCACCATCCCCCAGGTCATTTCCGGGCTGCTTCTCCTCTTTCTTGTTCTCCTCCCATTCCTTATCTTCAGCATGTTGCCCGGGGCCACTGCTATCTGTGGCTGAAGCAGTCCACTGTTTGCAGCCACTGGTACAGGGTGAAGCTCAGGTGCAAGGTCCTCCCTCGGATTCATGTTGCAGGAATCCACACAGACTTGGAGGAGTTTTCTGGAAATACACAAGCATATCCTCGACCAAAAGTTAATAAAGGGACCCTTCCATAAACCAGACTCGGGATCTTTCCATTTGACCAGACCATTTTCCTTTAGCTTATTCTGACACCAGTGTAATTCTATGGGTGTCTTGCCATCAGCATTACAAGTGAAAAAATTTTAAGTAATTAAGGCTTGATGTAGTTTACTTACAGGAGATTTCTTCACTATTCCCCCTTTTTGTTTTTAAAATTGGGAACATGAAAGAGGGATATTCCTTGGTAATCTGTTTTGCCTGCTGCCGTGTTAATGAGAATTGTTTAGACAACATTTTGGCAGGCTGATGTAAAAGCTGATGAGATTCTGTGGCCTGATTTACTAAAGTAACTAATTGATCGGCATATGCATTTCCTTTTGTTGAAGGACCAGGACCTGTTTAAATAGTATAAATAGACTTTGGTCACTGAGCCATTTTAATTGAGTAGTTGCAATTCTGTTTACCAGGCCAGCAGCATATACAGTTCAGAAATAATATTAAGAGGCTTTTGGAAATTCTGCAATGCAGCCTTGATAGCTTCTAATTCAATTGTTTGTACAGAAGTATGACTGGTCTGGATGACTCAGTCTGAATTCATTGCATGATAACTAGTTTTACTATTAGATGAACCATTAGTAAACTAGTTAATGCTCCAGGAATAGGTTCCTGTATAGTATTTTGGTATAATAATAGGGGTGTGATATAAAAATTGTAGTAACTTGCTTTTTAATAGGTGACAACTAAGTTCCCCTAAATATTCACTTATTTCAATTTGCCAATTTAAATCAGTCTGAAATAAGGTTTATTTTCTAACTTCATTTGTCCTTGGGTATGGACAGCAAATGATAGAAATTGGATTTTTGTTATCAGTCTTTTTGAGTATATAGACATAAGCTTTCTTTAGGGAGAAAAAATGCAAGTTATTTACTCTTAAATATCCTTGGTTTAGGGAAGATAGGATTTACTAGATCGCTCCAAATCACTTGGCATTTATATTTTCTAGATGGTTGCAAACTGCTGTTACATGCAAGCCACGAAATTAGAAAATGATTCTGTAGGTCTTTATATATACTTCATAAAAACTTTCTTAGTATATTGAATAAACTTGTCATTTCTCCCATAGAGATTTTTATTTTTTTAATATATTTTTTATTGATTTTTTTTACAGAGAGGAAGGGAGAGGGATAGAGAGTTAGAAACATCAATGAGAGAGAAACATCGATAAGCTGTCTCTTGCACACACCCTACTGGGGATGTGCCTGCAACCAAGGTACATGCCCTTGACTGGAATCAAACCTGGGACCTTTCAGTCCACAGGCTGATGCTCTACCCACTGAACCAAACCGTTAGGGCTCTCATAGAGATTTTTAGATAAAGTCTTAAGTAATTAATGTTCTCTAATAATTTCTAAAAGTCATTTAAAGTCTTAAGGCAATCTTTTCATATTTCCACCTTTTGAGGCCTAATATATTGACTTTAAATTATAGCGCCTAGATATGTAAAGAGCATTTCCCTCTGTATTTCCTCCCAGAGTGATCTCTAAGCCACAGTTAAGGAGTTTCTTTTAAACACCTTTTCTTTCTTTTAAACAGAGCAACAAACTTGGTTGCTATTCAGAAAACACAATAGGAGAGAGGTATGCTGGCCAATACTGCAATGCATACATTTCAAGTAAAAGTAATTCTCTTTTTACTTATGGTGTCTCATTAATGGTGAGATTTAATACTTGGATAATGACAAAAGATTTTAAAATTTATCCTTCTATTAAGCTTAAATTTACTTTTAAACAGCATTCTCTTTGGCTAGTGCTCATTTGCATACGTATGCAAATTTGACTTTGGACTTTGTTAGAACCAATTGCTCATAAAATAGTGGCTTCCCATATAAATCCTCCTATCTAATAAAAGAGAAACATGGTAATTAGCCGTACATCCGCTACCCTTCCCATTGGCTAATCAGGGTGATATGCAAATTAACTGCCAGCCAAGATGGCGACCGGCAGCCAGGCTACTGACACAAACAGGAGGCTTGCTTGCTTCAGTGACGGAGGACTCCAACATTCCCCGCCTGCTGCTGCTGGGCTCTGAGCTGCTAAGAAACATTGTTACAAATATAGAAGCTAAACAAAACCCCAGAAACCTGTTTTCAGTCAACCAGGATCTCAGAGCTGGAGTCGCAACAAAGTTTCAAATACAGAAAATAAACAAAGCCAGAAACCTGCTTTCAGCAGCGAAGTCTCACAGCTAAAGCCGGCTCTCAGCTCCAGTGACAGCCATAAATCCAAGAATAAAAAAAAGGAAAAAAGGAGAGGTTGGGAGCTTCAGTCACCCGCCAGCCTGAAAACAGCTCTCAGCCCCTCACCCAGACTGGCCATGCACCCCAGTGGGGACCCCCACCCTGAAGGGGGTGTGCTCAGCTGCAAACAGCCATCATCCCCTCATCCAGGCTGGCCAGGCACCCAAGCGGGACCCTCACCCTGATCCAGGACACCCTTCAGGGAAAACCAGCGGGCCCCCACCCATGCACCAGGCCTCTGTCCTATATAGTAAAAGGGTAATATGCCTCCCAGCACCAGGATCAGCGGAACCACGAGGCCTCCTGGCCCCTGGAGCAGCGTGACAGGGGGCAGCGCCCAAACCCCCTGATTGCCCTGCGGCTCTGTGTGTGACAGGGGGTGGCGCCCCAACCCCCCAATTGGCCCTCCCCTGAGTGTGACTGAGGGTGGCATCACAACCTCCTGATCAGCCCTGCTCTGTGCATGACAGGGGTGAGCTCCCCAACCCCCTGATCAGCCCTGCTCTGTGCGTGACAGGGGGGAGCTCCCCAACCCCCTGATCAGCCCTGCTCTGTGTGTGACAGGGTGTGGAGCCCCAACCCCCCTGATGGGCCCTGCTCTGCGTGACAGGAGTCAGCGCCCCCACCCCCTGATCGGCCGGCTCTGTATGTGACAGGGGTGGCACCACAACCCCCTGATCCGCCCTGCTCTGTGCATGACAGGGGGTGGCGCCCCAACTCCCCAATTGGCCCTGCTCTGAGCCCGACCAGGGCCTGCGGGGCAGGCACCTAGGGATTGGGCCTGCCCTCTGCCACCCAGGAGCGGGCCTCAGCCAGCAGGTGGTTATCTCCCGAGGGGTCCCAGACTGTAAGAGGGCACAAGTGGGGCTGAGGGACACACACCACCACCACCCCCCCCCCCCGCCAGTGCACAAATTTTTGTGCACCGGGCCTCTAGTGAGTTTATAAAAGACCTTGATTTTTTTGTAAAGAGCCAATCCATCAAGTAATCAAAGCATGCATTTTTATTGAAAAAGTAAAGTAAGCGAACCTATACATTTGACCTATAAAGTACAGATGCCACCCCACCCCCCAGCCTATCTGAAAAGCAGGCTGTCTGAGGCACTGTGTATGCAACCTTGTCCTGCCAAGCTTAGAGGTTGAGACCTTATAACATTTAAAATATATGCATATAAATAGGACACAGTTATTAATTTCTATTTGCTAAAGCTTCCCACGTGATTTTAAGTATAGTAGATCAACCTAATTTGGTTTAAAAATGTTTTTTTAAAGAAGAGAGAATAAATCCTTGAATCATTCCAGGGCCCTTAAAATGTCCCAAAGCTATCTCTCAGTTAAAGTCTTCAAATTTAACTTGGAAAGACTATCAAATATACATAATCCAAAGATTATATTGTTGTAATGTACCCCGCGAATCACAGAAGGATGCCTCAAGAAGTTGAATAAAAGAGTCACATTTATTGCAGTCTGGGACTATGAGGGGCCATTCCCAAATCTCACAGCAATAAGATGGTGGCAAAACCAGACTTATATAGGCAAAAATCACAAAGGTATTGATTATATCCCAGGGTTTGGAATGTGGCACCTGGCTCGCAAAAAAAGCAGATTACAGAAGCAGAATTAAGCATGTTAATTACAGTTTTGGGTCTCGGAGTCACTGAATTGACAGAAATACATTATCTAGACCCCTCGGGTCTCCCGACCACTGAGTTGTCAGACAATTTAGAGTAATTGTGCTGTCCTGGTCTTCGGACCACTGAGTCAGCTGGAACGCACCACCTGTGGCCACTAAAACAATTCAGGGTAATTGTGCTGTCCTGTTTCCATGTACAAAAGAATGTGCTTCGATAACCAGTAAGATCACAATCAATGGGATAGTCATTCAATCAATACTTCATTCCCCACTGGTTTTATGTACATGAGTCAAATCATGGACTCATCTTCACTAGTTAGGGGATTGTACTGCCCCCTACTACAAGTAGTTAGACCGAATTAATTTTTCTAAACTGCCAGCTTGGCACATTTAATTTTTCCTGCTCTCCTGTCCCCTAGCACATCTAACCCCACTTGGCCATGGACTTTCTCACTGGCTAGTAAAAATGTTCTTACAGTTACCAAGTGCCCTAGTGCCACGGTCCCCGTCAGTACTGTCCTCACTTAAGTCCAGTTCCCCTCCTGCGGGCGTTGAGCCTCCTCCTGGCTTGCGTGGAGCCCCAGGCTAGGGATCTCATAGGTGAGGCCGCTGGCTGTCGGGATCAAGGCCGTTTCCTGGTGCAGGAGCTGGGAGTGGTGTAGCCAGATCTGGATGCTGTCAGCAGGGCAACAGTGTATAGTCCTTTCCAAGTTGGGGTGAGTCCTTGGGTCATGAACTTCTTTACCCACACGGAGTCCCCAGGCTGGAAAGGGATGTACAGGGTCCGAGGTGGCACTGGCAGGGTGTCTCGAACCAGTTTATGGGTGGCTCTCTGGGTATACTGCAGAGCCTGCAAGGACTTGAGCAAGGAGCTTTTAATTCCTCCCCTAACTTTGGGTAGGATCGGGGAAAGTCTACCAAACATGATTTCAAAAGGAGAGAATCCCTCCCCGTTGGGGGTACACCTGGCCTGTAAGTAGGCAAAGGCAGGAGGTTGGTCCAGTTTTCACCGGTTTCTCAGATAAATTTAGTTAAAGTCCTTTTAGAGTCCTGTTCATACCTGCCCTGAATTTGTGGCCAGTATGCACAATGGAGTTTCCAATTTATGCTTAAGACCTTAGCTATACTTGACTACAAGGCGGGGCTGTTATCTGATCCTATAACTGCTGATAGCCCAAAGCTAGGTATAATCTCCAGGAGTAATTTCCTGACCATTATAGAGGCAGTTTCTGTCCTGGTGGGCCAGACTTCAACCCATCCTGAGAAAGAGTCTATAAAAACTAGCAGGTACTCATACCCTGATGCCGGTGGCTTAATCTCTGTGAAATCCACCTCCCAATGCTCTCCTGGGGAGTTTCCCCGGGCCTGAATTCCCAGGGGGACCCCCGTTACCTTGCATTTACCTGTGACCTGTCTCACAAAAGTTCAGAAGTCTTGGTGACACCTATGTGGGTAGCCTGGTGTAACTGGGCAACTAAAGTCTGACCTAGAGCCTCTGGGACCAACAGTCTGCCATCTGGTAGAGTCCACCAACCATTTGGTCCTCTGGTAGTGTGCTTCTGTTCTGCCAATACCTTCTCTTGTAAAGGCCCCACTGGTTTTTGGGCGGCTTCCTTGGCAGCTTGGTACTGGGTGACCCTGGTGTTTGACATCCATCTCTCCAGAGCACCTCAAAGGAGGGCTTCCACAGCATGGGGTGTTGTCAGGGCTAGTTCCTGGCCCAGAGTCAGCTTATCTGCCTCCTTTACCAGCAATGCTGTGGCGGCCACTGCCCAGAAGCACGCTGGCCACCCTGCGGCCATGGGGGTCTAGTCTCTTAGACAGATAGGCCACAGGTCTCCTCCAAGGACCTAGAGTCTGGGTGAGAACCTCTTTGGCAATGCCCCTTACCTCACTCACGTAGAGATGGAAGGGCTTCCTGACATCTGGCAAGGCTAGGGCAGGAGCTGAGATGAGAGCCTTCTTTAGCTCCTCAAAAGCCCATTATTCCACTTCGGTCCAGTTTAGCAATCTCCGCGAACGCCAGTATCCACAGATGGCAGTATCCAACTGCCCCTAAGAATTCCCGAGCCCAAGCTGGAGTGGCAGTGGCTTGCATTTGGACCACTACAGGAGCTTGATGACTTGCTAGCCCCAGGGGGGTTGTTTTCTGCCCAAACCATGGGAAAGAGATGTTGTAATTTCCCCAAGTAAGCAGTCCCCTTGGCCCTTTCCTGCAAGAGATATTCATCTGAGAGAGGACAGGTTAGAAAAATGCAGGCAGGGGACGATGGGTCCGGGCTTGGTTTCCTTGGATCTACGGTGAAGTGTGCGCCATCCCCCTCAAAGGATATGGTGGCTTGTAGTTTCTGTAAGAGATCACGTCCAAGAAAGGGGTACGGGCAAACTGGCATGACCAGAAACGAATGTGTTACCATGTTCTTTCCAATGTCCACAGTCCTCTTTGATGTCCAAGGAAAAAGGCAGTTTGTCTGGTGGCTCCCTGGACCGATGTCTTCTTAGATGTTACGGGTCCCATTGGCTCTGTCAAGACTGAATAGGCTGCCCCAGAACACACCAGGAAACTAAAAAATTATTATTCTGAGCTCTAAGGGGTTCAAGGAAAAGGAGTCCTGGCGTTATTAGTCCCCTTCCCTGAGTGTAAATCCTTCAGAGCTTGGGTTTTCCCCTCAGCCTTCCGCTTTCCTTTGTTAACCTACCAGGATATTCTCTCTTCCAGTGCCTCTACTTCCTACAATAGGCATACTAATTGCTTCCTAGTATGCTGCCCGCCTTTTCTTTCCTTAAGCCCTGTTTCTCCTCTGGGGTGTCCCTACTGTTAACGACTTTCTGGGCTACCTCTACCAGCTGTGACCAATTCATTCCTTCTACTGCCTTTTAAGCACCCCGCCCCCCCGCCCCCCCCCCCCCCCGCCACAAACCCCCAACAGAACACGGTGAAAAATGTCCAAGGAGGCCTTGTCCCTGGGAGTTCTTGGGTCTCATTGGGGTGCAGGGAGGCACAAGGAGGCACAGGGAAATTTCCCTCCTCTCGCGCCTACCAAAACAACCCCTCAGGGGATGAGAGGCAATTACAACCCCAGTGAGCAGAGGGTGCGGGAGATGCCAGCGGATAGGCGGAGGCAGGGAGCTCGGCGCAGGTCCCCAGGTGACCAGTGGAGGTGCTTCTGCCACAGGGGAAAGGCATTTTCATCTGGCAGCCCTTTTCTCTCTGTTCCCACTGGGAAAAGGCACTTGCCTCCAGCCAGCAGTGGTGGCATGGTGGGGGCCAGCAGCCCTTAGCTGACCAGGGGAAATACGCCCTGCATGTTACAAAGCACTCCTGTGGCATTGGGTTGGGTACCAGGCTCCTGCCATCGTACCTGTCTCCTGTGACAGAGCAGCAATCAAGTCTCTCCCAAGAGAGTGCACTGGAAGGGGATATCAGCCCCTCCTCTGCTAGCAGCAACAGGTACCGAACCCTTTCAGTACATTTGACCAGCTTCATTCCCGCCCAACATTACAGATTCCAGGGCCCATTGTCTTCCTTTAAGCAGCAAGCCAAATGACACTGGCTTGTATTATTTAATTCAGCACAGGCAGGGGGAAGGGCCCATAAAATCTCTGCCCTGAGGAACTGTGAGCCCCACTCCTAAATGTCCCAATCAGACTAGAAAAGCCACAGATACCTTTTAAATCTACCCCAGAATTCCAAAATCCCAACCCAACACAGAACTATCACAGAGCAAATCAAAGTCCCTAGTACACAAACATAGACAGAAATTTTTACTAGTTAGGCGGGCCGATTCCACCTCTGACAGAGGGCAAGCACCCTTTGGGAAAAGAACCCAGTGGCCTCTCGGGGATGTTTTGCTATCGGTCAGAGCATTCGGCCTTAAATCAAACATATTTTTTTCTCGAAGACTTCCACACTTACATGAACAAATAATTATACCTAAGTAGACATACAAACATCAAATAAACATCCACACTTACACCCTTTCAGTGAACAAGTACTTTTACAGTCTTGGGATCTGAGCAGATAACAGGAACACTGCCCAAGTCCCCTGATGGGGGCCTGACAGGAACAGATGTGGGGGCCTCCCTTTCCCCCATCCCAGGACAGGATTCTCGACCCATGTCTCATCCAGACAGAAATGGTACTCATACTGAACAAAGAAAACAAGACTAAATAGACATGACAACTAGATACATTCCCCATTAAGAACTTTGAATCACCACGGAAACTCAGGAGATGTTTAAAAGGTGATTGGTGTAAAATACTTTTACACCGGCGCATGCCACATTTACACCACAAAATACCAACAAATCAGTTTCAGTAGTGCAGAGATACAGAACAAGTCCCTGAACAGAGGCAGTAGAAAACTGCCTAAGAATGCTTCTCTTCTACCTTTTTTAAAAGACAGGCCAGACTCGAACCCTTTGCCAGTCTGAGTTTTGACTTCCCTCCTCCTGGAAGTCCCAGAGACGGTGAATACCATCTAGAAGCCGTTCCTCCAGATACAGGACAAGTCCCTTAGAGATCCTTGATAACCTACATCAGTAATCCATTCACACAATCCCCCAAAAGTTAAAGAGGAAGGAAAGAACCATTCAATGTCCTCCAAGAGGATTTCGGCGAAACAACAAAATCAACAGACTAACCACATTGAACTCACAAATACATTGGACTCACAAACAAAAACAAAAACCAAAAAAGCTCAAAAACAAATCTAAATCCAAAACCAAAAAGGCTAGCAAAGACGAAACCAGACAAATGCAACCTAAGGTTGCCCAGACCAGGACCCCCAGACGCCGTAGCGTCGGGCGGTCGAACTCCGAGGTTCCACTGCGTCCAGCCCTCTTTTGAGTCCACTACCAGTGACCGGTCCCAGAACTCCAGAACTTACCTCTAGAGGTTTTTCAGGTGACTCCAATAAATTTTTTAGGGATGGGCCAATGTCCCCTGCCCGTTCTCTGGATCCGAAGGGAGTTCTCTGGGGCCCTGGAACTTCTCAGGTTGCACACCCCCTAGAGACCCCTCAGTCTCCACGAATAACTCAGGGGAGGCTTTGCCTCCCTTTGCGTCCAAAACAGCACCTCTAAGGAGCTGCATCTCGCTGGGGCCTCCAAATGTTGTAATGTACCCCGCGAATGACAGAAGGACGCCTCAAGAAGTCTAATTAAAGAGTCACATTTATTGCAATCCGGGACTATGAGGGGCCATTCCCAAATCTCACAGCAATAAGATGGTGGCAAAACCAGACTTATATAGGCAAACATCACAAAGGTATTGATTATATCCCAGGGTTTGGAATGTGGCACCTGGCTTGCAAAAAAAGCAGATTACAGAAGCAGGATTAAGCATGTTAATTACAGTTTTGGGTCTCGGAGTCACTGAATTGACAGAAATACATTATCTAGAGCCCTTGGATCTCCCGACCACTGAGTTGTCAGGAGTAATTGTGCTGTCCTGGTCTCGGGACCACTGAGTCGGCTGGAACACACCACCTGTGGCCACTAAAACAATTCAGGGTAATTGTGCTGTCCTGTTTCCAGGTACAGAAGAATGTGCTTCAATAACCAGTAAGATCACAATCAATGGGACAGTCATTCAATCAATACTTCAATATTATACACTCTTTGTAATTATTCTAAAACATATCAATTAAATTTAAAACGGTTTTCATATTAAACATTTGGTTCAGACCATAGAATTAATCCTTTTTTTTAAATCAGGCCAATAAAATATTATATCCTAGGTTGAAATTTTACTACATGTAATACATATAAGGACTACAATATATTTTGAACTACTAATTTTTCGAGAGAAAATACAGGAATTATTTTTCTCAAAGATGAATTACTATACTTTATGTATTCTGCTATAACAATCATATAATTTCTCTCAACTTAATTTGACCTTTAAACTCTTAGAAACCTCAAATTTTAGGTGGCAAGTTAAATACCTAGCATTTCTTAGATTAGTAATATATTTATATTTTTAAGGATATATTTCAAATAAAATACAAGACATTTAAGTAATAGATTCAAATCTATGTTTTTAGGTTTTTCATATGAGGCAAACTCAGATTAATATTTCAGTGTTTAGTCATTTTAAAATACCTAGATATTTAATAATTTGTATTATTTAATTCAGCAATGTTCTAAAGTTTTAAGTTACCAAAGACTTTGTAAAACTATATGTGAGGCTGGCGAATATCCCCGCCTGTCATGTGGAAAGCTGATGAAAAGGCAGGGGGAGGGAGGAGCAGGCCCGTAGCCACTTTGATTTTAAAACTGCCACATTCCTCCTTAGAGATAACTTCTAAGGTTGCTGCTGCAGGAAACACAACTGACTCTTTCCTCTAACACAATGCAGTCAGTCTCCTCTTGAGTGACTGGATAATAATATCATTATTAATATATTTATAACTATTACTGAAAAGCTTTATTATAAACTAGAGGCCCAGTGCATGAATTCGTGCACTGGTTGGGGTCCCTTGGGGTGGCCTGTGGGGATCGGACCGAAACCCGCAGTCCAACACCACCTGCAGCTCCTACCTGCTACTCCCACTCCCGCTCATCCCGGCCCCACTGCGCCTGTCCTGGGTTCGCGCCCAATCAGTCCCGATTGGGAGAGGTTTGCACTGCCACAGGAGTGCTCACCAGCCCTGTGTCTGGCGCCCTCCGAAGGGAGTGGCTTGCGGGATCGGGTCGAAACTGGCTCTCCAACATCCTCTGAGGGGTCCTGGATTGCGAGAGGCCACAGGTCAGGCCAAGAGACCCCACCAGTGCACGATCAGAGCTGGAGAGGGACCACAGGAGGGCTCCAGGGCATGTCCGGCCCTGTCTCACCCAGTCCTGATCAGGCCTATCTGGGGTGGGCTGATTGGGGCTGGAAGGTTGGGGAGGGATGCAGGAGGTTGGCCAGCTGGGGAGGGACTGTGGGAGGGCTCCAGGGTGTGTCCAGCCCATCTTGCTCAGTCCTGATTGGCCAGACCCCAGCAGCAAACTAACCTACCAGTCGGAGCACCTGCCCCCTGGTGGTCCGTGCACATCATAGCAACAGGTTGACCAGTCCACTGTCTGCCCCCAGTGGTCATTGCTTGTCATAGCTAGCAATTGAGCAACCTTAGTAATCATTAGCATATTACACTTTGATTGGTTGAACAGTCCACTGGTCACTGGATGACCAGACACTTAGCATAGTAGGCTTTTATTATATAGGATTCTTTATTTTAGTTACATCTATTTATTTATGTTTTAATAACTTCAAGATTTTAAAGCCAATTATTATTAACCAAAGCATTTTCTTTGGCAAATTCTGTAACAGAGATAACTTTTTGACTTTCAGTGGCTTTAATGTGAAAGTATTATTTGATTTTTATTTTGTAAAAACCGGAATGCCCTGCTCTAACCGGTTTGGCTCAGTGAATAGAGCGTCGGCCTGCGGACTGAAAGGTCCAAGGTTCGATTCTGGTCAAGGGCATGTACCTTGGTTGCGGGCACATCTCCAGTAGAGAGTGTGCAGGAGGCAGCTGATTGATGCTTCTCTCTCATCGATGTTTCTAATTCTCTATACCTCTCCATTTCTCTCTGTAAAAAGTCAATAAAATATATCTTTAAAAAAAGAAAACACAGGAGTGCCCCAAGATTTGGGAGGCAACCTTGGAATGCAGTCCATTCTTATCCAAGAACTACCCATTATTATGGAAACACTAATCTTGTTGCCCAAACACAGCCTGTATATTTTCTTTCTGTCATTATTGCCATCTTTTAAAGAAAAACAGTCTTGGATTTATTCTACAGCATCCGTGAAGAGATGGGGCTCAGTCCAGGAGGCCAGCCAAAATCGGGCAGGGCGCACTTTCTCTTAACCTCGCTTTTTTCTCTTCATGGGTACAGAAATCCCAAACGCATTCCTAAATTGAGAGAAATGTCTCATCTATTCAAATTTCAAATGATGGACTGGGAAATAAAAACATGGCAAAAATGAGACTTTTAATAACACGCTTGAGAGTGGGCGTCCATTTTACAGGATCACCATAAGACTGGGCAGGGGCCTTTTTTAGTTACTTCCCTTTGTCTAGGGAATTTCCCTAGGATCTCTGTTATCAGCCACGTGTTCCACTTACATTCTTTCTCTCCCCGTTCCCACCTTCTGTTTGCTTTGGGGAAATTTAAAATGGCCTGTCCATCTACTGTTTCTTTTCTATTAAATTAAAATAAAGGCATGCTTAATAAACTAACAATAAACAACAGAGACAGATAACAATCAACCGACAAGCGCCCATAACATATAGACAAAAATTACTAAGTCAGAGTTCCTTTCATGGATCTTATCCTATTCTATTCTCCATAGTACTGACTGGCCTCTAAAATTATTTTAGCTAAAATTTGCTTCTCCAAAGGTGTCCTATGGTCATTTTCAGACAAAGCATTAAAGAGTCCTTTTGTAAAATGACGATTAGCCCCGTTTTTCTAGCTGTTGAGCCTTTCCACACTACAGGCAGAGGATCCAGGGCTTTAGGTATTACAGAATTTTGATGCTCAATACGAAGTGGGCATAATGCAGTTCAAACAAGAGCCCACATACTTAAAGATGACAAGGAAACTTGTTTTCCTTGAGCTTGATTTAAGAGAGTACCCTTTGACACCTAAATTTCTTTATCCTTGACCATGCAAGCTAAAACTTTACAAGGATGTTTTTGCCTTTTACTCAATTCTTCCCCATTATAGCCTGGCTGTAATAAAAGACGTTCCTCGTCCACTTATGGCTCGTGACTCTGAAGCTGCAAAGGGTTCTGTGCACAGTGAATTTCCCCACCTTTTGGGTGAACCTCCCACCTTTCCGGGGAATTTCCTTCTTTCTTAGTTTTTCCCTCAGGTGAATCTTCTTCTCCTGGTCCCTTAGGAGGCACCAGAGGTGAATGCCGCATCCATTTGCAGCTATGGTTCAGGATCTGGAAAAGGGGCCATGCACAAACGAATACACTAGACAAGAAATATGAATTTATAAGCATAGGGGGCCAGGCAGAAAACGTTTCTCTAGTGGAGAGGCTCTCTGACTTCTGGGTCCCATTTGCTTTTATTCAATTGAACACAAATTTGCCCTTTAGAAATGCATACAGGCATATCAAAGGTAAAGTTTCATAAACAGTAACAGGATTATCAGGGTAAGGATTGCCCTGAGCCATTTGGCCCACAGCAGGGCAATATTATCCTGATTTTCAGCCCTGCTGAATATCACATTGATAAGCTAATTACTGTTAGTCTTAGCCCACAGCAGTAGAGGTGCAGCCATTCTGAGATAATGCACACATAAGGGGAAAGCAGAGTTGACATAGGTAAGAAAATCTGCAGGACTAAACAAGGCTTACAGACAAGCGAGGAGAGTGTAGAATTAAAATCAATGGAAAGCACAGATCTGAGCAGCCTGGGGCCCCAGCTGCGCCAGCATGGCCACTAGCTGGCATGGCGGCCAAGGGACGAAGCTGTGTCTATTGGGAAACTACGGGGCCAGCCTAGTGGAAACCCATACCTTCCCATAAAACAACTGAGTTCATGTTTCCCACATTCTAGAGCCATGAGGCGAGAAAGCCCGGCCCTCGGCTGGGCCATGGCTGCCGTCCTGATGCTGCAGACGCTGGCCATGGCGAACCACTCCCCACAGACCCTGCGTAGCCAGGCCAGGGTGTTCGAGGACCTGAGCACCAAGGAGCTGAAGGCTGTGCGCAGCTTCCTCTGGTCCCGGAAGGACCTGAGGCTGGAGCCTTCCCAAGGATCAACCATCACCAAGAACTACGTGTTCCTCATTGAGATGCTGCTGCCCAGGAAGCAGCAGGTGCTGAAATTTCTGGACCACGGTCAGAGGCGGCCGGCTCGGGAGGCGCGTGCCGTCATCTTCTTCGGAGCCCAGGAGCATCCCAACGTCACCGAGTTTGCCGTGGGGCCCCTGCCATGGCCCCACTACCTGCGCCCGCTGCCCCCCAGGCCTGGGCACCGGATGTCCTGGACCTCCAGGCCCATCTCCTCGGCGGAGTATGTCCTACTGAACCACACCCTGGAGGAGGCCATCAGGCCCTTGCACCAATTTTTCCTGGACACCACGGGCTTCTCCTTCCAGGACTGCCACACCCGATGCCTGACTTTCACCGACGTGGCCCCTCAGGGCTTGGCCTCGGGCGAGCGCCGGACCTGGTTCATCTTGCAGCGCTTTGTGGAAGGCTTCTTCTTGCACCCCACAGGCCTGGAGCTCCTCCTGGACCACAGCAGCATGAACGCCCAGGACTGGGCGGTGGAGAAGGTCTGGTACAACGGGAAGTTCTACCGAAGCCCAGAAGAGCTGGCCCGGAAGTACGATTCCGGAGAGGTGGACGTGGTGGTCCTGGAGGACCCGCTCCCCGAGGGCAAGGGAGCCAAGGGCAAGAAGGAGCCGCCCCTCTTCTCGTCCTACAAGCCACGCGGGCACTTCCCCAGCCCCATGACCGTGAAGGGCCCCCACCCGGTCCAGCCCCAAGGCCCCCGCTACAGGCTGGAGGGCAACGCCGTGCTCTACGGGGGCTGGAGCTTCGCCTTCAGGCTGCGGTCCTCCACAGGGCTGCAGGTGCTCAACGTGCATTTCGGTGGGGAGCGCATTGCCTACGAGGTGAGCCTCCAGGACGCAGCATCGCTGTACGGAGGCCACACACCTGCGGGCATGCAGACCAAGTACAGCGACGTGGGCTGGGGTTTGGGCACCGTCACCCATGAGTTGGCCCCTGGCATCGACTGCCCAGAGACGGCCACCTTCCTGGATGCCGTCCACTACTACGATACCGACGACCCTGTCCACTACCCCCGAGCCCTCTGTGTCTTCGAGATGCCCACGGGGGTGCCCATTCGGCGCCACTTTGACTCCGACTTCAACGGTGGCTTCAACTTCTATGCAGGGCTCCAGGGCCAGGTGCTGGTGCTGCGGACGACGTCCACGGTCTACAACTATGACTACATTTGGGACTTCATCTTCTACCCCAACGGGGTGATGGAGGCCAAGATGCACGCCACTGGCTACGTGCACGCCACCTTCTACACGCCCGAGGGGCTGCGCCACGGGACGCGCCTGCACACCCACTTGATCGGCAACATGCACACTCACCTGGTGCACTACCGCGTAGACCTGGACGTGGCAGGTAGGACTCGCTGGCGCCAAACGTCCCCAGGCCAGACCTCTCTGTGCAAACACTGACTCCCCTGTGGGAGACGATGCTGCACCCCGGACGCACACCATCAGGAGAACGTGCCCCACCTGCTCTGAGCCCACAGGGCTGGAGTCCCTGACTCCCGGAAGGAGTGAACGTGAACAGCGCCCCAGTGCTGCCAGGGTTGTGGCAGCCTGGACCCTGTCCCTGCCTTGGGGCTGTGCTGACCCCTGCATCGGGTGGGTTGGGTAGAAAGGTGCGCTCAGGGTAGCAGAGGGGACAAGGCCTCGATGTCAGCAAGGTCGCTGCTGCCTGGCAACTGGAGGTGGACGCAGCACCATTGGGGTTACTTGCTGTGTCTCCTGGGTTAACGGTGTCACCGTGGCCTAGGCCTCCTGGCAGGATGTGGCCTGACATCAAGTCAGAACCGCCCCTAGAACCAGACAGGTGGCTGCCTTTCCTAACCCCGCCCTCCCCACCTGGCTCAGCCCCCTCCACCCATGCCCTGGGCACAGCAGGTGGCAGACACAGCCCCCGCCTGGGGAAAGATGGCCGCCCCTCTCTGGGGCTGCAGGACAGCCCCAAGCCTGGGACCCAGTGCTCAAAGAAACTGCTCACAGTCCCACTGCAACCACCACAGCTGCTGCCACCTATCGCATCGTCCTCCGGTTCCCCTGTTGGTTTTTGTGTTTAATCCCTTCCTCCCACCCCACAGCTGGCTCCATGCGAAGCCCCGACACCCCCTTCGCCCCTGATGGTTTGCTGTTGGGCGTGGTCTGGGGTGGAGAACCCAGTGTAAAATGGGGGAGGGGTTCTTTGGGTGCTGGATCCTCATTCTGCATCTCCCTTCACACCCGCAGGCACCAAGAATAGCTTCCAGACGCTGGGCATGAAGCTAGAAAACATCACCAACCCCTGGAGCCCGGAGCACAGGCTGGTCCAGCCAACCCTAGAGCAGACGGGGTACCCCCGCGAGCGCCAGGCGGCCTTCCGCTTCGGACAGACTCTGCCCAAGTACCTGCTCTTCACCAGCCCCAAGGAGAACCGCTGGGGCCACCAGCGCAGCTACCGGCTGCAGATCCACTCCATGGCTGAGCAGGTGCTGCCGCCCGGCTGGCAGGAGGAGCGGGCTTTCACCTGGGCCAGGTGAGGAGGCCTGGGAGGTTGGGGGGGCTGGGGGAGGCTCTACCCTGTGTCTGGGGTGGCTGTGTTTCTGTCTATGAGACTCTGGGTCTGTGTGGCAGTGTGTGTGTGTGTGTGTGTGTGTGTGTGTGTGTGTGTGTGTGTGTGTGTGTTACAGGGCATGGCTCTGTATTTGAGGAGGGGAGTGTAAGGCCTGTTCTGAGCACCTGAGCCCCCGCTGACCCTGGGTCAGACTGACAGGCTCCCAAGACATGATGTGGAAATCGGGGAAAGCCACATCACTGACCCTGCAGATGTGCCCCAGGAGGGGCTGTGCCACCCCCATGCCCAGAGCCACCTGACTGCTCTGCCCGGCAGGTACCCCCTGGCAGTGACCAAGTACCAGGAGTCTGAGCTGTGCAGCAGCAGCATCTACAACCAGAACGACCCCTGGGACCCGCCTGTGGTCTTTGAGGAGTTTCTTCAAAACAATGAGAACATTGAAGAAGAGGTACTGGCCCCACCTTCTTTCAGCCCCAGCCCAAGACTAGAGCTGTGCCCTGTCCCGGGGCCTGTGCCAGCAGCACTTCGCTGTGTGGAGAGCAAGCTCAGTGTCCCCAGATCTGCCCATTCCTTATGAGGAGAGCTTGAGGGGTTGTCCACCCCTCGCCTCTCCGAGCCCGTCAGCACTGCCCACCCCTCTCTCCCACAGGACTTGGTGGCCTGGGTGACAGTGGGCTTCCTGCACATCCCCCACTCAGAGGACATCCCCAACACGGCCACCCCCGGGAACTCGGTGGGCTTCATGCTCCGGCCCTTCAACTTCTTCCCCGAGGACCCATCCGTGGCATCCAGGGACACCGTGATCGTGTGGCCCCGGGACAAAGGCCCCAACTACGTGCAGCGATGGATCCCTGAGGAGGGCGGGGACTGCTGGAAGCCTACCCCCTTTAGCTACAATGGGACTTACAGACCTGTGTGAAGGGCCCCTTGTTATAGTAATCATTATGGCACCTAATGTTAGGACCTTAGAATGTAAGACTTAAAGCATGTGACCCTGTGTTGACTGTTATAGTAATGCTAGATATAGGAATGCTGTGTGGGACCCAGGAATGCACCCTTGTAGCTCTGCTTAGTACTGATAAACAACCTATCTGATGGGAACGCTCAAAGCCTATACATACCCATAGATTAACAGACCCTGGGTAGATCCACACATGGCAGCCGCTGATAACACACACACCAACAAAGACCACATCTACAGAGGGCTATAAGATTAGACAGTTTGATGGACCCAGCAGCTCATAGCTCTCCTGTCGCCAGAGCGTGAGGACCTGTGTGTGCTCACGTCTTGGTTCCCAGCACCAAACTCTGCCCAATTAACTGTCGATTGACAAAAGAGCCAGCAGCCAACGGCGCTGTCTACCCCTTTGTGTGTGTCAGCGAGCATCGCCGGGTAGATCCTTCCCAACGTCTGAGACCCATCAGGAACTGGTAAATAAAGCCCCTGTGTGCTTGCATCTAACCTGTTTGTCTGTGTGTAATTTCTCTGGCTCGGCTCAGATCTCGGTGCTGTCTCTGTGAAAGTGTCTGACCAGAAGGTATTGGTGCAGGCCTCAAGCGGATGGTCCAGACCACCTGTGCAAGTCCCACTTAGGAGCAACACCTTTATGGGAAACCCCCGCACCTCGACATAGGTGACGGGCCTTAAATATATAAAAATAGAAACTTGCCCTAACCAGTTTGGCTCAGTGGATAGAGCATCAGCCTGTGGACTGAAGGGTCCCAGGTTCAATTCCAGCCAAGGGCACATACCCAGGTTGCGGACTTGATCCCCAGTAGGGAGGCGTGCAGGAGGCAAACAATCAATGATTCTCTCTCATCATTGATGTTTCTATCTCTCTCTCTCCCTCTTCCTTCCTCTCTGAAATCAATAAAGAAATATATTTAAAAATAAAAATAAAAAAAATAAAAATACAAACTTATTTGGGACATTCCTGCCCCCAGCTCCTCACTAGAAGCCTGAATCTCCCACCCCACACAGGGATGGATAATAAACCCTCCAGGGCTCAGCTCCAAGTGCTGCTTCTTGTAGGGGGCACAGCGGACGAAACACAACCCTGCCCTTGGCCTCCATTCACCTTGGTCTACTCTATCCCAGAAAAGACCTCTATTACGAAGGCACATGACAGCCCCTGAAACACGAACTTTACCTGTCACATTGGTTTTAAAAGCCTGAGGCTGACAGCTCCCTCTTGGGAGTCTATGGGGGAACTCCCCTACGTCACCAAGGGGCAGGCAAATTAGCGCAACTGTAGGGAGACGCTATGGGAAAAATCTAGCAAAATTGCCAACACCTTTACCCTTGGACACATTGATCCAATGTCTAGCGGTTTATCCCAGAGATCTGCTCACAAAAACAGAGAAAAGTATGTACACAGTGACTCACTGCAGAGCTGTTTGTCATAGCAACGTCTGGAAACAATCCAAACATCCATCTATGGGAGAGAGCTTGCAGGTCTGAATAAACTATGGCACGTCCACACGGTGCAATTCTAGGGGGTCGTAAAAGAAGCGTGAAGGAGCGCGTTCTCTGTACCGATGTGGGGTGGGGGTGGGGAAACCTAAGGAAGAAAAGAGCACGGGTATAGAACAATCTCTACAGCATGCCAACTTCCGCATAAGAGAGGAGGATGTATATTGACTTATAAGTCTACGCACGTGTTTACATTGATTTACAGAAACTCTAGGAAAGTGGTTGCCTGTCCTCTTAGTCCCTTCAGGCAGCTATAACAAAATGCCACAGGCTGGGGGGCTTCTGAGCAGAAGTCTATTGCTCACAGCTCTGGAGGCTCGAGGTCCAAGGTCAAGGTGCCAGCAAAGTCACATGAAGGCCCTATTCTGGCCTGCAGACTGCTGACCTCGGTCTGTCCTCACCTGTCTGAAGTAGTGCGGAGCTGGGTGGCATCTCTGAGAGCTCTAGTCTTGCCCTGGAAGCTCCTCCCTCATAACTAAGCTCCTCTCAAAGGCCCATCTGCTCCTACATCTCAGTGCCTTTCCCAGGCTGCACTTAGTGGGCGCCCAGCCGTGCTTGTTGAGGGACTGAGGGACTGACCCACAGCTTAGGAAAAACAAATCCAAAGTACACCTACTCCTCATACCCTGCCTTCCCCCATCCTGTCCCTTTCTTGTCCCTTGGCCCTAATCATGATTTTGGCTGTTCCCTTGGCTATGACCACACTGTCTCCCCCCTAATGAGATGGCAAGAGAACCTGAGCCTTGCCCCTGAGCCTTCTCCCTTGTTGGGTGTTTCCTTCCCATGTCCTGCATGGATCAGGGTTCAGGAACTGGAAGCAGAGCCGCACACAAATGAAAGAGAAGACAAGAGATAATTTGGAATATTGGGGAACCAGGCGGGCAAGTCCAACTCAAGGGGAAGGACTTCCTCCCATGCTCAGGCCTCACCAAGCTTTTATTGATCTGGGATGCACCCATAGCATAGCCCTTAGGCAGGTGACCACCTAGTAACAAGCAGACTAGCCCATCAGCAAGGATTTACATAATAATAATTGGGGGAGTAGTTTCAGCTACCACTGTCTGGACAAACAGAGGTGGTGCCTAGCTCCGACCTTTGCCAGGGCTTCAAAGGCACCCAGCCTTCGGGAGGTTCTCTATCTATGCTTATCAGATAGTGAAGGCAATAAACTGTTTCCCACACTCCCTCTCATGAGATCCGGTCCCTGGTGGTCCTCACAGGCAACCAACTTCCCACCTCCTTCCCTGCTAGTCCCTGGAGTCTACTTACCAGCATTTCTCTCCTTGCTTCTCCTTGCTTTAAGCCTGATGCAAACCCAGGATACAAAGGGAGACAAAAACGAGGAAGCTAGAGTCCCATCCTCAGAAGTCTAGGTCACCCTGGGGAGACAGGCCAGAGAGACAGCACAGTGCCACTGAGAGGGCTGTCCCCAGACGGTCATCTCATTTTCGACACTGGAAGTCTGGTCTGACCTAGAGCCCGAGTGTGACCCCAGCATTCTCGAGTGTGCAGCATCCCAGGCCGAGAAGGTGGCTCTATCCTCAGGCTCTCCACGGGTGGGAGAAGGGAGACTAGCAGAAGTCCCCATCCAAGCCCTGACCCTGATTCAAGATAGGGAGACCCCAGAATCCTCATGACCAGTCTGACTGGTCCTCTGAAAATATAGGTGCCCTGGAGAAACCCAAGTCCAGCTACACGGGGTGGCCCAGCTGGCCAGCCAGGGACCAGTACTTCTTCACAGCAACCTGCCAGCACTCACAGGGCCTGAGGGCAGCAGCGAAGGGACAAGGTCTCTACAGCTGGAGAACCACAGTTACAGGGGTGACAACCACGAAGTCCTGGGGCTTAGAGTTGACTCGTGGAGTCTGTGCTGGTGGCCTCTGTCTAACCCTCCAGGTTTTCTGTGGACCAGCCTCCATTGCCATCCCCCTTGGCCTCTGGGTGCCCCAAATCCTCCTTGTGGACGTACACACCTTCCAGAATCAGCCACCTGTCCTTTCTAGTGGGAGATAAGTCTCAGCTTCCATCCAAGCCAGCAGCCTGGCCTGCTGCGGACAACTGCTCACCAGGACCAGCGACATAACTTGTGGCCCCAAATGAAACTGCAGGCCAGGCCCCTGGTTCAAAAGTTAAGAATTTGAAGGTGGTGCCAGGTGGTGTGGCTCAGTTGGTTGGAGCATCATCCCATGCACTGAAAGGTGGCCGGTTAGATTCTTGGTCAGGGCACATACCCAGGTTGCAGGTTCCATCCCTAGTTGGGGCAGATATGGGAAACAACCAATTGATGTTTCTCTCTCACATTGATGTTCTCTCTATCCATCTATCTATCTTCTTCTCTCTAATAATGTCATCAGATGAGGATTACAAAAAGGAAGACGAATATGAAGATGGTGACAACAGAGAATTAAACTAAGTGTGGGCCCTTCAGACTAAGGCAGGGGTCCTCAAACTTTTTATTTTATTTTTTTTAATTGTTTTATTGCTTAAAGTATTACAAAGAGTATTACATATGTCTTCTTTTTTTCCCGCCCTTAACAATCCCCGGGCCTCCCCTGCCCCCTAGTGTCTTATGTCCATTGGTTATGCTTATATGCATGCATACAAGTCCTTTGGTTGATCTCTTAGCCCGCCACCTCCGCCCCTCAATCCTCCCCGGCTTTCCCGCTGTAGTTTGACAGTCTGTTCAAGGCAGCTCTGCCTCTGTATCTATTTTTGTTCATAAGTTTATAATGGTCTTTATTATCCATGAGTGAGTGAGATCATGTGGTGTTTTTCCTTCATTGACTGGCTTATTTCACTTAGCATAATGCTCTCCAGTTTCGTCCATGCCATTGCAAATGGTAAGAGTTCCTTCTTTTTTACTGCAGCATAGTATTCCATTATGTAGATGTACCACACTTTTCTAATCCATTCATCTACTGTTGGGCACTTAGGCTGTTTCCAGATCTTAGCTATGGTGAATTGTGCTACTATGAACATAGGGGTGCATATATCCTTTCTGATTGGTGTTTCTGGTTTCTTGGGATATATTCCTAGAAGTGAGATCACAGGGTCAAATAGGAGTTCCATTTTTAGTTTTTTGAGGAAACTCCATACTGTCTTCCATAGTGGCTGCACCAGTCTGCATTCCCACCAGCAGTGCACAAGTGTTCCTTTTTCTCCACATCCTCTCCAACACTTGTCGTTTGTGGATTTGTTGATGATAGCCAGTCTGACAGGTGTGAGATGGTACCTCATTGTTGTTTTGATTTGCATCTCTCGGATGATTAGTGACTTTGAGCAAGTTTTCATATGTCTCTTGGCTTTCTGAATGTCCTCTTTTGAAAGGTGTCTATTTAGGTCCTTTGCCTATTTTTTGATTGGATTGTTTATCTTCCTTTTGTTAAGTTGTATGAGTTCCCTATAAATTTTGGAGATTAGGCCATTATCAGATATTACATTGGCAAATATGTTTTCCCATGCAGTGGGCTTTCTTGTTGTTTTGTTGATGGTTTCTTTTGCTGTGCAGAAGCTTTTTATTTTGATGTAGTCCCATTTGTTCATTTTCTCTTTAGTTTCCAATGCCCTAGGAGCTGTATCGGTGAAGAAATTCCTTCTGCATATGTCTGAGATTTTGTTGCCTTTGGATTCTTCTAGTATTGTTATGGTATCCTGTCGTACATTTAAGTCCTTTATCCATTTTGAGTCTATTTTTGTGTATGGTGTAAGTTGGTGGTCTAGTTTCATTTTCTTGCATGTATCCGTCCAATTTTCCCAACACCATTATTGAAGAGACTATCTTGACTCCATTGTATGTTCTTGCCTCCTTTGTCAAATATTAATTGAGCATATTGGTTCGGGCCAATTTCTGGGCTCTCTATTCTATTCCATTGATCTATATGTCTGTTTTTGTGCCAATACCAGGCAGTTTTGAGAACAGTGGCTTTGTAATACAGCTTTGATATCTGGTATTGAGATCCCACCTCCTTTGTTCTTTCTCAGGATCGCTGCAGCTATTCCGGGTGTTTTTTTATTCCAGATGTATGTTTGGAGAGTTTGTTCTAGGCTTGTGAAATATTCCATTGGTATTTTAATGGGAAGTGCGTTGAATTTATAGATTGCTTTGGGTAGTATGGACATTTTAATGATGTTGATTCTACCAATCCAAGAACATGGTATGTTCTTCCATCTGCTTATGTCTTCCTCTATCTCTTTTTTCAACATCCTGTAGTTTTCTGAGTAGAGGTCTTTTACCTCCTTAGTTAAGTTTATTCCTAGGTACCTTAATTTTTTTGGTGTGATGGTAAACGGGATTGTTTTTTTAGTCTCTCTTTCTGTAAATTAACTATTGGTGTATAGAAATACCATAGATTTCTTCGCGTTAATTTTGTATCCTGCTACTTTGCCGAATTCATTTATTAAGTCTAATAGTTTTTTGATGGAGTCTTTAGGGTTTTTTATGTATAATATCATGTCATCTGCAAATAAGGACAGTTTTACTTCTTCTTTTCCAATTTGGATGCCTTTTATTTCTTCTTCTTGTCTAATTGCAATGGCTAATACTTCCAGTACTATATCGAACAGGAGTGGTAAGAGTGGGCATCCCTGTCTTGTTCCTGTTCTTAGGGGAAATGGTGTTAGGTTTTGTCCATTGAGTATGATGTTGGCTGTGGGCCTGTCATATATGGCTTTTATTATGTTGAGGTATGATCCTTCTATTCCCACCTTGCTGAGAGTTTTTATCAAAAATGGGTGTTGAATTTTGTCAAATGCTTTTTCTGCATCAATTGATATGACCATGTGGTTTTTTTCTTTCAATTTGTTTATGTGATGTATCACATTTATTGATTTGCTGATATTGTACCATGCTTGCATCCCTGGGATAAATCCTACTTGGTCATGGTGTACGATCTTTCTGATGTACTGCTGGATCCGATTTGCTAAGATTTTGTTGAGGATTTTGGCATCTATGTTCATGAGGGATATTGGCCTGTAATTCTCTTTCATTGTGTTGTCTTTCCCTGGTTTTGGTATTAGGGTGATGCTGGCTTCATAGAATGAGCTTGGAAGTGTTCCTTCCTCTTGGATTTTTTGTAGTAGTCTGAAGAGGATAGGTTTTAGTTCTTCCTTGAATGTTTGGTAAAACTCCCCTGTGAAGCCGTCTGGTCCTGGGCTTTTGTTTGCTGCAAGCTTTTTGATGACTGCTTCAATTTCTTCCATAGTTATTGGCCTGTTGAGATTTTTAGATTCTTCCTGATTGAGATTTGGAATGTTGTATATTTCTAGGAATATGTCCATTTCCTTCAGGTTGTCTAAGTTGTTGGAGTAGAGTTGTCCCTAGTATTGTTTAACAATCATTTGTATTTCTGTGGGATCTGTTGTTATTTCGCCTCTATCATTTCTGATTTTGTTTATTTGGGTCCTCTCTCTTTGCTTCTTGGTGAGCCTGGCTAGAGGTTCATCAATCTTGTTTATCCTTTCAAAGAACCAGCTCTTGGTTTCATTGATTTTCTGTTTTGTTCTTTTGGTCTCTATGTCATTTATTTCTGCTCTAATCTTTATTATCTCCTTCCTTCTGCTCACTCTGGGCTTTTCTTGTTGCTCTCTTTCTAATTCTTCGAGTTGTAGAGTTAGATGATTTACTATCATTTTTTCTTGTTTTTTGAAATAGGCCTGTAGAGCTATAAACTTACCTCTCAGGATTGCTTTCATTGTGTCCCATAGGTTTTGGATTGTTGTGTTTTCATTGTCATTAGTTTCCAGGATGTTTTTAATTTCTTCTTTGATCTCATTGGTAACCCAATCAATATTTAATAACATGCTATTCAGCTTCCAAGTGTTTGAGTATTTTGGGTTGTTTTTATTGTAGTTTATTTCTAATACTATGCCATTGTGGTCTGAGAAGATGCTTGGTATGATTTCAATCTTCTTGAATGTGGGGAGACTTTGTTTGTGACCCAATATGTGGTCTAGTTTTGAATATGTCCCATGAGCCCTTGAGAAGAACGTATATTCTCTGGCTTTGGGGTGAAGTGTTCTGAAGATGTCAATTAAGTCCATCTGATCTAGTGAGTCATTTAGAATTGCTGTTTCTTTGCTGATTGTTTGTCTAGAGGATTTATCCAGTGATGTCAGTGGTGTATTAAAGTCCCCTACTATGATTGTATTGTTGTCGATCTTTCCTTTGATATCTTCCAGGAGTTTTTTATGTATTTGGGTGCTCCTGCATTGGGTGCATAAATGTTTATCAAGGTTATATCTTCATTTTTTTTTCTTTTTTGAAAAAATTAAATCTTTATTGTTCAGATTATTACTTTGTTCCTCTTCCCCCCCCCATAACTCCCCTCCTCCCAGTTCCCACCCCACCCTCCGCCCTCACTCCCCACCCACTGTCCTCATCCATAGGTGCACGGTTTTTGTCCAGTCTCTTCCCGCATCTCCCACACCCCTTTCCCCCCCATGAGTAGTCAGTCCATTCCCTTTCTATGTCCCTGTTTCTATTATAATCACCAGTTCATTCTGTTCATCAGATTATTTATTCACTTGATTCTTAGATTCACTTGTTGATAAGTGCGTATTTGTTGTTCATAATTTGTATCTTTACCTTTTTCTTCTTCTTCCTCTTCTTAAAGGATACCTTTCAGCATTTCATGTAATACTGGTTTGGTGGTGGTGAACTCCTTTAGCTTTTCCTTATCTGTGAAGCTCTTTATCTGACCTTCAATTCTGAATGATAGCTTTGCTGGATAAAGTAATCTTGGTTGTAGGTTCTTGCTATTCATCACTTTGAATATTTCTTGCCACTCCTTTCTGGCCTGCATAGTTTCTGTTGAGAAATCAGCTGACAGTCGTATGGGTACTCCCTTGTAGGTAACTGAGTTTCTTTCTCTTGCTGCTTTTAAGATTCTCTCTTTGTCTTTTGCTCTTGGCATTTTAATTGTGATGTGTCTTGGTGTGGTCCTCTTTGGATTCCTTTTGTTTTGGGTTCTCTGCGCTTCCTGGACTTGGAAGTCTATTTCTTTCACCAGGTAGGGGAAGTTTTCTGTCATTATTTCTTCAAATAGGTTTTCAATATCTTGGTCTCTCTCATCTTCTGGCACCCCTATAATTCGGATGTTGGTATGCTTGAAGCTGTCCCAGAGGCTCCTTACACTATCTTCGTATTTTCAGATTCTTTTTTCATTTTGCTTTTCTGGTTGGGTGTTTTTTGCTTCTTCACATTTCAAATCTTTAACTTGATTCTTGCACTCCTCTGGTCTGCTGTTGGGAGTCTGTATAATATTCTTTTTTTTTTTTTTTTTTGCATGCTCTTTTATTTTTTTTTTATATTTTTTTATTTTTTTTTATTGCTTAAAGTATTACAAAGGGTATTACATATGTATCCATTTTATCCCCCTGCCCTAGACAGTCCCCTAGCCTCCCCTATCACCCAGTGTCTTATGTCCATTGGTTATGCTTATATGCATGCATACAAGTCCTTTAGTTGATCTCTTACCCCCCTACCTCCTGCCCCCCAACCCTCCCCGGCCTTCCCCGTGCAGTTTGACAATCTGTTTGAGGCAGCTCTGCCTCTGTATCTATTATTGTTCAAAAGTTTATAATGGTCTCTATTGTCCATGAATGAGTGAGATCATGTGGTATTTTTCCTTCATTGACTGGCTTATTTCACTTAGCATAATGCTCTCCAGTTCCATCCATGACGTTGCAAATGGTAAGAGTTCCTTCCTTTTTACAGCAGCATAGTATTCCATCGTGTAGATGTACCACAGTTTTCTAATCCATTCATCTACTGATGGGCACTTAGGCTGTTTCCAGATCTTAGCTATGGTGAATTGTGCTGCTATGAACATAGGGGTGCATATATCCTTTCTGATTGGTGTTTCTGGTTTCTTGGGATATATTCCTAGAAGTGGGATCACAGGATCAAATGGGAGTTCCATTTTCAGTTTTTTAAGGAAACTCCATACTGTCTTCCATAGTGGCTGCACCAGTCTGCATTCCCACCAGCAGTGCACAAGTGTTCCTTTTTCTCCACAACCTCTCCAGCACTTGTCGTTTGTTGATTTGTTGATGATAGCCAGTCTGACAGGTGTGAGATGGTACCTCATTGCTGTTTTGATTTGCATCTCTCGGATGATGAGTGACTTTGAGCATGTTTTCATATGTCTCTTGGCTTTCTGAATGTCCTCTTTTGAAAGGTGTCTATTTAGGTCCTTTGCCCATTTTTTGATTGGATTGTTTATCTTCCTTTTGTTAAGTTGTATGAGTTCCCTATAAATTTTGGAGATTAGGCCCTTATCAGATATGTCATTGGCAAATATGTTTTCCCACACAGTGGGTTTTCTCGTTGTTTTGTTGATGGTTTCTTTTGCTGTGCAGCTTTTTATTTTGATGTAGTCCCATTTGTTCATTTTTTCTTTAGTTTCAAGTGCCCTAGGAGCTGTATCAGTGAAGAAATTGCTTCGGCATATGTCTGAGATTTTCTTGCCTTTGGATTCTTCTAGAATTTTTATGGTATCCTGTCGTACATTTAAGTCCTTTATCCATTTTGAGTTTATTTTTGTATATGGTGTAAGTTGGTGGTCTAGTTTCATTTTCTTGCATATATCTGTCCAATTTTCCCAACACCATTTATTGAAGAGACTATCTTGGCTCCATTGTATGTTCTTGCCTCCTTTGTCAAATATTAATTGAGCATATTGGTTCGGGCCGATTTCTGGGCTCTCTATTCTATTCCATTGATCTGTATGCCTATTCTTGTGCCAGTACCAGGCAGTTTTGAGAACAGTGGCTTTGTAATACAACTTGATATCTGGTATTGAGATCCCACCTACTTTGTTCTTTTTCAGGATTGCTGCAGCTATTCGGGGTCTTCTTTTATTCCAGATGAATTTTTGGAAAGTTCGTTCCAGATCTCTGAAGTATGCTGTTGGTATTTTAATGGGAAGTGCGTTGAATTTATAGATTGCTTTTGGTAGTATGGACATTTTAATGATGTTGATTCTACCAATCCATGAACACGGTATGTTCTTCCATCTGTTTATGTCTTCCTCTATGTCTTTTTTCAATGTCCTGTAGTTTTCTGAGTAGAGGTCTTTTACCTCTTTAGTTAAGTTTATTCCTAGGTAGCTTAATTTTTTTGGTGCAATGGTAAACGGGATTGTTTTTATAATCTCTCTTTCTGAAAGTTCACTATTGGTGTATAGAAATGCCTCAGATTTCTTGGGGTTAATTTTGTATCCTGCTACATTGCCAAATTCATGTATTAAGTCTAGTAGCTTTTTGATGGAATCTCTAGGGTTTTGTATGTATAATATCATGTCGTCTACAAATAATGACAGTTTTACTTCTTCTTTTCCAATTTGGATGCCTTTTATTTCTTCTTCTTGTCTAATTGCAATGGCTAATACTTCCAGTACTATATCGAACAGGAGTGGTAAGAGTGGGCATCCCTGTCTTGTTCCTGTTCTTAGGGTAAATGGTGTTAGGTTTTGTCCATTGAGTATGATGTTGGCTGTGGGCCTGTCATATATGGCTTTTATTATGTTGAGGTATGATCCTTCTATTCCCACCTTGCTGAGAGTTTTTATCAAAAATGGGTGTTGAATTTTGTCAAATGCTTTTTCTGCATCAATTGATATGACCATGTGGTTTTTTTCTTTCAATTTGTTTATGTGATGTATCACGTTTATTGATTTGCGGATATTGTACCATCCTTGCATCGCTGGGATAAATCCTACTTGGTCATGGTGTATGATCTTTCTGATGTACTGCTGGATCCGATTTGCTAAGGTTTTGTTGAGGATTTTGGCATCTATGTTCATGAGGGATATTGGCCTGTAATTCTCTTTCATTGTGTTGTCTTTCCCTGGTTTTGGTATTAGGGTGATGCTGGCTTCATAGAATGAGCTTGGAAGTGTTCCTTCCTCTTGAATTTTTTGTAGTTGTCTGAGGAGGATAGGTTTTAGTTCTTCCTTGAATGTTTGGTAAAACTCCCCTGTGAAGCCGTCTGGTCCTGGGCTTTTGTTTGATGGAAGCTTTTTGATGACTGCTTCAATTTCTTCCATAGTTATTGGCCTGTTGAGATTTTTAGATTCTTCCTGATTGAGTTTTGGAATGTTGTATTTTTCTAGGAATTTGTCCATTTCCTCCAGATTGTCTAGTTTGTTGGAGTAAAGCTGTCCATAGTATTTTTTAACAATCATTTATATTTCTGTGGGGTCTGTTGTTATTTCGCCTCTATCGTTTCTGATTTTATTTATTTGGGTCCTCTCTCTCTGCTTCTTGGTGAGTCTGGCTAGAGGTTTGTCAATCTTGTTTATCCTTTCAAAGAACCAGCTCTTGGTTTCATTGATTTTCTGTATTGTTTTTTTGGTCTCTATGTCATTTATTTCTGCTCTAATCTTTATTATCTCCTTCCTTCTGCTCACTCTGGGCTTTTCTTGTTGCTCTCTTTCTAATTCTTTGAGTTGTAGAGTTAGATGATTTACTACCATTTTTTCTTGTTTTTTTGAGATAGGCCTGTAGAGCTATAAACTTCCCTCTCAGGACTGCTTTCAATGTGTCCCATAGGTTTTGGATTGTTGTGTTTTCATTGTCATTAGTTTCCAGGATGTTTTTAATTTCTTCTTTGATCCCATTGGTAACCCAATCAATATTTAATAGCATGCTATTCAGCTTCCAGGTGTTTGAGTATTTTGGGTTGTTTTTATTGTAGTTTATTTCTAATATTATGCCATCGTGGTCTGCGAAGACGCTTTTTATGATTTCAATCTTCTTGAATTTGGGGATACTTTGCTTGTGACCCAATATGTGGTCTATTTTTGAATATGTCCCATGAGCACCTGAGAAGAACGTATATTCTCTGGCTTTGGGGTGAAGTGTTCTGAAGATGTCTATTAAGTCCATCTGATCTAGTGAGTCATTTAGGATTGCTATATCTTTGCTGGTTGTTTGTCTATAGGACTTATCCAGTGCTGTCAATGGTGTATTAAAGTCCCCTACTATGATTGTATTGTTGTCGATCTCTCCTTTGATATTTTCCAGGAGTTTTTTTATGAATTTGGGTGCTCCTACATTGGGTGCATATATGTTTACCAGGGTTATATCTTCTTGTTGTATTGATCCCTTTAGTATTATGAAGTGGCCTTCCTTATCTCTTGTTAAGGCCTTCACTTTGAGGTCTATTTTGTCCGATATAAGTATTGCTACCCCAGCTTTCTTTTCCTTTCCATTTGCCTGAAAGATATTTTTCCATCCTTTCACTTTCAGTCTGTGTGAGTCCCTTCTAATGAGGTGGGTTTCTTGTAGACAGCAGATGTATGGGTCATGTTTTTTTATCCATTCAGCCACTCGATGTCTTTTGGTTGGAGCATTTAGTCCGTTTACGTTTAAAGTTATTATTGAAAGGTACTTGTTTGTAGCCATTTCTTTTTTTGTGTGGCTGTTTTCTTTCTGAGCTTTTTATTTCTTATTTTTATATCAGTCCCTTTAGCATTCCTTGCAATGCTGGCTTGGTAGTGACAAACTCCCTTAGCCCTTTTTTGTCTGTGAAGCTTCTTATTTCCCCTTCAAGTTTGAATGATAGCCTTGCTGGATAGAGTATTCTTGGATTCAGTCCTTTGCTTTGCATCACTTTGTAAATTTCAGTCCATTCTTTTCTTGCCTGATGTGTTTCTGTTGAGAAGTCGTTTGACAATCTAATGGGAGATCCCTTGTATGTAACTTTCCGTCTCTCTCTTGCAGCCTGTAAGATTCTCTCTTTGTCCTGAACATTTGCCATGGTGATTATGATGTGTCTTGGTGTGGGTCTTTTCGGGTTCACCTTGTTTGGGACTCTCTGGGCTTGTGTGACTTTTTTCTTCCCCACCTCAGGGAAGTTTTCTGATATTATTTCTTCGAGTAGGTTTTCTAATCCTTGTTCATCCTTCTGTTGTTCTGGTACTCCTATTATTCGTATGTTGTTTCGTTTCATGTTGTCCCAAAGCTCCCTTAGGCTCTCCTCCTGTCTTTTAATTTTTTTCTCCAATTGCAGTACATTTTGGGTGTGTTTTGCTTCCTTGTCTTCTAATTCACTAATTCGGTCCTCCGCTTCTCCTAGTCTACTGTTGATACTTTCAATGGAGTTTTTCATTGCAGCTATATCACTCTTCATTTCTTCTTGGGTCTTACTTAGGTTGTTGATTTTTTCATCTGTTTCTTCTAGCTTCTTCCATATGTTATCGATTTTTTCATCTGTTTCTTCTAGCTTCTTCCATATGTTATCGATTTTTTCATCTGTTTCTTCTTGCTTCTTGCAGAGGTTGTCGATTTTTTCCTCCATCCGGTTTATGCACTCTAGGATCCTTATTCTGAATTCTTTATCTGTCATGTTGCATGCCTCTGTATTACTTAGCTGGTTTTCTGGAGAGTCCTCCTTCTCTTTCCTTTGGGGGTTTCTTTGTCTACCCATGTTTGATCTCACTGACATATCTAGACGTTGAGTTGTTCAGTGGTTGCTCCCTTGGTGGCAGTGACTCCTTGGTCTGTGGTTGCTCTTCGGGCGGTTGCGGTAGCAGCTGCTCTTCAGTTGTCAGCAGCTCCTCTGGTGGGTGCTGTTCACAGCTGTGGTGGCTCTTCTGGCTGGTGGGGCGAGGTTTCACGTACAGCTGCTGTTCCTCAGCAGAGGATGTGGTGCTCAGGAGGTTGGTGTTGCTTGGATCTGCTGCGTTGATTTAAAGGCACAAAATACAATACAACAAGGCACCACGTACCAGGCACTATACACAAATATATTCACGATATTAATAACCCCAATTTAAGGTGACCACCTGAATTAAGAGAATTAGGGGATAAGGAAGAAGGAAGAGAAAAAGATAAAAGAGAGAAAGGAAAAGAAAAGTAGGGACCAAAAAAAGGGAGTGCAAAAATGAAATTGGGAAAAAGGAAGGGGGAAAATAAAAGCGAGAAAAGAAAAGAAAAAAAAAGAGCGAAAAGAGAGAATGAAGTGGAAGAGGGGAAGAGACTTTTTATATGAGGAGAATACTCCTATAGAACAGCCATTAATCCCAACAAATTCCAGCAACAGCTCCCTGGATATGAATGCAAACTAGAAACAACCAATAATATAACGATGAAAATAGAATGGTGAACACTAATCCCAAAATAAAATAAAGAAAAAATAAAATGGCACTTTAAAAAATGGTAAAATGGTAGCAGTAGTAATACTGGTTAAAAATAAGAAGGTAGTAATTAAAAGGGTAAAATCAGGTGATGGAAAAAGAAGAAAAGAAAAAAAAAAAGAACAGAAAAAAAAGTGAAAAAAAATTGGTTTCTTAGTTAAAAAGTGAAAAAAGAAAAAAAAAAATTGCCGTAGTGAATGTCCTTCGTTTCTTCTATTCTTCAGTGTGGCTCGCCTTAGACCTTCCAGGTATTCAGGAGAGTGTTGAGTTTCCCTGCGATATACTGTTCCTCTGTGTTGTAAACCACAGTCCTTATTTTAAAGCATGCCGCATTTATTTCCCAGACTGCCTTATTTTGTGTTTAGCAAAGAGTCAGTTTGTGGGTCAGCCTCTGGGTGGCAGTGTTCTGGGGTTGGCCTCTGAGGCTATAGGGCCTCTCTGTCCAGTGGAAGTTCACTGCCCAGAGCTGACTGCGTAATAGTTAGTTACCGGCGCTATGTTGTTGCTGGGATTGAAAATCCCCCTATAGGCCAGACCCTGTTAACTCCCAGGGACTGATCAGGTTATCTTAATCCTTGATCTCGTACAGGGTGGAATCTGGGTGTGGCTGTGCTCCTTGCCTGGGGGCTGGGGGGAGGAGACTCACTCTCAGGAGCGGGTGGCTGCCCCAGTCCTGGGCTCAGGGGTGTCTCAGCACTCAATTCACTACCACCTCTCCCGGCTCCCCCTCTTTCCCCAGTCTCTCCCCAGATTCCACTCCTCAGCACACTCTCCCTCTCTTCAGCACAGGTGAGTGTCTGTATCCGAAATGTCCCATGAACAGGATTCAGTGTAAACAAACAAACAAATGCCGGCCGCGGAAACGGGGAAGGCTTGGTTTCTGTAAGCTTCTTCTCTTACCGGGACTGCATGGTCAGGTCAGCTCTTCAGGCTGCCCCCTTTAGGCTCAGTCCTCCGTGATCACAGAACCCAGCTCTCAATTTCCCTGGCGGCGCCAGGAATCCCGCGGTTCTCCTTTCCCCCGTCAGGGGCTGTGCCTGTCCCAAGGGACGCGGCTGTCTGCCACGCGGTCTCCCTCCGACTCTCTGGGCTCAGAGGTCAGGCAAACTTTCCTGCCCAAATCCCTGGTTTTTTTTTTTTTACCTTTCCAGGGGAGTTCTGCTCTTCCCGGCTGCAAACCCTCTCACCAGCTGAGCAATTTTGCCAATTCAGTGTGAGTGTTACTAGCTTCAGCTGCTCGCTCCATTTGCTCCGGGACACGACCTGGGACGCGTCTGCCTATATCGCCGCCATCTTCTGCATCAGACTGTGTATAATATTCTTTATTTCAGTCAGTGTATGCTTAATTTCTAGTTGGCTCTTTATCACAACATCAAGGGTCTCATTAGATTTCTTGAGGATCTCACTATATTTATCAGCGGTCTCACCAGTCTTTTCAAGGGCCTTACTAAGTTTATCGGCAGTTTCTAGACAGTTCTTGAGAGACCTTAAAAGTGTGGTTTTGAACTCTATATCCTGCATTCTGCTTTCCTCCATTTCTGTCATTTGTGTCCTGTTTCTTTGTCTCTGCATTTTTTATGCTTTCTTGGTGCACCCCCTTGTGGTCTTTGTGTGCAGTCTTGTTGTAGTTAAGCCTTGATTGTTGTAGGTAATACTGGGGGGGGATTTGACCTCCAGGCCAACTAGCTGTGAGAATCAGCTGTGTTTGCAATGGGAGAACTTCTGTCCTCTAGGGGGGTGCTAATCTCGCCTTTGCCTGAGGCTATCCCGCAAATGTCTCTGTGCAGGGCTTGGGCGGGGCTGGTCGCAGGGGATCAACAGGGCGGGTGGAGCGAACAGTTATGGCTGCTCTCAGTCCCGTCCCCAGAGGCTCTGCCTCTCAGTGTCCCATCAACTGCTGCAAACCTCGGAGAGAAAGCTGCCCCTGAGCTCTGACTGATGCCAGACAGTCCTGTTTCTCCAGTTTGAGTCTGGGTCCCCAGAGACTCGCCAGGAACTGGAGCTCAGAGCCTGAGACTCCCTCCGTATTGAAACAGACAACCGCGCCCTCAGCCGCCAGCCCGCTCTGCACGCACCTCCGCACTTTTGTATTTTACTTCAGCACTGCGCCTCCTCTGAGTCTCAGTATGCTTTTCTCTTTCCTTCTAGTTGTAGAATTTCCCCTCAGCCAGCCTTCCTGTGTTTCTAGGTGATATCCGTTCCGTCTTTTAGTTGTATTTTTGAAGTGGTTGTGCAAGGCAGCAATCTCCGGTGTTTACCTATGCCGCCATCTTGGTTTCTCCCAGGGTTATATCTTCTTGTTGTATTGATCCCTTTAGTATTATGAAGTGGCCTTCCTTATCTCTTGTTATGGCCTTCACTTTGAGGTCCATTTTGTCCGATATACGTAATGCTACCCCAGCTTTTTTTTTCATTTCCATTTGCCTGAAAGATATTTTTCCATCCCTTCACTTTCAGTCTATGTGAGTCTCTTCTTCTGAGGTTGGTCTCTTGTAGACAGCAAATGTATGAGTCATGTTTTTTTATCCATTCAGCCACTCGATGTCTTTTGGTTGGAGCATTTAGTCCATTTACGTTTAAGGTTATTATTGAAAGGTACTTGTTTGTAGCCATTTCTTTTTTTGTGTGGCTGTTTTCTTTCTGAGATTTTTATTTCTTCTTTTTACACCAGTCCCTTTACCATTTCTTGCATTGCTGGCTTGGTGGTGATAAACTCCTTAGCCTTTTTTTGTCTGTGAAGCTTCTTATTTCCCCTTCAATTTTGAATGATCGCCTTGCTGGATAGAGTATTCTTGGATTCAGTCCTTTGCTTTGCATCACTTTGTAAATTTCTGTCCATTATTTTCTGGCCTGATGTGCTTCTGTTGAGAAATCATTCGATAATCTAATGGGAGATCCCCTGAATGTAACTTTCCATCTCTCTCTTGCAGCCTGTAAGATTCTCTCTTTGTCCTGAACATTTGCCATGGTAATTATGATGTGTCTTGGTGTGGGTCTTTTCGGGTTCACCTTGTTTGAGACTCTCTGTGCTTGTTTGATTTTTTTCTTCCCCACCTCTGGGAAGTTTTCTGATATTGTTTCTTCAAATAGGTTTTTCAACCCTTGTTCCTCTTTCTGTTGCTCTAGCACCCCTATTATTCGCATGTTGTTTCGTTTCTTGTTGTCCCATAGCTCCCTTAGGCTCTCCTCCTATCTTTTAATTTTTTTCTCCAATTGCTGTTCAGTTTGGGTGTGTTTTTTCCCCCTGTCTTTTAATTCTCTAATTCGGTCCTCTGCTTCTCCTAGTCTACTGTTGAAACTTTCAATGGTGTTTTTTATTGCAGCTATAGCACTCTTCATTTCTTCTTGGTTCTTACAGAATTTATTGATTTTTTTCATCGGTTTCTTCTTGCTTCTTGCATAAGTTGTTGAGTTTTTCCTCCATCCGGTTTATGCACTCTAGGACCGTTAATCTGAATTCTTTTTCTGTCATGTTGCATGCCTCTGTATCACTTAGCTGCTTTTCTGGAAAGTCCTCCTTTTCTTTCCTTTGGGGGTTTCTTTGTCTACCCATGTTTGATCGTACCACCATATCTAGATGTTGAGTCGTTCAGTGGCTGCTCCTTGGGTGGCAGTGGCTCCTCAGGCTGTGGTTGCTCCTTGGGCGGTTGTGGTAACAGCTGCTCCTCAGTTACTAGCAGCTCCTCTGGTGGGTGCTGTTCAGAGTTGTGGTGGCTCCTCTGGCTGGTGTGGGGAGGCTTCACACACAGCTGCTGTTCCTCAGACAGAGGGTGTGGTGGTCAGGAGACTGCTGTTCCTTGCATCTCCTCAAAATTCTTAAACAGGGGGCCAGTTCACTGTCCTTCAGACTGTTGGAGGGCCGGACTATAGTTTAAAAAAAAACTATGAACAAATTCCTATACACACAGCACATATCTTATTTTGAAGTAAAAAAAAAAAAACGGGAACAAATACAATATTTGTATTTGCATGCGGCCTGCGGGCCGTAGTTTGAGGACCCCTGCGCCTGAACAAACTCTGTACAACAAAGAACTGATCAGCAGTGAAAAGGAATTACTTGTGATCCAGGCACTATGCTTGGTGAAAACAAAAGTCCATCCCACAACGATGCATCCAGAACGATATCATCCAGATGGCATCTCGAAATGAGAAAACCGTGGAGATGGAGAAGAGGTGAGTAGGAGTGGGCGGGACATGTGAATAAAAGAGGCAGCAGGTGATGGAGGGGTTCTGCATCTTGATTTTTGTGGTGGATTCACAAGTCTATGCCTGAGATAAACATGGTGGAAACTGAGCCCCTCCTGTGGCCTAGCTAGCAGTGTGCCAACATCAAGGTCCTGTTGTGACTTTGAACCACAGCACCAAGATGGCACCACTGGGGAAATCCGGTGAAGGGGACTCCGATTCCTGGTACCATTTCTGCTATCCCTTGTGATTTTATAATTATTTCAAAATAAAAGGATCTTTATACTTGAAAAAATACATGTAGCATTCCTCAAGCAAAGGACAGTAAAGCTCTTCTTACTTTTTCAGGTTTCTTATTCCTTTAACTGTAAATTGTTTGAAAAGATATGGAACTCATAGAAACAGAACAGATTGGTAGTTGCCAGAAATGGAATGGATGACAGTGGTCGAAAGGTACAAACTCCAGTTATAACAATTGCTGGGGCTATAATGTGCAGCTGGTGGCTGTCGTTTACAATACTATATTTCACATTTGAAAGTTAGTAGGAGAGCAGATCTTAAAAGTTCTCATCACAGGAAAAAAAATTGTGACTCTGTATGGTGATGGATGTTAACAAGTTGTGGTGATCATTTGCAATATTTACATGCTTCAAATCATCACATCATACACCTAAAACTAATGCAATGTAACATGTCAGTTACATCTCAATAAAACTGGGGAGATTGAAATGTAAAAAGAAAGAAAGGGGTACAACATGAACAAATATTGTGGCGGGGATATTTCAATAACCCTCAATTCCCCATATTCATGAGCTGGAGCACAAGAACAAAACACTGTGCCCAAGCAATCCAGCCATTACTCTTTCAGTAACAGTAAGGACCTGAAGAAGGACAGAGAAAAGAAGCACTATTTTCAAACCTCAGGCAGCAAATCAGCATAATTCACAAGGACTCATGAATGCAAGGGTACACGTCCATTAGCAAGGGGGCCAGGCTGTTCCTATGCTCCTTTCCTCATGGCCTCCCTGCCCTCCCTCTGCCAGGACTTCCCAGGCACTGAAGGCCTATTGATCCTGGGCTCCCTTTCTTTGTTCTTGGGGGTGGAGGGACCGGAAGGGGGCGGTGGGGGGAGCGCTTTTCCGGCACCGCCACCGAATGGGCGCTAGGTGGCACCCTGAGCTGCTGCAACTCTCGCGCCCAGGGTTTCCACCAGAACTCAGGCTGAGGCTATCCTACTCTTTGCACCACCGGGTCCAAGTTCATGGTCCAGACCCGGGTGCCTGGGGAGGACCAGGAGGGCTGGAAGGCTAAAGACACAGTGGCCAGATGCCTGCCTTCCTGCAGGGAATGTCTTCTCCAGGCACTGACATGTTTTGTCTGTCTGTTGCACCCCCTTACTTTTTCCTGCCCTCTCTGTTTCTCCATCTCCAGGCCCCGAAGACTGTGCCTTCACCTTCTCCTCCCAAACCTCCCAGGGTGTCTCAGGCCCTTGGTGTGATTCACTTTTGAGTCGAAAGAGCAAGCCACACGTTTGCAAGAAGAGCACCTACCAAAAAGCACAGGCACTTCTCTATTGGCCAGGAAAGCACAGTTTGTTGAATTAGTGAATTATTTTAATCCTGTGGATTAGTCTCCTCTTGTCTTTACTTGAAGTAACAGAAGCATCTCCAAGCAGCTTAAGCATAAAGGGAGAATGTATTGGCAGGACAGTGTGAACTGGCCGTAACCAAGGAGGATTGCAGGCTGGGAGCTAGGGCCTGCAGGGAACTGCTTGGGAATCATTGTGTGGCATGCTGGTCCCTGGAGACAGCCAGGTGCCCTGGCCACAATCACAGAAGTGGCTTTCAGAAGTGACAAAGCGCTCCTACAGCCACCCAAACCCCTGGACAATTAGACTTGGCCACCAAACTCAATAGGTTAACAAGGGACAGTGCAAGTTAGAGGAGAAACCGCTTCCTCCCACATCCCCACCTTCCCCAGACTTTCTACTCTGGCCTCAAAGAGGAGATGATGCAGAAAAAGATGCAGCTGCCCCCTCCCTCTCCACAACGCCTCAGCATACAGAGCTAGTGCCATCCTCAGCTGAGAGCTGGCCTAACCTTCCCATCCCTGTCCTTTACCATCCACCCAAACTGGGGAGCAAAGGGGGGCAGCCCAGCACACCTGTCATCAATCACTTCCCTCCCTTCTGAGCCTCCAGCTGGTGGGAAAGTCTGAGACTGGGCTTTGGAGGGACTCACAGAGCCGCCCCCCATTACCTGCTGTGTGGGGGTCCCTCACCAGGCTTGGGGGCCCACCCCCTGCTGACAATCCATGTGACCTTGCTTGCCTTTGCCTTTGCTCCTGGTTTTCTCCATCCTACCCCAGGACTCCGTGGGAAGGTGTGGCCATGCTCTGGGGCAGGATTAGTCTGCGCCCCCTGGTTTCCAAGGGATGTCTTAAGCAGACAGATCATTGATAATGCGCAATATTCCAGAAACCTGTCTGAAGAGCTTTCACGTGTAGGACAGTAGGAAGATGAACCTCAAACCTTTTATCTTCCCACTATTAAGGTAAACATTCTGGGATGTGGACAAAGCACTTTTATAACAACTGATACAATATTTAAAACATCAACAATTTTTATCTTGGTGATTTTTTAAAAAATGTTAAATAGTCTGAACATTGTATCAAAGCTTTGAAAACATTAAAAAACAAAGGATCATAAATGTTCACAAAAGGAAAGGGAAATAGCAAATCTTCCAGCATTAGGGCAAAAACATCTAATCTTCCTCAACAAAAAGGGTTCGGTTCAGTGAACAATAACTTCTTGTAAAGAGGACCCAAGAAGTGTACTTGCTTTGAAACTGCTTAGTTTTGACCTTCAGTATTACTGAAGAAGCCGGTCACTGTGCTTTAAAAATTATTTTTTTTTCCTCATATTTTTCTTGAGTTGAAAGGAGTGTCTTCAACTTTAGCTAGTATAACTATTAATAGCATTCCACATCCTAACATCATTCCTAACATCTGACATACTCTACTATTAATCATTAGATTAACAAAACAAAAATATAAAGAAAAAAAAGAAAGAAAAATACAAACACACACACACATCTCAATAAAAAGATACATTTGCCCTAGCCGGTTTGGCTCGGTGGATAGAGCGTCGGCCTGCGGACTGAAAGGTCCCGGGTTCGATTCCGGTCAAGGGCATGTACCTGGGTTGCGGGCTCATCCCTAGTAGGGGGTATGCAGGAGGCAGCTGATCGATGTTTCTCTCTCATCGATGTTTCTAACTCTCTATCCCTCTCCCTTCCTCTCTGTAAAAAATCAATAAAATATATATAAAAATATATATATACATTTGAATACCATTTCTCCTCTCAGTAGACACAAATGGCCAATATGCATATCAAAAGATGGTGAACCTTACTGTTCATTAGAGAAATGCAAATCAAAGCCAGGAAGAGATGCCCTTTCACTTTCACCAGTAAGGCTAGACTCAGACAGACAACAGCAAGTGCTGGAGAGCATACAGAGCAACTGGAGCTACCATATGCCATCGCTGGTGGGCATGTGAAAGGGTGCAGCCTCCTCCCTCCTCTCTGTAGAGTAGTGATTGCCTCGGGCTGGAGAGTGTTGGGGAGAAACTGGGAGTGACTGCTAATGGGTATAGGGTTTTGTTACCCTGTGTAATAAAACCCTAATATGCAAATCAACCAAACAGCTGGACGACCAGTCGCTATGATGTGCACTGACCACCAGGGGGCAGACGCTCAACTCAGGAGCTGCCCCCTGGTGGTCAGTGCACTCCCACAGGAGGAGTGCCACTCAGCCAGAACCTGGGCTCACAGCTGGTGAGCGCAGTGGTGGTGGCAGGAGCCTCTCCCACCTCCAGGCAGCACTAAGGAGCAGCGAGCATGCAAGTGATAAGGGGCGAGGGGTCCCGGACTGCGAGAAGGATCCTGGACTGCGAGAGGGATGTCCAACTGCTGGTTTAGGCCTGATCCCCAGGGGCAGGCAGACATCCCCCAAGGGGTCCCCGACTATGAGGGGGCGCAGGCAAGGCTGAGGGACCCGCCTCCCTCTCCCCCACGCCAGGCACAAATTCTATGTACCGGGCCTCTAGTTGGATAATAAAAATGTTCCAGTGTGGCAATCATTGCACAACTCTATTAAACATCATTGAATTGTGCACTTTAAATGGGTGAATTATATTGTATGTGAATTATATAAACCGTTATTTTTTTTATTTTATTAATTGAAATTTGGAAAGAGAGGAAGGGAAGGAGGGGGGGAGAAAGAGAGGCATCTATTGGGTTGCCTCCTATCAAACCTGCAACTCAGGTATGTGCCCTTGACCAGGAATCGAACCCATGACTCTTCAGGATGTGGGCCTCTGGACTAACGCTCTAACCATTGAGCAATTTCAGCCAGGGCAAACTGTTATTTTTTTTTAGGAGGGAGGGAGGGAAGGCGGGGCCTTTTTGTTCTGGGGAGAAGCATTCAACCCCTCTTCATTACTTCTAACATCCTTCCACAGGATCTAGAGTTAGGAATAATTTGTGCCGCCAAGCCACAAGATCTCTGCTCCTACACTGGGATCCCTGGCTATGAGCCACAAACAATCTATGTCAAGCAGGGGCAAGGAGGGTCCGGGTGAGAGCTCAACCCAAAGGGCCTGGCCACCAGCCACCAGCCTGGTGTCCACTGTTGGTAGCCAGCAGGAGGCTCTGGGCTGGCAGGTCAGGTCACTGCAGGAACAATTTATTGCCCAGAAGTAAGTAAACAGATTTAGACTTGACCATAAGCCTGAGCAGATGCCTGAATTTTCACTGTTAGGGTAGCTAATTAAAAAGAAAAATGAGAGAGACAACAGATCATTGAATGGGACCTTTTCAGTGTCTGTGAATCTTTCCTAAAGCCCAAAGCTGGAAACACCGCCCACACAGTCCCTGCGAGTATTGTGAGGCTAAAATTCCCTGTACCGTCTCGGAACCTTTCAGGGTCTCAGGTCCCACAGGCCCAACCCTGGGTTAGCTCCCTGTTCTCTCCAGCGATACCCCAGCCGCTGGCTCACTCCTCGGCCCTCTGGCCCTCCCTCCCCCGCACAGATTGCAGTTCCTCTGCACCAGGAGGGCGGTCTTCGCAGTCCCCTCCCAGCCCCGCCCTGAGCCCAGAGGAGGCGAGGCGCAGACAGCAGCCCCTGCCCATCCTGGGACCGGGTTCAGGCTGAACTGGGAAGAAAAACTTTTAATTAAGTGTCGAATGAGAGTTTTAAATTAATTTGACAAGCTGTTCAATACCCGAATGTAATCAAACGTTGATGGTAGGGCCTGCCCGGGGTCATTAGGGTCAGGATGGAAGACCTGGGCAGATGAGGGGATGGGGAAGCAGAGCCTGGGATACCGAGCAGAGCCCACAAACCCAGGGGCCCAATGGCTCGGGGGACGGAGGAGCTGAGAAGCAGGCAGGCAGGCATTGCCGGGAGGGGTAGGGGGGCGGGGGGCTGTCACTGACCACTGACCGGGCGCCTGGCCACCAGGGAAGCTGGTCAACACCCCGCCCCCATGTCTGTAGCGTGGGGAGGAGGGGTCTCGGACCAGCACCGCAGGTTGAGCGGCGAAGGGGAACCTCCGCTTGTACGTTGCACCCACCCAGCTCCGAGCGTTCAGTAAGTGGGCTCATGGTCCTGTTGGCCGCAGAAACAGGGCGAAGAGTGCTCAGCGATGCCGGGTGGCCAGACCCAAAGTCGTAGAAGCCACACAGGAGTCCTTACCACGCCCTTGGGCAGATCACTCCGCCTGGGTCGCGGGCGCCTCCACGTGGCCAGGCTGACCGGCTCCCCTGGAGGCTCACGGGCCCCAGAACACAGGGGCAGGGCTGTCGAGGCTGTACCGGGAGGGAGCCCCTCCCTATGTGCACCTCTGCCCACTCTCGCCTGCCAGAGGCTCCCACCTGGGGTGAGGCGCGGAGGAGGAAGGGGTCCCTATGCATTCCCCCCCCCACCCCCCCACCCCCAGGACAGGCGGAAATCCAAACCCAGCCCAGTCCTGCTGGAGGAATGCTGGGGACGCCCAGGCCAGGCAGGGCCGACGGGAAGGGCAGCAGGTGAAGCTTGGGGCTGGATTCTGAGTGGCAAATGGCGCCCCGACCTACTTGAACTTTCTAGGACCACAAAGACCCGAGAGAAGGGAGAGAAGAGGGAGGACAGGACTTCCACCCTCCGCCCTCCCTCCCTCCAGCCCAGCACATCCTGCCGTTTTGTTTGTGGCTCTGCTCCAGGTGGAGGTGCAAATGGGGAAAGCGGAGAGAACGCACTGCTTTGCATGAGGAGGGGGAGCTAGACAATTTACAAAACCCTGTTGCTTCTAGAGGCCTTTGCTGAGGGGTGTCAAGTGAAGGGGAGCTTTGGGAGGAGGACAGGAAAGGGGAGGCGAGCGACCTTCTCGCCTGGCCAACACACGGAGACCCTTTTGTCATCTCGAGCATAAAAGGGATGCAGAATCACGAGGCGTCCCCATTGTCTGGGTGCTGATTCCAGACCAGCAGGACTCTGACCCCAGCAGGTGGAGGGCCTGGCCTGACCCCAGCTCTACCAATCAACCCTGCGCCAAGCTGTGCAGGCCACACCCCCTCGGAGGCCCAGCTTCTTCCGCTGTCAAATGACAGGTTAACTCTAAGGTCCTTCCTTGAAGCCCTGAGGTCCGGGGTTCTGGATCAGCCTCTTTATCATCCCCCCCACCCCCCATCCCCCCGCCCCACAATCCCAGATCTCATTCCTTCTTCCAGCTCTATCTTCTCATTACCCACACTGCCTGCCTCTGACTCTCCTGTCCACTCCCACCCAGGCTTACAGGTCCCTCCCAGAGACTAAGGATGGTCATGAACCCGCTGAATCCCGCCCTTCCGTGTAACAGGGACCTCCACACGGACACACACCACCGACATGCAAGCGTCTCCTTTCCACTCTGGGTAAGAGCCAGGGAAGCCACCTTCCCGCTGTTCTTGCTTCTGTTCCTCCCCAAAGCCTCTGCTATCTCGCCCTAGTGACTGAGGGCCCGCTAACTGCAAAGGCCGCAGTAGTGGCACAATGTCAGGGCTGAAGGCGTTCTGGCCACCTTAGGTACCAAGTGGAGGGAACCTGGAGAGAGAAGGTGGGCACCAGTCACACACTGTGGGTGGCAGGCTAGGTGTACACGTGTGTGTCCAGGTGCCAGGGGTCTTTCTGCCAAACCTCTCAAATTTCCAAAACTCCAAGACTGGTTTTGGCAATTTGAACTCAACTTTGGCCACTGTTGGGCGTGTCGGGTGTGTGCCTGGGTCAGCAGAAGGAAGCGTTCATCAGCCACCCAGAAAGCCCACGTTGCCCGAGGCTCAGAGACTGCACATCCTTGTGTCCCAGCGGCTGCCAGGTTAGGGCCTCTTGCTGCTCATTTCCTGCTCAGCGAGGCCATGAGTCATAGCCTCCCTTTCCTCCCCTTCCAGCTATTGCTCTGAAACCAGAGTCTTCAGAAGGAGAGGTCACACCAAATCTTTCATTTTAGCACAGAAGTTCTCAACCTGGGGAAGGGGAGCCCGCCCCCCCCCCCCCAGCAAAGGTAGCTGGAAACAGCCCCCCCCCCCCCCCCCCCCCCCGCTGGTTCTGAGCATCTCGGGACAGCGGGGAATTCCTGGAGCTCTCAGAGGCCCACGAACATTCAGGACTCTGGAGCACTCATTTTGTAACTGGTTAAAGATGATTCAGGGAACCAAAATGGCAGTGTAGGTAAATGCCTATACACACCGCTTCCCACAACCACATTAAAATTAAAGACAAAACAACCATCATTCAGAACCACCCGAAAGCTGGCTGAATGGAAGTCCTACAACTAGAGAAGTAAAGAAGAAAGCACATTGAGACTGGTAGGAGGGCTGGAGGCATGGCATGGGCTGGTCTAACATCCACGTGTGCCGTTTTTTAATTGGGAGGGAGATCTCTGCAGAGGCTGCCTTTGAGAAGCAAGGGGTCCCAGCCCCACACCAGACTCCCAGCCCATGATCCAGAGCTGAGGAGAGAAGTCCACAAAACTGTGGGCTGTAAAAACAAGTGGGGATTGTGGCTGAGTGACAAGGAGGCTGCTGGAGACCCAGGTGTTCCATTTAAAGGGCCCACACACAAACTTAGTCAGACTCCCAGTACTGGGTGCCTTTGGGAGACCCAGACACATATGGGGAGGAACTGGATTGTCTGGCATCAGGGCAGGAACTAGGGGGTGGCTTTCTCCCAGATAGGGGTGCTTGTAGGAGCCATTGTTCCTGTGCTGGGACCTCCCCCATCACAGGGCTGATTGTCAGCCATATCTGAGTCTCCATCAGCCTGGAGCACACTGTTTGCTCTATCCTGGGCATTCCCTGAGACCCCACCCTATCCAATTTGCAGCCCCACCCAAGTTATTTACAGCAGCTTTTCCATATGAATGGCCTGTGCTGGCTCAGGCTTCAGACTTTGCTAAAATCTCTCAAATAAGCAGCAGCTGGTATCTTCATTCAGGCCTCCTGCTCACTGCCCCTTTTTGTTCTTTGATGGTTGAGGCTGAGAAAGATTCCTCCTAGGGCTTTTCTGTTCCACTTTCAGGTGTGTGGGACCCACCTTTCCCCCTAGGTGGTGGACAGGCCTTTGGGAACTGGAAAGGGCTCAGCATGCTGCTCAGGTGAGACTTCACACTCACCCACTGGAGAGCATTTTCCTGGCAGGCATCCTGGTGCTCAGGCCATGTGGGGCCCATGAAGGACATACGCAGAGGTCCATCTATCTCAAGTGCTTGGTATTCTTGAAATGAATTTGAAGCGCAGGGCTTTCCAAGGTGACTGTTTTGAGACATCTTTAGATAATTGTATATCAAGAAAGGGTGGTTGGTGTGAAAATTAATGAGGAGTTAGTAAAAGATTGAGTTGTCATAGTTTTCTTAAAGCTGCATAGGTGCATGATATTAAATCCTATAAAAATTCTATGTATCTTGGTCATCTTATTGCAATAGCAATTTACATAAAGTGATTATTGACAGTCCAAGCACAGGGCAAGTATTTTTGCTTAATTTTGTATTCCAAACAATTGTTTAAACAATCAGCTTCATTATTTTATAATCACAGTTTATAAGTGAGTTGGAAGTCTGTGAGAGCCATCACTAAGAAACCAGAGCAGGAGAATTTAGCATGATGTCTTACCATTATTTTAAAATTAGCACTAGCATAAGGTCTGGCTGCAAAAGACTTCGATGCTAACTGGCAAGGAAATCAGTCATTAGAGAAACAGTCTGGAGAGGGTTCGCGCAGCGAAGTGGCTGTATGTGACGGCGGTGCTTCCTCTTCCAGCTCTATCAGGTGATGGAGAGCTGCAGACTCTGAGGGACCTTGCTGATTAGGGACAGTAGGAGGGTCAAATGAGGCTGTTCTCATGGTCTCAAATGGCGTAAGTGGAATGAAACTCTTAGCAGATGGGAAAATGACCAAGTGCTTTATTTAATGTCAAACTGCCCCAGGCGCTCCCAAATTATGACTGTCATTCATGCAAGTTTGGCTTACTGTGGGGCTCTGAGTGGCCATAAAGAAGAGCTATGGTCAGGGCTGGTGACAGGAGTGTGGGGAATGAGGACTGGGTTAAACCGCGATTAGAGACATGGCCCAGCTGCCCTCCCTCCTCCAGCCCTGAGTTGGGGGGCTTCCTTTGGGGTGCTGAGAATTGGCTGGAGCCCCATCCTGTGGAGAATAGGGTGTGCCCAGTGCCTCCCTGTCTTGGAGTGCTGAGGGCCTAGGCTCCGGTTCCAGTTGGTCCCCCTGTGACTTGTGTCTCTACAGGCACTTGTCCCCTAAGTATGCTGTGGCTGCTGCCACTTCTTCCATCCCAGAACCCCACTAGCCACAGGCTGTTGCCTACAGCAGGTGACACATGCAGATTTGGGGGGGGGGGGCGTCATTGCTAGCACAGGGGAAGTTATCTCACAGCACAGCCCAGAAGACAGCCAAAAAGAGGGTCTCAGACATTACAGCGGAATTCTTGGCACATCCTTGTCCACATCTTTCTCGCTGGCTGACCTTCCTCATCTTTCCAAGACCTTCTTGCTTGGCTCCCATCTTTCTAAAGACCCTTCTCTGCCTCCCCCAGCCCCCACCCCTGTTTCCCTGGCTGGTTCCCAGACACTCAGATTGTCCTTGCTGGAGGGACAGATCTGTTTAAGTTACTCCAGGCTGCTCTCAGCTGTCCTTGCCCAGGGCTCCACCCTTCTTCTCCTAAGTGGCCATCCCAGGCTAAGGGGCACGATCCAGACCTGCATCTGATGGGCCCAGGACTAACTATGCCACGAGAAGGGAGCAGTACCTGAGGCAAAGTTCGCTCCCCCCACCCTCACAGCAAGCACTTCCCCCACAATAATGAGTAGTGAGTCACAGTGAGACAGCAGATGGGAGCATGGGGCAGATCTGAGGATGGCTTGGCCCTGTCCAGTGGCTCCTGTCACTGTCCTTCCATGCAGGTAGTCTTGACCGGCACGGGAGGAAGGGGAGTGCTTGAGCTCAGGCAGAGCTGTGCAGCCCAGGTCTTAGGAAAATCCGCTCTCGTGAGCCATTAAGCTTCTCTTCTATAGCAGCACAGGCTGCGGCTCCAGCCCAGACCACCCTCCTGTGACCTCAGGCATTTGGTGAAGCAGCAGTGTCTGGAAGGGACTGGAAGAGACCCCGCTCACATCACACAAGGCCCTGGGGAGGGGCTGGGGTGAAGCCCCACTGACTGAGGACAGACGCCTCATTTCCCACCAACTTCTTGCCAACAGACTGGCAAGCACTGGATGTGCTGGGCGACTGTCACATGTGTGGTTTGGGAAGGAATAAAATGCAGAAAAGCTGCAAGTGACTTTGGTGAGGAGGCAGCTCCTTTGACTAATTGCTTGGCAAGCTGCTGCTGCATTAGGATGAGGCCTTGTGTCTGCACCGTCCTCGCTCAGGGGAACACCTTCGGGGTGCGAGCAGGGGTGCTCTCCTCAGTGACAACATGTCCACTCCCACTTCTTGCCTGGACATGGGCACATCCTTCCAGCCCTTCTGGTGTGCCCCTCATTCAGCCTATCCACAGCTTGGCTGGTCCCAGTTCTCCCCAATTCCCAGTCGTCCCCCCCCACCCCCGCCATGCAGATGCCTTTCGACTTACGGGGAAGGGTCTCAGTGCCTTGCTCCCTCTCCAGCTGTGCGTTAGTCAAGCACAACTTGTAATTAGCGGGGAATGCCCACTCTTCCTTCAATAGCAGAGGCTCCCCTAACTGATGTCTCTGGTTCCAGTCCTTGGCATCCTTTCTCCGCACAAGAACCCTGGAAGCTGCCCCACGTGGGACCAGGAGTCTGTGTGGATGGAGCATGGGGCCTGGGGGAACTCCTTTCAGTGCTACCTCTTACCTGAGATTCTGATCTCACCTATGGCCCACGCTTGAACACCAGGTGGTGGGCCCCAGATGACTCTTAAAAGGACTGACCTTCCATGTCTTAATGGGAAACCAGCAGAGCAAAGATTTCCTGGGCTGACATTGTATTCTCTTTGCTCTAAAGGAGGGCTTGAAAGGGGGTCTTCAGTTTGCCCTGGCCGGTGTGGCTAAGTTGAGTGTCAGCCCCACACTGAAAGGTCACAGGTTTGTACCTGGGTTGTAGGTTCCTTCCCCTGGTCAGGAAGCGAACCAATCTCTCTCTCTCTCTCTCTCTCTCTCTCTCTCTCTCTCTCTCTCTCTCTCTCTCCTTCCCTCCCACTCTCTCTAAAAATAAAAAAAAATAATAAAAGGAAAGATATCCTCTGGTGAGGATTAACAAAAACTAAAAAAAGGGCGGGGGGGGAGGAACTTCAGTAGTCACAGCAATTCCATGCTGTAGAATTCTTTTCATTTTCAGAATCTTTCAAACACAAAATCGTCCCACATGGGGGAGCAATGCACAAATTGGGATCAGAGCCTGGCAGGGTCTCACTTGTCCACTGGCTCCTCAGACAGGGCCAGTCTGATGAATTCAACTGAAGTCACACACTGACCCATGGCAGCAACCTGCACAGTTGTAAATGGGCTGGGGTTGCTAGAAAGCCAGCCAGGAGAGTCAAGGGATGAGAGTGTGAAATGCTCATATGAGTCTTAGTCCGTTCAGGCTGCTATAACATAAGTACCACAGGCTGGGTGCCTCATAAACAACAGACATTTCTTTCTCACCGTCTGGAGGCTGAGGAGTCCCGGATCAAGGCAGATGCTGTGTCTGGTGAGGACCCATTTCTTGGCTCATCGGCTGAGAGGGTGAGGGAGCTCTCTGGCTCCACCCTCATGACTTAATCACCCCAAAGGCCCCACCTCCTAATATTCACCTTGGGCATTAGGTTTCAACTTACTAAATTTTTTTATGGGGGGCAGGAGGTGTCACAGATATTCAGTTCATGGCAGATTGGACCAATCACAGCAAGATGATCCAGTTAGACCAACTGACATACCCTTACATGGACCCGATCGCCACATTCTCCTTGGCCAGAGGGAGAAGAAAAGAGTGCAATGAATGAACTATAAAAGATGGATTTGTTCTTGTAGAATTTAAAAGCTCATGTCAAGAGTTATAAATTATGAAACAGGCCTGGAATAAACCAAGTTATTTTGGGGCTACATTTAACAATTGTGGAGAAGGTGGCATTTTTCACCTTTGGCAAAATAAAATAGAAATGTGTGCTAGTCTTGACTTCTCAACCCGAGTATAAATTGCTTGGAGACGGGGCTAAGACTGGAGTTGAAATTAAAAGTGAGGGGCCATCTGAGAAAGTCTCTCACCAAAGGATCACATGAAAGGGCAGCTGCCACACCGCACTCCCCAACTCCTGCCTCCCTTGTCCCTGAATGAAGGAAATAAAAACCTGGGGTTAGGGTTAGGGTTTGGGGCATGGGCCTGGGCTCCATGAAGGTTGGCTGGCTGATTGAAAATATCAGGGTTGGGGAACTGGGCTATTGGGAAAACTCAACAAGTGATGGAAAAGTAGAAGGCCAGGCAGGGAAACAGGCTCTGTGGGGCCAGAGGTCAGAGCTGGAAGATTGGAGAGCACTTGGCCACATCCATTCATTACAAGACCAGGAAGCTGAGAGCCCAGAGGGCATGCAGCTCATCCAAGGTCATACAGGTAATTAGTGGCAGGCAAGGCCAGGTCCAGAACACAGGTCTCTGGCCTCTCTACCCCACCAGATGCCCAAGTCATGACCCTCCCAATCCTTGGGATACGTTGTTGTAAAACCCGGACTGTTCTTTGAACATGAAGATATTACACTAGGCCAGGGGTGGGCAACCCCTGGCACCCGTGCCAAACATGGCATGCCAGTAACTTTTGCTGGCACTCGAAACCCTCTCTTATAATCTTCCATTTACAATTGTGAATCTTTGCTCTCAGTGATGAATTTTGTTAAGTCTCGTAATAGGAGTAGCCTGACGGATGAAAGTTGTAGCTCGTGCATATCTCTGAAGGTCACGAAATATAAACCTGATGTTTGGGGATTGTCAAGGGTGGGGGGAAAAAAAGGAGACATGTGTAATACTCTTTGTAATACTTTAAGCAATAAAAAATATATATATTTTTTAAAAAAACCTGATGTAAAATCTCTGTCATCAGTGATGCAGCAGCAAAAGTCCCACTGATAATATCAAACGGAGTCATAAAGTTTTCTGTCGGACTATCAGTGTACATGTATACATTAAAAAATAAATGTATTTTTCATCATCATATACTGTATTTTTGTCGCTCGAATGAATTTTATTATTTCTTCAAGGTTCTTCACATACATACACTTTAAGAGATATCAAGTAGGCATAACATGTTCTCAAAAAAATTAGGGTTGGCAGAAGCATTTTGAGTGAGAGATTTTGCTTGTTTTGGCAAGCACTCACAAAAAGGTTGCCCACCCCTGCACTAGACTCTTCTCACACAGCTTGTGTCTGGGAGTCTTCCTCTGGGCTTGGGGCAGGATTGAGTTGAGCCATTCAGCCCCTCCTACCTACTCTTCCCAGGGGTGTCTCTGTCCCTCAGAGGTGCAGAGCGGTGGAACCCGTTCAGTCAATGTCTACTTGGACACCAGCATCTCGCCCCAGCTCTACTGCCTCTCACACTCTTTTATTACCCACTCTCCATGTCTGGCTCCCTGCTAGCTGGCCCTGGTCACAGGACCAGCCTCAAGTGAGCTGTGAGGGGATCCTTGGATCAGAAGGCACAAAGCAAGGTTATCTTGTCCTGTCCTATATCTGAGGCATGCCTTTCTACAGCCCTTGGTTCTCAAGCAGGGGTGATTTTGCTTCCCAGGATCTGATGATGTCTGGACACATTTTTGGTTTTCACAACTAGAGGTGGGGGTAGGTGGCATTGGTGGGTAGAGGCCAGGGATGCTGCTAAACATCCCACAAGGCACAGGGCAGCCGCCCATGACAAGGTTATTTGCCTAAAATGTTAACACTGCAGAGGCTGAGAAATGCTGTTCTATCCCTTCCCCTTACAATATGTTGGAAAGAGGGATATCGCAGACTTCTTTCCCCCCTGTCATGTGGTGAGTCATTGTTATACCTAATTTGACTCCTACTTTGGTGTTTTCTCATTGAAAGTGGGGACAGCCTTTCTATCCTCTACATGTAACAAAAAAACTATTCTAAAAAGCTGACTATAGTCAAGGACATGTGCCTGGGTTGCAGGTTCCTTCCCATGGTCAGGGAGCAAACAAGTCTTTCACCATAGGTGAAAAGGCAAAATATTCCTGCTAGGAAAGAACTTTAGGAATATCTCTGTGGGCCTTTTTGGTTATTAAAAATGAGGTTCCTAGAGATAGGCCTGGCTAACTGAGCTCAGAGCAGGGATGGAATAACAGAAATAATTTATGGGCATCCTGGAAGAGAGAGTTCAGGACCCAGAGATGAGAGGGAGAAGGATCCAGGAACTATGGAGACCCTGGCAGTAGGAAGAACTTTAGGGCAGGAAATGGCCAATGAATTCTTCAGAAAATTGATGCTTGATCTTCAGTGCTGTAGTATTTCCGACCTGTAATAAAATCACTGTCTGTGCTGCATAAGCCTTCAGGAGAAGTCCACTACGCACATCACTGTGAGATAGCAGTGCTTTGGGGATGGAGGAAGGGGAGTTTCCAGGAGGACACAGATGCAAAGTGGGTGAGGCAGAGAGGAGAGAGATGGTTAGAAGGCAGACAACATCTTTTCTTCCTCTCCTGTAATCTGTCATTGGTTCTCACTGATGAAACATAACTGGAAGCCAGTTGGCGAGGAGTTTGGGATATGTGTATTTCAGATTTCCAGCCCTCACAATACAAAGGCAAGTATGGAAGGTGAGTATGGGTCTAGGACCAACAGACAAATAATTGGTGCATGGAGCAGAGCAATGTTTACAGTGCTCCACTTTCCAGATGAGCCTTACTCCAAGTATCTTTTCTTTTAGGGATTAGATTTTATTTTTAATATGGAAAATTTTAAACATATACAAAAGCACTAAGAACAGCATACTCACCCTTCATGCGTCTATCATATAAGTTCAATAGTCATCAGTTAATGTCTCAGCTACACCATTCACACCCCTGACATCAGATTATTTTGGTACAAACCCCAGAATATTTCCTATTCATCTGTAAATAGGAAATAACCACAATAGCATTGCCATACCTAAAACATAATAATTTCTTGATTTCATCAAATCTCCAGTTGGTGATTAAACTTCTTCAGGTGGCTCACACATTTTTGAAAAACAACTTCTTTATTTGAATCAGAAAACCCAATAAGATCCATACATTGCAATTGGAAGATACCTTTTCTATAGGGCTCTCCTCCATATATTTTTCTTGATTTTTTGGTTTTCATCGAAGGTTCTAGGTTATCTTTTAGAGTTTTCTCCAATTGGATTTTGCTGATTTCATCTTGTGGTGTAGCTTAACTAACACTACAGTGACCAACTGACCCAGTTCTCAACCCGGAGCACTTCTGAGCACACCAGATTGGTCACTCACCCTATATTTTTGTCTGTCACCTATTTTTCTCATTAGTTGGTCATTAAATCTAGAGCCATTGTCATACTCAGGTTTAGTTTTCTGATAGAATTATTTCATAGTGGTACACTATTCTAACAGGGGGCACATAAATAGTTGGTTGCTTTTGTGTCTGTGGCATTAGCTGGTATTCATGACCATCACTTAAATCCATTCATTTGTAAAATGGTGATGTTCTAATTCTACCTTCCCTTCCTATTTGTTATCTGGACTTCTTGTTTTTTAATTCTTTTTTATTGTAATACAATTTACATATAACATTGTATTAGTCTCAGGTGTGTAACATAATGATTCTACATATGTATATATTGTGAATAATCTAAGTTAACATTCATCATCACACAGTGACAATTTTTTTTCTTGTGGTAAGAACTTTTAATATCTACTCTTTTAGCAACTTTCAAATATGCCATATAATATTATTAACAATAATATTAATACACCCTCAGGACTTACTTATTTTATAATTGGAAGTTTGTACCTTTCGACCCCATTTCCCCTACCTCTCAATACCCACCTCTGGCAACCACCAATCTTGGCATCTATGACTTTGATTCTCTTAATTTAGATTTCACATATAAGTGAGATCATATGGTATTTGTCTTTCTCTGTCTGACATTTCATTTAGTATAATACCCTTGAGGTTCACTCATGTTGTCATAAATGGCAAGATTTCCTTCTTTTTATGGCTAAATAATATTCCATTGTATTATCTATAATAATAAAAGGGTAATATGCTAATTAGATCAGACATCTTCCAGACGTCGTTCCAGACATCCTTCCTGACAAAACTGGGGCTGGAGGGATGCTGACCAGGGTCCCAGGTGCCTGCAGGTAGCCCAAGGGAAGCCATCTGAGGTTCCAGGTGCCTGCAGGCGGCTGGAGGAGGGAAGCAGCCCAGGTCTCAGGTGCCAGAGGGAAGCCGGTGCCAGCAGCCAGGGGAAGGAAGGCCTACTCTTGCACGAATTTTTGCGCATCAGGCCTCTAGTCTATATAATAAAAGCCTAGGTGGCAACACGCAACATTGTCACATGATGGCTGCCCTATGTCATCACAAGATGGCCATTCCCACTTCATCACAAGATGGCCGTCCCCACATCATCACACGATGGCCACCACAAGATGGCTGGCAGGGGAGAGCAGTTGTGAGCAATCAGGCGAGCAGGGGAGAGCAGTTGGGGGCAAAATCAGGCCCGCAGGGGAGGGCAGTTGGGGGCGAGATCAGGCTGGCAGGGAAGGGCAGTTGGGAGCAGCCAGGCCAACAGGGGAGGGCAGTTAGGAGCAACCAGGCCAGCAGGGGAGGGCAATTGGGAGCGAGATCAGGCCAGTAGGGGAGGGTAGTTGGGGGCGATATCAGGTCTGCAGGGGAAGGCAGTTGGGGGCAAGATCAGGCCAGTAGGGGAGGGCAGTTGGGGGATATCGGGCCAGTAGGGGAGGGCAGTTGGGTGATCGGGACAGCAGGGGAGCAGTTGGGTGTCAATTAGGCCAGCAGGGGATCGGTTAGGGGGCAATCAGGCAGCAGGCAGGCGAGCAGTTAGGAGCCAGCAGTCCCAGATTGTGATAGGGATGTCCCAGATTGGAGAGGGTACAGGCCGGGCTGAGGGACAACCCCCACCCTGTGCACCATTTCATGCACCAGGCTTCTAATTTCCTTTATAAGTGATGTGGACTATTTAACCAATGTTCAAAGGTATTTTTCCTCTTTAATGTTCATTTGTCTAGCATTTGTCATTGTCAGCTGTGCTAGAATGATTTTCCTGAGGGGTGTGCCATTAAGTACAGTTTTATGTATTTCAGAAACAATTTTTCAAAATTCTAGTTTTGAGTATTATTCTGTTTTACAGATTTGTTTTTCTTTTTGGGATTCTAGTCTATGAATATTTGTTTGATCTTCTTCACCTATCTCCTGTTACTTTCTCTGGCATTCTTTTTATTTTCTAACTCATTCCTTTTAACTAAAATGTTTTCTTTTTTCATATTTTATTTCACTTAAGGCATTACCCATTGTGTTTATTTCCATTTGTGATTATTTTAGCTTGGTCTTCATTTCTGAAATAATTTTGATTTCATGTCTAATTCTCCCATCTCTTTTCATATCTTCCTTTTCTCCAGTCACCTCCTTTCTGAGCTTTTCTGATTAAAGACGTTCTTTCCCAGCTTCTATCATTTTATTTCCTTTAGCTCATTTTGGAACGTTAAGTGACCAGCTTCTTTTATGTTCTGGCCTCATCACTCTGGTCTGTCCTTACTGACTGTGGGATGTCATGCTACCCCCATCTCTCTTCTTTCCATTTTATGTGCTCTCACTTGGTATTTAGGAAGGTTTGAATTATTGTTCTAATGAGTGCATTTATTCTAATACCATTACATGACACTTTTTGTTCCTAGTTTTACTTACTCTTTATTAGTTTCCTGCTAGGAGCAATATTAAAATGAGCTGGTAATCTTTCCTTCTCACTCCCCTGTGTCTTCCTCAGCATATAATTGGAAATAACATTCTTTTACTTCCTGTTTCTACCTTTGAGGCAACCAGCAAGCTAATTCTACACTTTACATTTCTTCCCACTCTCCCTCCATCATTTTTGACAGTTGCATTATATCTACAGACACAGCAGTTCCCTTCTCTGTGGTCTCTCATAATTATCACGGAGTCTCAGCACCAGTCTAGCTGCCTGTCCTTATCCTGATGGGAATCCTAGGGGAGGTATCAGGGAGGGTCTTACAGAATATTCATTAATTTTCAGGTGTGTCCTTCAAATTTGATTCATCAAAATGAGTGTAGAGAGGGGTCAGGGTCATTCTCTCGTCACTTTCATCTTTAAAGGATGCCATTAAAGAGGGACTGGGACTGAGGCAGGTCTGCCCCAACATGGTCTAGAGTGTGTAAATCATTTGTTCCTAAGTGTCCTTGGTTAGGGAAGATAATATCTTGTATTCACTAGCTGGCTATAAATTGCTCAGATGGTTTGGCCTTGTGTAATTATTTTCTCTAAATTTCCCACATTCCACCTGCCAAAGAATTTCCCTAGCTTCTTATTATCCTGCCTCAGAAGTATGTACGTGGTATTCATGAAATGCTAACCAATCATTGTATCCTGTGTGTTGGAAATGTCCTATTCAGGGCAAAGTGTCCAGAAGACACACCCTGAGCAAATGTAATAAAGATTTAGGAGTTGTATTGATTTCCTAGGGCTGCCATAACAAAGTACCACAAACGTGGTGGCCACAGAAGTTTATTCTCTCAAAGTTCTGGAGGTTGAGGTGTTGTCAGGCCACACTCCCTCTGAAGGGTCTAGGGATGAATCCCTCTTGCCTCTTCCAGCTTCTGGTGGTAGCCAGCAATCCCTGGCTAGTGGCCTCATCACTCCGATCTCTGCCTCCGTCTTCACATGGTCTTCTCTCCATGTGAGTGCCTGTGTCTCTTCCTTCCTTATAAGGACTCCTACCAGTCACTGGGTTAGGGCCTAATGCAGTATGACCTCATCTTAACTTGATTTCATCTGCAAAGACTATTTCAAAAAAGCCTTCACTCCCAGGTACAAGGTGGACATGGGTTTTGGGGGACATTATTCAACCCAGTACAAGGGTGATAGACTACATACCAGTACATGTATAATAGGGGGGTTTCCTGGACAAAGAAGAACAAAAATGTCTCCATAAGAAGAGAGTCAGAAAAAGGAGACATAGGAGAACCAAGATGGCGGCATAGGTTAACGCCGGAGTTTGCTGCTTTGAACAACTACTTCAAAAGTGAAACCAAAAAACGGAAGGGACATCACCCAGAACCACAGGGGCGCTGGCTGAGTGGAAGTCCTACAACTAGGAGGAAAGAGAAATGCATACGGACACTCAGAGGAGGCGCAGTGCTGAAGTCAAATTCTGAGGTGCGGAGTGCGCGGAGCTGGCTGGCGGCGGAGGGCGCGGTTGTTGTTTTCAATCGGGAGGGAGTCGCAGACTCTGAGCTCCAGATACAGGCGAGTCTTTAGGGACCCAGACTCAGGCGGAAGAAGCGGGACTGTCTGGCTTCGGTCAGAGCGAGTGCAGCTTTCTCTCCCAGCTTTGCAGCGGGTGCTGGGACTCAGAGAGGCAGAGCCCCTGGGGACAGGACTGAGAGCCGCCATAACTGCTCTCTCCGGCCCACACTGTTGATCCTGTTCGACCCGCCCTGCCCAAGCCCTGCACAGAGGCATTTGCCGGATAGCCTCAGGCAAAGGCTAGATTAGCACCTCCCTAGAGGACAGAAGTTCTCTCACCGCTGACACAGCTGAATCTCATAGCCACTTGGCCTGGAGGTCAAACCCTCCCTGGAATTAGCTACAGCAATCAAGATTTATCTATAAGACTGCGAACAAAGACCACTAGGGGGTGCACCAAGGAAGCATAACAAAATGCGGAGACAAAGAAACAGGACAAAATTGTCAATGGAAGAAATAGAGTTCAGAACCACACTTTTAAGGTCTCTCAAGAACTGTTTAGAAGCTGCCGATAAACTTAATGAGCTCTACACGAAAACTAATAAGACCCTCGATCTTATATTGGGGAACCAACTAGAAATTAAGCACACACGGACTGAAATAACGAATATTATACAGACGCCCGACAGCAGACCAGAGGAGCGCAAGAATCAAGTCAATGATTTGAAATGCGAGGAAGCAAAAAACATCCAACCGGAAAAGCAAAATGAAAAAAGAATCCAAAAATGCGAGGATAGTGTAAGGAGCCTCTGGGACAGCTTCAAGCGTACCAACATCAGAATTATAGGGGTGCCAGAAGATGAGAGAGAGCAAGATATTGAAAACCTATTTGAAGAAATAATGACAGAAAACTTCCCCCACCTGGTGAAAGAAATGGGCTTACAGGTCCAAGAAGCGCGGAGAACCCCAAACAAAAGGAATCCAAAGAGGACCACACCAAGACACATCATAATTAAAATGCCAAGAGCAAAAGATAAAGAGAGAATCTTAAAAACAGCAAGAGAAAGAAACTCAGTTACCTACAAGGGAATACCCATACGACTGTCAGCTGATTTCTCAACAGAAACTTTGCAGGCCAGAAGGGAGTGGCAAGAAATATTCAAAGTGATGAATACCAAGAACCTACAACCAAGATTACTTTATCCAGCAAAGCTATCATTCAGAATTGAAGGTCAGATAAAGAGCTTCACAGATAAGGAAAAGCTAAAGGAGTTCATCACCACCAAACCAGGATTATATGAAATGCTGAAAGGTATCCTTTAAGAAGAGGAAGAGGAAGAAAAAGGTAAAGATACAAATTATGAACAACAAATATGCATCTATCAACAAGTGAATCTAAGAATCAAGTGAATAAATAATCTGATGAACAGAATAAACTGTTGATTATAATAGAATCAGGGACATAGAAAGGGAATGGACTGACTATTCTTGGGGGGGAAAGGGGTGTGGGAGATGTGGGAAGAGACTGGACAAAAATCGTGCACCTATGGATGAGGACAGTGGGTGGGGAGTGAGGGCGGAGGGTAGGGCGGGAACTGGGAGGAGGGGAGTTATGGGGGGGGAAAAAAAGGAACAAATGTAATAATATGAACAATAAAGATTTAATTAAAAAAAAAAAAGAAAAAGGAGACATATGTAATACCCTTTGTAATACTTTAAGCAATAAAAAAAAAAAAAAAAGAAGAGAGTCGGAAGATTTCAGCCCACTTCCTCCCATCTAGGTCATCAATCATGAGGCATGTTCCCCATTAGTGAGGCATGGCCATGGTGACATGTTCTCTCCAGGCAGCTCAGGGCTCCTCCTGAGGTCCAGTGTGCCCTTGACTGTGTCCTTTGGGCTGATCTCCACGTGGACCCTGCACCGGGCTGGGGAGTAAATTTGGTTCAGAGAGAGCTTAGCTCCCTGCCAATCTTCAGAAAGGCCATAACCTGAGAAACTGTCAGAGAGAAGCTCTCTACATCCAGACCCAGTGGATGGCAGCAGAAGAGAAGGGCTGTTCTCTGCTCCCTATTCTGACCATAGAATTCATATAAATGAGCTTCTTTTTAAAAGCCTGAAACACTCACACAGGCAGAGAAGGAAACAAGGAGGCAGAACAGGTGCCAAGAGCTATAAATTTTCTCTGTCTGGAGCCATTATCCCATTGCCTGCAGGCACTCGCTTGGCAGCTCAGAGCAAATCAGTCACATCCAGGTGGATGCACTGGTGACTTAATTAATCGGATGTAGAGACCAGGGTCCTAGCTCTGGCTCGGGGCCTCTGCCAAGTTCTCAGTAGTCTAGAAATATCCCAAGGAACTTTTCTCACTGATGAATAGAATCACTGTAGCCATACCTCTCTTGTTCTAACTCAGAGCCGATCACTCATCAGCCTATTTGAACAGCAGCAACAACAGAACAACAGTGACTCCGCTCCAACCCACCATTTCTGGACATTGTGTGTGTCCTTAGAGCATTTGCAGCTGCTTCACAATGAACTCAGGGGAGTCTCTCAGTTGACATGGTCTTATGCCTGATTAATGTGCCCTTTGCCTTTATGAAGCATTTTTTAAGAACTTAAATTCCATTGGAAATCAACTCTGTATTCTCTTTGCAACCTTTCTGTAAATCTAAAATTATTCCAAAATAAAAGATTTGTTAAAATAATACATCTTTAAGAGAGAGAAAAGCTAAGCCACAGAGTAGAAGACAATATTTGCAATGCATATAACCTACAAAAGACTCACATTTAGAGTGTGCAAAGAACCCTTACAAATTAATAAGAAAAATGCAGACAAACCAACAGAAATTAATAGATAAAAGAATGGAACAAGCACATTACCAAAAAAAAAAAAAATGGCCATTAAACAGAAAGAGGTGCTTTATTTCATCCAGGATATGCAAATGAATTATTTCTTTTTTAAATATATTTTTATTGATTTCAGAGAGGAAGGGAGAAGGAGAGAGATAGCAGCATCAATGATGAGAGAATCATTGATCTGCTGCCTCCTGCGTGCCCCCTACTGGAGATGGAGCCCACAACCCAGGCATGTGCCCTGACCAGGAATCAAACCTTGACCTCCTGGTTCACAGGTCAAGGCTCAACCACTGAGCCACACACGCAGGGCTGAATTACTTCTTTAAGAATTTGTTGTTACTTTATTTTTCCTCTCCAGACCCTCCAATTATGTGTAATTTGGAGCTCTTTCACCTTCTCTCACATCTGCCATTTTCTCCCTGTATTTGCCATTTGGTTTGCTTGTCCTTCTAATTTATGCCTCCTTGTCCCTGTACTCAGAGATGTCTGTTCTCTCTTGTGCTGTTTCCAGTGTTGTCTTCATTTCTGGGATGATTTTATTTTTGATTCTGCACTTCCCTGAGTTTTGACAACTTGGCTTTTCATATCCTTCTGTTTTCTCACCATCTTTTTCTTGAGCTGTTGCTTCATAAAGTTTAACAAATTCATGGCAAAATATTTGGATACAGTTTTTATCTGTTCCTTGCAACACATTTTTATGAGTATTTTTCATCTGCCAGTTTTTCTTTTATTTTCTATGCTACTGTGTTTTTTTATGGATTTTTTTTTAGTTCTAAATATTATCCATACTAGAAGCCCAGTGCACAATAATTTGTGCACTGGTGTGTGTGTGGGGCGGGGGTGTCCCTCAACCCAACCTGAGCCCTCTCACAGTCTGGGACCCCTTGGGAGATAACCACCTGCTGGCTTAGGCCCTCTCCCCTGGTGGCAGATGGCACACCCAATCCCGCAGTGTCTGCCCCGTCTCCCCCAGTTGCAGATGGCAGGCCGGGATCCCGCGCTGGGACAGGCGGCCGCTCAGATTGTGCTGCCGCCCACCCCACCCCACACATGGCAGGCCCGGATCCCGGGCTGGGGCGGGTGGAGGCTCGGGATTGCGCTGCCGCCCACCCTGCCCCACACACAGCAGGTCAGGATCTCCTGCTGGGGTGGCCAGCAGCTGGGGATGGCGCTGCCGCCAGCCTCAGGTGGGGCGGTGCTGCGGGATCTGCCTGCAGTATGCAAATTAGCCACCATCTTTGTTGGCAGTTAATTTGCATATCACACTGATTAGCCCATGTGAGGTGTAGCGAAGGTACCATCAATTACCATGTTTGTCTATTATTAGATAGGATTTGAAGCAGGTGAGTTTTTCCTGAACCAGATATCTTCAGAAGGTCCATAAGGATTAGGGTTCAGGGCCATTCCAGCTTAGAAAAAAAATTTTCTTATAATTTTGAGTTTAATTTTTACTTTTCCCCACTAAATAGATAAATGAAGGTATGGAGCTGGGCTTAGGGAAGGAGAGAAATTCCCAGCAAACAAATCAATTGAGGACTGTACTCTTTTAAGAAAGGGACTGATGGAAACATTAGCTTTGGAGTCGGAAAGATTTGAATTCAAATATGAGCTCCAATAAGTGCTGGCTGCTGATTGTGTGACCTTGGAGACATTGCTTAAAGTCTCAGAACCTCAGTTTCTGCATTTATAAAGTGGGAGTGATATTACCTCCACACATGGGGTTATGGAAACTTAAATAATATGTGAGTCCTGGCCGGTTTGGCTCAGTGGATAGAGCATCAGCCTGCAAACTGAAGGGTCCCGAGTTCGATTCTGGTCAAAGGCACATGCTGGGTTGCCGGCTCAATCCCCAGTGGGGGGAGTGCAGGAGGCAGCCAATCAATGATTCTCTCTCATCATTGATATTTCTATCTCTCTCTCCCTCTCTCTTCCTCTCTGAAATTAATAAAAATATTTTTTAAAAGAATATGTGAAAAAGCAAATCACTAGTTATATAAATCAAGGCTATCTGCCAGGGCAGGCAAACTCCATGGTTTGTTTCTTGTTGGTGCAAAGTCCAGGCTGCTCAGCTCCATGCAGTGACAGAGATGAAGTTGGTTAATTTGTGGCTCTATCTCGCAACATGGCGTCTGTACAATTGCTGCCAAGTGGATCTGGAAGAGGCATATCTGCTCTTTGTGCCTTGGTTGGAGCTGGCCACATGGCCCCACCAGGACGCAAGGGAGGCTGGGAAATATAGGGAGCACAGGGATATCGGGAGACACTCACATTTATTCACACAGCTCAGTGCTTCACTCCACCAGCGTGGTAATGTTTGCCTTTGCCTTTGCCTTTGCCTCTAATTGATCATGTCCCAACAATTCCTTTAGTGTATCCCAACATTGCCTCTGCTGTAACAACAGGAAAGGGAGTTTCACACTTTGAGACACAGGCCAGTATGGGGGGAAGACCAGGCATCACCCAGAGGATATGGTGATGAGCTTGGCAGCAGGAAAGACATTTCTAAAAGAGACTGTAAACATATCTCAGGGGGGGGGGGGGAGGGAAAAATACATAGGTTGGAGGAATTAGAAACTCTCTCTTTTTAGGATAGAGGAAAGAACTGGGGCTAGTGATAAATACAAATTTCTTCCTCTTGAAATATTCCGCCGAATCCACACAGAATGGAAACCCTTCCACTGCATCCCAGACACGCAGGCCTCTAGGCAGCAATGAACAGGTTCTACTTTATTGGACAATGTCTATTTTTATGACGAACTGTCTTCCTGTACCTTCCATTCGTGGGTCCTGTTTCTTCACTGGGCAGCCCCGGCAGCCCCACTCTGTGACGATGACTCGATGGGTTAGATGCTCTATTCCCCTCAACCATTTCCTCTTCAGGCAGAACAACCCCCATTTCAGCCACAGCTTGTAGGATGTACTTTTGAGATGCTGACCACAAAAGGCACGGCAGCCCTCACCACTGGCCCAAAGGTGCTGGTTTCATCAGCCTGCAGAGCTTCAGCCCTGGTCATCCCATTGGGGCAGGTGGGCAGGGGGAGGAGTAGAGGCCCCTCAAGGCTGAAAGCTTGACGCATAAAAGCAACACAAACGGTAAGAGACAGTGCACCTCTGGGCCAAACATAAGCCAAAGAGATGTCATTAGCAGAGCTAAAAAAACAATGTGACGGGGAAAAGGGGATTTGGACATAGACGCAGCACAAAACGGGGAATCAGAGAGATGAAAGTTGACAGTGTCTGTCCAGTACAGTCTGGGGACTGGGACGTTGAATCTGAGTGACTTGAGCAATTAGGTCACAGGAGAGCTGGTCAGCGTGGGCAGGAGAGTCACCAGTGCTCCTGGGTGGGGTGAAGTACCCTTCAATATCAGCCGCCTCGCTTGGATCTGATGCTACATGTTTAGATTAATAATTTCACTTCCAGGTTCCCTGATCCTAGGAAGGAAAATGTTCTGGTGGGAAACACGAGAATTCTGGTCACTGAAATGGGATCCTGTGCCCTGAGAATGAGTACATTGGTGTTTGGTTAATATCTCAGTAAATTGGGAAATATCAACCCTTCCCTGCTGCAGTGATGACCCATGGGTACTGTGCATCACTGACAGTTGCTATCCAACTATTTTCTACGCTTCCTTATTAATTGAGTGTCATGTGTCCAGCTAAAAAGACTCATTTCCCCAGACTCCCTTGCAGCTAAAGGTAGCCATGTGCCACAGTTCTGGCCAATGCAATGTAGATGGGCCTCCCTGGAGAGTGTGTTCCTTTTCTGGATAACAAAAGTGAAGCCTTACTAGGAGAAAGTGTTTTTGCCCTTTTTTCATCTCTCTACCTAGAACATGGATGTGAGGCCTGGAAGTACAACAGCCATTTTGTGACAATGAGGATAAAAGCCATATAGAAGGATGACAGAGAAATCAGAAAGAGGGGATCTGCTCTTTGATGACATCCATGAGCTGCTGCACCAGCCCTGAATTGCTTCTCTCCAGTCATTGTTAGAAAATTAAGCCCCTATCTGTTTAAGTCAAAATGGGTAGGGCTTTCTACTATTTACAGCAGAACATATTCTTCAGGAATACAGGTTCTAGGTGGAGTTTCTGAGTTAGCAAAGCTGAGAACAAGACTCTAGAACAGTGGTTCTCAACCTGTGGGTCGCGACCCCTTTGGGTGTCAAATGACCCTTTCACAGGGATCGCCTAAGACCATCGGAAAACACATATATAATTACATTTTGTTTTTGTGATTAATCACTATGCTTTAATTATGTTCAATTTGTAACAATGAAATTGGGGGTCACAACAACATGAGGAGCTGTATTAAAGGGTCGTGGCATTAGGAAGGTTGAGAATCACCGCTCTAGAATGTGGCTAATTGACACAGTGATGCATTTATGATGCTCTTTGGTAGTCATCACAGTTTCCTTCTGATCATAAATATAGCTCATATATTCTGTGAAAATGCAAATGAAATAGTAAATCATAAAGAATAAAGAAAAAGACCATTATAAACTTTTGAACAATAATAGATACAGAGGCAGAGCTGCCTCAAACAGATTGTCAAACTGCAGCGGGAAGGCCGGGGAGGGTTGGGGGGCAGGAGGTAGGGGGGGTAAGAGATCAACTAAAGGACTTGTATGCATGCATATAAGCATAACCAATGGACATAAGACACTGGGGGATAGGGGAGGCTAGGGAACTGTCTAGGGCGCGGGGGAAAAAATGGACACATATGTAATACCCTTTGTAATACTTTAAGCAATAAATTAAAAAAAAAAGAAGAAAAAAAGTCTCTCTAAAGCTCACCATCCAGAGATAACCATTGCTTGCACAGTAGTAAATGCCTTCATAGATATCTGTGGGCCTATTTAAGTAGTACATTTTTCACATAAATAGGATTGATATTGTAACTTGCTATTCATTGGACAATTATGGGCATCTTTCTAGCAATTTTGTGAAGAAAACCCATTATATTGTCTGATTAAATATAGATCCTCATTTTTAATTTTAACTATTTTAATATTCAAATACTGTTATTTAATTAGGTATACTATAATTTAGCCAGCCAATCTTTGATTGTTATCTAGTTTTTTATATTATGTACTAGAAGCCCAGTGAATGAAATTCATGCACGGGGGTCCCTCAGCCCAGCCTACACGCTCTCACATTGCGGGACCCCTCGGGAGATGTCCGACTGCCGATTTAGGCCCAATCCCAGCATGTCAGACATCCCTCTCACAATCCAGGATCACTGGCTCCTATCCACTCACCTGCCTGCCTGCCTGATCACTCCTAACCACTCTTCCTTCCTGCCTCATTGCCCCTAACCCCTCTGCCTGCCTGCTTGATCGCCCCTAACTGCTCGCCTGCCTGCCTGATTGCCCCTAACCACCTATGCCTCACCCCCCAACACCACGGCTTCATCTGGAATGAGGTCCAGAAGGTCGTTCAGCTGTCTGGTCTAATTAGCATATTATGCTTTTATTATTATAGACTAGTGGCCCGGTGCACGAAATTCGTGCACGGGAGGAGAGTGTCCCTCAGCCCAGCCTGCACCCTCTCCAATCTCAGACCCTTTGGGGGATGCTGACTACTGGTTTAGGCCTAATCTCAGGATGTCCAACTGCCGGGATCGGGTCTAAACTGGCAGTTGGACATCCCTTTCACAATCCTGGACCGCTGCCTCCTAACCACTCACCTGTGTGCCTGCCTGATTGCCCCTAATTCGTGCACGGGAGCGGGGAGTTCCTCAGCCTGGCCTGCACCCTCTCCAATCCGGGACCCCTCAGGGCTGCTGGCACCTAACTGCTCACCTGCCTGCTGGCCTGATCCCTCTAACTGCTCTCCCCTGATGGTCTGATACCCTTAACTGCTCTCCCCTGCCGTCCTGATCCTCCTAACTGCTCTCCCCTGCCTGCCTGATCACCTCTAACCGCCTCTGCCTCAGCCCTGTCACCATGGCTTTGTCCGGAAGGACGTCCGGAACCTCGGAACCTCGTCTGGAAGATGTTCAGTCTAATTAGCATATTACCTTTTTATTAGTATAGATGCCACCTTGCCTAAAAATGCAGGTTGTTAGCAGGTTTTCCCATCATGGAAGGAGAGCCCGCAGTAGCATCCTGGGTTCTGACCAGGGCTTATGCACTCGTGCTTTATCTCAGCAGATGAGATTCCTAGAAGACGACTCTTGGATGTACCTTGAACATTTCTATCGATTTTGCCAAATCATCCTCCAAAAATGTTGAATCACTTTAAACTCCCACCAGCAATCATGGATGTGCCCTCTGTCCTACTTTGATGCCAGTATCATTGATTTCCCCCTAGAAGCTTCCCTCCCCTCAGCCGGGACTGCTTGGCACTTGAGCCAAACTCACTGTTCAGCCCAGGACTTGATTTCCCGAGATAGAATTATGGAGGAGGAAAAATAGTTTTCCTCTACCCTTCTGAGTTCTTAGCAGAGGCCCTTGTAATGAAAGACCGATTACCAAGAGAAAAACTAAAGTTCATTAACTTGTGTACCTCGTGTATATGTGGGAGATCCCAGGGAAAAATGAATAACTTCCCAAAGTGTCTTAGAATCCAGATTTAAATACCTTCTTTCTAGGGAAAGGGGACGGGATATGTAGGCCTCTTAGAGGAGAGTACATGATTTTTAGGAAATATGAATGGGGGTGGGGGAGATAGTTTGTAACAAAGTTTGGATGTGATGTCAACTTCTAGTCTCCTGTCCTGTGACAGGAGTCAGTCTTCACTGGCTGATGGCACTTTTCCCATCAAGGGACCCTTTTGGGGGGTCCGATTTTAGGCAGAGAAGGAGACTTCAGTGCATTTGCTGTTTTTCAAGCATCTGCAGGTCAAGATCGTCAATATAACAACATGGCATATGTTGAGGTGGCCTGTTCTCTGACCTTTAGAATAAACCCAACAAAAGCTTGTTTCTTCTCTTAGATAATTTGGCACAGTAGCGTTATTCCCTGGAAACAGTATTCTGACCAGTATTCTGATCACTTCCTGGGAGTGATCATAAGTACCCTGTGCTTGTAGAAAGGTGTGGGCTATATCACTAAATAATCAGGGTCAGTTTTCTCATCTTGTGGAAAGGGAAATAAAGTTATGATAGTTTATCTCCCTTTCCACAGGTTTCCTGCCGGTTTGTGTCTCTGCTGCAGCCCCTGTGGCCCCAGCGCCTCTGCGGCCTTGGGGTTAGGGGCTGCTGGATGCCGGCCCCCCTGCAGGCCGTGTCTGTGCTTCTCTGACCCCAGCACTGAGGTGGGGCTTGAGGCTGCTGGGTGCAGGTCACCCTGAGGGCTGTGTCTCTGCTCCTCCAACCCCAGCACCAAGGCGGGGCTTGGGGCTGCTGGGTGCAGCCCCCACTGTAGGATGTGTCTCTGCTCCTCTGACCCCAGCGCTGAGGCGGGGCTTGGGTTTCTGGGTGCAGGCCCCCCTGCGGCCTGTGTCTCTACTCCCCCAACCCCAGCGCTGAGGCGGGGCTTGGGTTTCTGGGTGCAGCCCCCCTGCGGCCTGTGCCTCTGCTCCCCCAACCCCAGCGCTGAGGCGGGGCTTGGGTTTCTGGGTGCAGCCCCCCTGCGGCCTGTGCCTCTGCTCCCCCAACCCCAGCGCTGAGGCGGGGCTTGGGTTTCTGGGTGCAGCCCCCCTGCGGCCTGTGCCTCTGCTCCCCCAACCCCAGCGCTGAGGCGGGGCTTGGGTTTCTGGGTGCGGCCCCCCTGCAGGCTGTGTCTCTGCTCCTTCATCCCCCCAGCAGCGCTGACCAAGCAGGCCCAGAGGCCCTCCACCAGCCGGTTGAGGCAGAATGCCTGAGTCCTCACCAGGCTTCGCTCTGCCACTTGGAGCCTACGTATGCAAATTAGCCACCATCTTGGCTGACAGTTAATTTGCATATCTCGCTGATTAGCCAATGAAAAGGGTAGCGGTTGTACGCCAATTACCATGTTTCTGTTTTATTAGTGTAGATAGGGCTGCAGTGAAAGTTCTTGGATAAACATCTTCAAGAACTTTTCTGATTATTTCCTAAGGAGAAGTTCTAGAGGTGGGCTTACTGGCTCTGAGGGTTATGCAAGTGTGCCTGTGTCTCCCACGTGCCCTCCAGGCCCCACTGCTGCCCACTGTGTGACCCCTGCATTACAAGGTCATTCTGGAGATGCCCTAGCTCTCTGCTGGTTTGCCCTTCCATGTGTCTAACTGTCTAGTCTCCGTGGACCCTGAGATAACTCAGCAGGGCTTTAATCACCACCTTTTCTCTAACACGTGCCCACAACGGCTGTTCAGTTTCCACATTTCTTAAACTCCTAGTATGGGCTAAATTGTGTCCCCTCTCAAAATCACATGACAAAGTCCTAACCCCCCAGTGCCTCAGACTATATTTGGAGACACAGCCTCTAAGAGGTAATTAAGATAAAACGAGGTCATATGGGTGGGCCCTGATCCAATAGGACTGGTATCCTTATAAGAACAGGAGATTAGGACACAGACACAGGCAGAGGAAAGACCATGTGAGGACACTGGAAGCAGCTGGCTGTCTACAGGCCAAGGAGAGAAGCCTCAGAAGAAATCAACCCTGCTGACACCTTGATCTCAGACTTCTAGCCTCCAGAATGTAAAACATAAAAAATCTGTTGTGTAAGCACCCACTGGGTGGGATTTTGTTACAGCTGCCCTAGGAAATGAATGAAGACCCCCACCCCACCCTCTGGAACCACACTGAGGAGAGGGTTCCTTTTCTGTAGACCAAAATTAAGCTCAATTCAGGCTGTGTTTATAAGGCATTCTAAAAAATTCAGCTTTCTAAGGGAGATATTATAATAGACTTTCTTTTTTAAAAAAAATTATTGGTTTTAGGGAGAGAGGAAGGGAAAGGGAGAGAGATAGAAACATCAATCATGAGAGAGAATCATTGATCAGCTGCCTTCTGCATGCCCCCTACCAAGGATCGAGCCTGCAACCTGGGCCTGTGCCCTTGATCGGAATCAAACCCAAGACCCTTCAGTCCACGGGTCAACACTCTACCCACTGAGCCAAACCAGGTAGGGCCAGCCTCTCTCTTGAAGAGGTCTCTCGGCACAGTTCTTTACTCCACCCCCACACACACACACCCCACCCCCAGGAGAGGTGGACACCAAGAGGTTAGTCTGCAGTCCACCTGGGGCTGTAGCCACACCAGTGCTTTTCTCCAGAGAGGCTGGCTGTGCCCTGCCCACGCTGATGGACAGTGATGACAATGGACTTCAATGTCCTAGTCCTCATGGGGGACTTGAGAAGAGGGCGTCCTCTGTTCTCTCACACAGATATTGTAAAGTAGCAAGCATGCGAAGTTTTCTAACCAAACCATCTATACTATTAAAAGAGTAATATGCTAATTAGACTGAGAGACCTTCCAGACAAAGCAGGGGCTTAGCTGGCCTGCAAACCACACCCAGGTCCTCGCCCAGGCCACCCCGCCCCCCGGCCCAGGCCAACCCGACCCCAACTAGGACCCCCACCCCATCAGGGGGCTGGCTGGCCTGCAAACCGCCCCAGGCCCCTCGCCCAAGCCGCCCACTCCCCAGCGGGGACCCCCATCCCTATGGGAGTGTGGCCAGCCTGAAGACAGCTATCAGCCCCTCGCCCAGGCCAGCACCGTTTCCAGTGAGGACCCCCACCCTGATGGGGGCATGGCTGGCCTGCAAACCCCTGGCGGCCCCTCACCCAGGCTGGCCCCACCCCCCAACGGGACCCCCACCCTGATCCAGAACCCCTTTCAGGGCAGACCAGCTGGCCCCCACCCTTGCATCTGGCCTCTATCTATAGTAATAAAAGGGTAATATGCTAATTAGACCAGACATCCTTCTGGACAAAGCCATGGTGGTGGTGCCAAGGCAGAGGCAGTTAGGGGTGATCAGGCCAGCAATGGAGAGCAGTTAGAGCAATCAGCCCTGAAAGCAGGAGAGCAGTTAGGAGCTAGCAGTCCCAGATTGCAAGAGGGATGTCGACAGGGATTGGGCCTAAACCAGCAATCGGACATCCCCCAAGGGGTCCTAGATTACAGAGGGTGCAGGTCAGGCTAAGGGACACCCCCCTTCCTGTGGACAAATTTCGTGCACCAAGCCTCTAGTCTATAATAATAAAAATATAATATGCTAATTAGACCAGACAGCCAAACAACCTTCCGGATGAAGCCACAGTGGCAGGGGCTGAGGCAAAGGCAGTTAGAGGCAAGCAGGCAAGCAGGAGAGGTGATCAGGCAGGCAGGCAGAGTGGTTAGGGGCAATCAGGCAAGCAGGCGTGTGATTAGAGGCAATGAGGCAGGCAGGTGAGCAGTTAGCAGTGATCAGGAAGGCAGGTGAGTGGTTAGGGGCGATCAGACAGGCAAGCAGAATGGTTAGAGGCAATCAGGCAGGCAGACTAGCAGTTGGAGCATCAGGCAGACAGGCAGAGCAGTTAGGGGCAATCAGGCAAGCAGGTGAGGGGTTAGGAGAGATCAAGCAGGCAGGTGAGTGGTTAGGGGTGATAAGGCAGGCAGGCAGAGTGCTTATGGGTAATCAGGCAGGCAGGCAGGTGAGTGGTTAGGAGCCAGCAGTCCTGGATTTGAGAGGGATATCCGACTGCAGGTTTAGGCCTGATCCCGCAGGGGTCCTGGATTGTGAGAGGGTGCAGGCAGGCTGAGGGACCCCCTCATGCATGAATTTTGTGCACCTGTCCTCTTGTCTATAATAATAAAAGGGTAATATGCTAATTAGACCAGATGTCTTTCCGGACGAAGCCAGGTCCGGAGCGAAGCCCCGGTCCTGCGTGCCTGCAGGCAACCAGAGGGAAGCCAACCTGGGTCCTGGGTGCCTGCGGGTGGCCAAAGGGAAGCCCAAGTCCCGGGTGCTAGAGGGAAGCCAGTGCCAGCAGCTGGGGGAAGGAAGGCCTGCTCTTGCATGAATTTCATGCATCGGGCCTCTACTGTAAGACATAAAGACTAAAGAACATCCTGGCCCTCCTATTTACCCACTGGTTATCATCTCCATTAAGTATCTTGTGGGCCAGGACATCCTAGGCCTTGGGGTACCAGTCTCTTAGGGATAGTTTTCAAAATCCAAACATTCACAGGTGAGTAATATTATAATTGACAAATGGCCAAGGGCCATCCCCCTACCCACCACTTGCATAGGATCTCCCTGCTGTTCCCAGCACATCAACTCTTTTATTTCCTCCTGGATAAGAGGAATAGGAGATTTCTATTTGCTTTTTTTTTTTAATTTGTAGTAAAATACACAGAACATAAAATTTATCATTATAACTATTTTTGAGTGTATACTTTAATAGGATTAAATCATTCACATTGTAGGGCAACCACCACCACCATCCATCCTCATAACACTCTTTATTTTGTAAAACTAAAACCCTATACCAAATAATAACTCCCTATTTCTCTCTCCCCAAAGCCCTTGGCAACCACCATTCTACTTCCCCATGTTTATGATTTTGACTACTGTAGTACCTCATAAGAGTGGAATCATACGGTATTTATTTCACTTAACATAATGTCCTCAAGGTTCATCCATGCTGTAGCATGTGTCAGAACTTCTTTTCCTTTTTAAGGTTGGATAATATTCCATTTTATGTATTTACCACATTTTTAAAAAATGTATTTTATTGATTTTTTACAGAGAGGAAGGGAGAGGTAGAGAGAGTCAGAAACATCAATGAGAGAGAAACATCGATCAGCTACCTCCTGCACACCTCCTACTGGGGATGTGCCCGAAACCAAGGTACACGCCCTTGACCGGAATCGAACCTGGGACCCTTTGGTCCGCAGGCCGACGCTCTATCCACTGAGCCAAACCGGTTAGGGCTATATTTACCACATTTTGCTTATCTATTTATCCATTTAAGGACCCTTAGATTGTTTGCAAGTTTTAGTTCCTGCGAATAATGATGCTATGAACATGGGTGTGCAAGTACCTCTTTGAAATTTTGCTTTCAATTATTTTGGGTACACACCCAGAGGTGGGATTAATCACATGAAAATTTCATTTTTACCTTTTCTTAGGAAACAGTATACTGTGTTCCATGGTGGTTATACTATTTTCCATTCCTACCAACGCTGCACAGGGCTCCAGTTTCTCCACATCCTTGCCAACATTATTTTCTCTGTGTGTGTGTGTGTGTGTGTGTGTGTGTGTGTGTAGTAGGTATTATAGCATCTCCTTGTAGTTTTGATTTGCATTTCCCTAATGATTACTGATATTGAATATCTTTTCATGTACTTATTAGCCATTCGTAATCGTCTATCGAGACGTGTCTTTGTAAGTCCTTTAACCGTTTTTGGTTGTTGAGTTTTAGGAGTTCTCTATATGTTCTGGATATTGATTCCTTATCAGATATATGATTTGCAAATATTTTTCTCCCATTATTTAGGTTGACAGTGGTTTTTGATGCCCCAAGTCCCACTTGTCTTTTGTTGTTGTTGCTGTTGTTCCCTGCACCTTTGGTGTTATGTCCAAGAAATCGTTGCCAAAGTCAATGTGTGAAGCATTTCCATTCTGTTCACACATTGTTTTCTAGGCTTTCTCCACCTCTTCCTTTGGTTCTTCAAGCCCCTTAAAGACAGTTGCTTCAAAGACTTTGCCTAGTATGTCTGCCATTAGGGCTTTTTCCGGGACAGTTTGTGTTGAATTATTGTTTTCCTTTGATGAAACACACTCTTTTGTTTGTGTGCCCTGTGATTTTGTTGTCGTTCCATAATGAACATTTGAATCTAATCATGTAGATTCCTCCTTCCCGAGGGTTTGCTTTTTTTTCTTTTTCTTTTCTTTTTATTGTTGTAGGTTGTCTGTGTGCCAAAGATCAGCCTGAGGTGCAAACCTAATGTCCTCTCAGGTTTCTTCTGAGCCTTTTCCTGGGCATGCACGGTCACTTTCTAATTCCCTGTATATGCAGTTGCTTTTTTAAAAATTTTTCTTTATTGATTAAGGTATTACATATGTGTCCTTATCCCCCTCCTTGCTCCCCCCCACCCCACTCATGTCCTCACTCCCCTGTTGTCTGTGTCCATTGGTTAGGCTTATATGCATGCATACAAGTCCTTTGGTTGAACTGTCTCCCTTACCCCCAGCCTCCCCTACCTTCCCCTGAGGTTTGAGCATCTGATTGATGCTTCTCTGTCTCTGGATCTGTTTTTGCTCATCAGTTTATGTTGTTCATTATATTCCACAAATGAGTGAGATCATGTGATATTTATCTTTCTCTGACTGGCTTATTTCACTTAACAAAATCTTCTCCAGTTCCATCCATGCTGTTGCAAATGGTAGGAGAGCCTTCCTTTTTACAGCAGTGTAGTATTCCATTGTGTAGATGTACCACAGTTTTCTAATCCACTCATCTGCTGATGGGCACTGTTTCCAAATCTTAGCTATGGTGAATTGTGCTGCTATGAACATAGGGGTGCTGTGGTTGCTTTTTAATGTCCTGGTCTTTTATGTCAGACTCTTAAGGGGGAAAGAGTCTTATTTATGAAATCTTCCCTGAATTCAACCTCAGGTATCAAATACATTACAAAAACACATTACTGTATGTTTTTCCCCTCTTAGTTTTATAGTTATATCTTCTCCATTTAGATCTTTAATTCACCTGGAACTAGTTTCCCCAACAACTATTTACTAAACAAGTTCCTTCTACACTGACTTGTCATAACTTCTTTCTCATGAACCAAATTCTTGTATATACAGGGGACTATATCTAAGCTCTCTATTTTGGGTTATGGTGCAAGACTTTATTGTTTTATTACTATGGCCTTGGAGTATGTCTTTATATCTGATAAGATCAATTTCTTCTCACCCTTCTATTCTAAAATTACCTTAGTAATTTGGGACCTTTTATTATTCTTCCTTATAAATTTTAGAATAAGTTTAAGTTCCTAAAAAAGTACAGTTGGAATTGATTAGGATTATAATTATGATAATATTTGGGTGGAAGTGACATTTTTATATTACATGGATTAGTTCATTTACTTAGATCTTCTTTTATCTCATTTAATAGAAGGTAAAAATTTCCTCCATTGAGGATGATGTATTTTGTGTTATAGTTTTAGAGATTTTACAGGTTTTGTTGCTATTATGAATGAGATCCTTTATTCTATATCCTAAATTGTCATATTTTTAAGTGGTTATTTTGGTCTAGAGAAAATGCTATTGATGTTTGTAAGTTGATCTGACATTGATCCAACAACCCTTTTATTAGTTCTAATAATTTGTTCAAATTTCTATGTAATATGTAATACCCCTTGTAATACTTTAAGCAATAAAAAAAAAGACCGTAAAAAAAAAAAATTTCTATGTAGATCATCATATTGACGGAAAACAATGATATTTTAATCTCTTTCCTCTCAATTCCTATGTTGCTTATTTCTTTTTCTTGTTTTATAACATTGGCCAGGACCTCCAGTTCTTTGTTACATAATAGCAGCACTAATAGGCTTTTTATCTTGTTGCCAATCTTTTTTTTATATGTTTTATTGATTTTTTTAAAAATATATTTTATTGATTTTTTACAGAGAGGAAGGGAGAAGGACAGAGAGCCAGAAACATCGATGAGAGAGAAACATCGACCAGCCGCCTCCTGCACACCTACTGGGGATGTGCCCGCAACCAAGGTACATGCACTTGACTGAAATCGAACCTGGGACCCTTGAGTCCACAGGTCGTCACTCTATCCACTGAGCCAAACCGTTTAGGTCATCTTGTTGCCAATCTTGATCAAATGTTTCTAAAGTGCCACTAAGTATGAAGAGTGCTGTGGGTTTTGATATACAGCCTTTAAAAGGCATGGAGAGAACACTGGCCATGAATCAGGCTGTTTTGGCTTCAAAACTGGGACCTGCCACTTACTAGTGCGATGAGGACAAGTTATTTAAACTCTCTAAGTCTGAGTTTCCCCATTTGCAAAATTGGGAAAATAACCATACCTGCTTCCCTGGGGAAGCCACATGGCAGGCTGTCAAATGTAATAATTCAGAAAAACGCTTAGCCGCGACCAGTAATTGTCAGCTATTGTATTCTTAACCCACACAAGGAACATCATGGACACACAAAAAGTTTCACGGGACTTTTAATGATATGCAAAATGCTTTTGGTAAAAAAGTTAACCAAAAGCTATAAACTGACTAAGTCAACATTTATTCTAAAATGTTTTTAAGTCTGCATAAATAAGAGATTAAAGAGGAAGATGTTGAAATGAGGGGTTACAGGTGATTTTTAATGATCTTTTTATTTTTCTGTGTTTTCGAATTTTTTTCTAATGAGCACAGGATGACTTTTATAATCTTTAAGACATGTTTTCTGGAAACAAAAACTCAGTGTGACTCAGCAATGACGAGGCTGCCAGGAAAGCTAGTGCCATCTTTGGCCGCCCTGGAGAAATACCCAGGACCGGAGGGACGGCCTGCAGTGTTTGGCACTGGCCAGACCCTGTCTAGATCAGCGTTTTGTTTAGCTCTGAGCATAGGTAACCATGGGGACCTTAAATGTCAGGGAGGAACAAAAAATGTGGTGAGTGCGTGAAGGCCTCACAATCTAGAGGAAAACAGGGCTGCAAAAGCAGGGAGGGAGTGACACCAGATTGGGAGAAGCAGAAGAGCCCCCAGCTTGGGTGTGGAGGACAACAAGATGACACATGGGGGTTGGGCGAGGGGAGAAGAGATGGAAATAGAGGTTGGGGAGAGGAGAGGAAAGAGAGGGAGAGGGAAGAAGAGGGGGAGAAAGAGAGGGAACAGGGAGGGGGGAGATAGAGTGACAGAGAAGGAGAGGAAGGGGGGAGAGAGAGAAATATCAGCATGGGAAGGGGGCTTCCGTAGGAGCCCAGCTGGACCTAGGGCCCATCCATTGCTTTCCTTGTGCCTGGTTCCTGAAGCATTCTTCTGGGCACCGGGTAGTTGACTCTGAGTTGCAAGGTACCCTCTGGTCCATTGATCCCAGCGAACAGGTGTCCTTCTGGGGAGCTTGCACACGGGCCCTGGGGACAGAATTGCCCCTCAGTGAGGATGAACTCACCTTGGAGGGCTCAGGCAGCAGCTGGACCCTAACCGCTGGTGGTGGCCAGTGCTGGGTCCCCGCTAACCTGTCCTCCTCCAGGGCCTGGCCCTCCTAATCCCCTGCACCCACCAGCTTTTCAGAGCAGATTTCTTGTTTCTTAGCCTTCAGGCTGGGTTTTATCACCTGAAACCAGAAGGGTCCGGAGGAACACAGCATGACAGATGTTAGTGGTAAAGAGGAGCTAAAATGAGAGGCTCTAAGGAGGCTTCATCTTGGACACCTTCATAGAGCTCCTATACCAGTCCCAGGCTGCTTTTTTAAATAATTTTTATTGATTTCTGAGAGGAAGGGGAGGGAGAGAGATAGAAACATCAGTGATGAGAGAGAATCATTGATCGGCTGCCTCCTGCACGCCCCACATTCGGGATGGAGCCCAAAACCCTGGCATATGCCCTGACCAGAAATCAAACCGTGACTTCCTGGTTCATAGGTCAATACTCAAACACTAAGCCATGCCGGCCGGGCCCAGGCTGCTTTTTCATAAAACAAAACTTCTCTCTTGCTGAAGCCACTGTTTTATTTTTCTGTAAAATTTAGCTGAACTTAGTCCAAATGAAAACATTGTGATTCTGTGATGTTTGTCAAACTGCAGCCTGGCACCCAGGAGCATTTCCAGGCGCTGCTGTGCTAATCTCTGGGGCGGGTGCGAGTGAAAGGCCAGCTGCGCCAGGGAGCTGATGGCTAAGGTGAGATTCGTCACCAGGTGCACACATGTCAGACAGCACCCCTTTCAAGGAAGGTGCAACATAGCTAGAAGCTACGATGCTCTCCTGGGCTGCCAGGCTTTTACCAGAGATCCTCACCCCAGTTCGCTAATTTGACCTCAGTCCCAAATCATTTTTTAAAAATCTTTACTGTTGAGAGTATAGCAGATGTTCCCCTTTTTTCCACCCAGTGCCCACCCAATTCCTGCCCCACCCCAGGCCTTCACCATCCTACTGTCTGTGTCCACAGGTAAGATCTTTGGTTAATCTCTTCCCACCCTCTCTCCCCACTTCCCTCTGAGATTCGTCAGTCTGTTCCATGCTTCCATGACTCTGATTCTATTTTATTCACCAGTTTACTTTGTAGATTTCTTGTTCATTTTGATTTTTAGATTTAATTGTTGATAGATATGTATTTGTGTTGCCATTTTATTGTTCATATTTTTTTATTTCTTCTTCTTCTTCTTCTTCTTCTTCTTCTTCTTCTTCTTCTTCTTCTTCTTCTTCTTCTCCTCTTCTTCTTCCTCTTCTTAAACATTTCATGTACACTGGTTTGGTGGTAATGAACTTCTTTAGCTTTTTCTTATTTGGGAAGGTCTTTATCTGATCTTCAACTCTAAATGAGAGCTTTGCTGGGTAGAGTAATCTTGGTTGTAGGTACTTACTATTCGTCACTTTGAATATTTCTTGCCACTCCCTTCTGGCCTGCAAAGTTTCTGTTGAGAAATCAGCTGACAGTCGTATGGGTACTCCCTTGTAGGTAACTAACTGCTTTTCTCTTGCTGCTTTTAAGATCCTCTCTTTGTCTTTTGCTCTTGGCATTTTAATTATGTTGTGTCTTGGTGTGGGCCTCTTTGGGTTCCTCTTGTTTGGGACTCTCTTCGCTTCCTGGACTTGTAAGTCTATTTCTTTCACCAGTAGGGGGAGTTTTCTGTCATTATTTCTTCAAATCAGTTTTCAATATCCTGCTCTCTCTCTCTCTCTCTCTTCTCTTTCTGGGAATGGGAACGTTGGTACACTTGAAGCTGTCCCAGAGGCTCCTTATACTATCTTCATATTTTTGGATTCTTTGTGCTCTTCTGATTAGGTGGTTTTTGCTTCCTCATATCCTAAATCATTTATTTGATTCTCTGAATCCTCTACTCTATTGTTGAATCCCTAATTATTCTTTCAGTTATTATGCTTAATTTCTGACTGGTCCTTTTTCATGTCTTTGACATTCTCACTAAGATCCTTGAAAGTTTCATGAAGATCCTTGAGTAACCTTATAATTATGGTTTTGAACTTTGTATCTAGTAGTTTGTTGCCTTCTATTTCTTTCATTTGTGACATGTTTCTTTGTCTCCCCATTTTAGCTGCTTCCCTGTATTTGCTTTTATGTATTAGGTAGAGCTATGTCTCCTGGAATTGGTAGAGTGGCCTTGTGTAGTAGATGTCCTGTAGGGCCCAGTGGCTCAGACTCCCCAGTCACCTGAGCTGGGCACTCTAGGTGCACCCCTGTGTAGACTCTGTGCACAGTATTATAGTTGAGCCTTGATAGCAGATGGCATCACTAGGATGAACTGACCTCCAGGCCAATTGGCTGTAAGGACCAGCTGCAACTATAGTGGAAGAGCTACTATGCAGGGAACACCCTTATGAAGAAGGACTTGCTTCAGTGGGGCTTTAGTGCTCACTGAGTTTGCCTTTTGAGTGTTGCTTATGGATGTGTAGAGTTGTAATCTGCTATGGTCTGAAGCTGTCCAAAGGTACACTGACTCTCAGGCCTCCAGGGATGTGCAAAATCAGCCACTGCCTTGGGGCCACCTGTCAGGAGCTACAGAGGGATCTTCAGAGGGCCGCTATTTGATACTTATATTGGGCTTGGAAGTGCCCAAGAGAGGCCCAGCTGTGAAGCAAGTCAGGCTAGTCATAATACCAGGTCTTAGGCCTTTTATTAATAGGTTTGGGGCATGCTGTCACCAGCTACTGCTTGTTTGAGAGATATTAGCAAAGTCTGAATCCTGCATAAGGACCGGCCATTCATATGGAAAAGCTGTTGCAAATAGCTTGGGTGGTACTGCAAATTGGATAAGGTGGGTCTCAAGGAATCCCTAGGGCAAAGCAAACAGTGTGCTCCAAGCTGATTGAGACTCAGATATGGCTTCCAGTCAGCCCTATGATGGGGGAGGTTCCGGTACAGGAAGGATGACTACTGCAAGCACTCCTGTCTGGGAGAAAGCCACCCTGGAGTTTCTGCCCCTATGCCAGACAATCCAGTTCCTTCCCATATGTGTCTGGGTCCCCCAAAAGCCACCCAGTGCTGTAAGTTCGAGTAAGTTTGTGCACCAGCCCTTTAAATGGAACACTTAAGTCTCCAGCAGGTTCTGTGTCACTCGGTCAGATCCCAGCTGGTTTTTACAGCCCAAAGTTGCAGTAACTTCTCTTCCCAGCTCTGATATCATGGGCTGGGGGGCTGGTGTCGGGCTGGAACCCCTTGCTCCTCATAGGCAGCCTCCACAGAGACAATTTCCCTCCCAATTAAAAAAAACTGGCACATGTGGTTGTCAGACCAGCCCATGCCATGCCTCCACCCCTCCTACCAGTCTCAGTGTGCTTTCTTCTTTACTTCTCTAGTTGCAGGACCTCCATTCAGCCAGCTTTCAGGCGGTTTTGAATGATGGTTGTTCTGTATTTTAGTTGTCATTTTGATGTGGTTTATTGTCAAGTACCTTTTAATGTTAAGGATGTTAGTAGTAATCAATCCCAAATGCATTTAGTAAGTTGCTGAGTGCCTACTCTTTGAGGAGCCACTGTGCTTGGCTCTGGAGGGGACAGAGTGTAGCACAGAGGCAATGAATCCCCCATATCCAGCAGTCCTGTGTACTGAGAGCGAGGTGAGGAGAGCAGAGGGTGGGGAAGTTCCACAGTGAAGCTCCCAGCCCAACGGAAGGGAGCTCTGAGCCTTTCTTAGAAGAGTCCCCTGAGGACCAGCAAGAATTCACCAAGCAAAGGGTGCTCCAGGCAAAGGAGCAGAAGTACAAAAGTCTGCAGGGGAGAGAAGGTTCTAGAAACCCCAAAACCTTGCAATTATCTCCTAGTCGCTGTCCCTTGAGCAAGGGAAGCCATGTGAGCAAGCGTTAAGCCAGCAGGTGGTGGTTCCGACCGCCTGGTTCACTACAGCTCTGTTCTCAGAAGCTGTGGGCTCAGGCAACTTACTGTGTGTCCTTGGGTGCAGCCTCAGCCTTTGGTTTCAGACAATAGGAATAGTACTGGCCACAAAAGTTGTGTTGAATATCAGTTCCTCCTATTTGTCAATGAAATGTGAGAGCTGGGCTGCCTGGGCTGAGTAGGGGCAGAAGTCCAGGTAAGGACAGGTGCGGAGCTTGCACCTGGTTGCGGGCAGTGGCTGAGTCATGAGGCCGGAACACACCACCAGGGCCTCATTCAGCTCCCGGGCCCTTGGTGCACAGGTGGAGGTGGGGGAGGCAGCCTGGTCCTATCCCTTTGGTTCCAGCCCCAACCCTTGACTGTGTTCCAGCTCTAAGCCCTTCCTGGGTGCTGGCAACCACATGGAACTCTTTCCTTACCCAACACAGCTCCTCCACCTCCCACCCCACCTCACTGGCCCTCATGGTTTGGGAGAACCTTCAGTCCTGCACAACAACCCCCCCCCCCCCCAGCAATTTGGTGCCCAACCCTGCAGGAGAGGAGAGGACTACACCACCACCCTAGCCCCACCCCATCACCAAAGTTCTTGTGGCTCTGCGAGCCCAGGTCACAGGGGAGGCCAGGGAGCAGGTCTGGTGCAGGCCTAAGGACAGACACAGAGATATGGTCACCAGGGTGAGGGACCAGAGCCCTGGGAAGGTGCCCCTCTCTGCTCCCATCAGCCATGTGAGGCCTCCCACCGTCCTGCCTGTTGCGCCCAAAGGCCTCTGTCCCAGGGAGGAGGGTGCTGCTTTCATTCATCCATTCAGTCGTTCGTTCAACTGAGCATGTTCCGATGGCAGGCATTGCACCTCCGCCTCATGGAGCTGACAGCCCACATCTCTTGACTGCAGGCCAGCAGAGGGAACAGCCCATTTGTCTGACTGGACCTGTCCTAGGATGCACAGTGGCTGCATGGTGGGCCCTAGGCAGTTAGTGGGGCCCAGCTCCTCCTTTCTCCCTTCCTGAGGCCCACGCATCAGTTGCCTCTTAGGCATCCCTTCTCCCAGGCTCACAGGCTACTATCACCCTTTCTGCCTGGCCCACCTCTCTCTGCCGCCCCTCTCTACCCTGACCCCAGGGTCACATACTTCTCCTGTCTCTATGCCCTGGTACACAACTATCCGGACAAGAGAAATTCTTCCCCTCTCTCCTATCTGCCCTGGACACAGCAAAGACTCCTCCAGGCTGCTCAGAGACCTGGTCTCTCCTCCCAGCACTCCCCATCCCTGGCAGTGACATGGCCGAGTTTGACTTTTAATCAAGGTTAACAAAGTCACCTCACAGGGTCAAGGGTTGTGGGACTAGGTGGGCTCTGGAGTCCTTTGGCAGCAGCTTCGCCCACCAGCAGAGCTGACTAATGCACTTGCTCCTCAAGGAGACTGGGTGTCCTTTCAGGGCCAGCAGCCCACACGCACCTGCCCACCCACACTTGCGCACACGTGAGGGCACCAGAACGTGTTCTGACTTCTTACCCCAATAATGGGAATGAGCCACTCTCTTTAGGCAGCTCATCTGTGATCAAGGATCACAGGTGATCAGGTGATCAAGGTGAGCCCACCTGCAGCCAGACACCAAGGAAGCTCTAGTCAGGGCTAGGAATCCAGTGTGCCCAGAGCGGGGTTGGCATATATAAGGTCCATAAGAATCTAGGTTAAGGTCAACATAAGGCCAAGTTGAGGGTTTAAGCAGTGGTTCTCAACCTGTGGGTCACGAACAATGAAAATACATCCTGCATATCAGATATTTACATTACGATTCATAACAGTAGCAAAATTACAGTTATGAAGTAGCAAAGAAAATAATTTTATGGTTTGGGGTCACCACAACATGAGGAACTGTATTAAAGGGTCGCAGCAATAGGAAGGTTGAGAACCACTGGGGGTCATGGGCCAAGACTTAGGCCAAATCCAGCTGCAGGTTACAGTCCGCATGAGTGGGTTTATGAACTGTGTAGGAGATAAGAGCATGGCTGCATTAGTGGTGAGTGTGGGAAGGGCTTTGGGAACCAGTACCAGGCAGCAAAGCAACATGACCTGGAGGGGCTGGACACCGGCCTGCAACCCATCAGGACTGCCTCCCATCAGGACTGCATCCCATCAGGACTGCCTCCCATCAGGACTACATCCCATCAGGACTACATCCCATCAGGACTGCCTCCCATCAGGACTGCCTCCCATCAGGACTACATCCCATCAGGACTACATCCCATCAGGACTGCCTCCCATCAGGACTGCCTCCCATCAGGACTACATCCCATCAGGACTACATCCCATCAGGACTACATCCCATCAGGACTGCCTCCCATCAGGACTACATCCCATCAGGACTGCCTCCCATCAGGACTACATCCCATCAGGACTGCCTCCCATCAGGACTGCATCCCATCAGGACTATATCCCATCAGGACTGCATCCCATCAGGACTGCCTCCCATCAGGACTGCGTCCCATCAGGACTACATCCCATCAGGACTGCCTCCCATCAGGACTACATCCCATCAGGACTGCCTCCCATCAGGACTATATCCCATCAGGACTATATCCCATCAGGACTACATCCCATCAGGACTGCCTCCCATCAGGACTACATCCCATCAGGACTGCCTCCCATCAGGACTACATCCCATCAGGACTGCCTCCCATCAGGACTACATCCCATCAGGACTATATCCCATCAGGACTGCATCCCATCAGGACTGCCTCCCATCAGGACTGCGTCCCATCAGGACTACATCCCATCAGGACTGCATCCCATCAGGACTGCCTCCCATCAGGACTGCCTCCCATCAGGACTACATCCCATCAGGACTGCCTCCCATCAGGACTGCATCCCATCAGGACTGCCTCCCATCAGGACTATATCGCATCAGGACTATATCCCATCAGGACTACATCCCATCAGGACTACATCCCATCAGGACTACATCCCATCAGGACTGCCTCCCATCAGGACTGCCTCCCATCAGGACTACATCCCATCAGGACTGCATCCCATCAGGACTGCATCCCATCAGGACTACATCCCATCAGGACTACATCCCATCAGGACTGCTTCCCATCAGGACTGCCTCCGATCAGGACTGCTTCCCATCAGGACTGCCTCCGATCAGGACTACATCCCATCAGGACTATATCCCATCAGGACTGCCTCCCATCAGGACTGCATCCCATCAGGACTGCCTCCCATCAGGACTACATCCCATCAGGACTGCCTCCCATCAGGACTATATCCCATCAGGACTACATCCCATCAGGACTATATCCCATCAGGACTACATCCCATCAGGACTACATCCCATCAGGACTACATCCCATCAGGACTGCCTCCCATCAGGACTACATCCCATCAGGACTGCCTCCCATCAGGACTATATCCCATCAGGACTACATCCCATCAGGACTATATCCCATCAGGACTACATCCCATCAGGACTACATCCCATCAGGACTACATCCCATCAGGACTGCCTCCCATCAGAACTACATCCCATCAGGACTGCCTCCCATCAGGACTACATCCCATCAGGACTACATCCCATGAGGACTACATCCCATCAGGACTGCCTCCCATCAGGACTATATCCCATCAGGACTGCCTCCCATCAGGACTATATCCCATCAGGACTGCCTCCCATCAGGACTGCATCCTGTCAGGACTGCATCCCATCAGGACTGCATCCTGTCAGGACTGCCTCCCATCAGGACTACATCCCATCAGGACTACATCCCATCAGGACTGCTTCCCATTAGGACTGCATCTCGTCAGGACTGCATCCCATCAGAACTGCATCCCATCAGGACTGCCTCCCATCAGGACTATATCCCATCAGGACTGCATCCCATCAGGACTACATCCCATCAGGACTGCTTCCCATAAGACTGCATCCCGTCAGGACTGCATCCCATCAGAACTGCATCCCATCAGGACTGCCTCCCATCAGGACTATATCCCATCAGGACTGCATCCTGTCAGGACTGCATCCCATCAGGACTGCATCCCATCAGGGCTGCCTCTACATTCAATCAGCTCAGGTGGTTCTTTGCTTCCCTGAAACCAGGGCCCCACAGAGACAGGAAACCCTGGCAGTGACCTGTGTCAGCCCCAGGGATACCCGCCACCACATATACCCCACACTCAGCGAGGCAGCCCCCACAGGCCCTGCATGTTCATTCCTGCAGAGGCCGGTATGCACGGACACATGTGAACGTGAACACAGGCTACTGTATGCTGATGCCACGCCCTCCCAGCACCACTGGAGTCAGTTCAGGATAATTATTTATTATTCATAGTCATCAGCATCTTCATTAATTATTCATATGATCCTTAATTATTATCCTTAACAATAAGAGCAGTAAATAGCAGAAAAGTCCTTGAGTGCCTAAGGCCTAGGGCGGGGTGTCACCAGGCAGTTAGACCAGCTACTGCCCCCAGAGCAGTGGGGGGACCACAGACCCCCGTCCACTGCCCAGCCCTGCCCCTGCCCCGCCCATTGCAGGAGGAGATGGTCCCAAGAGCTGGGGAGGGGCTGTGCCTTGAGTTCCTCTCCCCATTGAGTTCCTCTCCCCTTCGTGGCCAGGGCCTCCTGGGTAGGGCCTCCGAGGGGAGGGGCCCAGGCCGTGTGCTGAACCCGAGGTGAGCCACGTGTCCACACTGGGCCACCCCACTAACTGCCTGGGTCTGAGCCGTGTCTGTGCAAGGGCTGGGAGGTGAGGGCGCCCAGCTGGCCTGGCAGGGAGAGGCGTCGAGTAGGGCCATCTTGAGGGAGCTCTGGGGCCCCCGGGGGGAGCTCCTCACACACCATGAACTGGGAAACCTGCAAAGAACAGAGAGTGTAAGAGGCAAGGAGCCCTCAGAGGGGGAGGGGATGGAGATGCAGCCAAGTGGGTAGAGAGGAGGTCAGAGTTTGGAGAGGGTCGGGAGAATCCGGTGGCAGAGGACAGGAAGACAGAAAGGGGTTGGAGAGGACACGTTGAAGGGCCAAGGCAGACAGAGCAGCACAGGACAAGGACCACAAGGGAGGCTCTGAGGATGGAGGTAGATAAATGTACTGTCAGTGGGCAAGAGCCAAACCGGGCAGCTGGGAGCTGTGGGAGCTTCCCTGACAGGGGAGAACTCAAGGCCACAGCTACTTCCCAGGAACGGGGCAGCTGAATCCAAACCAACCCAGGACAAAGGGCCCTGAGTTGGGACAGAAGCTGGGACAGAAAGAGAAACAAGGTTCCTTCCTCCAATCTAGAAAGAACTCAGGGACCAAATGCGGAAGGCCAGGGAGCATACAGGGCCAGCAGAGGGGTTTTCGGGTGCTGACGAGTCTGTGTGAGGTCTGCGGGGGAGGTTGTGAAGGTAGACTGGCACATTTGCTGGCGTGGGCCCTGTGTCTGAAAACAGGAGCTGGCGGCAGCAGCTTGGGGGGGCGGGGGGGGGGCAGGTGGAGAGGGGCGTCAAATGCCAGAGGAAGGGGCAGATCCGGTTAGGAAGCCATTCAGGAGAAGACAAAGGGCAACAGAGGCCTATCTCCAGCAGGAGGAGGAAAATAGGGCCAGAAAGCTACCCTAGGAACTAGCCAAAGCCCTCAGGACAACCCTGCAAGGCAGCCAGTGTGACAGCCACTGGCTGCAACAGTCAGGTCTGAGGATGCCCCTCACACCAGAGACCTGGGACCCTGTCCCGAGGGCTCACTGGCACTCAGCACTGACTACCAGGCCATGGGGTCAATTAGTATCCCCTGAAGACCACTGGTGGTCACGACACAGGCATCATGAGCAGATCGGGCCCTCCGGCGGCATAAGGGAGCCCACACCACTCAGCCTGCTCGTGCCTCTGCCCAGCTGCCTGGGGACCTTGGTTTGGGGGCTCTGCTGCTTTGCCCTGTGCCCACAGCTCCTGGGGCTGCCCTCCTTTAGGAGCACAGCCTGGGAGAGGCTGGGGCCCACGGCTAAGCAGAAAGGGCAGCAAAGCCGGTTAGGGTGGCACTGGCTCAGAAAAGGCAGGGCTGTGGTGCCATGGCGGAAGGGGGTTTGGAACTCACCTGAGAAAGGGAGTACTGGGTGAGGGTGGGGATGGGGCTGACAGGCAGCAGGGGGCAGGTAGAGGTGGGGCCGGGGCCGGGGGTGGTCACAGCACTGTAGGTGGGCGGGACCAGCGTCATCTGCCTCTGTAGCAGCTGCAGGATGGTGGCCATGTCTGCACTGAGCCGTGTCTCCAGCCTGGGGCAAGAAGGAGGATGCTCTGGGTCTCGGGGAAGCGGAGACATCAGTAACTGTGACTTTGAGACACTCTTGATGGGCCAGCTGGTCAACCCCAGGTATGTCAGCCCCTGGCTCAGCTCTGAATGGGACACTCGGGCAGGCCTAGACAGAGCACACTCTCCAATCTCCATACAATACAGCCAGGAACCCAGAGATCACACTGCAATATCCCGCACCACACAACTCACAGACCCCCAACACACAGCTGGCGCTCGGCTGGACCCCAGGGGCTGCCCTCACCTGTTGAGCTGCCTCTGGAGGGCATCCAGCCTGCTCTCCACATCGCCCCGGGACCGCCGGCCGGGGCTGGAAAGAGGGATGTTGAGGAGGCTTGGGGCAGGGGCGGGGGCGGGGCATCGAGGCAGCTCCTGGTACTGGCGGCCCCGACTGTCCCCCCAGAAGCTGAAGATGTTGGACACTCCTGAGAAGGCCCCTGGAGCCAGAAAGCTGGGTGAGGGAGGCCAGGACAGACGCCACGCCCCCCCTTCCCCACTCAGCCCTCGCCCTACCTGACAGTGGGTTACAAGTGTCACTGCTCTTCTCACAGTCCTCAGTCAAGGGCTCCCCACCCGGCAGCTCTCCAGGGGGTCTGGGGCTGGAGAAGGGCACCAGGCGGAGGGGGCTGGAGCTGCGGCCTGGGCCTTCGTCGTCACTGCTCTCAGGGCTGGAGGGGCCACTGGACGGGCTCTCCCCCCAAGGCCCCCCTGGCCGGCCCCGGCCACTAGGCGCTGCCCCCACCCGGCCTGGCCCCAAGGCCGACACCTCCCCTGGCTGCTCCGGGTCTGTCAGAAACAGAGAACGGGCCTCAGAGAGAGCAGGAGGCATGGAGGAAATCAGAGTGGAGAGGCAGGAAAGGGGGGAGAGGGGGAACCAGAGCAGGCCCGGAAGAGGGCTGTGGCAGGCCACCCTGGGGTGTCTTCCCTGGGCAACAGGCCCAGGTCCTCTCCAGCCACTGGCTGCCTAAGATGGGCAGCAGCAACGCTGGGCGGGCCCCTCTGGGTCCCCGGGTCCTCAGCCCAGGTCCTGCCCCCTTGCTCTCCTTTGTCCTGTCTCTTCTCCCCTCATCAGTTCAAGGCAGCATCCACCCAGACACCAGCCCTGGGAGGACCAAAGAAGCTCAGGCGCGCCCCTGCTGTGAGGGCAGAGGGCTTCCTGGAGGAGGTGACAGTTCAAGTGGCCTGAAAAGACAGGCTAAGTTTGGACAGTTAAGGTGAGGAGTAGGGAGCATTGAAGGTAGAGGCAGGAATGTCTGTGGAGCCAGGACAGAGCGATACTACTGGACCCCGAGCTCCGCCCTCCTCCTTGTCACCTGGACCCCATCCTCTGCCCTCCATCCACCTGCCTGGACCCTGCCCAAGCCCCCCCTCCCTCCACCCTGTCCCCTCCTCAACTGGACCCGCCTGCCCCGCCCCCGCCTCACCCTTGTCGGTGCGCCTGCGGAAAGACAGCTTGCGCTTGCGTTGCCGGTTGAAGCCACCCTCTAGCTCCGCGCTGCCGGGAGAGCCGGGGATCATGTTGGTCTGGAACCAAGGCAGGTGTCAGGGCCCTTCCACGCCACCCACCCTGCCCGGGGTCAGGCTCAAACCCCTCATTAACGGAGATGGGGGGGCGCTGCCCTGACCGCTGCCTCAGGACAAGGGCGGAGGCGGGGTTTTCACCTCCTGGTCAGACTCTGTGCCCTTTGACAGGCAGGGAAGCAGGCCCAGGAGGGCAGGCAGCTTAAGGGCAGCCCCCCGGGCGCAGCCCGCAGGGGCAGCCCACTCACGTCTCGCAGGTTGAATGTGATCTCCAGGCTGGACCAGAAGTGGTCGGAGAACTCGGGGTACATGTCCAGCACCTCCAGCAGGTCGTCCCGGTGGATCTTGTGCAGGTCGCAGTAGGTGAGGGCCCGCACGTCCCCGTTGGACTTGCCGGGCCTTGCGTAGAGGTTCAGAGGCTCTCCAAAAATGTCGTTCTTCCCTGGAGGCCATGGAGAGGGGGACTCAGCCGCAGGCAGCAGCCAGACAGCAGCACCTGTCTTCCCGAATGCTCACCCATCGTCCACACCCAGCCCCCGCCCACAGAGCCAGAGACCTACCAGCCAGCCCCTCCTCCCTCAGCTCCCAGCAGTGCCTGGGCGGTGAAGGCAGGAGTCTGGGTCTCCCTGTCTCGGCTCTCCCTGCCTCGCAACACCAGGAACCAGCCAGCAGGACCAGCCGGATGACCCGCTGTGCCCACAGCCCAGGCTGCCTTAGATGCTTACTCCACTTCTCCCCCCGAAACCCATGTTCCAAACCTCCCCTGGCCAGTCACCGCACCCTCATAAGCGTTATTCAGACTACAGATCAGAACGCAGTAGGGACTCGAGGCCCACATTTTGTTTACTGAAAGAAGACAAGCCAGCATAGCTTAGCACAGCAAATACCTAGTGTTGTGTAGAGAAACTGGTTTCGGTTCTGTTTGGGGGTGTTTGTGAACTAAAAATCTCAAGTGGCCCTCCGTGACAAGGAAGGAACAGGAAGCAGACAGGAGGTCCCCTGCCCAGGCACACCGCCCAGGTGGGCAGGTGCCCAGGAAGGGGCGAGAGGGCAAGAGGGGCAGGACTCCCTTTGCTCTGCAGACTGTGCTGGGCCTGGTTGTATAACATGAGACTTAGTACGTTTCCTTAGTAAAATCAAATGCATAACCTCCCTCCACTGCCCACCTTGGAGCAGGCTTTGCTGCTACTCTAAGGAAGCCAGGTGCCGCTGCCTGTGGGGAGCTCCTGAAGGGAAACAAAGTCTGGGAACCCTCAGCGTTCAGCAAGCCTACCCGCTGTGGGGCTCCTCTCTGCGGCCCCTGGGGCCTGAGCTTGGGTGAATTAGAGGAGCCCAAGCTCCCTGTTAGCAGTCCCTGGTCCACAGACCCCACATCTGGGTCCTCAAAGGGCTCAGACCGCTCCAGGCCTTGGCAGACATTCCGGCGCAGCGCCCAGTCCCCACCGTACCCAGGATGGCCACGACGATGTCACCCCGCAAGATCTCGATGGAGCCCCGGGAGATGAAATAGAGGGCAGTGAGCAGGTCCCCCGCGTGCACCAGCGTGTCCCCCGGTGGCGCATGTGTCGTCTTGAACTTCATGGCCAGGGCCCGCAGGCAGCCCTTGGTGGCCCCGCGGAAGGGCTTGCAGTGCTGCAGCAGCGAGCGGTTCAGGTGCAGGCAGATGTCGGCCTGCAGGCACTCCGGGAAGCCCTTCAGCACCTGGGGGCAGGGCCAGCTCAGCGCAGCACCCTGGGACCTCACCCCACCCCCACCCAGAGATCCAGGGAGGAGCATCAGGGTCCAGTTTGGGGGAAGGTCGTGGGTGCCAATTCCAGCTCCACTCCTTCTAGCTAGGCACCCTTGGGGACCCACCTCATTGCCCGAGGCCCCCATTTGCTCATGTGTTCAGTGGGAGAGCAGTTCCAGGCAGGGCTGTTGCAAGGATTAACCATAATGGGCTTCATGCAAGAGCTGGTCGCCGCCTGCCCCAAAGTGAGAGCTCTCCCAGTAAATGAGCTCCAAGGGCAAAAGGAGGGTGACCACTTCTCGGGGGCTTTCTAAGCACTAACCGTGACCACCTGAACCATAGGCTGTGAGGTGTGATCACCGCACCTAGAGGCGTTCCCACCGCCACTCCGCTCCCTTCAGCCCACCAACAAGCCTTCTACAAGCCAGGGGCCTCACCGCGTTCATGTCGATGCCGTTGGTGTAGGACCAGGCGTGCTGGAAGTACTCCTCGAGGCGCTGGCGCAGCGGGTTGGGGATCTGGTGGAAGCGGATGAACTCACGCACCCGGAGCATCTGCGTGTGGTAGCGGGCTGTACCCGAGTACAGCCGCTGGATGATGGCCGACACGTTGCCAAAGATGCTGGCGTACATGAGGGCTGGGGGCGGGGGTGAGTGGGGCTGTCAGCATCCAAGGAACCTGCCCGCCCCTGCACCAGTCAAGGACACATGCATGTGAGCGTACACGCAAGAGTCACAAACACAGAAGCCCAGGCCTGCATGCCCTTGGGCTCTGCCTGTGCCCCTGTGTCCTACCCCAGTGTCCCAGCCCCCAAACACACCATGATAGTGGCCCTGGAGTCTCCAAGTCCCAGGGCCCTAGTTGGCGCCCCCAAGCATCTACCCTTTCCTCCACCTGGGGCTCTGCCCACACCCAGCGCACACTCACAGCCGATGAGCATGACGCAGATGGAGAAGATCTTCTCTGAGTTGGTGTTGGGGGAGACGTTGCCAAAGCCCACGCTGGTGAGGCTGCTGAAGGTGAAGTAGAGGGCCGTGACATACTTGTCCTTGATGGAGGGGCCGCCCAGGCCGCTGCTGTTGTAGGGCTTGCCAATCTGGTCGCCCAGGTTGTACAGCCAGCCGATGCGAGAGTCCATATGCGGCTGCTCCATGTTGCCGATGGCGTACCAGATGCAGGCCAGCCAGTGCGCGATGAGCGCAAAAGTGCACATGAGCAGGAAGAGCACGGCTGCCCCGTACTCCGAGTAGCGGTCCAGCTTCCGGGCCACGCGCACCAGCCGCAGCAGCCGCGCCGTCTTCAGCAGCCCGATGAGCTGGGGTAGGAGGAGATAGTCCACGTGGGGCCAATGGAAAGTGGAGGCACCGCAACCCTCGGGGGACATCAGAGGAAAGGTCCCCAAAGACTTCCTCCCAGAACTTCCTCCTAATAATTGAAGCACCTCCCACTGAGCCCAGCACAGTGTCCTGCTAATCTTGGCGCTAGCTTTGGGACAAAGGGTTCATGGCCCCCATGGTGAGAATGAGGAAACTGAGGCTTAGAAAGGTGCAGCACCCACCCTACGGTGCCTGGCCAGAGGTCCCACTGGCGCCCAGGGCACTTATCTGTGAATTAGAAGAAGTGGCCTCTTTGGATAGACAAATGAGAAGAAAGCACCCCCTCTGGACCTCTGCGTCTGGCGCGTGGCTGGGGTAGGCAGGGACTGGCATGAGCCAGCGGGGGCGGCCTCCAGGCCCCTGCAGCCCTCTTTCTAGCCACCCCTTCACCCCACCACCTCCTCACCTTCTCCCACACCCTCCAGAGGCCTCTGCTCTCCCCCCGCCCCGGCCTCCCCGCCAGCCCACCTCCTCCGAGCCGGAGCCAAAGATGAGCAGGTCGAAGGGGATGGCGGCCACCATGTCAATGAGGAACCAGCCCTTGAAGTAGTGGACGGCGATGCGGCCCGGGTGGCTGACCACCTCCTCGTTGGCGTTGACGTAGGTGGTCCGGAAGTTGATGAGGATGTCCACGATGAACATGATGTCCACAATGAGGTCCACCACGGCCAGGGGCTGGCAGGCGTAGCCGCAGTCAGGGGCCACCGGGCCCTCCTCCGTCTCCTTCAGCAGGAAGGCGGCTGAGTAGGGCGTGAAGACGGCCGTGTAGATGACCAGCAGCAGGATGAGCCAGTCCCACACGGCCTTGAAGGGGCTGTAGTGCAGGATGGTCCAGCGGTGGATGCGCGGCGCCTGCAGCTTGTACTCGGGCAGCACGTCCGCCCCCAGGGACAGGACCTGGACAGGCAGGGAAGGTGGCGGTGAGGGGGTGGTGTCCAACTGGAGGCGGGAGCGGGGAGGGCAGGCCACGGGACCTCCAGGGTGGGAGCAGGTGACATCTCTGTTGGAGCCTCCAGAGAAGAGGCCAAGCAGAGTAAGGAGGGAGGCCAAAATGTTTTGATCAGAATGCACAGCCACTGACCACCCCTCAATCTGGGCACTCCAGTTCCCCAAACCTGGCTCCAAGTCCAGGGCACCATGCAGTAACGCCCAGAATGGCTCCCACCAGCAACACAGACCCCTGCCTGGGGGTGTGACTCCCATCCGATCTTGCCCACATCTCCCCAACAGCCCCACACACACATACACCCACACACACAGCATGGCCTCCGTCCATGCCACTGGCCCAAGGATACCAGCCATCCAGACTCGGGCCCCTTGGCCCCCAGGGGAGAGAGACTAAAACACCCCATGCCTGCTCCTGCAGCCCCCTCTCGCCTGGCCCAGGGCAGCCCTCTCACACTCCTACAAAGGCACGCAGAAGACCTCACCCAGCAGAGACGTGCCTACACGTACACAGAGGGACACGCACACGGGCAGACGTCCAGAAGTGACGCAGACAGCCAGCAGAGGCTCACCTTCACATCCTGCCCCACAACAGCAGGCAGAGGCAGCTGGCCACCCAGACCAGGTCGCAGTAGGCACGCCACGATTTCTCCCCAAGCCAAACTAGGAAGAGCTGAGGCCAGCTTCCCCCTGTCCCAGGAGCCTCTGTGCATCTCCCTATGGCCTCCCCCTGCCCCTGAGAATCCTCTCACAGACATTTGATTCAACCCGGAGCCCCTCCCCAAGCTCTCCCGTCCTGGCCCACCCTGAGAGCCAAGGTTGCCAGCCCTGCTGCTGTAGCACTGAGTGCCAGCGTCCCTCCCCCCGCCACCTCCACCCCACTCTGTCCTCAGGCCTCTGGGCTGGGGAGGGCCATGGTGGGTGGAGCCTCAAAGAGTCCTACTCACATTCAAGCTGGGAATCCCCTGGGCCCCCCCTCACCAAAGGGACTGTTTGGAGAACATCGCCTTAGAAGAAGTAACTGGAAGTTCAGACAGGCAATAGTTAGGGGTTGGTCCACCCTGGGCTGGCCACAGGGCTCCAAAGGCACATGATGGGTGGAAGGAGCAGCTGGGGCCGAGGCAGGGGAGGGAGCGTGTGGCTTCCAGGTCCCCACTCTGCCCTGCCTTCAGCCCAAGTTGCCTGCTCCTTAAGGCAGAGAGCATGGGGCAGTGGCCTTTCCAGGGTCAGGTGGGGATTGGGAAAAAAGGAACTGACCAGGGCCCCTGCAGACAAGGGACGATATAAGGTAACTGCCCCCTCCCCCCGCCATGGGTCTCCTCCAAGTGCCTGAGAGGCAAAACCACGCCTGATAACAGAGACCTGGTCCCTGAGGTCTGCCCACAGCAGGACCACCACCACCCTAACGCACACACGCACACTCAAGGGGCAAGCCTGGACACAAGACCTGGACCTGCAGACCTCATCTCACGGGAGCCAGGCCCAGCTCTGCAACCACCAGTGTACTGCATGGCCTTGGGCCAGGTGTGTAACCTCCTTTGACCCACAGGATACCGAAGCCCACTTAAGCCAAATCCTGGATCCTCACCTGTGGGTGGGAAGGAGTCCCCCCATACCTGTCCCCGAGCTGGGAGGAGCACATGAGCCAAGGCAGAGAGTGTTGCCAGGTGGTGGTGGCAGCGGTGGGATCCTCAGACTCACCCTTGAGCCACCTCCAACACCCCCTCTGCCGCCCTCCCCAGCTTGCTCCAGGCTCTCTGACATGGGATGGAAAGGTGGCTCCCAGAAGGTACCTACAGAGTCATCAGCCTAGGGGACCTGGGGCAGCTCAGGCTGTCCCAGGTGAGCCAGGTGCCTCAGTTCAGCTACCCTCACCGCATCCATTGTCCTCTGACCCCGCCCTCCTCAGACTCCAGCCCCAAAGCCTGGACCACCGAAGCAGCCCGCGCCTCCCTCACCACCACTGGCCCACCCCCAGCACATGGAGAAGAGGAGCAGTGGAGCCCATGGCTTCCAGGCCAGGCCTGGCCGCTGCCCACTGCAGGAGGTGTGGTGGGAGGGGGAGGCAGGCTCCTCTCCTCCGTCTCCCGCCCTCCTCCCTGGGCACCCATTTTATTCCTACTCTTCCTCCCCTCCCGGAGCATTTTGAGCTAGAAGAGTATGGGCCATGGAGGCCCTCGGAGAGGAAAGTCCTGGCAAGAAAACTACTGTCTGCCAAGCCCAGCAGGCCTGGGGAAGAGCAACCTGGAGCCAGGAGTGGGATGAGCAGGGCTGCGGACCCTCTGGCTCCCCAAACTGTCCTGCTTCTCAGCAGCTCTCTCCGGCCTGGAGCCAGAGTCGCTCCTCTGGACTGCATCCTGAATCAGTGCCCCAGCCTGGAAGGGAGAGGGAGGGGCTGGGGGGTCACCTACCTCCTGGGCCACCAGGCTGGAGATGCGCACGGCCCGCCTGACCCGGCCCTTCTGGGCCCTGGGCTGCAGAGCCCCAGTCCCGCTCGCCTTCCTGGCGGAGGCCGCCATGGAGGACCTGGCTCCCCCCAGCCTGCCTGCCCTGGGGCCCGAGAGCCCAGCCAGCGCCTCACCTGCGCCCCAGCAGCAGTCCCAGCCCAGGCTGCGCCCCAGAGACTGGCGGCCTGGCTCCCAGGGCAGCCTCTGGAATGAAGCCAGGGTTGCTGGGGCTGGGCCCCAGGGCTGGGGTCACCCTGGCAGCGAGCGTGGACAGCAGCCCGCCTGGCTCAGGCTGCGCATGGCCCCCTGGTACAGGCCCGGCTGCCAAGGTGCTGCGCTCTGCCTGCCGCCAGCCCAGTGGCGGCTCCGCGGTCAGAACCTCGGCTCCTGGGCCCGCCCCTCCTCCTCCCCGTCCCCACCCCCACCCCGCCAGCCCGGCCAGCGGCCCCCTCCCCCGCAGCCGCTCTGGGCTCCTGCTGCAGCCGCTCCTGCAGCCCGCACCCCTCCCCCTCCCCCAGCAGCCCGGCCTGTCACCACAGATTAATGGTCTCCCCAACACCCCCGCCCGCCAGTCCAGCACCCAGCCAGCCAGTCAGACAGACGGCCAGAGATGGAGAGACTGGCAGGGCCAGGAACGCCGGACACATAGACGCACACGCACAGACCACAAGTACACAGAAGCGCACGCTGAGGGCCAGGAACAGGGCTCCAGGTGGGAATAACAGAGCCAGCGGCCAGAGGGGAGAGGGAAAGGCAGCCAGATATGGGGCCTGGGATGTAGGGGAACATTCTGGACTCAAGGCCAAGGGGCTGGAGACCTGGCAGGGACCCAGAGAGCCAGAGGCAGTGGGAGCGGGGCCAGGAGGAGGGCTGAGGAGGCCGGTGCTGGCGGCTCTCACGCGGGCCAACTAGGGGAGTTGCTGTGGAAGGGGCAGGAGGCAGCCACGGGGATTGAGGCATGGCGGGCAAGGGACAGGAGCCCCCTGTCCCAGGCTTCTCACCCTCTGCCAGGACTTGAGGAAGGATCTGGAATGGACTGGGCAGTGAGGGTGATGCAGGCGATCTGGCTGCCGGGAAGGGGCAGGAGACAAGGCTGGCCCTGCCACCAGGTAGTGCTGGGCACAGCCCCCAGAGTCAGGGACTTGATCACTCCATATCTGTACACCCACCACCATACCCTCCCCTCCCGACCTTGCTAGGGAAGAGGGGTGGGCACTTCCAGGCCATCCTGGCCCCTAGCACCAGCCCCCACCCTCTCCCTGGATCATCACCTTGGCCTAGAAGAATCAGGACCCCCAACTTTGACCCCTGTGGCCCCTTCTAATCAAAGCCTCCTCTTGGTTGCCCCTCAGTACTCCCCTCATGACACCCTAAGAACAGACCCTGTCATGCCCCTGTGGCTGCCTTCTCCCACCCACCCTGACCCTCTCAGGTACCCAGCCTCAACTGCACCGTCCCCCTGAGCCCCACCAACCTGTTCTCTGTACCCATCCTGTCCCAAAGCCACCTGTCCTCCAGTCTCCCTTTCTCCAGGACCTCCCAGACTGTCTGTCCTCTCACCCCAGCTCTGAAACCCCCACCCCCACCCCTAGCCAGCAGGTCTGCCCACCCTCAAGAGGCCCTCACTGTGGCCCCCTCCTCCCCACCTTTAACCACAGCCCACAACCACCCCTTCTGAGCTCCTGCAAGCTGAGGGGAGAGCCAGGGACTGGGCACCTACCTGGGTGACCTTCTCCGTGACATTGTGGGTCCGCTCCTTTATCTTGGGTGCTATGATCTCCCGGTCGCTGGAGGGCGAAGCCAGGAAGGGGTCGCCCTTGAGGTCCACAAAGTTGAGGGTGATTTGGGGGATCTTGCTAATGGTGCGGTAGCGCACGAGGTCCGAATCTGATGTGGAATTAAGCAGGCCACTGCGCAGGGGGTGCATGGCCCCTGGGGTGAGGGGAAAGCGGAGTCAGGGTGGCAGGCAGGGAGTGCATGGCCCTGGGGTGGGGGAGAGTGGGGTGTGGGTGGCAGACAGGGGGTGCATGGCCCTGGGGTGGGGGAGAGTGGGGTGTGGGTGGCAGGCAGGGGGTGCATGGCCCTGGGGGGGGGGCGGAGAGTGGGGTGTGGGTGGCAGGCAGGGGCCGGCATGACACTGTGGTGGAGGCCAGGCCTGCAGGAGCCAGGCCATGGGGGTCAGTGTGTCATGGAAGCCAGCTCAAGAGCTGGGGCAGAGTCCCCGAGAAACAGGCCAGACTCCTCCCCACTTAAGGGAAGCACACGTTGATCAACTAGGAGACGGCAGAGGAGGAGAAGCCTCCCGCAGGCTCTGTTCAAGGGCACTGAGACCCCGCCAGAGGGCCAAGTAGGGGGAGGGCCCCAGATGCTGTCCTGCCCTTCAGACTCCCCCAGGCCACCCCTGCTCCAGGACCCCAGCGGGAGCCAGCTTCATGGGCCCAGCAGGCTCTGAGCCTGCACGAATGAACCGCGATGGATGGGCATTCAGTGGGATTAAACAGGCGTGAATGGGGTTTCCATCCCCCAAGCACCCTGGACGGGTGGAGACCAGGAAGCTACGGTCCTGGAACTGGGCCGGCTGGCGGGGGTGGGGAGATGCTCTCACCGGTGGCGGGTGGGGAGGTGCCCTCACCGGTGCTGGCGTGGCGCGGGGGCGGGGGCAGCACCCCAGCGCGCATGGCCTCAATGTCGTCGGCTGAGGAGGCGCGGCGCACGCTGGCGCAGCTCTCCCGGGAGCGGGTCCGGGCCAGGCTGCAGGTAGAGCCCGACGCCTCGGGGTTGAGGCCCTGCGCCTGGGGCGCCTGGGGCGATGGGTGCGGGCCTGGCTCGCAGGAGGGCGGGGAGCTGGGGGCCACCAGCGCCCGTCGCTCCTCCGTGGGCCGGAGCCCTGCCACGTGGTTGTCCATGGCCGGCACCTCGTCCAGGGCCAACGACTCGCTGCTGGGCGCCGCGGGCGTCAGGTCCAGGTCCACGTCCACCACCACGGCCCCCGCGGCCCCCGCGCCGCCAGTGCCTGTGCGACCCGTCCTCCCCGAGGACTCCCGGGCTGTTAAAGCCAGCATGGCCGGCAGTTTCAGGCGGAAGGTCTTGGCGCGACCTGTGGGGAGAAGGGAGCTGTCTGGCGGGGGAACAGGAGCGGCCAGAAGCAGGCAGGCCCAGGAGCCGGAGCCCCTGCCAAACAGAAGGGGAAGGTGGGGAGTGGGAGCCTGGCAGTGGGCACCCCTCCACCCGACTTCCACTCATCTCAAAAAATTCTAGGACCCGATCTTATCCGAGGCTCTGAAAATAATAAACTACTATTTCTTGAGCCAAATACCCCAGTGGGCTCTACTCAAAGCGTGGGTGACGAGACTGCACTGCAGGCAACATTTCCTCTTCCCCTTAGCGAGGCAGGAAACGCAGGCCTAATGCACTGTGACTCGCTGGAGGCCGCAGGGTGCCTGGGGGGCCTGCCTCTTGCCAGACCCCGCCAACTTGCAGATGGCCCCAGCGTTAACACTGCCAGGTTAGAGCTTGAGAGACCACGGGGTGGACTCCTTGCCATGACTCTAAAGGGCAAATGAGATTTAAACCCAAAGAGGCCACAGCGGGGAGGAAAGGAGTCTGAGCCTGAGTCACAGGGGGATGAGGTGAGGGTTCCATGTCTCCAGCCACGGTGAGCAATTCCCTCAAATTCTCTCCTCAATTAGCCCAGGCCACAGGGAGCTGTCCTGTCCAGGATCAAGGACCAGGGGCAGGAGTTCCCCAGAAAGACATCTGGGTCCCTGAGAGACGGGGCCTTCTGATGAGCAAAGGGCCAGAACGTCCGGAAGGGTGAATGCCCTAACCCTGGGCTGCAGAGAGGACCACGCCCAGAGGGTGCTGCGGTGGAAACCTGAGCAGGTAAAGCTAGGACACCAGGTGCACCTCGGCGCTGGACCTGTGGCGCTGTTGCTCCATCCCTGTCTGTTCATTTTGAGCCAGATGAGACCAGGCCACGTCCTCGGTAACCTCTGAAGGGACCCCGCACACACATTCCTTCCTGCAGGGCAGTGGCCTTGGGGAGCCTCAGGGCCCCAGAAAAGGGAGAGCTCGTTATTCCTGCACCAGTCCGAGTGTGGCTACACTTACCTGGGGCCAGCCAGCTGGTGGGGGGCCCGCGGTGATTGGTGTCATGGGCCGGGGACCCCACCATGTCCTTCTCCATCACCACCTCGAAGTTGAGGATAAACATGATGACAGCTCCATCCTCGTTCTTCACGGGTACCACGTCCACCAGGCACAGGAAGCAGCTCCCTGTGGAGTGGGGGACACGGCCACTGTGGCACCAAGGCCCCTGATGGGCAGAGCAGAAAGCTGAAGGGGCCCGTCCACGTCTGCCTCCCCCACGGCCACACACAGTTCTGCCCCTTCCTGGCCAAGTCTCCTTCCCACCCCCCTCCCCGCTGCAGCTTTGTGCCAGCCAGACCGAGCTTGTGACCTCAGTCCACCTGCTCCGACTTGCTGGTGGCCAGGCATTCCCTCTCTCTCCGCCTGTCTTGTTTCTCTAGCCCTCTCCCCGGGTGCATTCTCCCTCACCTTGGCTTAAGCTCCTTTCTGCCTCCACCTTGTCATCTCATTCTCCCTCGCCTCTCAATGTATCCTTGTGACCCTCACACAGGGCAGTGTGTGGGAGCCGCCTATTGTCTTCTCTAGCGGAGAGGCGTGGTCAAGGAGCCCAGAATACTGGTGACCCTTGAGCCCTGGCAAAGGTCAGAGCTATGCACCCACTGTTTAGTCGAGACAATGGAAGCTGAAGCAACTTCCCCACCAGATAGTCACGTAAATCCTTACTGATAAGATAGTCTCTCTGTTACTGGAACCTGCCTGTCTAAGGGCTATGGATGGATCCCAAACTGAATAAAAGGATGGCGAGGCCTGCGCACAAGCGGAATCCATCCTCTTGCGATGGGCTCTTGCCTGGCCCCCCAATTTCCAAATTATTATCTCTTGTCTCTTTCATTTGTGTGCGGCCCTTCTTCCAGGTCCTGAACCCTGAACCACACGGGACGTGGGGGTACACATACACAGCAGTGCAGTGTGGGAATTAAGCCCACAGACTTTAGGGCCAGGGTCTCTGGGTTCAAATCCCACCTCTGCCACTTAGTCATTTATGCATTATGCTCAACTTAGTTAACCTTCCTGTGCCTCGTTTTCCTCATCTATAAAGTGGGAATAGTAGTTCCTTTGCCCTAAGTTGCAAAGATGAAGTCAACACATGCTGAGGGCCTAGAGCAGGGGTCCTCAAACTACGGCCCACGGGCCACATGCAAATACAAATATTGTATTTGTTCCCGTTTTGTTTTTTTACTTCAAAATAAGATATGTGCAGTGTGCATAGGAATTTGTTCATAGTTTTTATTAAAACTATAGTCCGCCCCTCCAACGGTCTGAGGGACAGTGAACTGGCCCCCTGTTTAAAAAGTTTGAGGACCCCTGGCCTAGAGCAATGCCTGGTGTACACTGAACAATGCACATGGGTTAGGGATCGCTCTGTCCCCATCCTGGCTCTCTCTGCATTAGTCCCAGCTCTTTCTGCATTAGTCCCACCAGTCGGTCCACAACAAGATACACTCAAAGTTGAGAGCAAGAGTTTCAAAACCTTCAAGCAATTCAACATTGCCACGATGTCCAAGCATGTGATTTTGTACTTCACAAAGGTGTGTGATGTAGTAGAAATAAAGAAAAGTGATCCTTCACCAAAGAGCCGTGAAGCACTGCTCCTAAATCTTGCATCACTGTCTCTCCTTGTCTTTCTTTTTCTAAAAATATTTTTTTATTGATTTCAGAGAGAGGAAGAAAGAGAGAGAGAAACATCAATGACAGAGAGAATCGTTGATCGGCTGCCTCCTGCACGCCCCCCACTGGAGATCGAGCCCACAACCAAGGCATGTGCCCTGCCCGCGAATTGAACCATGACCTCCTGGTTCATAGGTTAATGCTCAACCACTGAGCCACGCTGGCTGGGCTCCTTGTCTTTCTCTTCTCTCCCAGTCTCTCTGTCTGGCCATCAGGTGAGGCCAGTCCACCAGGCCAGATGTGCCCCATCCACCTCTGCTCCCTGTCCAGCCCACAGCCCCTCACCCTCCTCTGCCAATTTCTGAAGAAGGCCTTCATGCTCATATTAACATCCTGTTCCTCTCTCTCCATGTTCCCTGCGGGCACCAGGCTTATCCCTCATCATGCTTTCTTCTCAGGACAAACTTCTTTTCTTGTCCACCTGCTCATCTGTCTTCTCTGAATTGCAGGGACCTAACTCACCAGTGTCTGTGTCCCCTCTGCTGGCCTAGCACCTAGAACAACACACCAGGGAGCAGACATTGGCCAGTGGGGCTAGTGATGGGGCAATGCTGATGGAGAGCCGTGGAGAGGAAGTATCAGTGGTGGATTGAGTCAAGGGAGGGGCCAGCAACCTGGAGGCTCTCTGGACAGGCCCTGGTGGCTGAGCCGTGGGGAGTGCGACGGCAATGTTCTGAGCAGACCAGGCGTGAAGGGCCTGGTTCCTGCAGAACAGCAGTTCTAACAGCCGTGGGATTCATCTTGTGGAAGGAGATCCTCTGCAACCAACTGAAACAGGATGGCGGAGTGGGGAGGGGAGAAGGGGGGGCTGGACCAGGTGAGGGGCTGGCAGGGATTCTCCGCTCTGCCTGAGGTCCTTCTACTCACCTCATCCCAGGCCCTTCTGGCCCAGCCCTCAGAACCTAAGCTGGGGGCTCTGTCTGGATCTCCCATCAGCAGCCTCTACTGTCCCCTGACCTCCGGCCTCTGAAATGGCCCAATTGAAGCACAGCTGTGGTGCTGGGAGCTGCAGGGGGCCAGACCCAGCTGGAGACTGTTTGGCACCCAACAGCCTGCCTAGAGTTCATATCCTAATATGGTGATGGCCGACAGCGGCCTGCACAGGGACTGGCCCTGATCTGGACTAGAGAGGCCAGAGACCAGGAAACCTTAGCCCTGGAGATCCCAAACACCCAGCCCCAGAACCCCAGGCATCCAGGCTCCTGGTCCTCATTCCTCACTAGGAACTTGTCCCAGAAGTCCAGAGTCTGGAACCCGGAAAAGCCCAACCTTTCAGGACAGCCTGGGGATTCTGACCTTGAGGCCTCCGCACCCTGCCCGCTCCATTCAGATGTCTCAGTGAGGGAGGGCAGAGCTGCATTCTGCCAGCCCACCCCCTGCCTGGCTGCAGAAACTCCAAATAGAAGCCTCATTGCAGCTCAGGCTCACCCCTGCCCCTAGACACACACTCAGACGCAGAGCCCCCTTGGCCCTCTCTCCCTTTGTGACATTCAAGGAATTTTTCCTTTCAAATAACCCTGTCAAAGCCCAGCTTCTTCCAAAAATGTGACCTGGAGCCCTGCCTGGTGGCTGCGGGACGTGGCAGGGGGAGAGGAGGCGCCAGCTGCTATTTTCAAGGAGACACAGAAGGAAGGAAAGCGGGCAGCCGACTTGGAGCTCTCTGAGGCTCTGCCTGCTCAGCCCCTGCTCGCTTGGACGGATGGTTGGTTGGTTGGTTGGTTGGTTGGGTCTTCAGTGAGCGTCACATCACTCACCCCCAGCCAGACCTTCCAGCGGACCCCATGGGCCCCATCTCGTCTTGGGCTGGGAGTATGGGAGGCGGGGGTCCCTGAGGGCAGCTGAGGTTCAAACCCAGGTCAGGGGTGGGGCACAGGGATAGCAGGCGCCTGTCAGGCCTGCAGGCAGGTGGTCTCTGACCCTCACACAGCAGAAATGTCGGCAGTCGGTGGCTGAGCTGCTTCTGGGAGACCCATGCTGGCACTAGCACATACAGTGCCTTGCCCCCCACAGTCCTGCTCCTGGCCCCCACTCGCTGCTCTCCTCCCTCAACCTTGCCCTGCACCCAGCAGAGGCTGACTCTGCCCGCCCAGCTGCGTGAGGTTGCAGTTCCGCGGAGAGCCACACCGTGGCAGGCGCGGCCCACACTCCTGAGGCAGCCAGCACCAGAGCGCGCTGGGAAGGAGGGAAGGGGTGGAGGGGAGCAGAATTCCCACCCCCGGGGTCCCCCCAGCCCCGGCTCTGCCCACAGATAGGATGTGGGGTTCCCCGACGCAAAGGGGAGGGACACGGGCTGTGGAGTCAAATAGCCTTTGCTCCTTATGTCAGAATGACCTTGGGCAAGTCACCTCCCCTCCCCAGACTCAGGGTCACGCGCACCCCAGGAGGCTGGAGGGATGGATGACATGTGTGAAGCAGAGCGGGACTCCTGGGAAGTCCTGATCCTGGGAGGAGGAGAGGGAGAGACAGGTGGCTGGGTCTCCCCAGTGGAGAGGCCCCGAGCCACCTGGCTCTTGTAGCTGATGCCAAGAGCCCTTACTCACACTCCCAACCCCCAGCCCAAGCTGAGGACACCTGGCTCTGGGTGGGGAGGCTGAGTGCCCAGCCCTCGCCTGCCTCCTGGAGCTCAGGGCACCCTGGGTCTGTGGGATGGAGACAGGAAAGTAGACACAGCCATGCAGCTCACCAAAGGTCACCGAGGAGGAGAGGAGGCGGGGACAGCGGAGGGACCCTGGGGGAGAACCAGGCCTGGACACATTCCAGGTGCAGCAGGTACAGCTCTTCCTGTGCCCAGGGAAGGGTGCCGTCCTCATCAGAACCCAGTGCTGGCTTACTTTCATCTGCCAACCCTGGCCATCCTCTTGCCCAGTGTCCCAACCCAACCGGGGCCCCACTCACGGTCCCAAACTGGATTTCCCACCTCTGGGCACCCCTGGCCTCAGCTTATCACTCCCAGGCCTTATCCATCAGGGCGGTGTGGCCAGGGGTGGAGGGGCCAGCAAGGATTCAGAGTGTCCTTCAGCAAACCCCCAAGTCAGCCCCGTGCCTGTAAACAGGTCGTGGTGCTCCTTCACCCCCCACGAGCAGTCACTGAGGGCACCAATGTCAAGCATTTGGGCAGCACAAACCACACAGGCCTGGCACCTGCCCTCACTACGCCAGAGAGTCAATGGGACCCCAATCCAGAGCCCGGGCAAGATGAGGAAGAGAGAACAACCGAGGCAGAGGGACGGGCCCGGGGAGCAGAGGTGATCTGCCCAGCCATCAGGAGACCTGAGCAAGTGCTGTGTGACTGTGGGCAGGTCGTCCGCCTCTCTGAGCTTCAGGCTCCCTGGGGACACCACAGGGATGAGCGATTCCTGCCCTGGCCGCCAGATGAGATGACAGATGGCTTGTGGAAGCATCCAGAGCTGTAACGAAACAGGGCCCTGCAAGGAAGGTGACCTCAGGGAGGCAGCCATCCTAGCCCTGGTCCCTTCCCTGTCCCGCTCCCAGCAAGAGGAGCTGAGCCCAAAGTCACGCTGAGGGCAGGAGGCTGGGGCCCCATCAGCCCTGTCCGCCCCCAGGCAGAGACGCTGTCTTCATGCAGGGCTGTGCAGTGTCAGGTTATATTTAGCCTGGTGGCGGCGACAGGAAGATGCAGAAGGAGCGACTCCTGGACGGAGGCCATCGTGTCACTAACACGGCTCTCATGGGCAGCCTGGGGCCTAGGGAAGCGAGGGACATTGCAGGACCAGGGGACAGAGTAGGGGAGCTGAGAGGCCAGCCAGTGAATGAGTGCGTGTGAGACGGTGGGGTGGGGAGAGAGAGGCCATCTTCTCGGCTGCTTCAGGGGCTGCGAGGCAGACACCCTGGGGAAGACTCACTGCAGGGCAGGAGTGGGGAGCCAGGGTCCAGACCCCGACTCACACAAAAGAGGCATTATCCCCAGACAGACCTCCACCACCCTCCCTGTCTAACACCTTCCCAGGGAGTTAGAGGCCATACAGAGGGTCTCAGGGGGCCAGTCATCTAGCCCCCCCCCCCAAACCCACTGCCTGTGGCCTGCCTGCATCATCTCCCCTTCCCCAACCACAGTGATAGTCTCAAGAGAAGAGCTTCTTCTAGAAGAGCTCTGGGCCCAGCCCGGCCCTGCGCCAGTCCGCTGGGTGCCACTCAACCTCTCGGGGACACGGCCTCCTGGTCTCTCACGTGGAGTCACCGGCCCTGTTCCCCATGAGCCCGAGGAGGTAGAGCAAGGCTGTGCTCAGACGGAGAAAGCTGCTCCGTGGATCCATTCCCTTCCTCCCCAAGGCCTGCACGCTTCACCTCCCTCCTCCGACTTCCTGGTGTCCGTCCCTGCTGAGAATCCTTCAGGATCTGCCCTTCTGGATCCCAGCAATCCCTGCACACAGACACCTGAGACACGAGTGGGCTGGCCTACAGGGCACCCCAGCCTCACCGAGCCTCCCACTCCCCACAGCCCTGACCCCTCTCTCCTCCAACTCAGCCATCCTCTAGGCTCTGCAGGATCCCTCCACAAAGATTTCCCTGACTGCTCCATCCAGCCCACATGGATGTTTCTCATTGAGAACTCTTCTAAAACGATATCCCTAATTTGGGAGATAATTGCATACTGGCTTCTGGAGTGAGGTTCCTCCCTCCCCCAGAGTCAGAGCCCTGAGGCTAGGGCTGGGCTGTTCAAAGGAAGTACTGGGGAAGCAGGTGTTTGAGGACTGCTGGTGGACTTGAGGCCTCCACCTGCGCCAATGACAGGTGTGTGTGAACAGGGCCATCTCCCACCCTCGAAGCTCTTCCAGATCCAAGGGTACCAACTGTCCCATCTCAACCTAATTTGTCCATTTCAAACCATCAGAGTCTAGACAGCAGTCAGGACCACCGTGGGAATCAGGCGGTATCTTTGCTGACGTGTTATGAAATCTGGTCAGCAGTTAGCATGGCACATGGAGGCTGCCCGCCCAGGAACCTGGGGAGCAGTGGAGCAGGAGCCTCACAGGTGTGGGATTTCTGAACCTCAGACCCCTACCAGCCTGCTTCACCATGACCCCTCACAGACGTGTCCACCAGGAGACAACCTGGGGGTCCTGCCCTCCCCCAGGCTCAGCAAGCTTCCAGAACTGTGCCTCCTCTTAGCCCCCAGCGTGCCCCAGAAAGCCTGGGGTGCCTGGAGAACACCTCTCCCTAACTCCAGCTCTCCATCAGCCACAGCTTCTCAATCACTCAACCGAGACTTGTAATCCCTCCAGAATTCGACCATCTCACAGGACTCTGAGACGTGCCACCACAGACAGCACACATGAAAGCTTCCTGAAAAGTCCAGTGGAACATTCTAATGGCATCAGAACATACGACAATGACCCGAACGTAAACAGAAAACCGGCATTATGTGCAGATGATAGGGTCATCTCCCTAAAAATACAACCAAATCAACAGATAAACTATTAGAACAAATGATGGCGTTCAATACAGCTGCCTGGTACAAGGTCAGCCCACAGAAATGGGCAGCAGTTCTCTGCACCAGCATGGAGCTACTCAAATAGGTGTTCCAAAAGAAGGCCCTTTTCATAACAGCGACAGAAGGATAAAATATCTAGAAATTGACTAGGAATGTGCAGGCCTTTGGGGGGGGGGATGGGGGACAAAGATTTAAATTAATAAAGGATACAGAAATGATCTGATACATGGAGGGATAATCCAGGCCCTTGGATAGGAAAATTATTATTATTTTTTTAAATATATTTTATTGATTTTTTACAGAGAGGAAGGGAGAGAGATAGAGAGTTAGAAACATCGATGAGAGAGAAACATCGATCAGTTGCCTCCTGCACATCTCCCACTGGGGACATGCTCGCAACCCAGGTACATGCCCTTGACCGGAATCGAACCTGGGACCCTTCAGTCCACAGGCCGACGCTCTATCCACTGAGCCAAACCGGTTTCGGCAGGAAAATTATTATAAAGATGTCAGTTCTCCCCAAATTCAGCTATAAAACCAATCTAATTCCAGTCAAGATTATAGTGGGGGTTTTCTTTGCAGGGACTTGATAAAAGTTTTTTGAAAGTTTATAAAGAAAAAGAGAAGCCCACAAACACCTATGTCAACCATTAGAATGAAGAATAGAGAGAAAAACCCTAGCCAGTTTGGCTCAGTGGATAGAGCATCAGCCTGCGAACTGAAGGGTCCCAGGTTTGATTCCGGTCAAGGGCACGTGCCTGAGTTGTGGGCTTGATCTGGCGTGCAGAAGGCAGCCAATCAATGATTGATCCTGTCTCATCATTGATGTTTCTATCTCTCTCTCCCTCTCCCTTCCTCTCTGAAATCAATAAAAAGATATTTAAAAAAAAAAAAGAATAGAGAGAAAAGATGTGCCTTTCCAGATGCTAAGATATACTAAATGTCATTGTTGTTATTTTTTCATGTGGTTTTGATGCAAGAACAGACAAATAAATATTTGGAACAGAATAGAAAGCTCAAAAAAAGACCCAAGGATATATGGGTAATTAACTGGTGGTACAGGGGGCCCCACACACCAGCGGAAAAGAACAGGCTGTTTACTCGTCATGTTGGGAAAATTGGCTCACTACATGGAAAAAAACATAACTTGATCCCTACTCGACACCGCAGACAGAGGTAGGCTCCGGATGGATCCGAGACCCAACCGAGGAAGGTGAAACAATTAAGTAAATAGAAGAAGGGGGTGTAGACATTTGCAACCTCCGGATGGTGAAGAATTTCTTCAACAAAACTTCAAAAGCTCAAACAAAGCTAAAACTCAGGCAGTGTGTTTGTTCAAAATTCAGTATCTCTGTTGGATAACTTGAACAGACAACTGAATGGGAGAAAACATTTGCAGTATCTCGATTCAGCAGGAAATAATGCCCAGGATATGTATGTTGAATATTTAACTAGGCATTTGCATTTCTAGAATACACAAGCAACTCCTGCAAACCAAGAACAAAAGACAGCGGCTTCGGTGGAAGAGTGAGCAAAGGATATGAGCAGGTGATTGACGGGAAAGTAAGCTGAGAGGCTGTCCAGCCTATGAGGTGGATGCACGAACTCATGTGAAGCCAAAGAAATGCAAATTCAAGCAGCAAGATATCACTTTCACCTATTAGACTGGCAAAACTTAGGAAGGTAGACAATGCCAGGTGTGGCGGAGATATGGCGGAACAGCAGCCTCGTGCTCTGTGTAGGCAGGTGATGATGGCGGCAGCCAAGCTGGTACACAGTCAGACAATACTTAGTTGAATTAGGTGCCCACAGATCCCATGATCCAGCTATTCCACCTCTGGGGATGTATCTCAAAGACACCCTCACATGAGTCCAAAAGGGGCCACGGGTGAGGATGGTCACTGCAGCATTATTTAGGGAGACGCTGTGGAGGGCCCTCCGTGGGAGGAAATTAGGTGGGTTTGCCTCACAGAATATGAAGCTACAGACTAGATGTCAAGTAACAGCCTGGATGGACTTACAGGCGTACTCCTGCGTAAGGAGAGTGAGTGCCAGAACACAACAGCTAGCACATCCCATTTACATAAATTAAACCTATACGCATCCAGACAAAACACACATTTTGCAAGAACATATGCAAGCAGCATATTCACAGGAAGTACATTTCAATGGTTGCCTAAGGGGAGGGTAATGGGACTGGGGAATGAGAGCAAAAGGGAAAAAAGCAAGGGAAAGAGAAGGCGAAAACAATAACACAAATATCGTGTTTGCATGATTTGAGGGAGAGGCAGGAGCTGGGACAGGCAGGGTCCCTTGCAGGACAGGGCAATGGGGCACAGGAGTGCTGAGACCCTGGCTCAGCTAACTTCAGTACCTGGGAGGGCAGGTGCTGGACGCCACTTAGCCAATGAGGAACTGCGGCTCTGGAACCGAGCTGACACCCACACTTCTTGGGGCCCTGAACCCATCGTGCCCCCAAAGGACTCTCTGGGGCAAGACAGCTGGTGTGACAGAATTCCAGCCGCATGTGGGAGGGCTCTAGAGCTGAAAGAGGAAAACTGGGTTCCAGTGCCCACTCAGGTGCCCACCAGCTGGGTCAACCGGCGCAAGTCCCCTAGCCTTTCTGAGCAAGCGTTTCCCTCCTGTGAAACGATGGAGAGGAAGTCTGCCTCTCTGAGGGCTGTGAGGACCACCTGTCAAAAAGCATGCCTCCCTACCTGAAAACTGGAAGTGCAGTCACAATGGCTGTGCCTGTGAGTGCGGCCCAGGCCACCGCCACCTCCCCCAGCTTTGCTCCCCCACTCAAGCCTCCTTGGTCCATCACTGGGTGGGGCGAGGGCTGGGAGTCCCAGATACCTTCTCTGTACCCCACCATGTCCCCACACACAGCAGGGCTGGAGGACTCCTAGGCCTCTCAGGCAACCTCTCCCTGGCCCACCCTCCTTTGGCCCTGAAGCCTCCCCATCCTCTAATCCTCATCCCTCACAGAGGGAGAGACTGAGGCCCAGAATGGAAAGTGATTTACTCAAAGTCACACAGCAGCTCTGTAACTGGGCCAGAAACTGCTCCCAAGTCACTGACACCAGTGTACGGCTTCTGCAACAACACCCCGCCCACCGTATTCATTCTTTCATTCGTTCGTTCATTCATTAAGTGAGCAAGCAAGCAAGCATATACTGAGCTCCCACTATGCACTGGACACACAGATTCAACAGAGAACTGAACAGACTGCTGTCTGCCCTCACGGAGCTTGCAGTCTGGTGGGAGAAGTCTGACATGGCACCCTCATCCGCAGCTGTGAACAAGGAAGACGTGGGCCAAGGAGAAGACACTGTCCAGCCCTCAGGCGCTTCATGTCACCTAAACAACGAGAGGTTTGCTCCAGGCCAACAGTCCACAGCATGGAGACCTGTAGGTCAGGGCAGGAGGGGCCTCTCCTGTACTAACCACCTGCCCAGGTGCCCTCCACTCTCCCTGTTCTGGCCTTGACCCCAGGGCCCTCCTCCACAGCAGGGAGCAAAGTTTCTGTTAAGCTCCCACACACTAAGGGGCTAGATAACTCCATGTTCCTCCCTGCACGTGGGGGAGGGGTGATGAGAGAGAATGTATTTTTAAAGAAAAAGACTCATTCTCCCTCAAGCAAAAGGTTCTCTAACGGAGGTATTTGAAGCACCGTGTGTGTGTGTGTGTGTGTGTGTGTGTGTGTGTGTGTGTGTGTGGTGTGGGGAGCTGTTTAAGTGTGAAAGGGGTTTCTTAGAACCTGTCACAACACCCTGGAAGCCACCTCTGGGCTAAAACATGCTGAGTCTCACCAGTCTCACCCCCACCCCACACTGGCCCCCCTCCCTAGAGTCCAAGGCCATCACCAAACTCTGCTCCCATCCCGCCCGATCTGTGCAAATATTTACATAGCTCCTCTCTGGGGTCTACAGCAGACACAACACGGAGGAGCCGCCCTCCTGACACTCTCCAGAGCCAAGTGTGCAGGAGTGGCCCACACTCCTCGGTCCTGGCAGGCCTGCCTCACTTCTGCCCCAGGGACGGGAAGACCCATCCAGAACTGTGAACAGGGCACCCTGCTCCCACTTGGGAATGTCTCCTCCTGGAGCCTGGAGGAAAGGTGCTGGGTGGGGAGAGCCCTGGGCACCGCTCCTGGCCTCCTGGCCTCCTGGCCTCCTGGCCTCCTGGCCACAAGCAGGTGCTCTCACCTGCCCTGTCTTGGAAGGCCCAAGGAGAAGGGAGCCCCTGATGGCTTCCGCCCCTCCAGAGAAGTGCTCCCTATGTCTAACCTTGTCCTCGGTGTTCAATCTGGGCTGCTCCCATCTCAAGGATGGCACCAGCCTGGGTCCCGCCCTGCCTGCCCAGCTCAATAAATCCTGGGGCTGCCTCACCAGCATCCCAACACGGGGCTTCTGCACACAGCACACTGCAGTTAGGGGTCTGGGCCCTGAGGGCCATGGGCCTGGAGAGGGTGGAGGAGGGTGGGGGTCTGAGCTTGGAGAGAGGTCAGCTGTGCTGGAGGAGGGGCATGGGAGGAGATGGGGAAATGGCCTGGGTGTGTGGAGGGTCAAGGGAGGCCCATAGGAGTGTCACTGGTGCCAGCAGCGCCTGCATAAGCTGGGGTCTGAATCTGGGAACCATAAACCAGCTGGTATGGGGCCACCTCTGGGGCTCAGGGTCCCCACAGGCACTGGGGGATCCAGGGCACAGGCTGGCTCACTGGTCCCCACTCCTCCCCAGCCCACAGCTCAGCTGTTGCAGTGGGTGCCCTCTGACCCTGTTACCATGGCAACCAGCCTGCAGCTGGAGCAGAGAAGCAGACAGATTCTTCTCTAGAGACACCCCTATCTCCACCCACGCATGGGCTCCTGGGGACACAGGGACACGGAGACCAGGCCAGTGCAGGCAGAGGTATGGGGGAGCCAGACAGAGCCCAGAGGGAGAAAGGCTCAGGGGGGCTGGTGGGGAAAAGAAGACAGACAGATGCAGGGAGGAGGAGATAAGACCAAGGGGACAGGGTGTCTGCAGGGAGGGAGCCCTGGGGAGAGGAAAGCAGCAGAGGCCATGGGCACAGGCAGACAGGCTGAGCGCTGCAGGAGGTGGGGCGAAGAGAGACAGCGGGAACAAAGAGCAGAGGGGCCAGGGACCCCAGGGACAGAGAGCAGGGGGGACCTCCGCCAGGCCCGGCAGAGGAGGGCAGCAAGCGAGGAGGAGCCTTGCTCAAAGGGATCCCGGGCCACCCCTCCAGCGATGTGGGGATGCAGATGTGCTCCAGCAGCACCTGCTGCCCAGGCAAGGCCCCAGGACCCTGGAGCCATGTTACTGCCTGCCAGCCCCACACTAGCTGGCTCTGCTCCCAGTGCCACTTTAATCCTGGGCCTGACGTGAAGGGGCATGGACATGGGGCCAGCAGGTCCCTGGCACCTCGTGTCTCTCCCTCAGTCCAGCCTCCCTGCCTCCCAACAATCCCAGCAACTAAGTAACGGAGCTGTCTGGCTCCAGGCCCTGACACTGCACAGAGCTAGGCCGGAGGCACCGACACAGCACAGCTGTCCGCACTGGCGCCTGCCAGCAAAAGGCCCCGCCTCCTGCCCAGCCACCCACCTCCCTGGGGCTGAAGCCCAGGGACCTACTCCCCCTGGCTGGCCCAGGCAGAGACCCTGAGAAAGGCCTGGACAGAAACAAGAGGTGGCCCTGGCATTCTACACCTCTGCCTCCCTCCTCTGCCCGGGCGCAAAGTGTGAGCTAGTGCACGCACGCACACAGCACAGGTCAGGCCACACAGAACCTCCCTAGGGACCCATCGTCTCACGGCAGAGGGGGGAGGCGGAGGGGGGAGGTGGAGGGGGGAGGCGGAGGGGGGAGGCGGAGGGGGAGGCAGAGGAAATCTGTCCGCTTCCTAGGCTCCAGTGCCAGGACAAGTGGGACTCACATGACCTGAGGGCCCGGGCCAGTCTGCTGGCCAACAGGAGATACCTGGCCCCATGGGAAGTGTGAGAGCAGCGAAGGGGGCGGGCAGAGATGACTGGCACAGGATTTTCTGGGTCACAGCCTCCTTTGGACTCGTAACCTGACGGGGCAAAGAGACTGAACGCGGGCAAGGGGCCTGGGTTCTAGTCCCACTCCCTCCACTGATTCACTGGTAACTGGACCTCCGCCTCTCAGTTTCTCCATCTGTAACTGAGTGAGCTGGATTGTGATCCTCGAGGTCACCAAGATTCCAAGCACCCCTGCAGAAAGGGTCCCTTGGCCATCCTCCCCCAAAGGAGCCAACCTGGGGAAAGAAGGAAGGCCTGCTCCACACACACTACCGCGCAGACGAAGCACTCAGGCCCCTGGTGCCAAGGGGCTGAGCAGATTCATTATCCCAGAACGAGAAAGAGGTTCAAGACAGTAACCAACGTGGCCCTACATCACATTATTTCTGGTGTCAGACCTGAACATCAGACTTAATGTATTCGCATTCTGTTCATTCCACCAACGGTTTGCAACTTTCAGATAAAATTGTACATGAAGTCGTTCGAATCTGTAGATACCCCTGTAACTAGTTGGTGTCATTGTTAATGCATATATGACAGCAAAGCAGAGTGGGGAGGCTCTGATCAGACAGGCACAGTCGCACTCCCCGCTCTGCCACTTACTGGCTGTGTGACTTTGGAAAAGTTTCTTAATTTCTCCAAACTTGTTTCCTCGTCCATAAATGGAGAAAAAATTATATCTACCTCCCAGGGTTGTTGTGAAGATTCTGTGAGATAATGTAAGTGAAACATTTAGTAGCACAGTGTCCAGCACGTAGAAGCCACCCACCGATGTTAGCTAGTACTAGATGGCCAGGCAGATATAAAAGCAAATTGGCCCTGGTTTAGGTTCTGGGAGACATGGGTGAAAAAGCAGACAGGCCCTGCCTTCCGAGTTTCCATCCAGTCTGGCAGCCCCTGCCTCCTAGCCAGAACCCCCACAGTGTCCCCTCTATGCTGTGTGTGCAGTGATGTCCCAGGCTGGGCACCCCTGCAAAAGCAGGGCCATCGGGGAGGCACAAGCCTTTACAGGGCACCCAACCCTGTGCATGGAGGGGAGGTTCCAAGAGGCAGGGCCAGGGGCCTGGCTGCTGGCTCACTTTGCCTACCCCCAGGGGGAGACAGAGCATGCCTCCAGCAGGTCAGCTCCCTACAGGCAGGAACCCCGGCTGGTGTTCACTGCTCTATCTGCAAGACCCTGAGTTCAGCAAATGCTCCTCTGCAAGCACTGGGCAGCTAGGTTTGGGCACCAATGGGCAGTCCAGAGGCACCTTCTGGAGCCACCTCCCTAGCCCTCTGCAGACCTCTCAAAGCCCACCAGCCAGGACAGACACGTGTGGGAGCAGCCCCGCCCAGAGCTCTGTTTATCCGATCTCCGGAAGCCCAGAGCAGCAGAGCTAGGAGGCGGTGGCTGAGCCGAGACACCTGGCGCAGGAAGGGAGGGCAGGCGGGGCCTCAACAGATGAGACAAAGGGAACTGGGGTTGGGAAGAGGCACACACCTCATGCCAGGTGCAGTTGAAGTGCAGAAGAGAGAGGGGGTAGGAGAAGGGCAGCAGAGAGCGAGCTAGTCCTCAGCCCCCGCCCCCTTGGCCCTCAGTGACTTCTCCCCAGACCTGTCAGGCACACGGCAGGGGCTGGCTGCTAGGGTCCCTAGAGGCCCGTGATCAGAGGTCAGCGCCCAGCCGCCAGCCTGACCTATTCTGTCCACACACGCACCTGCCATCCCGGCCCCATCCGCCTCTAGCTCATCGTGCCCACATCTGCCCAGGGAGGAAGGAACCAGAGGCGCCAGACCTACAGCCAAGCAGCCCCCTGGCTACCCCGAAAAACCATCCCGCCAGAGAGAGGTGAAGACGCAGACCGCCCTGCAGCCCCAGTGCCCAGCCCTGGCCTCCCACCTGGCCCACTGCAATGACCCCAGCTGGGGTCACGCAACTATGGAACCCGCCCAGGCTCGGGCCATTTTCCAGCGGCCCCCACCCCGGGTCCGCCCCGCCCCCGCCGCGGCCCCGCCCCGCGGCCCCGCCCCCGCGGCCCCGCCTACCATCCTTCCGGTAAAAGGCGATCTCCACTTTGCGCTCCTCGGCGCCCAGCAGGGCCTGCGCGATCTGCGCGGCCGCCCGGCGCTGAGTGCGCGGCCCGTGCAGGAAGTCGCAGGTGCAGGGCCGCTGCATCACCTCGGCTCGCGAGTAGCCGCACAGCTCGCAGAAGCCGTCGTTGCAGTAGATGACCGCGCAGTTCTCTACCCGAGCGTTGGCGATGATGAACTTGCGGCCTGGGGGGCGGGGCGGGGGGCGGGGAGGTGGATGGGGGGGATTGAACAGGCACGTGAGCAGGGACCCTGCCCCGAGGGCTCCAGCCCTCACCTACATCCTCTCGTCCCACACTGCCGCCTGCCCGGGGACTCCCGGCCTCAGGGAGCACCGCGGAGCCGGGGTCCCCAGCAGGGGGGCAAACGCAGCTGTGCCCCGACACAGGTGCCTCGCCAGCCCGTCAGGCGGCGCCCCCCCCCCGCCCCGCCTCCTCCCGCCGGGCCCTCGGGCTGGCTCCGTGGCTTCCCCGGGGCAGGCTGCCAGCGGCCTGCCGCCCCTCCGCGCCTGGGGCCAGGGCCAGACTGGGCGGGTGTCAGCAACGTGTGTCAGCAGCCGCGGCGGAGGGATAAACACTGGGCCTGGAGAGGGAGACTGGGAAGGGTCAGAGATGGCGGCCAGCCTTCCCTTTGCACGGCTCCTTCAGCTGCTTTTGCAGACACACACCCCATCTCTAGACTGAGCGGAGCTCCCTGGACACTGCTTAGCCCGGGGATCCCTAGGGAATCACTCCCCCCGAGTATCAGTACTTCCTGTAAGGGCAGTCGGGGGCTGGGGAGGCTGAGGAAAGTACCACGTGAGCACCTGCTATGCTGTATCTCATGTAATATTGACAACCCCATAAGGTAGGCGTCCTCGTATTATAGATGGAGAAACTGGGACTCAAAAGAAGTTCAGAGCCGTGCCCACAGCTTGCAGCTTGTAAATGGGAGCCAGCTTCTAAACCCAGTTCTGGCAGCAGGTGAAGGAATATGCTAAGGGCCACAGGCAGAAGCCCAAGGTCATAGGGAGCAAGGAAAGGGACCTGCAGCGCCAACCCTGGGAACACCTGCAGCCCGGGGAGGCCTGAGGCAGGGGCCCACTTACAAGAAGACAGATGCGGGAAGAGGACCTTTCCCGGGAATGTGAGGGCTGCCTCAGTTTTGCCCCATCGAGGAGGGGTGCCCCAATGGACCTATTTCAGCTAGACTGGGCTCACCCCTCCATGCCTGCCCTGAGGGCTGAGCTGGCGGGTGAGCAGCAGGCAGGCAGCAGGAGCTGGTGCCAGGGAAGATGCTCCCAGGATAAGAGCTTTTTATAAATGCATAAGTTTCCGGCCACTTTGGCCTTTAATGCTGGGGCTTTCAGTAGCAGTCGGAACTCTGTCCCCTCCCTTCGCAGTGGGCACAGGCCGCAGGCTGCAGCCCTGGGCAATCCCAGGGGCCAGGCCTAGGCTGCTTAGGCAAGGCCTCAGTCCCTGACCCTGGCCTCCAGGAAGTTACTTTTTGAGGTTGGGTCATCTTTAGGTCAGTTCCCTAGGCCTCAGGCAGTGGTCAACCCTAGTCAGGGCTCTCTGTCACATACAAAGACCCCAGATTCGGCCTCCATCTCCACCTAAGTCCATGGCAATCCAGAGTTCCAGCCACCCACCAGCTTCGGAGGAAGAAGGAAAAACCACCTGGCACCCACTGCCAGGCCTGGAGAGGAGTTTCTTCGAAGGCAGGCCCCACCCTCACCCCCTTCACTGAGCTCCTGGAAAACTGGACAGAAGGGACCTGAAAGGCTCCTTCAGTCTCATGCACCCTTCTTCCCAGATGTGGAAACTGAGGCTCAGACAGGGAGGAGACTCGCTCAAGGTCACAGTGGCAGAGGCAGGGCCAGAAGCCAGGCCCCCAGACCCAGCCCAGGTGCCTGCACTGGAGCTCGTGGGAAAGACGCCCCCAGCCTCGGGGCCTCCACCCGGCAGTCTCCTCCCCCCCCCCCCCCCCCCCCCCCCCGGGATCATCGTGTTCCTTGCTCAGACAATGCTGTGCATCGAACGGACCCCTCCCTCTGCCCACCACTGTAACAAGCACACGTTGTCCTATGTTCGCAGGGTCATGGGCAAGGAATGTCACCAGCTCTCTGCTCCCAGGGCCCTTGGCAGTCACACCCACCACGGTACACGCAGCCTTGGGACAGACACATGCGCTCAGGCAGGTGCAAAGCCCCTGCCAGCACACTCACCTAGCCTGGGACACTTCTGGAAGCCTCCCCTGCCAGGCCAGTTTAGGGTGCTGAGTCCCCGAGAAGGGGCTCACGGCAGGAAAATCCACAGCATGGGAGCACTGCATTGGGGCTGTTAGACCCTCAGAACTGGGGTGCGGCCCATGACATCCTCTCAGCCCAGGGCCCACAGTGTGTAGCCTTGTCTAAGACACCTCCCCGCTGCCCATGCAGGGTCAAACTCATGGGTGACAGACACACATCCCACACCCCCAAGAGCAGGTTAGGCAATGATCCTACCTGCTGGCGTTCCCTCTCCCACAGTACAGTCAAGACGGGCACCCATACGATCTGTTGGGGTCCCACAGTTTGGGAGATACCTCCTCTCCTGTCCTCGCACCCACACAGCCCCTCCACATCCAGGCACCCGGAGCCAGGGGTACCTGCACACCCCATCCCATCTCCCTGCCCTGCACACTCAGTGTCACACACCCTCCCCATCCCAGAAGACTGAATTGAGCCTCCCACCCGGCGCCCCAACACCAGGTCCCTTGGCCCCCAGCACCAAGCCTTGCCCTCGCGACCCCTGGCCAGCGCCCTGAGGACATCAGCCCCTCTGACTCGCACTTGGCAGATGCACACGTCCCGGGCACGCCCCCCTCCCCCCATTCACACTCGGAAGAGCTCGCCCCCCGCCCAGTGCCCGGCCCCGCCGGCCCCTCCCCCACTCACTCTGGCCCTCAAACTTGCGGATGATGGTGTCCAGGAAGGTGTTCTGCGGCGCGACGTGGCCCCTCCGCACCGGCATCCTGAGCCCATGGGCGGGCCGGGCGGGCCCCCACCCACCCCGGCCCAGCCCGGCCCAACACTCGGCTTTGGGTAGCCCTGCCTAGCCGTGGTCCCCGCACCCCGCGGCCAAGCAGAGCACGGGCGGGGCCGGGACTGGGCTGCGGGCGTGGAGTCCCCGGCTCAGCTCCCGGCTCCGGACGCGGGCCCGGCCTGGAGCCGCCTGAGCTGGGGCCGCCCGCACACCTGTCCGCCTGCCCCCGCCGAGCCGCGGGCCCCGCTCCGCCGCGTCCCCGCGCTGCGCTCCGCTTTCCCGAGCTCGGGGCTCCCGGCTCCCACCCTCCGCGCCCACAGCGGCTCCGGCGCCGGCGGCTCGGGCTGCGCCTGCGGCTCGGCCCGGCCGCGGAAGGGTTAACGCGTCGCGCGCCCCTCGGGCTCTGGCCCCCGCCTCCCGGCCCCCTCCCGCCCGCCGCGCCGGCAGCGCCGCCCTCTCCCCACCCCCCTACACACACCCCGCGCGCCCGCCCTTCCCATTGGCTGAGCCGCGCCGAGGGCTCCCCCCACCAGCCCCACGCTCAGCCCCGAGCCCCCGGGACTCGCGCCCCCGCGAGGGGAAGGGACCCTTAGGGAACCTTGGACAGGTGCGCAGCTGCAGGGCGGGACCTGGGATTCCGCGCCCCCGCCCTGCGCTCCGAGGCCTGGGGACCTGACTTGAAGGGAGAGGGCGGGTCCCTCACGCCCTGGCCCGCACCGCGCCGAGCACCGCTGGTCCACCCCGCAGAGCGGCGGCTGGTCCACCCCGCACGCGCTCGGTGGCCGCTGCAGGTGACAGGGCGAGGCCTGGGCCCGGGGAGGACGAGTCCGGGGTCCGGGGAGACCCGAGAAACGTGAAGGGCAAGACAGTCTGGAGGCCCCGGCCAACCGAGAATTGAGATAATAATGGGTGAGATTTAGGGGGGACGCGCACCCAGAGAGGGACGCCCCCACCAACACACACACACACACACACACACACACACACACACACACACACACGGCCCTCTCAGGGTTACGCGGGGCCCTCCTCTACGGGGACATTCTGACAGTTAGCTGCGGGATCAAAGAAAAGCCCCTGAGCGCGAGGTTCCAGCCTGGGGATCCCCTTGTGCTAGCGGCCCGCCCTCCGTCTGCAGCTCGCGGCTGAGGTGCAGGCCCAATGGGCGGGCTCGGGGCCCTGAGGCTGCGGCGGCCCAGCCCCTCAGAAAACCCTGGCCTCGCCGCCGGCCCCTCCCCCCGCCAGCTGGCTTGCTGCAGCTGCAGCTCCCTTATTTAGGCAAGGAGGCCTGAGGATGCTCAAGGGCAGGCAGGGTGTCTGTCTGTCGCCTCCCCATCTCCTGCCTGGGTCTGAGTGAGGGTCTCCGGGGCGCGGTGTCCCTGGCTTGAGCAGCCAGGCACGGCCCTGGGAAGGCCAGGGCGGGAAGGTGAGTGTTGACAGCTGTACCGACAGGCGGGGGATGAGCCGGCAGCCTGCCGGGTCCCCTCCCCTGCAGCCCCGATCAGAGACCCTGCTAGATGGATGGGGCCAAGTGGGGGCCCCTGAGGGCTTGCAGCTGCCTCTGTCCTTGAGCTAGGGGGTGGGCCTTGTCACCAGGGAGAATCTTCATGGGATGTGGGGGAAGGGGAGGAACAAAGGGCAGAGAAGGAAGCCGAGTCAGAAAGAAGAAAAGCGCAGAGGAAGAGGTCTTATGGAGACCTATCCAGACTCTCACCTATCACCCAGGAGCAAAAAGACCCAAACAATGGGGCCATAGGCCAGCAGATGACACCCCTTTTTTATTTGCTGGTGGGTGGGCAGTGACTCAGGGAGGCAGCCAGTGGGAGAGAAGGAGGTGGCTCTACCCGCTGATGCTAAAAAAGACCAGCGGCTCCTGCCTGAACAGTCATCTCGTCCCTTCGGCCCTCTCCACCTCCAGCAGCTTCCTCACTAGCATTTTCACTTGGCCTCCAAGATTCCCAGAGCCTTCAGTGGCACAGAGTCCCCTTCCATTCTGCCTGGCATCAGGCACATCCACCCATCTTGGGTGCTAGGCAAAACCCAGCCTATAGTCAGACTGGCCCAGCACCTCCCCCACCCCCCACCACTCCCTGGGGAGTTAGTTACCTGCCCGAACTCCAGGGTGATTCCCATTTGAGTGGAGTGTTTGCCCCTCCGGATTGGGGATCTAGAGCGTGAGAAAGGGCCTGCAGTAATAACAGAGAGAGGACATGAAAGTGACATCTGTAGGTAGCATCCCTTTCTCTACAGACCAAAGGTGAGGACGAGCCAGGCTGAAGGGGCCTGGGGGGGGCGGGGGGGGAGCAGGGATGCTACTCATCTAGCCCAGACAGCTGTCCACACTCCAGTACCCATGTTCCCGGGACAGGCATCTGCTCTCTTTCTAGCTGCTTAGGAGGACAAAGGAATCTGAGGGGCCCTTGGTCTTCCCAAAATAAAGGTGACAAGGCTCAAAGTAGCCTCCTCCTGGGCACAGAGGCAGGCAGGGGAGCGCTGCCTCTCCTCTCTCTCTCTCTCTCTCTCTCTCTCTCTCTCTCTCTCTCTCTCTCTCACACACACACACACACACACACACACACACACACACACACTTCATGGAGGCTGAGAGGAGAGCCTGAAGGCAGTTTCACTGAGCCACCCCCACAGCCAAGAACTGGGACAAGGAAGGGAGGTTGTCAGATGGGGACAAGCTCTCCCCAAAGGCATCCTTCCTGGGCCCACAGGTGTCAGGCACCAAACGGTAAAGGGCAACATGTGAGCTGAAGCCTCCCTGCCCATCGCTTCCACTTCCACTACCCTGGACCCAGGGGAAAGAGGCAAGTGCCCAACCTTAATACCCGGAGCAACTAGAATCCGTCCCACCCCAACTTCCGCTCACAGAGCCATTTGCAGGGACTGGTCCTGGGAAGAGCTCTCCCCACCCGGCCTGTGGCTGGGAGACCCTCACTGTACCAGCGGTTCTCAACCTGTGGGTCGCGCCCCCTTTGGGGGTCGAACGACCCTTTCACAGGAGTCGCCTAAGACCATCAGAAAACACATATATAATTACATATTGTTTTTGTGATTAATCACTATGCTTTAATGATGTTCAACTTGTAACAATGAAATTGGGGGTCCCCACAACATGAGGAACTGTATTAAAGGGTCGCGGCATTAGGAAGGTTGAGAACCGCTGGTATAGACAATGAGACACTAGGCTCCTCCCAGCTCCCAGAGACAATTTGAGGAGAAGAGTCTCTGGAAAACATCCTGCCCACCCCACCCTCTGCTCCTGCTCAGTCTGAAGGAGTCAAGCCAGGACATCCTGGGAGGAAAAAGAAACTACAGCCTCCCTGCTGTGGACCCCCAAGGAGTGGGCCGGGCAAGACAGCCAAGGCCTAGGAGAGCGAGTGCCAATCACAGGGGACTGGGGAGCAGCTGAGGGAGGAAGGGTGCCTCAGAGCCCCTGGGAAGGGAGCACACAGAGCAGCCCTCCCTGCGCAAGGGGAGCTCGGAGTGCACGGCGGGGCCTTGCTCTTCTTGACAGCGGGGTCCTGAAGATGCAGATGCTTTCAGGTAGGACCTGGGCTGGAGGAGAGAAAGAGCAAAGAAACTGCATGTTTCCTCCCCAGAAGTGGGTGCTCAGGGCTTGTGGAAGGCCAGAAAGGATGCGAGGAAGGGGAGGAGGGAGGAAGGGAGGAAGGGATCCACCTCAAACCAATAGCCAGGAATCTGCGCTCCCTCCACTTATTGCCACCTGCAACCCCACATGCAGCGATCCCATTACACACACCCCACACACCCAAGGCCATAACCCCGGTCTTCACCCACCAACCTGATACACACCAATGACGGGGCTTTTTCCTCGCTGTGGTGATATAAAACGAATCAAAGAAGATATGCCGAGGAGCCCTGGCCGTTGTGGTTCAGTTGATTGAGCGTCGTCCTGTGCACCTAAAGCTTGCTGGTTTGATTCCCAATGGTTAGGGCACATGCCCGGATTTTGGGCTCGATCCCCAGTAGGGGGCGTGCAGGAAGCAGCTGATTGACATTACACTCATATCATGTTTCTCTCTCCCTCTCCCTTCCTCTCCATCTAAAAATCAATAAAAATTAAAAATACAAAAGATATGCTGGAGATTAGGACTCAGAAGACTTGCCTTCTAATTCTGGTTCTGCTACTAGTCACGTCAACAAATGTTTACTGGAGGCCCCCTGTGTACTGATCCCAGCACCAGATGCTGGGCGGTGGACTACAGAAGGGACAGGAAGGGAACCCAGGATCTCTGCTCCAGGACTCAGGCCACTGAGGCTGAGAGAGGCAGTGGGCAGGCAGAACTGTGCGGTCTGCACTGAGTGGGGTTGCCAGGAAGTGTTAATTACACTCACGGGAGGAGTCCAGGAGGGCCTGGCGAAGGGAGGAAGTTTTGGAGCAGGTCCCCAAAGGTCGAGATGAGGCAGGACAGAAGCATGGCAGGTGGAAGGGACAACATGAGCAAAGGCATAGAGGCTGGAGACTGGGTCTGGGCAGCAATAGGCTGGAGCCATTAGTGGAGGACTGAGGAGTTTAGTGTTTATTCTGTGTGAAAAAAAAAAAAAAACAATGGTGGTAAGTGAAATGTATTGTCCACAAACATAGAAATCATGTGTGCATTTGCACAGATCCTAGCATGCAGTCGGTACCTAATAAAGGTCTGTTGAATTAATGAAACACGTAAAATAGGTGGGAGAAACTGAGGCAGCTATGAGGTGTTTCAGTTACTATTGCTGCCTGACAGCTATGCCCAATCCCATGACTTAAATCAATGGCAGCATTCATTCTGCTCATGGGTCTGCCATTTGGGCAGGTGCAGCGGGAACCACTTGTGTCTGTTCCACTCAACTCAGGACTGAAAGGCTCATTCACTCTTCACGTCTGGTGGTTGATGCTGGCTGTCAGCTGGGACCTCAAATAGGACTGAGGCCAGAACGCCTACACGAAGCCTTTCCTCGTGGCTGTCTGGCTCCCTCACAGCACGGTGGCTGGGTGCCAAGGGCATGTGTCCCAAGAGAGGTCCAGGCAGCAACTGTACCACCTTTAATAACTCAGCCTCAAAAGTTGCATAAAATAACTTCTGTCACAAGCATGGCCAATCAGATTCAAAGAGAGAAACATAGATTCCACCCCTCAATGGAGCAGTGTCTCTGACATAGTTTAAGAAAAGCATGTGTGACGGGATCTATTGGCACAACCACCTTGGAAAAATAAAATCTGCCACAGGGAGCTATGCAGTAGTCCAGGAGAGAGATGTTGAAGACTTGGACCAGGTTAGAGGTGAGGTAAAGGGGCCTGCTTATTGGGTAACTTTAGGAGGATCACTAAATATCACTTTCCTTATACCTGTAAAATGAGGAGAACAAACAAGCTGATCTCAGAGTCCTTCCAGCCCCAACAGTGAATGATTTCTTTTTTTTAAAATTAAATCTTTATTGTTCAGATTATTACAGTTGTTCCTCTTTTTTCCCCCCATAGCTCCCCTCCACCCAGTTCCCACCCCACCCTCTGCCCTTACCCACCCCCCCCCCACTGTCCTCATCCACAGGTGCACGATTTTTGTCCAGTCTCTTCCTGCACCCCCGCACCCCTTTCCCCCCTGAGAATAGTCAGTCCACTCCCTTTCTATGGCCCTGATTCTATTATATTCACCAGTTTATTCTGTTCATCAGATTATTTATTCACTTGATTCTTAGATTCACTTGTTGATAGATGTGTATTTATTGTTCATAATTTGTATCTTTACCTTTTTCCTCTTCTTAAAGGATACCTTTCAGCATTTCATATAATACTGGTTTGGTGGTGATGAACTCCTTTAGCTTTTTCTTATCTGTGAAGCTCTGTATCTGATCTTCAGTTCTGAATGATAGCTTTGCTAGGTAAAGTAATCTTGGTTGTAGGTTCTTGCTATTCATCACTTTGAATATTTCTTGCCACTCCCTTCTGGCCTGCATAGTTTCTGTTGAGAAATCAGCTGACAGTCGTATGGGTATTCCCTTGTAGGTAACTGACTGTTTTTCTCTTGCTGCTTTTAAGATTCTATCTTTGTCTTTTGCTCTTGGCATTTTAATTATGATGTGTCTTGGTGTGATCCTCTTTGGATTCCTTTTGTTTGGGGTTCTCTGTGCTTCCTGGACTTGGAAGTCTATTTCTTTCACCAGGTAGGGGAAGTTTTCTGTCATTATTTCTTCAAATAGGTTTTCAATATCTTGCTCTCTCTCTTCTTCTGGCACCCCCATAATTTGGATGTTGGTACGCTTGAAGTTGTCCCAGAGGCTCCTTACACTATCTTCATATTTTTGGATTCTTTTTTCTTTTTTCCAGTTGGGTGTTTTTTGCTTCTTCGTATTTCAAATCTCTGACTTGATTCTTGCGATCCTCTAGTCTGCTGTTGGAACTCTGTATAATATTCTTTATTTCAGTCAGTGTATGCTTAATTTCTAGTTGGTCCTTTTTCATAACCTCGAGGGTCTCACTAGATTTCTTGAGGGTCTCACTAAATTTATCGGCGGTTTCTAGAAAATTCTTGAAAAACCTTCGAACCGTGGTTTTGAACTCTATATCCAGTAGTTTGCTTTCCTCCATTTCTGTCATTTGTGACCTGTTTCTTTGTCTCCGCATTTTTTATGCTTCCCTGTGTTGATAGAGTGGCTTTCTGTGCTAGGTGTCCTATAGGGCCCAGTGGCTCAGCCTCCCTAATTACCTGAGGTGGACACTCTTGGTGCACCCCTTTGTGGGCTTTGTGCACAGTCTTGTTGTAGTTAAGCCTTTATTGTTGTAGGTATCACTGGGAGGAATTGACCTCCAGGCCAATTGGCAGTGAGAATCAGCTGTGTCTACAGTGGGAGAACTTCTGTGCTGGAGACACCCTTCTCAGGCAAGACTTGCTTCAGTGGGGCTTTGGTGCTCACTGAGTCTGCCCCCTGAGTGTGTCCCTTATGGATCTGAGGAGTTGTAAGCTTGATGGTCCCACTCTGACCACTGGGTACACTGGCTCTTGGATCTCTAAAGAGGTGCTAATTTAGCCCCTGCCTGAGGCTATCCAGCAGGAGCTATGGAGAGATCTGCAGATTCCTCTTCTTTGTTTGGGGTTTGGAGGTGCCCAGATGAGGCCCAGCTGTGAAGCAATGCAAGCTGCTGTGGGGCCTTGGGCCTTCTTTTGGAAATTCTGGGTCTCTCTGACCCAGCTGCAGTTTGTTAGGTAATTTTCAGATTGCAAAGGGCCAGGCCTTTCATATGCAAAAGCCTCTGAGCACAGCTTGGGTGGGGCGGGGTCTCAGGGAATCAACAGGGTGGAGCAAACAGCTATGGCTGATCCTCAGTCCTACCCTAAGAGGCCCCGCGTCTCAGTGTCCTGGTAATCACTGCAAGCACCTCTGAGAGAAAGCCGCCCTCAAGTCCCAGCTGATGCCAGACAGTCCAGTTTCTCCCTGTATGAGTCTGGGTCCCCAGAGACTCACCTGGATTGAATTTCCCTCCCGATTGAAAAAGACAGCAGCGTCCTCAGTTGCCAGCCTTTTCCTCGTGAGCCTCCGTACCTCTGCACGTTACTTCTGCACCTCCTCTGAGTCTGTGTGCTTTTCTCTTTCCTTCTAGTTGTAGAATTTCCACTCAGCCAGCCTTCCTGTGGTTCTGGATGATGTCCGTTTTATCTTTTAGTTGTATTTTTGAAGTGGTTGTGCGAGGCAGCAATTTCTGGTGTTTACCTATGCCACCATCTTGGTTTCTCGTGAATGATTTCTTAATGCCACACAATCATATTGTCCACCCATCAGTGCGTCCTCCATTTTCCCTCAATACTCATCTTCAGCTCCACCTCCTGTCTGCTCAGTGATCCTAGGTGCCCTTTAGGCCAATGGTTATTCCAGAGATAGCACCCTGGTCCATCCTACATATTTATTCAGAATTTAAAAAGTGGACTGGGAGAGCCTTAATGACATGTGAGAAGACCCTCAGACTCCTCAGTCTCCCGCTCCCCTCTGCAATGTGCTCTTTACTGGAGGGTCTTCTGAAAGAAGATATGTGATATGGAGTCCACCTGCATGGGGTTCATAATCTAACAGGGGAGAGGGATCTAATGGGCATGAAATGTCATGAAGACAATCTGGCGTGACTCTGTGTAACTGACAGTATGTGCAGGGGGTCTGGAGGAGGTGGGCTCTGAGCTCCCCGGGGCAGCCAGGGGGGCTTTCCAAGAAGGCTGGCCCTCCTGGATGGGAAGGGTTTTTTCAGGCACCGAGGGAGTGAGCATCTTCCTAAAGCAAGATCCCAGCAGGGGTCTTGTGTGGAGTCTTCCCACCCATCTACTTACCCCCAAATGCCTGAGAACTCAATAGATTTAAGGATGAGGCTCAGCTTCTTCAGACACCAGAAGGAGCTCTCCAGAACTTAGCGAGTTGAAGCTCTAGAATTACTATATAGGAGTCACTGATGGGAAGGGGAACCCGCGTGTAAGGGAGTCTAGGACATGTCACTATTGGGTGTCTATGAGGGACCGAAAAAATATTGAGGCAAACCCCTCTTTGGTGCCACCCTGCGGGGTAGCTGGCCTGGAAGGAAATCCCAGGCCTCTGGGCTGCTCAGGTCCAGCAGGGCTGGCGCTCTGTCCCTGTCCGAGGTGCTGAAAGCCCTTCTTGCCAAGCTGGGCGGGAAACCAGGGACAGCCACTCAGGTGATTAAGACTGGGGCATCCTGGGACACCGTGAATCAGAGTCACCCCGAACCATGAAAATACTCTTGGAACTGGACAGTAGCTCCAGGAAGCAGCATATGGTGAAGCAAGAGCTTGCTTTGGGGGGAAAGAAGGGGGAAATGGGAGACATATGTAATACTATCAACAGTAAAAAATAAAAATAAATAAATAATAAAAATGTTAAAAAGAGCTTGCTTTGCCAACCGGTGCTAAGAAGCCAGAGTTCTCACTTCCATATGTCCAGAATGTGCCTTCCCCTCCACCCCCACCCAAGTCTTCAAGAAAAAGATATAACTCCTCCCCTGAACTTTACACTTGCAAGCTGTGGGCTTTCCCTTGGGGGGTTTCTGTTGCTTTATGAAATACTAGAGCAGCGGTTCTCAACCTGTGGGTCGCGACCCCTTTGGGGGTCAAACGACCCTTTCACAGGGGTCTCCTAAGACCATCAGAAAACACATATAATTACATATTGTTTTTGTGATTAATCACTATGCTTTCATTATGTTCAATTTGCAACAATGAAATTGGGGGTCACCACAACATGAGGAACTGTATTAAAGGGTCGTGGTATTAGGAAGGTTGAGAACCACTGTACTAGAGCCAAAAGGAAGCATTTTCATATTTTTAGATGAGAAAAAAGATTGAGAGCCCTGCAGACCCACAGAGCTCTAAACACAGAGATGGCTACCTCAGCTCTGCAGAACCAGCCCTGCTCATTCTGCTGAATTCATCAGGCAGAATTCAGAGCCTGACCCAGCCTGGGTGAGGGGTGAGCATGTGGATGCTAACCTGATACTAGGTCCATATCCTGTAGGTAGCTATCCCACCCCATGGATCAATGGCCAACATGAAGGACCAGAAAAGAGAACTCAGGTCCACCAGGTCCCCCAATCCATCATCTCTTCAATCTACTCACAGTTACCCACCACTTTCCATGTGCCCCAAGCTGGGTGGGATCCATCTATACTAATAGAAGGGTAATATGCTAATTAGACCAGGAGACCTTCCTGATGTCCTTCTGGACAAAGCTATGGTGGCAGGGCCGAGGCAGAGGCAGTTCGGGGCAATCAGGCCAGGAGGGGAGAGCAGTTGGGAGTGATCAGGCCAGCGGGGGCAAGGTGGGCAAGCAGGCTGGCAGTGGGGGGCAGATGGGGGCTATCAGACAGGCAGGCAGGTAAGCGGTTAGAATAGGGTGCAGGCTAGGCTGAGGGACACCCACCCCCACCCCCAACTGCCGTGACGAATTTCGTGCACTGGGCCACTAGTAGGGTAATATAAGGCATACAATCCAGGCCCTGGGCCTTAAAAAGTTAGCAATAAGTTGGGAAGAAAAGATGCTCACACATGAAGACAATATTACAAGAACCAAATACAACTCTTGGCAGCCAACAGAGAAGTGCCTAAATCCCAAATACCAAGAAGTGGTGCAGACCATGAACGTTTTGACTTCAGGGAAGGAAGAGACCATTTTAAGGCTGGAAAGGGTGGAACCTTCACAAAGGAGAGAGGTTTGGGGATAATTCGACGGAGTTGAGAAGAGAGGCCAGGACACCTCCTCTCTGTCCCTCTGGAGAATAGCAGCCCAGCGTTGGGCCTTCCTGTAGGAAGATAAAGCTGGTGAAGGTGGAAAGGCGAGCACAGAGGCCAGTCACAGTGCGTGGGCCCAGAAGGTCCAGGAAGAGAGGACTCTCTCCCCCGGAAAAAAAAAAAAAAAAGAAAGGTTTAGAGAGCTCCCCCTTCTGGATCCACTAGGCAAAACACCATCTAAGTCAGGATCCTGAGAGAACCAAGATGGCGGCATAGGTTAACGCCGGAGTTTGCTGCTTTGAACAACTACTTCAAAAGTGAAACCAAAAAACGGAAGGGACATCACCCAGAACCACAGGAATGCTGGCTGAGTGGAAGTCCTACAACTAGGAGGAAAGAGAAACGCATACGGACACTCAGAGGAGGCGCAGTGCTGAAGTCAAATTCTGAGGTGCGGAGTGCGAGGAGCGGGCTGGCGGCGGAGGGCGCGGTTGTTGTTTTCAATCGGGAGGGAGTCGCAGACTCTGAGCTCCAGATCCGGGCGAGTCTTTAGGGACCCAGACTCAAACGGCAGTAGCGGGACTGTCTGGCTTCGGTCAGAGCGAGTGCAGCTTTCTCTCTGAGCTTTGCAGTGGGTGCTGGGATTCAGAGAGGCAGAGCCCCTTGGGACAGGACTGAGAGCCGCCATAACTGCTCTCTCCGGCCCACCCTGTTGATCCTGTGCGACCCGCCCTACCCAAGCCCTGCACAGAGGCATTTGCCGGATAGCCTCAGGCAAAGGCATTTGCCGGATAGCCTCAGGCAAAGGCTAGATTAGCACCTCCCTAGAGGACAGAAGTTCTCTCACTGCTGACCCACCTGATTCTCATAGCCACTTGGCCTGGAGGTCAAACCCTCCCTGGAATTAGCTACAACAATCAAGATTTATCTATAAGACTGCGAACAAAGACCACTAGGGAGTGCACCAAGGAAGCATAACAAAATGCGGAGACAAAGAAACAGGACAAAATTGTCAATGGAAGAAATAGAGTTCAGAACCACACTTTTAAGGTCTCTCAAGAACTGTTTAGAAGCTGCCGATAAACTTAATGAGATCTACACGAAAACTAATAAGACCCTCGATCTTATATTGGGGAACCAACTAGAAATTAAGCACACATGGACTGAAATAACGAATATTATACAGACGCCCGACAGCAGACCAGAGGAGCGCAAGAATCAAGTCAATGATTTGAAATGCGAGGAAGCAAAAAACATCCAACCGGAAAAGCAAAATGAAAAAAGAATCCAAAAATGCGAGGATAGTGTAAGGAGCCTCTGGGACAGCTTCAAGCGTACCAACATCAGAATTATAGGGGTGCCAGAAGATGAGAGAGAGCAAGATATTGAAAACCTATTTGAAGAAATAATGACAGAAAACTTCCCCCACCTGGTGAAAGAAATGGACTTACAGGTCCAAGAAGCACGGAGAACCCCAAACAAAAGGAATCCAAAGAGGACCACACCAAGACACATCATAATTAAAATGCCAAGAGCAAAAGATAAAGAGAGAATCTTAAAAATAGCAAGAGAAAGAAACTCAGTTACCTACAAGGGAATACCCATACGACTGTCAGCTGATTTCTCAACAGAAACTTTGCAGGCCAGAAGGGAGTGGCAAGAAATATTCAAAGTGATGAATACCAAGAACCTACAACCAAGATTACTTTATCCAGCAAAGCTATCATTCAGAATTGAAGGTCAGATAAAGAGCTTCACAGATAAGGAAAAGCTAAAGGAGTTCATCACCACCAAACCAGGATTATATGAAATGCTGAAAGGTATCCTTTAAGAAGAGGAAGAGGAAGAAAAAGGTAAAGATACAAATTATGAACAACAAATATGCATCTATCAACAAGTGAATCTAAGAATCAAGTGAATAAATAATCTGATGAACAGAATGAACTGTTGATTATAATAGAATCAGGGACATAGAAAGGGAATGGACTGACTATTCTTGGGGGGGAAAGGGGTGTGGGAGATGTGGGAAGAGACTGGACAAAAATCGTGCACCTATGGATGAGGACAGTGGGTGGGGAGTGAGGGTGGAGGGTGGGGCGGGAACTGGGAGGAGGGGAGTTATGGGGGGGAAAAAAAGGAACAAATGTAATAATCTGAACAATAAAGATTTAATTAAAAAAAAAAAATAAGTCAGGATCCTCCCAGGGGGGACCACACAGCCCGCCAGGCCAAGGGCTGTATAATGCCCACGAAATCATTTGGTCTGGCCTGCCAAGGCATTAGGGGTGAGCTAATTAAATGTTTGACCAAAGATAGCAGGCTAATTTTTAAGTGGGTAATTTTGTGTGGCCCGCGAATGGTGTTAGAAATACACAAGTGGCCCTGGGCAGAAAAAAGGTCCTCACCCCTGTTAGGAACTGGAGTCCGCCAGTCCTTCAGCAGCCTCGCTGGAGTTAGAAAACCAGACAACAGAACAGAACGGGGCCCAGGAAAAGTCAAGATCATCATCTGCAGCAAACATACCAGGAACATCTCACTTGCTGGTCGTTGGGAGTCAAGGGGCTTAGGATCCGGTTGGGAGAGCAGGAAAAAGACCACACAGTAACTGAAGTTACGTCAGGGTTTGGGGTCAGGGTCTCCACATCTCACAAGTCAGCACAGGGATCTAAAGGCCTCTCCTCCCACCCCGGTTTGGAGAGAGGGTCTGGCCCCTCCCCGGGCACCTGAGACGCAGGGGAAGGGTTTCTGCCCAGCCAATCCCCAGTGATGGTTGCTATGGAATTTCCAGGCTGGGCACACTCGATGCTCAAAGCCCTGGTTCCCAAGAGACCCAGCACCACAGCAACCACACCAGGAAACTGAGCCAGCCAGAGGGATTGAAAGAGAGAGGAGGGGGAGAGGAGGAAGGAGGGGGGCAGGGCCTGTCAGACTGATCCCTGACAACTGGGACCTTCTTTGTAGGGCCCCCATGGCCTGAGACAGGGGCCCCCATAGTCATCATTCTGGAGAGCGCCACCTGAACCTAAAAACTCCGCGTTCACTCAGGATCCCAAGAATGAAAGATAATTTCAAGTCCCCATGGATGTGACAGCATTCATATCCACACTGTGTTCTTAGTCCCAGTTAGCTTTGGAGGGGCAGGACCAGATGAGGAGGCCAGTCAAGGAGTGAGCCTCAGGACACACTGCCCAGGGACACATGCACATGTGTGTTTACACGCATGTGCGTGCACACACATGCTTACATGCATGCACAGTCACACCCATGCACACTCACACATAACTTACACACACACACACACACACACACACACACACACCCCACAGGCACGGGATCTGCTCAGGATGTTGTTCAGAAGGCAGAGTCTAACCCTCAGGACAATCAAGGCCTCAGGAATTAGTGCACTCCCCAGGAGCTCCCATTGGCCAGCACTCACCCGTCATCCCAGAGCAAGGACTTAGGCTTCTCAAAGCCTCTGGGCCCCGGGACTTTCCTACCAGGCTGAGGACCAAGAGGCAGAAGAGTGTCCAGAACAAACAGGGGCCATCTGCCCTCGGAGCCCCCCTGTGGGACGGGGGCCCCTGCACTGCCTCCCACGCCTCCCCAGCAGCTGCCTCATGGGGTTGGCTCTCTGCGTCTTCAGTACATCACACCCCGAGTGGTCTGTGCAGAAGCAGGGAGGTTTCTCAAGGGGAGGTACCCCGGTTCCTGTCGGGTGGGCTGATCACAGAGTCATCGTCAGGAATTTCAGGCTTAGTGAGACCACTTTAGGGTCCTAGAGGGCTGGGCTGACTCACCAGCCCAACGTGCCAGGCATGGGCCACACTAGTCCTCCCTCACCCTGGTCTCATTGTCTCTCAGGGTGTCAGGGCCCAGGCCTCTGCTCCAATCTTTTCTCGTTGGCTCTCTGCTGCCCCCATGTGGCTGCCTCAAGAAGGGCCGGGGCTGCTGGATGGCTCCACAGTGCCAGCTAGGAGTCCCTTTCAGACAGCGCCTTCCACTGCCTGAGCCCTAGACAGCCAGACCCTGCCCAAAGCCTCTCCCCAAATGCCCAGCCTCCACCTTGCAACCTGGAAGCTGAGCAAACCTTTCTGGGCCTGATCTCACAATGCAGCATGAGTTATATCCTGAGTCAAAGAGGGCTGATCCCCTCCCCTCTGCCCACTTCCCCCTCCCTCCCCTCCCGTCCCCTCGCTCCCCACCCAGGCCTTGCCAGCGGGCAGGAAGGAAGCTGCTCATAGTGGGGAGGGTGGGGCACTTCCAGCTCACACTGAACAACCCCGGGTTGGGCTATAAAGAGCCAGGGCCTTCCGCTCCCATCACCCGCCACCCTCCACAGCCCCCACAGCCCCCACACACCCCTGTGGCCAAGGCCTCCCCTCCCCCAAGGGCAGAGCATCCACCTCGAGCACTGCCCAGCCCTGTGCTCTGAAAGGGAGGCTGGAGCCAGGTTTGCCACCCTCAGAGAGAGCAGGGAGCAGGGTCCTGGATACTCACCCACAGAGGGTCTGTCGCCCTCATCTGCCAGGGCCAATGGGGGTTGGGGTCTAGGCCAGCCTCCCCAGTGGCAGAAGACACAGGCGCTGTCATAGACCAAGGGGCTAGGTTCCCAAAGATCCCCTCCAACTCCCTTGCCAGCTTGAAATCCCACCATTTAACATTAAAGTTCTTCCCTATCCGTGGGATTTCAAATCTGTAGGTCTTGAAAAAAAATTTTTTTCAGAAATTACTCTTTAAAATGCAACTACTGAGAAGAGCATTCAGCCATTGGGACGCAGAGGCCTAAATGCCCTGGCAGGATGGCTGACAAAGAGCAAGGAAGACAGAGAGAACTGGGCAGGGTCCTGCGGAGGGGAGAGAAAGCCCTCCCAGAAGCAGAAGAATCAACAACTGCCAGGAATGCCATAGTCCCTTGATGGCAATTAGGACACTTGGGACAGTGTGGCCACAGCCCCAGGACAAGTAGAAGGAGGAAAAGTCCCCAAAGAGAAAGCTTCCACCTTCAACTTCCTCTGCCTCTACCTTGACTTTCTCCTCCTCTTCCTAAAACCCAGGTGGTGGCTCCTTGTGTTCAGATCAGTGCCAGTTCAGGACTAGCTGGCCCCTGCCACCGGTAAAGCTGTGCTGGATCGTCCCCTACCTCCCTGTGGCCAGAGAATGCCCCTCTTGGGGCCATCACCTTCACCAGCCGGGCCCTTCTTTTTGCCCACACAGACCCTGTCCAGCCTCAGCCAGTTCCCTTCTCGGTGGCCCCAGAACACACATCTGCAGTGAAACAAGCCAGTGTTCACAAAGCACCTACTCCGTGCAGGGTCCTGGGGCCCAGCAGCCTCCCACATGAGCAGCACTTGACCTGTTATTCCAGAGCACACATGGTCATTTAGGAGAGAAATTCCAGATGCAGAGCAAACTGCCCCAAAACCACCCCAGGAGGAAACAAGCAAGTGATGCCCCGTGGCCTGGGGAGCATGGAGAGGGGGTGCTGGCAAGGCCTCCCAGGGGAAGGATACCGAGGCTGGGTATGGACAGAGCCCTCTGGAAGCACCTTGAGAAGGAGTTAGAGGCACAAGAGAATGACGGGGGTAATGCCTGTGTACGATGACAGGAGGCAGGGAACGTCTCTGGAATGGGATGCAGGTCTGACATCTGTGAAAGGAGAGAGGGAAGGAGCAGGGTCAGGTGGGGAGAGCCTCAGACCAGAGTGAGCTCCGCAAAGCTCTCTGCCAGGCCAACGGGAGCTCTGCAGAGGCCGACCGCAGAGGAGCCCCGTTGGACAGGCGTGGAGCCCGTGAGCCTCCTGAGGCTCGGTGACCCTCTGGAGCTTCTGGAGGAGCACGGGCCTTGGGGTGCACGCTGGGAAGATTCTGAAGACATTGCAGCTGGAGCTGTCAGCCACCTGGACCTCCTGCAGTAAGTTCTCTCTTGAAGGGAGATCTGGGCAGGACGTGTCCAGAACTGCCCAGGCTGAGCCACAAGGAAGAGGAAGAAAGATTCCAATTAGTCAGAGGGCAAAGGGAGAGGTCAGTATAGGCAAGCGCCCAGAGGCAGGAAAGCACAGGACTGTTTGGGAATCCGTGAGGAAGCCCGTTTGTCTAAAACAGAGGGTGTGAGCAATGCGCTTGGAAAATTGAGGGCCAGGCCAATGTGTTGAAGTGGCCTTGGCCTTAGATTAAAGATTTCAGGGTGAGCCAAAGCATGAAGTAAGCCCTGCTTTTGAGGTGAATTTAACAGCCTTGTGGAACACAGAGGGGAGGGGAGCCCCCAGGTCAGGGAGGGGCGGTAGTCAGTGGTGCAGGCAAAAGGTCAGGAGGACCTCCGTATCTGACGCCTATCACCTTGTCCCTGAGGAGGCCAGCCACAGTTCCATTAACTGGAATCTGGAAAAAGTCATGCACACTTACTAGGCGGTGGCTGAATGAGAACCAGAAATGGGGTCTGTTGCTCAGCCATTGGGGGTGAAAATGTCTAAGAGGAGAGGCCCGGGTGCCATCTCCTGCCTCAAGGGAAAGGGGGCAGGTGGGGTGGGGTCTCGAGCTCCAGGACCTTGGGACCAGGTCTGGACTCAGCACAAACCTCATGTTTCTGCCCCTCGTCTGCTCCTTTGCTGAGATAGGCAACAAAACTCTAGGATAGGAGTGGGCAACCTTTTTGTGAGTGCGTGCCAAAACCAGCAAGATCTCTGACTCAAAATTCTTCTGCGTGCCAACCCTAATTTTTTGAGAACATGTTACGCCTACTTGATATCTCTTAAGGTGTACGTATGTGAAGAACCTTGAAGAAATAAAATTCGAGTGACAAAAACACAGTATATGATGATGAAAAATACATTTATTTTTTTAATGTATACATGTTATGTATAATTATTTATTTATCTAAGATGCACCTACACTGAATTTATCTGAAAAATAAAAAAGTCTATATTAAGAAAAAAAATTGTAAATGGAAGATTATAAGAGGGTTTCGTGTGCCAGCAAAAGTTATTGGTGTGCCATGTTTGGCACGCGTGCCAGGGGTTGCCCACCCCTGCTCTAGGCGCTCAGGTTTGTCCAAGTTTACAAGGCCCCCTCACCCTCCTCCCTCCAAGCTGGCAGACCCTACCTTCTTGTTGTGACCCCAGAGCTCACAGCACACCCCTTCCTTCCGGTTGATCCGCCAGCCACCCCCCATCCAGGCCCACCCCAATCTATCCTCCACTGCTTTCCAAAGGAGTCCAGCCAACACAAATCTATGTCTGTTTGTCTGCCTGTCTGCCCCTCCTAGTCTCTGCCTGTCCTGTCTCTCAACTTCCATTTCTTCCTTGCAGTTTCTCTTGGTCTCTGTGATCTCAGATCCACATGGCTTGGACCCCTGTAGATCCAGATGCCCCAGCCTATGGCCTTTCTCCAGGCCACAGATGTCTTGGGACTACAAATCCCAGCATGCACTACTCTCCGAGGTGTCTGGAGAGTGCTGGTGTGCACCATCTGCATTCTGGGAATTGTGGTTTCCCTGTCTCCATTCTCTTGCTAGCGCTCTAAGGTCTCCCCAGTGGGCAGTCCCGCCTCAGCCCTGACTACTGGATCTACCACCCCCAGGGAAACATACGTCACTGGCTGACAGGGTAGGGGGTGGAGGCCCTGGAGGGCAGCTTCCTGCAATTTTGTGTTCCCCACTTGAGTCACAGGGGGGCAGGGTTCCAGGAAATTGGGGCTGGGAGGGGAAGGGATGCCCTAATGCCAGACTCAAGGACAAAAGGTCACTGCATCCCTGCTGGGTCGATATCCCCAAGGGACTCAAAGGCGGGGTTGGGCGGCACTGAGATGTAGGGAAGGTGGAGAGGAGAGTGCCTGAGGGGGCCCTAGAGGTCCCTGTGGTCACTAAGAGCCTGGAACTCATCCCTTGTTCCTGACAGTGCTCAGCTTCCACAGGACTCTTCAGGGCACGTCAAGGGCCAGGTTCAAGGTCTTCCCTGGTCAGACACCACTGAAGAGCCTTTCTGACCCTCTGGTTGGCCATTCTGCCATCCCCTGCCCACGTACCTCCTCCCTCCCCCGGCTCCTGCACTCCAGCTCCAGAACACAGCTGGACACCTGGGTTCCCACTTATCAGCCCTAGTCCTTGGAGCGGAACCCAGGCGTCCGCTCCCCACCCTGTGGGCGGGCGGGCATGGAGCCCGAGGCTTTAGAGCCTCCCAGCTGCCTTGTTCCTGTCCCATTGTGTGTGGACAGGGGCGGGGCGAGGGCCAGCACCGGAGAGCCCCCTCCCCTTCCTAAGGAAAAGGCCGGACTCTGCTCAGAGACGCAGAGCTGAAGCGAGGTCGACATGGGCAACTTGAAGAGCGTGGGCCAGGAGCCTGGGCCACCCTGCGGCCTGGGGCTGGGGCTGGGCCTCAGCCTGTGCGGCAAGCAAGGCCCAGCCTCCCCTGCGGCATCCGAGCCCAGCTGGACACCACCAACCGCACCCGCACCCCTGCCTGCGCCAGACCCCAGGTGAGCTAGGAGCAGGTGACAGGAGAGCCAGAACACAGGGCTTGGAAGGGCTGGAGCCTGCAACCCAGCCAGGAGGGCCAGTGCAAAAGGGCTGTCGGTGTGGACAGAACAGGACCGTCAGGGTTAGGACGTGAGGGGCACTCACACAAGAGGCCAGGATCAGGGACAGCAGGCAGCAGGTGAAAGTCGGAGGTAAGGGCACCCGCTTACCAGGTTTGAATGCTGCTCTGCTGCCAAGAGCTGTTTGACTTTGAACAAGTTACTTAACCTCTCTGAGCCTTCGTCCTATAAAATGGGGATGTAGCGTACCTACTCCATGGGATTGCTGTCAGCTTCCAGCTCAGGACAAGTCTTCCACAAACAGGATGATGACTGAACAGAAGAAAGTTGCTGGGGGTGGGTGTCGGGGGCAGGAGGTAGTTACAGGAGACCAAGGAGACAGGTCTCCTGGGAAGGGAGAGCCAGGGCACAGGTCCTTGGGGTGGGAGACTGAGGTCTTTTTCCCCAGCTCCAGGCCCTCCTCCTCATGGCCATCAACCCCAAAAGTAATGGGCAGCCCCAGAAGGGGCGTCCCTGAGGCAGAGGTCTCTGGAAGGAGGAAACGAGTCCAGGTGGGGAGCCTGGCTGGCAGGGCGGCTGGGCTACAGGCAGCTCCGGAGAAGGTCTCCGCACAGGCGCACTGGCAGCCTGAGGCCCTCCCTTCCTCCCGGGGGCTGGCCTGGCGGCTCTGGGAGGAAGTGATAAGCCTCCGAGGCTTCCCTTCACACGATGGCTACTGTCAGGAGGGGTGTGAGTGAGGAGGGAAATCTGGGCTGAGAATCCCTGCTGGGCACCGGCCTCTACACCCTCAATGTAGAGCTCATTGCAACTTCGGGGGGTTGGACACCCCATGTTCAGAAGAGGTGAAGTGGGCCCAGCAGGGGGATGAGGACCCAGCCTTGGGCCAGGGGCTCGGGGGCTCAGCACTAGAACACCGCTGGACACCTGGGTTCAACCCCAGCAGCTCCAAGTCGGGGGGGAGGAGGGGGGTCGGGGGGCTGTGTGTGGACAGGGCCAGCGCTGCCTGTGTGGCCTCTGGCGAGATACTTAACTTCTCTGAGCCTCCAGTAGGTCCCTCCTCTGTGAATGGGATGCAGACACTGCCTACCCCCTAGGGTTGTGGTGAAGGGAGAGAAAATGTAAGAAAGCAGCAAACCAATGGGAGTTTGGTGCTGCCGTTGGGGCCTTGGGTTCATCTAAAAGGAAACACACTCCCCGCTCCCAACAGCCCTCCGCTGACCCGGCCCCCGGAGGGGCCCAGGTTCCCTCGTGTGAAGAACTGGGAGGTGGGGAGCATCACCTATGACACCCTGAGTGCCCAGGCACAGCAGGTAAGGGGAATCCCCACCCAATCGGCTGAGGTCTGGTCCCTCCTAAACTGGCCAGGAGACAGACTAAGAAGAACCGGAGGAGCTAAGGGAAGGCAGGGGGCCTGGGGACTCCGAGCTCCAGCCCCGGCCCAAGTCCTGCCCTCACCCAGCCCAACCTCACCCCATTTCCAGCCTCAGCCCCGGCCCTGAGCCCACCCCTCTTCACTCAACCTCCCTCTGCCCCCGACCCCTGGTTCCCGCACCCTGACCTGGCCCTGACCCGAGTGCTCCCTGCTCGCTCCACCTCTGCTCCCCACCGACCCAGGACGGGCCCTGCACCCCACGACGCTGCCTGGGCTCCCTGGTATTTCCACGGAAACTGCAGAGCCGGCCCTCCCAGGGCTCTCCACCTGCCGAGCAGCTGCTGAGCCAGGCCAGGGACTTCATCAACCAGTACTACAGCTCCATCAAGAGGTGTGACCCCGACCTGACACCCACAGCCCACCCTGTCCTGCCCCAGGGTCACTCCCATCCCCCTCCTGATACGGCCCACACCCACACGGAGCCCAAGCTCAGCGACACGGGCCTCCCCCACACCCACACCCACATGGCCTTGGGGGCTCTCTCCGCACCCCCCCCCACTTCCTTCTGCTCCCCTCTCCTCCGCAGGAGCGGCTCCCAGGCCCATGAGCAGCGTCTTCAGGAGGTGGAAGCCGAGGTGGCGGCCACAGGCACCTACCAGCTGCGGGAGAGTGAGCTGGTGTTCGGGGCCAAGCAGGCCTGGCGCAATGCCCCGCGCTGCGTGGGCCGGATCCAGTGGGGGAAGCTGCAGGTGTGGCTGACTAGCAAGCACCCAGGATGGGGGGTGGGGGACACAAAAAAGGAGGAAGAGGGGTGCAGGCAGCTCCTGATGCTTCCTGGAGGGTCCCAAGCAGTGGGAAGATCCCCGCTGTTCCCTCAGAGACCGGCTCCCCTGGGTGCCCTGGCCCAGTCAAACCCCTGCAGTGCCGCAGCAGAGAAACACCAGCCTCACGGCGTCAGTGAGGGTAGCTGAGAAGTGGTCCCTGGGGGCTGACAGAGCCATGGGAGCCGCCTTCTGGAAAAGCCCAGACTGCCTCTCCCATGTGGGCCTCACTTGCCCGGCCTAGTCCCCTCACCCCAAAAACACTGCTCCCTTCCAGCCCCGTGCCCAGCCCAGGCCCTCCGGCACAGCCCCACCGCGTGACTCAGCATGCCTGGGCTCCTGGGACAGTCTGTGGCGCTCAGGGAAGCCAGCTGACCCACAGGGGAACTGAATGCAGGACCTTGGTCTCCTGGCTGTAACTGACCGCCAAAGCCTTTGGAATAAAGCCACGTGCTTAGTCAATCCCAAAGGAGCATCAAGTAGAATGAGAACAGCCTGCCTGACGCGTGCATAGCCCTTTAAGTGGTTCAAAGCTCTAGCTCCACTCTGAACCCATCAGAGCCTCCATATTTGACCCCACTCGCTGCTATACCCCTCCGTGGCCCCAGGCCAGCCCCTGCCACCTCCTGCCCTGTCACTAGCACAAGTCTCCTCCGCCCTCAGGCAGAGAAGGGGCCTCCCAGCCTCCCTCCCGCTGGGGGTGGCTCCTCCTAGCACCAGAAAGCCAGCTCGCGCCGCCCCCTCCCTCCCCAGCGCCAATGTGCCAGGGAGAGTCGGTGACTTGGCTTAAGCACCGTGAATAATAGGGAGCCCACCACCCACACCTCTAGGTGGCCTCCCCGTCCCTTGGTGCCCCTCCCCAGGGCAGTGACCGGGTCCCTCCTCTGTACCAAGTGCCAAGCCTTCCCCTGTCGGGTGGGCTAAAGAGCAGACCAGGCTATGGGGGGTGGGAGGTGGAGGGGGGTGGAGGTCAGGGCAGGAAGGGTCAGTGTGGCTGCAAATGGTCAGGGAAGCGCCTGAGAGGAGAGAGAAGGGGGCTCCCAGCAAGTGGCCCCCAGCCTTCAGGCTGCAGATGGAGGTCGCTGCTCTCTCCGGCCGCCAAACCTCCTCCTGGCTGGCCTCACACCTGCTCTCGCCCTGCCTCGCGGCCCAGGTGTTTGATGCCCGGGATTGCAGCTCTGCGCAGGAGATGTTCACCTACATCTGCAGCCACATCAAGTACGCCACCAACCGGGGCAACCTCCGGTGAGTGTCTGAGCCTGCCAGCCCCAGCCCGCGGCGGCAGAGAGGCTGGGGCTGACCGGTTCTCTCCCGTCAGCTCGGCCATCACAGTGTTCCCCCAGCGCGCCCCGGGCCGGGGAGACTTCCGAATCTGGAACAGCCAACTGGTGCGCTATGCGGGCTACAGGCAGCAGGACGGCTCTGTGCGAGGGGACCCGGCCAACGTGGAGATCACCGAGGTGGGCACAGCCAGGTGGAGAAGGGGCCAGCCATCCAGCGGGGGCTCTGGGGTGAGGTGCGGGTGGGGGGGTCAAAGAGGGGTCAGTGAAGCAGGGAGAGGGCACCTCACCAGATGAAGATGAGTGATGCCCAAGGAGGGTCCCTGGGTGGGACCGAGATCCAGCCACTGAGGGTGCCTGGGAGGAAGGGTGGCGATGGCTGATGAACGGCGCCCACAGCTCTGCATCCAGCACGGCTGGACTCCAGGCAACGGTCGCTTCGACGTGCTGCCCCTGCTGCTCCAGGCCCCAGATGAGCCCCCGGAACTCTTCACTGTGCCCCCCGAGCTAGTCCTCGAGGTGCCACTGGAGCACCCCACGTGAGCACAAGAGGGAATGGGCCGGTGGAGGAGGAGCTGCCCTGAGGGTGCCCAGGCAGGCAAGTCTCCACTGGGGCCTGACCCCGAGCCCATACCCCCAGGCTGGAGTGGTTCGCGGCCCTGGGCCTGCGCTGGTACGCCCTCCCGGCTGTGTCCAACATGCTGCTGGAAATCGGGGGCCTGGAGTTCCCTGCGGCCCCGTTCAGCGGCTGGTACATGAGCACAGAGATCGGCATGCGGAACCTGTGTGACCCTCACCGCTACAACATCCTGGAGGTGAGCCCCAGCTGGGGCGGGCGGGGAGGGTCCAGGCACTGGTGCCTGGTCCTGCAAACAGAGCCACAGAACGCCGGCAGAGGGAGGAGCTGGGCGTGGGCAGGCCAGGCCGCCTCCTAGGCCAGAGCTGTAGGCCCCTGGGAGCACCAGGGCTGTGTGTGTGCTCCCAGGAGTACAGCTGACCCTTGAATATCACGGGTTTGAACTTTGAGGGTGAGTTGGGGAAACCAGCATGTAAGTGAACCCCTGTTGTTCAAGGGTTAACTGTATGTAGTTACTTTTCTGGGAATAGGACCTATAGTTCCACCGCTTACATCAAATTCTCAAAATGGACCTTGACCCCAAACTGTGAAGACCCATTTAGAGATGAGAAATTAAGGCCCAGGGCTGAGAAGGGTCTGACCCAAGGTCTCTGCTCTGTGGTGCCCCTGCTAGCAAGGACCCGAACCCGCCCCAAACTAGGTAGTCGGGCCCCCAGAGGGCCACCCACCCACCTCACTGCTTCCACTCCCGAGTATGAGGCAAAGACGCTGTCGGCACCTCCCCACCCTGTGCCTACAATGCCACCCACCTCTGCTCCCAGGATGTGGCTGTCTGCATGGACCTGGACACCCGGACAACCTCGTCCCTGTGGAAAGACAAGGCAGCCGTGGAGATCAACGTGGCTGTGCTGCACAGCTACCAGGTGCGCAGGCCCAGGCTGGCCAGGGGGCCGAGGGCGAGGGCGAGGGCGAGGGCGAGGGCAGGGCTGCCAGAGAGGGAGGCACAGGAGTTGGACAGTGGGAAGGAGTCCCACGGCCAGGTATGATGGCGCACACGGGGGCCTGCATTTTGGGCACAGCACACACTAGTCCGGGTGCTGCAATACGGGGTTTGTGTGTGCTGGGAGCCCAGCGACCAGTGCGTGCTCAGCAGTTCTGGTCCCCAGGCCACACTGGGCACTGACTTTTGTGCCACCCACTGGATTTTGGAAACTCATTCAAGAGAGCATGCCGGGCACAGTGCCTGCCGAGTACCTCTAAGGGGTCTCGAGAGTTTAGGACATTGGGTTTGGGGGGCGGAGCTGCTATTGTCTGCTGAACTTTGAGAGTGACCTTGTATGCTGCAGGTAGGGGTCACGTGCGGTTGGGAGAACACGGGATATGTTGGGTTTGGGGTGACAAGCGGTGGGGCCTGTAGGCTGAGCCTAAGCCACCCCCCTCCCACTCGCCCAGCTGGCCAAGGTGACCATCGTGGACCACCACGCCGCCACCTCCTCCTTCATGAAGCACCTGGAGAATGAGCAGAAGGCCAGGGGGGGCTGCCCTGCCGACTGGGCCTGGATCGTGCCCCCCATCTCGGGCAGCCTCACCCCTGTCTTCCATCAGGAGATGGTCAACTATTTCCTGTCCCCTGCCTTCCGCTACCAGGTGCTCACCCACTGGCTGGCCCCCCCAGGGTGGCTCTAACTAAGCAGCCCCCTGGGCTGCTATTTTCATTACCCACTTTCCCCTCCACCCCTGCAGCCAGATCCCTGGAAGGGAAGTGGAGCCAAGGGTGCCGGCATCACCAGGAAGAAGACCTTTAAGGAAGTAGCCAAGTAGGTGCCCCAGGAGTGCCGCCCTTCACCCACACCCAGCGACCAGCCAGCGGTGTTCTGGCACCACCCCTCCATGCCTACCACTCAGGGCCCCAAGGCCTTGCTTGGCCCACGCGCCTGGGGGGACCCCAGCTCTGTGTGCCAGGGCTCCCCTCACCCCACCCTCGTCCGCAGTGCGGTGAAGATCTCTGCCTCACTCATGGGCACGGTGATGGCCAAGCGTGTGAAAGCCACGATCCTGTACGGCTCCGAGACCGGCCGGGCCCAGAGCTACGCGCAGCAGCTGGGGAGGCTCTTCCGGAAGGCCTTCGACCCCCGGGTAGGACTGAGCCTGCAGGGCAGGGACCTGGAAGGGGGCAGCCCTTCAGATACGCCCTGGAGGATAGGAGAGGGTCGCAAGGCAGGGCTCACAAGGACCCTGGGGACCCACAGGGAATCAGGGGCCGAGTCGGGGCCTGCGTCTTGCCCGCCAGGGAAGCCAGAGTGAGAAGGACCAGGCAGTAAGGACACCTGTCTTCCCACCCACAGGTCCTGTGCATGGATGAGTATGACGTGGTGTCCCTTGAGCACGAGACGCTGGTGTTGGTGGTGACCAGCACATTTGGGAATGGGGATCCCCCAGAGAATGGAGAGGTGAGGCCTGGGGGAAGGGGGTGAGGGGAGAATCAACACTGGGGTGGCTGGGCAAGACCCCCCCATGATGGAACGTGGGTGAGCAGGGAGTCCCCCAGAGTGTGACCTACACGGGCCACACTCCAGGCCCACCCTCGAGCTGCCTCACTGTTTTACTGGGTCCCCGAGTGATTTCCATCCCCAGTGCACGTGTGTAACATGCTAAAGGCACGTCTGTGAGGCTGCTCGGGGACACTGACAACTGAGGAAAACAGGAATACTCCATTTAATACGCAATTTCAGCTTTTTCTTCTTAACAGAAGAAACTAGCCCTGTTCAGATGTCAGCAGATTAGGTACCTTTCACTTTCTGAACAAATATTAAAAGAAAGAAACAGACTTGAGCACCATTCAGTCCTTTACGGTTACCCATCATCTTCCAAGCATCTCTGTCCCCATCCACTCCTGGTGCCCTCCTGCCTTGGGCTTCTCGCGCCTAAAGCAGGAGGCTGATGCCAGCCTCTCCCCTACCTTGCTGCCTGGGTTAGGCCTTTTAAAGAAAAATAGAAGCATGAGCTTTTGTTTAGTATGAAAGTATTTACACCCACATGGCCCGCAACACTACCAAGATCTGGAACATTTCCATCCCCCTGAAAAGCTCCCTTGTCGATTCCCCCATCAACCCCCTTCCCAGTCAACCCCGCCCCCCTCCCGTGCCCCCCACCCCCCACCTCTGCCCACAGGCAGGCCTTCTGACTTCTGGCCCCGGTTAGTTCATCTGCCCTCGGAAGGCAGGGAAGGGGAGCACACAGTACCCCGGCTTCTTTCACTCACCCAGCTCTCAGGTCCTCTCCAGGCGGGGGGCTCGGGGTGCGGTCCCAGGCGGCGAGCAGCGTCGCTGTGTGACTACCCCCGTGTTTCTCTCCACTCTCCTGTGGACGGACACTTGGGCCCGGTCCAGTGCTCAGCTATTGTGAATCAAGCTGTTATGAACATTCCTGTGCGAGGCTTTTGTGGGCTTATGTTTTCATTTCTCTTAGAAAAATACCCAGGGGTGGAACGGCTGGGTCATCGGGTAGACGTACGTTTAACTTTTTTATTTAACTGCCAAACGGATGGAACTACACCCTTAACTTCTGTGCATTGCTATGTATGTAAACTGTGCCTCAAATTTTAAAAAGTGGAGCAAACCTAGGCATACACCCCACAAAAAGTGGGATATATTCACTAAACGCACAAACAAGAATATTCATAACAGCATTGTTCATAATACCCCCACACCGGAAATAACCCAAGTGGCTGTCACCGGCAGGCTGGATAAGTAAATTGCGGTATATTCGAACGCCTCCCAGTAAGGAGGGTGGACGGATGACAACCACATAACGACGTAGATGAGACTCAAAACGCCACGTCGAGTGAGAAGCCAGACACAAAGGAACACAGACCGTGGGATTCACTCTGTGTAAAGCTCAAAAGGAGGCGGCACACGCCTGTGCTGCTTCGCTCAGGAGAGCGCTAGTCCCCTTGGGGTGGGCTGGGGGCTGGGAGGGGCACCGAGGTGACGTAAAGGACGCCGGTGGCTTTTCTTGATGGGATGCTGATTGCACAGTCTGTTCTGTTTGTGAAAATCTAGAAAGCTGGACGTTTATGACATGTCTGATTTTCTGTCTGTACTTCGCGCTTCAACAAAATGTTTTAAAAATCAAATCAAGGTAGGACAGGCCAGTTATGGCGAACCTGACAGACCCAAATACATCTGCATCTGACACTGGATGCGATGGCCTGGCCGCATTTTGCTGTTTCCTGCGCGAAGGTTGAGTAGTTCTAAGCTGGTGCCGTGGCAGCGGTAATGTGGCTCGGCTCCTGGGAGGTGTCCGTGCCAGCAGGCACCCGGCAGTGCAGGGAGACCCGCCTGTAGCACTGGCTGAAACATCAGGACTCATGATGCCCGGTGGTTTTGTTTTTTGTTTTTGTTTTTAATATACTTTTATTGATTTCAGAGAGGAAAGGAGAGGGTTGGAGAGATAGAAACATCAATGACGAGGGAGAATCATTGTTTGGCTGCCTCCTGCATGCCCCCAACTGGGGATCCCGCCTGCAACCCGGGGCATGTGCCCTTAGCCGGAATTGAACCTGGGAGCCTTCAGTCTGCAGGCCGATGCTCTATCCACGGAGCCAAACCGGCCAGGGCCCATTTTTACTTTTTAAAAAATTATAAATGCAGGTATGTGTATAAAGACAACAGGAAATGGGCGAGGTGGTCAAATGCCTGTCAGGCGTTCACATGCCTTCGGGTGAGACTGGAGGGAAGATGAGGGCAGATTTTCTCTTTTATCACTTTACATGCTTCTGGAATGTTCTCAAAAAGTCACTTTGAAAATTTCAAAACAAATTGAAAGTTACAAATAATAAGAAGGTCCAGCCTGGCGCTGGCCTAAGCTTCTGTGCCCTTACAACTGAACTAACCGCGATGCCCACGCTTCCCCTCGCAGAGTTTCGCCGCGGCCCTGATGGAGATGTCGGGCCCCTACAACAGCTCCCCTCGGCCCGAACAGCACAAGTGAGTGGGGGAAAGGGGGGGTTTGGGGGCAGGGGGTGATGAGGCACCGGGAGACAGGAAAGGAAGGCAGCTGTGGAGAGCTCCCCCTCTGTGCCTCCAACACACTGGCGCCTCCCCCACAGCCTCCCACAGCCCCCCTTCCTGTGATGTGCCCCCCTGCAGTCCCCGGGACTCTAAGAGGAGACTGTCCAGAGAAGGGAAGGAGGCAGAGCAGAGCCGGCGGCCCGGAGACCCTCGGCCTCCACCCGAGACAGCTCCAGAGAGCAAAGCCCAGCCAGGCAGGGCCTTTCCCTTCCCCGATGCAGAGACCCTGACGCTGTGCCCTGGCTGTGTCTGAGCCTGTGCCATGTCTCCAGCCCCCTGCGTCACCCTTGTCTTTGTCCTCTCTTGCCAGGAGTTACAAAATGCGCTTCAACAGCGTCTCCTGCACAGACCCGCTTGTGACCTCCTGGCGGCGGAAGAGGAAGGAGTCCAGCAACACAGACAGCGCAGGGGCACTGGGGACCCTCAGGTCTGGGGGCCTCAGGGAGGGAGGCGAGCGGGAGGGCAAGCTCCCTGGGCACAGGGGCTGGAACAGGGTGGGCTCCCGTGACAGCTCCCTGCCCCCAGGTTCTGTGTGTTCGGCCTGGGCTCCCGGGCGTACCCCCACTTCTGCGCCTTTGCTCGCGCGGTGGACACGCGGCTGGAAGAGCTGGGTGGGGAGCGGCTCCTGCCTCTGGGCCAGGGCGACGAGCTGTGCGGCCAGGAGGAGGCCTTCCGCGGCTGGGCCAAGGGCGCCTTCCAGGTGAGCCCTGGGCCTGTCCCAGCATCTGACCCCTGTCACTGCTCCGGCCCCAATTCTGACTCACTCAGACCTGGACACCTCCCCACTGAGACCTGCAATTCTAAGACAGGGACCCACTGCCACCCAATCCTCTTTGGGTTTTTTGGTCCCTTCCTGTTCCTTCCAAAGTCCACCCTCATTTGGCTCAGTCCTGAGCACTATATGACATGGCCCTAACCTCATGGGAGGCTGCTGGCCAGGACAAAAGAGGGCAGACAGGCCCTGGCAGGTGGGGGCCTGAGTGGGCACACAAAGGGAGGGGCTTTGGGGGGCAGGACGCAGGGAGAGGGAAAGGATGGAGAGAGGGCTAGGCAGAGGTGAGTGTAGAGCTGAGGCCAGCACAGAAACTCAGGGAAATCAGAGGCCAGACAGCTCGGGCAGTGCCAGGGGGTGAGTCCCAGGGCTGTGACTTTCTAAGTCGTGTTCCCTGCAGAAGCAGCTCTGCCTGGTCTGGGAACCATGCCTGGACCTGAAGGAGGCTTGTTGTCCCGGTCCTGACAGTGTTCTGGGCAGTGCTGGTCCCGCTGGGGTTCTGGGCTTGAGCTCAGCAAGTATGGGAGGAGGAGAGGAGGAGGGCGTCCCAGAGGTGGGCTGGGCAGGCCGCCTGGCACAGGTGGAGGGTTTGCTGGGGAGAAGGTCAAGCTGGAAAAACAAGCTCAGATTGGAGGCGAAGAGGGGGATGGAAAACAAGACCATAGAATCTAGACACAGGGAAGCAGCCGGAGGAAAGGAATGGGACAAGAGAAGGGCCCAACGTGAAGTTTCGGGACCTGGTCTAGAGGCACAGGGTGGGCGGAGGAGAATCCCGCTGGAAGCAGGAAGGCTCTGGCTAACGAGGGTGGTAGCAGCAGGGGAAGGAAGGAAGGGAGGGGGCCAAGGAAGGAAGGAAGAGATATAAGACTTCACACGCACAAAAGAAAGATTAACAGGACTGGCGGTGCAGGGTGAGAAGAGAGGGGAGACCCAGCTGGATGAGCCTGGGATTGCAAGCTGGGGGCTGGCCATGTGGTTCACCAGGCTTGTGCCTGAGCAGAAACTAATGAAATACGGACCCTCCTGGGGCTGGGCTCCAGCGGCTCCTCCGGCCCCTGCGTGGGTGCAGGGCAGAGCCGACTGCCAGAGAGCCCTCCGCGGCCTTTTACATAAAGTATCTCATGTCATCCTCACCAGACCTACTGAGCTGTAAAGACAGGGAAACAGGCAGTTTACTGTGAGGACAAGAGCAGAACTTGAATGCAGGTCTGAACACAGAGAACGGCAGACACATTCAGCGGGTGCTACCGTGTCCCAAGCACTGTGCTCCTCGGGACACGAGACTAACACTCTCCAGATTACGGAACTAGTGGCTGTGACAGAAACCCGTGCAAAGGGAGAGCTAGCACAGCGGCCGAGGCAGGACGTGGGCTAAAGATCGAGGGGCCACAGCCCCAGCCTCCATTTCGGTCCCATTCTCCTTCCTGCCACTATGGCAGCCGATCCCACAGTGTCTGTGAGCCTCGGATGGTGCCCCCGACTCCCAGACCCCTCTGCTCTCACAGTCCCAGGAAGGTGGCAACTGGGGACCCAACAGGCCAGCCCCACCTCCCCCAACAGCCCCCCTGAGTTCCACAGCCCTCATCACCTTGCCCCTCAGGCCTCCTGCGAGACCTTCTGCGTGGGAGAAGATGCCAAGGCCGCTGCCCGGGACATATTCAGCCCCAAACGGAGCTGGAAGCGCCAGAGGTACCGGCTAAGTGCCCAGGCCGAGGGCCTCCAACTGCTGCCAGGTGCGCCCTGACCTCCCACTGACCCTGCTGGCCCTCTGGACCCTCCAGGGTCCCAGGATAACTCCCAGGCACCCGCTCCCTGGCTCAGGCTTGTCTCACCCCCTGCCCCCAGGCCTGATCCACGTGCACAGGAGGAAGATGTTCCAGGCCACAGTCCTCTCAGTGGAAAACCTGCAAAGCAGCAAGTCCACGTGAGGAAGGCTCCCCCCCACACCTGTCTCAGCCCCTCCTTCCCCAGACCCCGGCACCCTCCTCCTCCCACATTCTGCCTCCCACTCCCTGTAACTCCCCTCTCCTCACCCCCAGCCGGGCCACGATCCTGGTGCGCCTGGACACTGGAGGCCAGGAGGGGTTCCAGTACCAGCCGGGGGACCACATCGGCGTCTGCCCGCCCAACCGGCCCGGCCTTGTGGAGGCCCTGCTGAGCCGCGTGGAGGACCCACCCCCCCCAGGCGAGCCGGTGGCCGTGGAGCAGCTGGAGAAGGGCAGCCCTGGTGAGGGGGCTCGGTCTGAGGCATGGCACTGAGGGCTTGCTCCATCCCCCTGGCGCCAGGGTTCCCTGGGTTCAGGACCTGGCAAAAGGTTGCCACATTCGCTCAGCTGGACAGTCCACAGAGCGAGGCTCCGTTCTCTGAACCTGTCCCCACACACCTCTAGCCTAAAGGCTGTCTCCTGCCTCGGGGCTCCTCCCAAAAGCTCCGCCTGGCCACTAGCCTGCTCTGTAGCTGGCATGCGGTCTACCTTCCGCTGCCCCCCGAGCCTGGAGTTAAAATAAGTTGGGTGGGGAGAAGTAGAGGAGCCCAGACCAACCCAATCCAACCAGGGGCCCCCAAAAGAAGCAACATGGGGGCTGTCCAGACAGTTCCAACACCGCTGTTCAAGGGCAAGTCACCGAAAACACGAGGCATGGTCAGGCCCCATGTCCTCTCCAAGAAGCAATCATCACCCCAGTCCAGCTGCCCCTTCCTCAGAGCTCCCCTATGCACGACCCCCAGGTGGCCCTCCCCCCGGCTGGGTGCGGGACCCCCGGCTGCCCCCCTGCACGCTGCGCCAGGCTCTCACCTTCTTCCTGGACATCACTTCCCCGCCCAGCCCTCGCCTCCTTCGACTGCTCAGCACCCTGGCTGAAGAGCCCGGCGAACAGCAGGAGCTTGAGACCCTCAGCCAGGTTGGGGGCCACCCAGTGCGGGGGAGCAGGAGCAGGGGCTAGTGAGGCTGGATGAGCTGGGGGGAGGGGAGCCTACCTGGCTAGCAAGTGCTGACCCAGCTCAGAGTTACTAATGCATCTAGAATGCTCAAGGTCTGAAAGAGCTGGGCACGGAGAAGGTGCTCGGGAAGGCTGGGCTTGGGTGGGGTCAGAAGGTGAAGTCAGCAGGCAGCACAGGAGGTTCCAGCACCCTGCACCCCACCCCCCAGGACCCCCGGCGCTACGAGGAGTGGAAGTGGTTCCGCTGCCCCACGCTGCTGGAGGTGCTGGAGCAGTTTCCGTCGGTGGCACTGCCTGCCCCGCTGCTCCTCACCCAGCTGCCCCTGCTCCAGCCCCGGTACTATTCCGTCAGCTCAGCACCCAGTGTCCACCCACGGGAGATCCACCTCACAGTGGCCGTGCTGGCATACCGGACCCAGGGTGAGACTGGGGAGGTGGGGCAGGGCCACATAATGACCCTGGAGTGGCCCCTCACTGACCCCTTCTCCTCCCAAACTAGATGGGCTGGGTCCCCTGCACTATGGAGTCTGCTCCACATGGCTCAGCCAGCTCAAGGCCGGAGACCCTGTGCCCTGCTTCATCAGGGGGTAAGTGAGCACGTCAGGGGATGGAGTGGACAGACAAGAAGAGAATGTCTGTCCGAGCAGGGGCAGAGAAAGAGCCAAAAGGGTGGCCAGGACAGATGGAGGACTCTGTGGGGGTCGCACAGGGTGAGGCTGGAAGCGCTGGTGAGAGATGTGACTGGGAGCAGAGAAGACCCACTTCACATATCAGGGACGGGGTGTCCAGCTGAGCCACTCCAGGCCGTGGGCTAAGCTCTGGGCCTTTCACCAATTTGGATGTAGAGTCCTGCTCTGAAACGGCGGCCCCCAGAGGCAGGGCTGGGGTTCAGCCTGAGGTTGGGAGGCACAGCCACTAGGCCCGTGGTCGGCAAACTGCGGCTCGCGAGCCACATGCGGCTCTTTGGCCCCTTGCGTGTGGCTCTTCCTAAGCTTTAGGAGTATCCTAATTAAGCTAATAACAATGTACCTACCTATATAGTTTAAGTTTAAAAAATTTGGCTCTCAAAAGAAATTTTAATCATTGTACTGTTGATATTTGGCTCTGTTGACTAATGAGTTTGCCGACCACTGCGCCTAGGCACTGTGCCCGTTCAAGGACAAGCCCCTCTCAGTCCAGGGAGAACCAGTTCAGTTACCATAGGATCAAGGAGGACTCAGGGCACCCTCCCCTCATGCTGTGTAAGTCTTGCCCCATCTAGCAGCGAGGAGCCGAAAGTCTCAGGCGGAACAATGAAGAGTTCCCAGGATGGCACCAGCTAGGCCCAGTGGCCCAAACCCATCCAGGAGGCGAAATTACCAATAGGCTGTGACTTATTGAATACAAACTACCTACCAATACGGAGACGAATAAGCACACTCAGGAAACTCGTAAACCAAAAGACTGGCCTTCCCTTCCCCTAGTTTCTAACTCTCCTCAACTGAGACATCAAAATGGTCTTCAGTTCAGGTTTGAACTGTTTCCTTTCACCCAGCAAGCAGAGTTCAGTTACGAAACACATCGTGCCTACTATGAACTAGACACGGTCATAGCACTTGACAAAGCAGTCGCTCCGTTGCCAACAGAAGCCGAGTTCTCTCTCCACCCCGCACAAGTGGTAAGACTGGGAAGCGGGGAAGCAAGAGGCCTGACGAAATGTCTCTCTGCTAGGGCTCCCTCCTTCCGGCTGCCACCCGACCCCAGCGTGCCCTGCATCCTGGTGGGCCCAGGCACTGGCATCGCCCCCTTCCGGGGATTCTGGCAGGAGCGGCTGCACGACATTGAGAGCAAAGGTTCGGCTGGGGGGCCAAGGGAATGACGGGGTCACAATCTAGGGACAAAGAGGTGGGGGCTGGAGTGCAGGAACCAGGTAGGAAAGAGGGCCACGAATGGGCCACAAAGGTGATCTAATAAGCTCAAGGGGAGGGCAAGGCCTGGAGGCCGGGGCAGTGCCCGGTAGGTCTGGCCTCCTGGTGCTGGGCACAAAGTCGGGGTTGGATTGGATTAAGGACAAAGAGAACTGGAAGGGGACGGGGCTGAGACTCAGGAGACAGAAATGCCCCAGGAAGACTCACTCACCCAGGTGAGGCCAGGACCCGAGGTACAGGGTGTTCAGGTTGGGCACAGGGTGCCCAAGGCCTCTGGTAAGTCACAAGAAGGGGGCTGTGACTGAGAAAGGTAGGAAGTGTGGGAGCCCGAGGTGGGGGAAAATATGGGCTGGAGAAGGGAAGGAGCCAGATAGAATCCCCACTGCAGCTCAGGCGGTGCAAAGGACAGCAGTTCTGAGTCCTGAGCCCATGTTCTAGCGCCACACACTGGCCCCTGGAGCCCAGGAAAGGCACCGCCTCCGGTGAACGTGGGCTTCCCTGTGTATCAGGATCAGGCAAGGCTTCTGAGAAACACGTCCTGCGCTCACCTAGGAGCCAAACAGCCCAGGGTGGTTGTTTCTGCCCGAAAGGCGGGGGCTGTCAGCCTGGGCGAGAGTAGCCAACAGGAGGTGCGCCCCGCCCGGGGAGGCAGCCTCCAACCCGCAGCGCTGCTTGCAGGCCTGCAGCCCGCCCCCATGACGTTGGTGTTTGGCTGCCGATGCTCCCAGCTTGACCACCTCTACCGCGACGAGGTGCAGGGTGCCCAGCAGCGCGGGGTGTTCGGCCGCGTTCTCACCGCTTTCTCCCGGGAACCCGACAGCCCGAAGGTGCGGGGCCCCGGCGGGCGCAGGGGCAACCTGAAGCGAGGGATGTGGGAAGGCCCGGCGCGCACGGCCGGGGGGGGGGGGGGGGGGGGCGGGGGGGGTCAGGCCCAAGCCCCGCCCGGCCCCGCCCCCTAGTGGACACCCTCCGCTTGGCCCCTCAGCTCCCGCCCAGCCCCGTCACTGGCCCAAGGCCCTAGGGGTCTCCCCCACCCTCCCCCAAGCCCCGCCCCTGTTCCATCTACCGCTCCAGACCCCACACCAGTTCACTTTGGCCCGGGCGGGCCCCTGACCCTGCCTCCCCTCAGACCTACGTGCAGGACATCCTTCGGACAGAGCTAGCCGAGGAGGTGCACCGCGTGCTGTGCCTCGAACGGGGCCACATGTTTGTCTGCGGCGACGTCACCATGGCAACCAGCGTCCTGCAAACGGTGCAGCGCATCCTGGCGACAGAGGGCAACATGGAGCTGGACGAGGCCGGCGACTTCATCGGCGTGCTGCGGGTGCGAGGGCGCGGGCGCGGGCGAGGGCGGGCGGGCGGCGGCCGGGTAGGGGCCCGGCGTGCACCGGCCGAATCTGCCTGCCGGGTTCTGATCTCCTGTTTTCCCCGCAGGATCAGCAACGCTATCACGAGGACATTTTCGGGCTCACGCTGCGCACCCAGGAGGTGACCAGCCGCATACGCACCCAGAGTTTCTCCTTGCAGGAGCGGCATCTGCGGAGCGCAGTGCCCTGGGCTTTCGACCCGCCCGGCCCCGACACCCCTTGCCCCTGAGAGCCCTCTTTCCTGCTTCCCACCCAGTTCCCGGAGAGGGGCCGTAGTCCACACTGGCGCTGCAGCTCTTCCCTCGGCCTGCCCAGGCCCGGCCACCTCTCCCTCCCTTCGCCAGGTGCCTTCCCCGGTCTGTGCAGAGTCCGCGGAGACTCGCCTAACACCTGGGGAGTCTTTCTCCCCCTAGGCCTGGTTCCCTACCTCGGGTCTGACTAATCTGGAAGGCCCCTCCCACCAGTGGTATTCCAAAGCCTCCCGTCACCCTCTTCGTGTTCTTTTTAAAAAATATATATATTTTTATTGAGTTCAGAGAGGAAGGGAGAGAGAGAGCTAGAAACATCAATGATGAGAGAGAATCATTGATCAGCTGCCTCCTGCACGCCCCACACTGGGGATGGAGCCCACAACACGGGCATGTGCCCTGAGCGGGACTCAGAAGATAATCAATCTCCTGGTTCATAGGTTGATGCTCAGCCACTGAGCCACCCTCTCCGTGTTCTTTAGGTGGGTTTTAGATTTCCCTTACCTCTCTCAGGAGTATTTTATCTCGAAACCTAATCTCCAAATCATTCAAATATTTATTATTGAATGTTCACCATAAGAGACTGGACCAGGTGTTATGAGAGCGACTGAGATGCCTAACCCAGCCCTGTGGATTAAAATTACAGAATGACAAGCTGTCTTTTAACTTGTGCTGAGGGGGGCGGGGGGGGGCGTAATTCTTGGAGAGCAGTCCTACCCTATACTCCACTTTGACCCAGCTCTCTAGGAGCCAGGCTGTCAGTCACCGGCATTCCGGGGAGCTGCTCCCTCACTCTTGGCTGAGAAGCAGTACCGCCCTCTGCTGCCAGGAATGGGAACACTGGAGACCAAGGTCGTAAAGATGAGCAGCCGTGGGCAACCTTTACCACTGGTTTCAGACAGGATGGGCAGCCACACTCACTTCCTCAAACGTCATACTGATGCCCAACTCCAAAAGCATCAGCCCTCGCTAGTCTTTCCACTCACAAGTCCCCGTGTCCCCCCTCCACAAATCCCACGGGAACCTGAAGAACCAACTGCCTCCCAGGCACGTTCCTCACGGTTTCCGTACACTGAGCTTGGCCTCCACCTTGGCCTTGCCTCCCACCTGGGACTTGTTCCCAGGTAACTGTCCCAGGACAGCTAATGGGGGCGGGGGGGGGGGGGGAGTCGCCTTCTCCCCTCCATGTGGGGATTGTCTCTAAGACTTGTTTCCGGATGCCCTTGCATCTCCTCTCCTACTCTTTCTCTGCTCTCTGGGGCCAGATGGTCATTGACCCCCAAGTCCTGCCCAACTAAAGCATCTCGGGGGCGCCCCTAAAAAGGGCTTGGCGCGTTCTTCCACTCCACCTCTTCTGGTCTCCTGGGCTGGAGACGCTGGGGAACCTGAGGGAGGAGAAGCCTCTTGGCAAGCAGTCCAGGGGTTTAGGTTCCAGGGATGACCATCCCCCTCACCTCAAATACCCACCCCTGTTTGCATTCCTCCAAGTCTGGCTCCATCTAATTTCCTACTCATCCCCTCCCCCGCCCCCATTAGACAATACTGACTCTGAGGAGGCCTCTCAAGCAGTGCTATGGGTCTGGCCAGGCTCCTTCTGAGTGTCCATGGTCTGAAAACCTCCAGGGAACAGATTCTGGGTCCTCTGGGTTCTCCACTGCTGTCTGGGGCTGGAGGCAGGACTGGAGCCTAATGAGAAAAGCCATCAGCTGGGCAGTGCCCTGGTGCCTGCTATGCCCCCAGGACCTGTCCCCTGCACACCCTGACCGCCTCACCATCACTTGACCAGGATGGCTTCTCCTCATCAGGTGAGAGTGTTTGCGGGGGGCTGGACCAGGGTCTGGACAGGGAGGAGGCTGAGGGCTCGCCCCACAGTTCCTGCTGCTGCTGCTGATGGAGCTAAATGGAAGAAAAAGAAATGAGGACTCCCTCCTGCTCGCAGCACGAGGCCCAGGCCCTGGGCTGGGCACAGAGGGCTGTGAAGCCTCCTCCTCAGCCCCTGTCGGGTACACCCTTACCCCTTTCCTCAGCCTCTATGTTGGGCAGTTGCTTTCTCCCCACATCCTTCTGCACCTCTTTACTCACCTGGTGCAGGTAGATGGCATGAAGACTCATCTCAGCAGAAGCAAGCTCTGGTAGCTGGGCCAGCTTCAGGCCCCCAGTACCTCCAGGGGACACACAGCTGGAACAGAGGGTGGCAGAGATCAAAGACATGCCCCTCCCCCAGCACCCCACAGAGAGGGCAGGCTTGACCTCCCCTTCCCAATTACCCACAGAGCTCCCCTCACCCTGCACCCGCCTCTTGGAGGATCAGCCCCACCACCCCTGCTCCCCTGAATCGGAGGTCCCCAACCCTCACCTGTGGTCCTGGCCAATTCGGGAAATGGAAGCCAGGAGGCTGGCCGTGGCTGCAGCTGGGCAGGGGGCTGTGGGGCTCAGGTCCCGTGGGGGCAGGAAGGGGTGCACCAAGAGGTTAGCCAAGAAGGCCTCTGGCTGCAGGCAAGAGAAGACGGGTCAGGATAGAGGACAGAAGGGGGAAGGAGGTCTCAGCAAGGCAGGAGAGCAGACTGGACCAGTGAGTGAGCAGGTTAATACAAACGGCGAGGCAGAGGGAGGGGAGGTGGGCGGGGCCGGAGGTGGGGGCAGGGGGCCGGCCAGGCTTGGCTCACCAGAGGTGAGGAAGAGTCGCTGAGTACCCCCGGAGTGGCAGGGCTGCGAACCGAGGTGGCGCCCAAAGCGGCTGCATCCTGTTGTACCCGGCCTCGAAGTTGCCCCAGGAACTTGGAGCTGTGCCCTGGGGGGCGCCATTGTGGGTGCACCAGGGAGAACCTCATCAGGGAGAGCTCAGTCTTCCCGTCCTCTGCACGCTGAGACTGCGAGGCCTCGGTCTGTCCTGCCGAGAGCCACTGAGAGAAAAAAAAGCCGCAGTGGGAGCCTCTGGGGTATGAGGGACAGGAAACACTAGCCCCAGTCTTCAGGTGAAAGAACAGAGGCCACAATAGACACTTGCTCAAGGTCACCCAAAAATACAGCAGCAGAGCTGGGACCTGGGTCAAGGCCCAGCACTGGAAGCCGGTGTGGGCTCAGTGTTTTGCCAACTATACACACCAGACCCAAGGCTAGCCTGGGCCTTGGTGGGGAAGGCCAGTCTTACTCCAGCCCCACCCACTGACCAGCCCATTTCTCGGCCTCTCTGGTGGCCTTCACTCCATTTACTGGCGCTAAGATTATGCACACATCATCCTTACACAGCCCTGTCCATTGGCTACAGTCATTGTCCTCAAGGACACTATGGCGCGGGGAAGTGAAGTGAACTGGGGAGCAGCCCCTTATCTAACCATCACCCCCCACATCCTGGGAAGGACTCTAACCTGAGGGTGGCCGTGGCGCTTCACATCCATGAGGGCAAAGGAACAGATGTCACCAACCCCAGCCACATCCACAGTGAAATGATGAAAAAAGTCAATAATCTCCAGGGCACGAGGGCAAAACCAAAAGAGCAGAAACAGTGGGGTGAGGAGCGGGGACAGGAGCTCCTCCAAGAGGGAGACCTGGGGAAGAAGGGGGGGGGCGTTAAGAAGGGGTTGCTGAGGGTGACCACCACCAAGAGGCCCCCAGGGATGCGGGCCAGGGCAGGAAACCTCCAAGCCAGGCACTCCCCAGCTGCCAGCCCCGGGGCCATTTGTCCCAAGCCCTTTCGAGGCCAGGCGGCTGCACAGCTTCCCAGCGGAGCAGCCCCGCTTGGGTCTGGACCCTCACCGCTCGGTATTGCAACAGCCGCGCCATCTGCCGGTAAGCGCTGGCCCTGCCGGCAGCACCGGGCTCCTCGGGGAGGTAATGCATGTGGGCCAAGGCCGACTGCAGCAGGAGCTGCGGAGAACGCGCCTGGCACTGCTCCTCCGGAATGAAAGACCTGGAGGGCGGGATCCGGGCGGAAAAGGCGCCTGAGGTTAGGAGGCTGTGCGGACGGGGAAGCAGGGCTGGGAGGGGGGGGAGGGGACTCAGCCCTAAATCAGAGGCATGCCCCCCTCCCTGGGCAGCTCCCGTCGCACCTGGCCACGGTGGCCGTGACCCCGAGCGCGGTCATGGCGGTGAGCACGTGCTCCACGGCGAGCACGTCCTCGTCATAGACAGTGAGCAGGAGCAGCGCGGCGAAGAGCGCCCCCGCGAAGAAGACGAGCTGGCGGGCCAGCAGCGCGAGCAGGGGCGCGGGGGGCGCCGCGGCGCGCAGGAAGGCGGCGGCCGGGCGGTAGGCGCGGGCCAGGCGCGCGCGCAGCTCGTGCGGCAGCTCGTTGAAGTGGCGGAGCTGCAGGCGGGCCAGGCGGGACCAGCGGCGCGCCCCCAGGGCGCCCGGCTCGCGCCGCAGCAGCTCCACGTGGCTGTAGAAGGCGTGCAGCACCTGCCAGGCCAGCACCAGCGGGCTCAGCGCCAGGTTCACGGCGGCCAGCAGCAGCACGGTGCGCCGCCAGCGCGCGGCCAGGGTGCCCCGCTGCTCATGGCGCTTGTAGGCGTCCGGCAGCTCCCAGCCCCCGCGGAAGAGCGAGAAGGGCCCTCGGAAGAGGAGCAGGTCGACGTTGAGCGCCAGGCCGCGGCTGAGGAAGGCCAGGCTGCCCCCCCAGGGCAGCGCGCAGCGCGCCGGCAGCAGGCCCTTGTTGGCCAGCGCCACCTGGTAGTTGGTGTAGCGCAGGATGCGGTGGTGGACGTCCAGCTCGGTCAGCGGCCGCGGCTGCACGCACAGGCCCCCGCTCCTCTGCAGCGCCAGGAGGCGCGACTGCACCTCGGCCCAGGGCACGGAACTGAGCTCCTCCTGAGGACAGGGGCTGGTGAGTGCCGCGACCTGGATGCCTCTGCAGGTGATGCCCAAACTCACCATGACCAGAGCTGCAGCCAGAGCGAGCGCCTCCCCCGCCCCCTCCTCACTGTTGTCCTCAAGTGGGAAACCTGTCACCACTCCGCCCTCCTTGCCCTTCCTTAACTGTGTCACCACCTGGGGGCCCTTCCTTCTTCCTTTCATCCTCTTCTGCACTGTCCCACGTGGCCCTGCCACTCCTGAGGCCTGAGTCATGCGCTTCCCAGCGACACCTCATAAACTAAACTCTTCAGGTATTTGCTCTCAGCTCCCTCAGAGCAGATTTTCCTGAGCCTCCCGCCCTCACATCCTACACACGGAGGACACTGCTCGGCCTCAGTGCCCAGGGTGCCTGCCAACGCTCGCCTCGCCTCCACATGCTTCCAGGCGGCCAGCCCCATCCCATGCCATCCCCACAGTAACCTTCCTAAGACTCTGCTGTGTCCACGTCTGGGTTGGGGCCGTCTGATCTCACTTGGACCTCCTCTGCAAGCCTCATGTTAGCCCAAATCACCCAGCTGCCCCCGTCCGCTTAGTCAGGTCCCTTAGGGCCAGCCTCTCCAGTCCATCCCAGGGTCTCCCCTACCCCTGGAAGGAAGAGGGGAGGAGGAAAATGAAGAGAGAGGAGAAAGAGAAGGGTGAGCAGTGCTCTGACTCCTGCCCTCGCTGCCTCTGCGACCCTGGCCCTCCTGCCCTTCCCTGTGCTATGCCGAGGGAAGACCAAGGCGACTTCCTGGGACCTCCCCCCTGGCTGTACAGGAGGACGTGCAGAAGGCCTAGACTTCTAGGGGCAGCGAGGGAAGCTGGCTGCGGAAGGGAGCCTTGGGCAGTGCTTTAAAGGGAGGACTTAGACACAAAACAAGGAGCGTGAGCAAGACAGGGAGGTAAGAAAGAGCAAAGCAGGACCCAGGGACAGTGACGGGGCCCATGCAGTTGCTGACCGCAACACGGGGCAAAGCCCGAACGGGGAGTGGGATCACCCCGCAGGGCCTGGGCACAGATGCAGGTGGTGGGTTGCTCTCCTCACTGCTGCCCACAGATATTCACTGCCTCCCTGCTCCCTGCATCCGGGTGTCGCCTGCCTCCCAACCTCCTGTCCTTCCCAACCCCACCCCAGTTCCTCCTCCTGTAAACATCACAAGCACGTGACTGTACGTAATTTTCTATAACCCATCTAAACCCACTAGGCCTCCCTAGAGTGGGGACCGTGTTTTATAAGTGGTGGTACCTCCTAAGATTATTCGGGGCCTAGAGTAGGTGTCAATGGGGCCTTCTGCCAGCTTTCCAATGGGCCCTTCTGTCCGTACAGCCCCTACTCCTCCCCGGACTCTGCCCCATGACATGGCACCCCTCCACACAGACACCCCCACCCAGCTCACCGGGGGGATGTGCAGGGCCTCCCTGTAAAACACCTGGATGTCCCAGTAGCTGAAGAGGTTGCAGACTGAGCGAAGCAGCTGAACAAGCCAGAAGGCCGCAGCCAGGATCAGAAGGAAGACCAGCAGAGGGCTTGAGCGGATCCTGGGGGTGGAGGGTAACATAGCGAGAAAGTGGGACCCCCACGGAGAGGGAGACAAGACGTGGGGAGCAATGGGAAAGTCATGCAGGAGATCCAGCAAGACCAGCGATTCTCAAAGTGTGGGGTGTCTGGCGGTCCTTGAGACCCTTGAAAATGTCTGCAAGGTCAAAGCTTTTTTCAGGTAATATTAATGTTTCTGCCACTTTTCTTCTCATTATTTCATGAACATAGAGTAGACTTTTCCAGAGGCTACACTGGCAGCCAATGGAATATGTGCTCTTAGGTTTTGCAGCTGTCCTCACCTTTACTTTCTAATGAGGTAACTATAGATATGATTCTCATAAGCAAAAGTTCCTGGAGTTCTCAATAAATTTCAAGGGTATAAAACAGGGGTGGGGAACCTTTTTTCTGCCAACAGCCATTTGGATATTTATAACATCATTTGCAAGGCCATACAAAATTATTAACTTAAAAATTAGCCCGCTATATTCGGTCAAACATTTAATTAACTCACCCCTAATGCCTTGGCAGGCCAGACCAAATGATTTCACTGGCCTTATATGGCCCGGGGGCCAGATGTTCCTCACCCCTGGAATAAAAGGTACAGTATTCTAAGACCCAAACCTTGGAGAACCGATGATCGAGCCCAGGGACAAAAAACAGGTGGCTCTGGTCTGCTCCTCTCCCTCACCCACCCCCACCAGGTGTCACTCACCGCTGGGCACACTGGGATGAGGGTAGGATGGCATCTGACAAAGTCACTTTGCTGTGAGGCAGCCCAGGTCTTGTTTGGTTGTTTGGTTGGTTGGCAAAGAGAATGTTGTAATCCACGCAGCGAAGAAGGAAGGTCGTGAAGGTGATGATGAAAACAAACTGCCTGGAGAGCCAGGAGTTCAGTGATTAGCCTGAGAGCAGAGGGGCTGCGGCCCAGCCTCCAGGCCAGCTCAGTCTGCTCCCCGCTTGGCAGAGCCCCTGGCTGCTTGGGGAGGCTCTGGGTGGGCTAGAAGCACAGGGGCTCCCGGGACAAGCATCTCACCCCAGCTGGAAGACATCCTCCAGCAGGATACAGGCAAAGCCATTCCGCTGGTGGTAGCTGTAGATGTGGCGGTGTGTCAAGAAATAAGCCTGAGACATGATGGGCCTTCCCTGAGCATACCTTCCCCTCACTCCACCGATAAGTCCCCCAACCCCTGCGCCCTCAGAGTCCCCGGCCAAGGATGGCGCCTGCCCTGCCAAGTCCAGTACAAAGGATATCTTGGTGAAGAAGCTGTCCAGGTCCTGGATGTGGTGCCAGGAGCCTGGGCACAGAGAGAGGAGCGTTAGGACTCAGCTCTCATCTAAGCAAGCTTTCCACACTCTCAACCTGCTGCCTCGATCCCCAGGCCCTCCCCAACCCACACCCCCACCACCCCACACCCACATGCTCACCTCGGAGCCCTTCAGGCACATGAAGCAGGGGCTGCTGCTCCTCCCCATGGAGGGGTGAGTCTTGGGACCCCTCAGGGTCACAGTCCTCCAGCCGCTCATAATCCTGCTCAGGGATCAGAGGGCCTATCCGCAGCCCAGGATTGTCCTGGGGGCATCGGCGTGAAGGAGGGGCAGTCACCGAAGCCAGGCGTGGGGTGGAATGGGAACCCCAGGAGGGAGGAGTGGTGATGGGTGTCATCACAAGCTCTACCTGTGTTGGGGGTGTGGCTGGGGTGGGGAGGGCCCTGTGTGGGGGCTGAGAAGCCCCTGGGGTCTGTACAGCTGGGCAGGAGGGCCCCAGGACGGGGGGAGGAACGGAAGAAGGCACACTTCTTGTGTGAGGAGCAGGGGACAGAGAGAAGATGGAGAGCCTCCCTCCCCCAGGCCCCCGACACGGAGGAGGAGGAAGAGGAGGCAGTGGCATGGGGAGGAGGGGCACTGATCCAGGCCCCAGGTCTCCCCATTGCCCCAGCTGCCCCCTGCTCCTCCCCCAGCCCATTCGCCTCACCATCAGGCTGGTGGCTTCTCCTGAAAGTTTGGAAGGCTGGCAGCCGCTGCTGCTTCCACAGAGGTTTGAGGAGCTGAGCAGGAACTCTGACAAGACAGTGACAACAACACAGTGACTCAGTGGGGGCAGGCCCCAGGCGTCCCAGCTCCCAGTCACCTATATAAGCACTCACACCCCCTTCCAGGACAACTGCAACCGAAGCTCTCAGGCCCCGCCTCCATACCTGGGCGGGGCACCAGCCGAAGGGGCGGGGGCTGAAGTACAGACCAGAGGAGACATCTGGTGTCCCATCCTCAGACCTCAAGAGGATTTGAAGGGGAGTCTAGAGAGTAGCAGCCAAAATAACAAAAGCAAAACGAAAACCCATCAAAGAAGATTATAGGGCTATGGGGCCAAGATATTGCATCTTTGATTTCTTAAAATCATGTCTTTTCTCCCTACACACACACACACACACACACACACACACACACACACACACACACAAAGTGATCAACAGAGAAATGCTGTAAGACCAAAAACAGGAAGGAAGAAAGGAAAGGCTGCCTATTTTGTCTGATCGTACTCAGGAAGGGAAGAGGGGAGACTGCCTGGCTTCGCATCCAGGTTAGGGGACACTGAGCGGAAGGGAAGAAAGGAGAGGCAGCTATTTTGTATGAGAGAAGTGGGTTTTTGGAGCTTACAGTAGAAAAGCGGGGTTCCATTATGCTTACTTCTTTATCCTCTTGAATAATGATACCCTCTCCCCCAAGTCCTGATCTAGTTTTTTAGACCCCTGAGAAGCAACAGGACTGAACCAGCAGAGGGAAGCTGGGGGTCAGGGATTTGGAACAATAATTTGGATAACAAGGAATGAATTGACTGAGTTGTGTTCTTTGTTGCCACGTCAGTGAGGAGGAGGAGGAGGCAGCTGGCCTGGTGGCTTGTCCAACGCCATTCTTGAGGTCCTGAATCACCAGGTTTCCTCCTGAAGCCCATGCCTGAGATGCTGACTCAGCCACCAGGTGCCAGGCCTGGTGGGTTAGGGTAAGGGCTGACGTAGGGGCCAGTGTCCATGAAATGGAGAGTGGAACAGACTGTTCACTGGAAGAATATGAAGGCTATCACAGAATTGCCCACAACTTTTGAGTCCAGATATGCCCGTTTCTCCTTCTGTGCCTCCTTCCGGGGACAACTGTCATCCTAGCCCAGGACTTGCATAGTTTTATCCCTAATCAGGAGGCAGAGCTATGAAAACAAGACTTGTCCTTCCTAGAGATGTCATACTAGTGCCCTAAGTGGAATCCCACATTGTAGAGGGGCTAGGAATTTCCCATGAACTCTCAGAGCATCTGTCCAGATGGATTCTGTGGGGTTTCATCTGCTCTCCCCTCAACCTCAATATTTTGCCACACTCACTATAGGACCCCTCCCACCCACCCTCTCCATATACCCAGCCCAACCTCAGACTAATCCTGGAACCTTTTCTTACCGAGTGCCACCCACATTCAACAGCCTCCCTACCACCACCCCCAGTTCAAGTCAATTTAAAGGGCACGTTTTCCTGCCAGGCATTTGAAGGGGATGGGGGACGGATGAATGAGACAGAGCCACTACTGAAAAAGAAGTCACAGCCAGTGGGGGAAGCAGCTACACAAACAAATGACACGGAAGAAGCGCTAAACAGAGGTTCAAGAGCTGAGCTAAGGTGAGAGCCTTAGTCAGCCTGACCTGCGGTGAGGAAGACATCTGTGGGGAGAAGCGTCTGAGGTCGTGCCTTGATAAGCCACCGGACCTCGATATCAGTGGTTCTCAATCATGGAGTAGAGGGAGCGTATCAAAACCACACGGGGAGTTTTTTCTCAATTATACGTGGCTCCGTTCCCAGAGCTTTGACCAGCCTAGGACCGTGGTCGGCAAAGTGCGGCTATCGAGCCACATGCGGCTCTTTGGCCCCTTGAGTGTGGCTCTTCCTAAGCCTTAGAAGTACCCTAATTAAGTTAATAACAATGTACCTACCTATATAGTTTAAGTTTAAAACATTTAGCTCTTTTTTTTTAACATTTTTTTTTATTATTAGTTAAGGTATTACAAATGTGTCCTCATCCCCCCCATTAACCCCCAACCTCCCCCCCACACACAAACTCATGCTCCCATCCCCCCGTTGTCCATAAAACATTTAGCTCTTGCCAAAACTGGTTTGGCTCAGTGGATAGAGCGTCGGCCTGTGGACTGAAAGGTCCCAGGTTCGGTTCCGGTCAAGGGCATGTACCTGGGTTGCGGGCATTTCCCCAGTGGGGGATGTGCAGGAGGCAGCTGATTGATGTTTCTCTCTCATTGATGTTTCTGGCTATCTCTCTCCCTTCCTCTCTGTAAAAAATCAATAAAATATATTTTTTAAAAATTTAGCTCTCAAAAGAAATTTCAATCGTTGTACTGTTGATATTTAGCTCTGTTGACTACTGAGTTTGCCAACCACTGCAAGGCACGTGCACTTGTTTTGAAAAAGAACTCCGCAGCGGACTTTTGTCCCTTCTTTTCCCAGCGCCAGCGCTCTACACTCCCAGGAGACCCAGGGAGCTCTAGAGTCCTCTGGGAGCGCGGATAGAACAGCAGGGTGGGCTGCGGGTGACGCGTTGCTATGGATACCCCGGGACAGGGGACGCACCGAGCACGCTCAAAACTTTCACCCAGAGCCCCGTCAGGCCGCGGGCGACGGCACTGCCCCAACCTGCTCGGCCCCGCCCACAGCCTGGGCGGGGCAGGTGGCTCTCTCCAATCACAGTTCCGGAGGGAGAACTGACAACGTTCTCCCCAATCATAGCCTGCAACGACATTGATGCCTCTTGCCTCCAATCATCACCGAGTCGCGAGGGGGTTGTCGGGATGGTGGCCGGAGCCAACATGGAGTCCTTAGTAGGATAAGGGTGAAACTGCTGTTGCCGGCTGCTCCTGTTCTTCCCCCCATCATGTTGGTGCACTTATTTCGGGTCGGGATTCGGGGAGGTACTGTCCTAGGCAGGCCGCTACTCCCCCTCCGCTTCCAGACATTCTCGACCGTCAGGTAAAGAAAAGACCTACTGAGAGCGCGGGGCCATTGACCGGCTGGCCGGGCGACGGAGCCGCCGGGAGTTGGAGTCCCGGGCTCGCCCGAGGCCTGCTGGGAGTTGTAGTCCGACCGGGCCGAGGGTGGAATGTCACTCCCCGGAGAACTGGCCTCAATTATTCATAACGATGAGCCTGGTGCCTGCAGGAGGCTCCGCGCGTCTGTGTCCGCGTGGGGGCCGACTGAGGGAACGCTCTCGGTCCGCGACCACACCCGACCCGCACTCCCTCCCCACCAGGGGGCGCCGAGCTGCACAGGTGTCGGCCCTTCCGGTGCTGTTCCGGCCCTGTCCTCTCGTAATTAATTGGTCTGGCAATTTGGATAAAATTTATTCGGCTGCAGGCCCTGGCTTCGGCCTCAAGTTCTGAAGTTCAGAATGGACCCCAGAACAACCCTGCTGTAGGCAGCGTCTGGGTCAGAACCAGGTCCTGCCTCAACGACGCAGCTGCCGCAGCCTGGGCTGCAGTAAATAGTGACTTCAAGTCTTGGACTGCTGGTCTTGTTTGGTTTTCCACGGTTGTTTTAATTTTGTTTTCTATTTTATCTTGGCTTGTAAATGTGTAGAATTAAATCATATTTCCTTGTGGGGGAAAAGTGATTCGTGTCCAGAGACACTTAGTATTAGTGGTGCTCCCAAGATTCAAAGTGAGCCGAACAAAAATGGTTCCTAGATGCGGGTACTTTCAGCAAAGACAGGCAGACTAGTAAGTTGTCCATGTGTGTTCTTGTATGTTCACTGTGCACACATGGGTCCAAAGAGAGAGAAAGAGAGGGGTGGGAAACGAAGAGGACCCCGAACGGAGACTCCAGTGTAAATGCTTTATGAGAAGGCACTGGTTCCTTGTGACCCTGGAGTGAATGACCTGAGGGTCGAGCAGCAGCGGATTGCCAGGGTGGGTGGATGTGGACTTGTGCTTTGGTAAATCCATCCGACTGATACAGGGCAGGGGCCGAGTGGAGCTGGAGCCAGAAGTACCGGAGCTGGGAAGTAATCTGCAAGTTCTTGGCAGTGACCAAGCCCTGCTTAGAGCCTTAGTTTGGAGAAGATACGGAAAGCTGGAGCCCAGCGGGTGTGGCTCGGTGGTTGAGTGTCGACCTATGAACCAGGAGGTCACGATTGGATTCTGGCCAGGGCACATGCCTGGCCTGTGGATTGAATCCTCAGTAGGGGGCGTGCAGGAGGCAGCCAATCAATGATTCTCTCTCATCCTTAATATTTCTATCTCCCCCTCCTTTCCTCTCTCTGAAATCAATTTTAAAAAATGAACATATTAAAGAAAAGCTGGAAAGTGTCCATGGTAAATTATTAAAAGGTTTGAATAATCAGTAGGAAAAGAATAAGGCTATTAGTATAATTTAAGCCAAAAAGAAACCCAAGGAAAGAGACCCAATAATATTCAAGTATTTGTTCGTGCTTTTGTGCAGTGTTTTTCAAATGTCCAAGTTATAACACAATAGATCATAAAATGAACTTAATGGGTTGGAGCCATTTAAAAGTGAATATAATAGAAAATAGCATACATATTTAAAAATAGAGAAAGTATCATTTTGTGAAGCATTTCAATTTTGTGTGATATATTTATGTTCCGTACTGGGTTACTTTGTAAAATGAATTTTTTACTGTTGGCCTCAGTAAATCTGAAACTTTGCAAACCCCGAAGCTGTGTGTTAGGTCCGGTTGTTCTGCATTTCTAATGAGGGCATTCACTCAACAAACATTTTTTAAACATCCATTATGTTCCTGAGCACTGCGAAGTGGTGAGGATGCGATGGGGAATAATACGAGTTTCCAAGGATAGTCTAATGGGGAAGTTGGACAATTACACAGGGCAGAAGGAGAGTGAGCTTCTCTATTTACACTTAGGATGGCCCTGGCTGGTGTGCTCAGTGGTTAGGTCATCGGCCTGAGCACCAAAGGGTGGAGGCTTCAATTCCTGGTCAAGGGCATGTACCTGGGTTGCAGGTTTGATCCCTGGGCCCCAGTCCCTGGTTGGGGCGAGTGTGGGAGGCAAGCAATCAATGTAGGATTTTTCTCTCTCCCTCCTGCTCTCTAAAAATCAATGGAAAAAATATCCTCAGGATAGTAACCAAAAAAAACACACCTGAGGACAGACATAAATTACACAGTGAAAACGAGACCTAAAAACCGGGCAGGTGGAAAGGGGTGAGTGGAGGCATAAGGTAGAGGTGGAAGAAGCATGGGCCTCCTGCACGAAGGGAAGGTTGAGGTGAACTCTGCAGTTAGGAGGGCCGGGGAATATAAAGCACGATCACCGTGAAGGGAAAACTCCCTCACTGCCTTTCCCCATCGATAATCTCATTTGGATTTTTAAGCATCCCACTATATACTCTTGTTATAACTTCCACTCCTAACAGGCCTCTGTGGCCAAGCTTGTCCTCTTCCAGCCACATCCCTCGCTATGATCTTTAAAATGCAAATCTGATTATGTCACACCCACCCCAACCTAAAAACCAGAAATGGCCCTCACTGCCCTCCAAAGTCCAGCTGTTACAAGGACTGTAATGACTGCTCCCTCAGACGGGAGGGCAGTCCCTGCTCTGCACGAGGAGTGCCGCGTGCCCCTCGGTTCCCCTACCCCACACTCTGCAAGTGAAACTGCCAGGAGGTATTTACGTGGTCTCCCGTTCAGCTCCTGCTCTCCATGCCTCACAGCAGAGCACTGGGCACAGTAGGCACACAACTCTACCTGGCTATTTATAGATGCAGAAGCTGCAGGAAAAAGGAGGTAATCCTGGCCTATCCAAGATGACAAAATATGTTATTTGCATTTTTTAATCTTTTTCTTCCTTCAGCTGGCAGAGTGGGAGCGTGTCACGCTTTCCCTCCGTACACTGTCACATGAGCACTGGAGGCCTGGGAGGAGCCAGGTGATGGGATGCTAAAAGCATTGACCAGTAGTCAGAAGACTTGGGTCCTGGCGCTGCCCCACATGGCTTTGGGCACGTCCCAGAGGGCAGAGTAGAATAAGCCTAGATCCTGGAATCCCGTGTCCGGGTTCCCCTCTAGTCCCAGTTCTGCTGCTTGGGGACAGTTTATTAGTTCTGTCAGCCCCACATGCTGCTGCCGTCTACCAGGTGAGAATAATGGCATCTCGCTCCCAGGGACTCAAGATGAAACGTAGACCATGAACACGTGTAGGCGGGGCCCTGGCTGGGTGCTCTCCCCCTCTTCTCTGAACCGTGTGCACTCACGACTTCTGTGTCCTCCACCGGGAGGCAGTGCCATGAGCTAGCTGCCAGGCAGGGTGTCCCCCAGCTCTGCCCTCCTGGGTCCTGGGGTCTGACAGCATGTGGGTTGCAGCCAGTCACGGGTCCAGAGGTGCCTCCGGAGGCTGAGAGGGCCTGGCTGGCTGAGTGACTGCACATGCCCCCGTCTCATTCCTCAGCTACTCTGCATGTGTATGTTTGTCTCAGAAACAGTTGCCTCAGAGCAGCCTGAGAAACGCAGTGCCGGGCCTGGGAGAAGGGAAGTGCTGCCCTCCAGGGGGCTCACCCCAGGGCTCTGCTGGTTCACAGTCAGCGGGGCCTCGAGCCATCAATGCAGTTCTCTCCCCACAGGCACTCTGATGGCCGCCACAGCTCCTGTCTCCTCAGGGCTGTGGCCCAGCTGCGGTCCCAGCTCCGGGCTCGCCTCCCTCAAGTGCCACCGGGTCCAGGTCGAAGGCCCTTTTCCTGGTGCTGGGTTGGGGGAGCCCTCCTGGGCCCCGTGGTGCTGAGCAAGTGCCCCCGCCTCTGCCTTGTGGCGCTGTGTGAGGCAGAAGAGGCTCCTCCTGCCTGGTCCAAACCCTATGATGTGGAGACCCGCTTTAACTGGAAGCTCTTCTGGCAGTTTCTGCGCCCCCACCTGCTGATCCTAGGGGCAGCCATCGTGGTGAGATATTCCCCTGCACCCCTAAAGCCAAGGATAGGGAACAACTCAGTCAGGGGTTTGCAGAAGCCCCAGCCAGAGCTGCGTGGGGACAGCTTGCCTGCCTCGTGGAGTCTTAGGAGACCTTGGGAAGCAGCCTGGGCTGGCTTGAGGAGGGAGGCCAGGGATACAGGAGAACCTGGGTGTACAGGGTACAGGAGTCCCCAGGGCCTGGCAGCCTGAGCTTAGACTCTCAAAGAGGCACAAGAGCAGCCAAAGCATGGACAGCAGCAGGAGAGGAAGGGCTAAGGTCAGAGCTGGGGGTGAAGAGTCTGGCCCCCTCTCAATGTCTGTGCTCCCCCAGCTGGCACTGGGTGCGGCATTGGTGAACGTGCAGATCCCGCTGCTCCTGGGCCAGCTGGTGGAGATCGTGGCCAAGTACACGAGGGACCACATGGGCAACTTCCTGAAAGAGTCCCGGAGCCTCAGCACCCACCTGCTCCTCCTCTACGGCCTCCAGGTATGGCAGGACAGGGGGCCCGGGCAGACAGAAAAGCCGCCTGGGCGCCCCTGAATGCCCCTGCTTCTCTCCCAGGGACTGCTGACCTTTGGGTACCTGGTGCTCCTGTCCCGCATCGGCGAGCGCATGGCTTTGGACATGCGGAGGGCGCTCTTCAGCAACCTGCTCCGGTACGGCCAGCTGCAGGGGTGACTGCGGGTCGGAGTGACCGGTGGGCCCCCCGGGGGGCCCAGTGAACGTCTGGAGGTGGGGCCTTATCCTGAAGTAACGTCTCTCTCTTTCCCCCACTGTTGCCCCGGGTCCCACTGCCAGACAAGACATTGCTTTCTTTGACGCTAAAAAGACAGGGCAGCTGGTGAGCCGATTGACAACTGATGTACAGGAGTTTAAATCGTCTTTCAAACTTGTCATCTCCCAGGTCAGTGCCCCACGTTCCCTACCCACCCCCCCACCCCCGTTCAGACACACTGGCCAGCCCCCCCAGTCCTTTGGGCCCCGCGCCTGGTGAGGGTGTGGGTGAAGGACTGGGGAAGTTCAGGGAAGAGTGCCAGGGCAGTGTCCAAGGTCAGGATAAGCTGTTTCTCTCCTGTTCTGAAATCCTACCTCCCCCGGAAACCTTCCCAAGGACTCGGACAAGAGCCTTTCCTGGCCCAGCTTGCCAACAGCAGAATCACCTGGTCCCCAGGAGGCCTGGCACGTTGGCAGCGTTGAGGAGAATGAGCGATGGCTTTTACTATATTACTGATGTCCTCTCCTCGTCCACCGTGTTGGCACTGCGGCTGCTGGATCACAGCAGACACCAGCCCACAGCATCAGCTTCTAGAGCAGAAAGAGAGGCACACTGGGATCTGTCGGGACGGAAGCCATGTCCACAGACACTCTCATCCAGCCCCTTCATGCCTGCTTGTCAAGCAAGGGTTATGGCGCTAGCCAGTTTGGCTCAGTGGATAGAGTGTGAGCATGCGGACTGACGGGTCCAGAGTTCATTTCTGGTCAAGGGCACATGCCCAGGTTGCAGGCTCGATCCCCAGTGGGGGGCTTGCAGGAGGCAGCAGATCAATGATTCTCATTATTGTTTCTATCTCTCCCTTCCTCTCTGAAATCAAAAATATATTTTAATAATAATCCTATGTAATAAAAGGGTAATATGCAAATCAACCGAATGGCAGTCACTATGACATGGTCAGCATGGACAGGGACTCAACGCAGGAGCTGCCGCCCTGGTGGTCGGTGCGCTCCCACAGCGGGAGCGCAGCTCAGCCAGAGCCCTGAGCCAGGCCCACAGCTGGGGAACGCAGCCAGGGCTCCAGGCAGCACTAAGGATGTCCGACTGCCGTGGGGGGCGGGCCTAAGCTGTCAGTCGGACATTCCCCCAGGGCTCCCGGACTGCGAGAGGGCAGTCCGGACCTGGCTGAGGGACCCCAGAGTACACGAATTTTGTGCACTGGGCCTCTAGTAATAAAATGTCTAAAACCATTTACTGGAAGAAAAAAAAAGAAAGGGTTATGTTCTGTGACCAGTGGGCCACCAGTTGGCCTCCGAGGAGTGAGGCCTGTAGCCTTGGCCTTGTGGATGTAGAGCTGTAGCCAGCTGACCCTTCATAACATCCCCCATGTTGTGGTGCTGGTGCCAAACTGCCTTCCTGCCTCCTTCCCTCTACCCAGGGGCTTCGAAGCTGCACCCAGGTGGTTGGCTGCCTGGTGTCCCTGTCCATGCTGTCCACACGCCTCACGCTGCTGATGATGGTGGCCATGCCCTCCCTGATGGGAGTTGGCACCTTGATGGGCTCAGCTCTCCGAAAATTGTCTCGCCAGTGTCAGGAGCAGGTACCAGAATTCCCACCCATCCTCCTTAGCCTACCCTTTCTCTCTGCTCTGTCACTCCTCCTCATCACCCACCTGACTTCCTGTCTCCTGGAATCTCTGCAGGTAGCCAGGGCAACAGGTGTAGCGGATGAGGCCCTGGGTAACGTTCGGACTGTGAGAGCCTTCGCCATGGAGCAGCGGGAAGAGGAGTGAGTCCCGGGCAGGGGTGGAGCCCAAAGCAGGGGGGCTCCCCATAGGCACTCCCACGCCCCGCGCCCAGGCTGGCTGCTTCCTGAGGGCTGGGCTCGGCCTCTGTCCCCAGACGCTACGGAGCAGAGCTGGAAGGGTCCCGCTGTAAGGCAGAGGCACTGGGCAGAGGCATCGCCCTGTTCCAGGGGCTCTCCAACATCGCCTTCAACTGTGAGTGACAGCGGCCTCGCCTGGGGGGCAGGGCTGGGAGGAGCAAAGGACAGGCCCCCGCAGGGCAGCCCTCACCTGCTTGATGTCCTTCAGTGCCAGGAGCCCGAGCTAGTCACGCAGGCAGGCAGTGGGCAGGTGGGCTGATGTCACAGCCGAGCTATGTGTGGCATGCCCAGGGGGAAGCAAGGACGTGGCCCCTCCTCCCACCACTTGTTTCCAAAGACAGAGACCATGCAGGTGACTCACCGGAATTCAGTGGAGGCACAGCAGGGACTGGAACGGGACTGCCACCTGGGCCAGGCTCTGCCCTGTGCTTCCAGCTGCTTCCTTCCTAACCACCTGTCCATTCCCCACGCAGGCATGGTCTTGGGCACCCTCTTTATTGGGGGTTCCCTCGTGGCTGGACAGCAGCTGACCGGGGGAGACCTCATGTCCTTCCTGGTGGCCTCCCAGACGGTGCAGAGGTGAGTGTGGGCGGCCCCTTCCTCAGCAGCGCTGTGGGCTGAGGGCGCGTGCCCCCTGCTGCTCCCACAGGCCCTCCTCCCCGAGTGCCCTCCAGCCTGCTTCACTGACTCCACTCAGGAATGCAGCTGTCAGGTCAGCCTTCCAAACCACTCGGGCTTTAAGACATTTTTTGGTTAATCCTGACCCAAGAATATGTTTTCAACTGATTTTTAGAGAGAATGGAAGGGAAAGATGGGGGTGGGGTGGAGAGAAACCTCAATGTGAGAGAGACATATCGATTGGTTGCCTCTCACACACACCAACTCGACTAGCGATTGAGCCTGCAACCCAGGTACATGCCCTTGACCGGAATCAAACCCTTGACCTTCAGTCCTCAGGCCAATACTCTAACCACTGAACCAAGTTGGCAAGGGCACATTTTTAAAATTATAGTAAAATACACATGACATGAAATTTACCATCTTAACCTTTTTTAAAAATACATATTTTTATTGATTTCAGAGAGAAAGGGAAAGGGGGAGATAGAAACATCAATGATGAGAAAGAATCATTGATTGGCTGCCTCCTGCATGCCCCCCACTGAGGATCTAGCCCACAACCTGGGCATTTGCCCTGACTGGGAAGTGAATCATGACCCCCTGGTACATAGGTTGATGCTCAACCACTGAGCCACACTGGCCGGGCTACCATTTTAACCATTTTTTTAAAAATATATTTTATTGATTTTTTTACAGAGAGGAAGGGAGAGGGATAGAGAGTTAGAAACATCGATGAGAGAGAAACATCAATCAGCTGCCTCCTGCACACTCCCTGCTGGGGATATGCCTGCAACCAAGGTACATGCCCTTGACCAGAATCGAACCTGGGACCCTTGAGTCCGCAGGCCGACGCTCTATCCACTGAGCCAAACCGGTTTGGGCAATTTTAACCATTTTTAAGTTATAGCTTAGTAGTGTTATATATACTCACACTGTTGTGTAACCATCACCACCATCATCTTCAGAACTTTTCATCTTGCAAAACTGAAACTCTGTCTCCATTAAACATTAACCCCCATGCTCCCCTCCCCCAGCCCCTGGCACCCACCCCCCTACTCTCTGTCTCTGAGTCTGACTACTCTGGGTGCCTCCTGTAAGTGGGATCACACAGGATTTGTCCTTTGTGGTTGGCTTATTTCACTCAGGTTCATCCACGATGGAGCCTGTGTCAGAATTTCTTTCTTTTGGGGGCAGAATAAGATTCTGGATAGACCACCTTTCGTAAGAGCTGGCCTGCCCTCCTCTGCCTGACTTGCTCCCCAGCCCTGCACCCTGGTGGCTCCTTGTGCTGGTTGCTCTGAAGTCTACCTGCTCCTCTGGGCCCCGTCTGCCCATGGGCAGCCCAGAGCTAGGCTGACTTTGCCACAAGATGGCCTCAGGCCCCCTTCCCTGTATCTTCCTTCCCAGTAAACAGTAGCAGTGCCTTCTGCCACTTCTCCACACACTTCCCATGTGCACAGAAATATATGAAACTTAAATATATGTTCCAACAAGTAGTTGAAGATTGAATATTACACAGTAAGTCATGAAGAGCCAAGACCTGTGTTACCACCAACCACGTCAAGGAAATAGAGCCTCACCCCAGGTGCCCCCCCCCCTCCCCCCCCCCGTGCCCTTTACCTGCTGCTCCCCATTCTGATGGCAATTGGCACCTGGCTCCGCTCCGTGTCTCCCACCTGTTCCTCACAGAATCCCTCACTGTCGGCCTTATTGTCCTGGGCAGAATGGAACTAACCCCGGACAGGCAGGTGCAAAGGACTCCCGTCCTCGGCCCCATTTCTGCCTGGTGCTTTCTGATCTAGGCCTGCTTAGCCCCTCTGGTCCTGGGTGGCCCCTCCTTCCTCCAGCCTGGGAACTGTTCCCTGGTGGCCGTGGGACTCAGAGGCTCTAACTGTCATAGTGCAGGGACTTGGGGCCTCTCCCTGCTGGCCTCCCCAGGCCCACCTTTGGCCTCATTTTAGTCCTGAGGACGCTTATGAACCCACCGGCTCCCTTCATGCCCTCACCAGACGGCCTTCCAGGGAGCAGTGGCAGGAAAGTCTTGTAAGGAGGGAAGCTGCACCCTCCAGGCCTGGCCTCGTCCTTCAGACTCACCTTCCCTTGGCCCCACCCACCCCGCTTCTGGCCTGTGTACAGACCCTCTCCTTCCTCCCCCTGCTCTGCTGGCCAGTTAACAGAGTTCAGACAGACGCAAGGGGCCTTGGGAGTGCCTGGGAGCGTTCACACGGCGTCTCGCCGGCTGCTAGGTGGGCCGCTCCCACAGCCACGGGCCTTTGGCCTATCTTTTAGGGGCCCCTCACCTCATGGGAATCTTCACCACCCACCTTGGAGGAATTGGGTTTCATTTTATTAAAGAAGCTGGTGTGTTTCCTCCTGGGTCCAGCAGGAGAGAGGGGAGGGGTGGGAGGGGAGGAAGGCAGTGCTGCCCTGCCTTCAAGCTGCCCCAACCTTGGACCCCATCCAGTTATTCTTTTTGGTGGCACTGGGGCCCCCCAAGCGATGGGGAGGCACCTAGACTACAGTCAGAGCCACTCCAACTGGTCCACGTCCGGGTCTGGGCTCACCTGGGCCTCACCCCCCCCCCACCCCACCCCCGCCCGCCCCGCCCCGCCCTGCCAGCCAGGTCTCTAGGGAGAACCGAGGCCTGGCTTCTGAGCCATCTCTGAGAGCAAGGCCATGCTCACCAGCGAGTCATGTGCATCTGGTTTTCGGTTGCTGCTGGCACCTCTGCCAGGCACTAATGGCTTCCAGATCTCTCCCTTCTCACCCACAGATAAGGCTGTCCTGGCTCTTCCTTGTTCAGTGCATCCTGCTCCCTTTGGCAAGTGCTGATGCTCTAAGCCGCCAGAGCCACTTCCCCGCAGGCTTTCCCCTCCCCCACCCGGGGCTGGAAGAAGTGAGATTGCTGAGGAGTCAGCCTTTCCTCTCAGGAAGGCCCTGCGCACACAGCCTCACACTGTCATGGGCCGCCCAGGCCAGTGCAGGCCTGGTGACTAAGAACAGTGACTCACCGCCCTCCCCGCCGCCCGCAGCCCTGCGTGATGGAGGAGGTGGCCTGCTGTCTAGACAGAGACACACTCGCCCATCCCTGCTGTCAGAGCCACGATAAAGTGCTCCAGGGCTGTCCCCGGAGTTTGCCTTGTGCTGTGCTCTCTTCTCTTTGTTTGTTTGTTTGTTCGTTTGTTCATCCTCACCCGAGGATATTTTTTTCATTTATTTAAAGAGAGAGGAAGGGAGGGAGGGGGAGAGAGAAACATCAAAGTGCGAGAGACATCCATTGGTTGCCTCCTGCACATGCCTGACCTGGGCTGGGAATCCAATCTGCAACCCAGGTCCGTGCCCTTGACTGGGAATTGAACCCTCGACCCTTAGGTGCACAGGCCAACGCTCTACCACTGAGCCACCCTGGCCAGGGCTTCTGTTTTCTTTCTAAAAGGACTAACATCCATTTCCCCCTTTAATTAGCCTTTGCTTCCCCCGTGGCTCAATATCTAGCTCTGACCTGCCCTTGTGGGCCTCACAGCCCTGACTGCTGCTGATGGCTGCAGGCCGTGTCCGGTCCAGCCCCACTGAGCCCTGGAGTCCTGGTCCTAAGGGAGTGAGGCTCATAAGGAAAGGATGTGGCTCCGAAGGGAGGAGCGACTTGCCCTGCGACCTGCCTGGGCCCAGGGCTCCCAGGGTTGCCGCTGGCAGGACCGTCCTTTGCGTTTGGCTCCAGCCCACGTTTCCTTGCCTCAGCCCACACGTCCCCAGCTGAGACCCAGGCCTCCCTCTGGTGCCAGCCTTCTCAGCCCTTCTCTGCTCCTCACAGGTCCATGGCCAACCTCTCTGTCCTGTTTGGTCAGGTGAGTGGCAGAGTCGGGGGTGGGTCCGGTGGCCGCCAGTGTCACCTGTGCGCTGCAGGAACTGGGTGTCTGGCCACGGGGATGCCACACCTGCCTGCGTGGGAGCCCTCACTGCACATAAATCCCCTCCCAGGTGGTGCGGGGGCTCAGCGCGGGCGCCCGGGTGTTTGAGTACATGACTTTGAGCCCGTGCATCCCGCTGTCCGGAGGCTGCTGTGTCCCCAGAGAGCAGCTGCGTGGGTCCATCACGTTTCACAACGTCAGCTTCAGGTAAGTGTCGGTGGGTGGGGGCAGGGTCATTCCCTCCAGGCCGGGGACCTGCAGGCCACTGTCCCGCTCAATCAGCCCCCTCGGGTACAAGGAGACTTCAGGAGGGACTGGGGCAACCAGGGACCGGGGACCTGATCTGACTGAGGGTGTCTTGGCTCCTCCCAGTTACCCCAGCCGCCCGGGCTTCCCCGTACTCAAAGACTTCACCCTCACGCTGCCGCCTGGCAAGATCGTGGCCCTTGTGGGCCAGTCCGGTGGAGGTAAGAGGAACCCACAGCCTCTCATCCTGTGACTTCCCTCCTGTGGTGGCCACTCAGAGCAGAACCCCTCCACTGCCACCCCTGAAACCCATGCCCCTCCCTGACTGCCCTGTCTCCCTAACCCCCATTCCGCAGGAAAGACCACCGTGGCTTCCCTGCTTGAGCGCTTCTACGACCCTACGGCAGGCAGGGTCACCCTAGACGGACAGGACCTGCGGACCCTCGACCCCTCTTGGCTCCGGGGCCAGGTCATCGGCTTCATCAGCCAGGTGTGGAGAGAAGAGGCTTTCCTCACCGCCCAGGCACTCAGACGTCTCCCTCCTCCTCCAGGCCCTGTCTCTCTCAGTTCTATGGCACCCGGGCCTTTTCTCCTTCCCAGCCCCTTGTCCCTGCGCTGGGGGTGGGGGGAGGCTCTCGCCATCTTCGCTTGTTCCCCCGCATTCCTTGGGGTCTGAGGCTTCCATGTCCTGGACCACCGCCCCCCTGCCCTGGTCTCACTAAGGGCTGCTCCTCAATCAAAGCCAGGAAAGGGGCTGGGATGGCTGTTGCAGGATCCCTGGGTTATGACAAGCCCACGGTGTCCAGAGATCTAGAAACACCCATGATGTTGCTGGTACTGCTGGCAGCCACTCACTCACTAAGCAAGGTCTGACACTGCCTCTGCTTGAGGCGGTGCCGCCCAGAGAGGATCCACTTTCCCGCTGGGCATGGATTAAGTGGGCACCTACTAACCCCCGAGGCTGCCTCCACCGCAGAAGAAAGCCGCAGTGCACACACCTCTGTGCCCATCCCTGCAGAGGGGAGGGGCTCTCTGTTCTCACTTGAACTGTAACTGAACTGGCCCTGCCTGCCCTCCAAGGGGTCCTGGTATGTCCAAAATAGCCGCTCCTGACATCCCCCTCGGGGTTGGGGCAGAGTCAGAGGGTTTCCTGTGGACTCCCCCCTCCCACCCCAGGAGCCAGTCCTGTTCGGAACAACAATCATGGAGAACATCCGCTTTGGGAAGCTGGGTGCCTCTGATGAAGAGGTCTACGCAGCTGCCCGGGAAGCCAACGCACACGAGTTCATCACCAGCTTCCCCGAGGGCTACAACACCGTCGTCGGTGAGTGCCAAGTGCCTGCTGGGTCTGCAGGGCCCATGGTGTGAGGCTGGGGCCGAGGGGACAGGAATAGGCATTGCATCGGGGAAGATAGGCCAGAACTGCGGCCTGTGGGGACCGGGGAGTCCAGGCACAAGCAGGCTGCACAGACAGACACGACAGGGAGTGCAGTCACCGTCCGGGCCAATAATGATGTCCTGGTCAACAACGGACCAGGTGCAGGACCGGGGTACCCGCACAGCCTGGCGTGCTGTGGGCTGCACAACAATAAAAGTCACCAATGACGCATTTCTCAGAATGCTGTTTTTTTTTTAATTCTCATTTGAGGATGTTTTTCCATTGATTTTTAGGGAGAGAGGAAGAGAGAGGGAAAGACAGAGAGAAATATCAATGTGAGAAACACATCAATTGGTTGCCTCCTGCATGAGCCCAGGCTGGGGAGGACCCTACAGCCACTCGGTCTGCAGGTCAACGCCCTATCCCAGGGGTGGGCAAACTTTTTGACTCGAGGGCCACAATGGGTTCTTAAACTGGACCGGAGGGCCGGAACAAAAGCATGGATGGAGTGTTTGTGTGAACTAATACATGTTAACGCTGCTGCTGGTGAAGGAGCGGAGGGGAGAGCAAGAGAACCCTCTGCTCTTTCGGCTCCGCGGGCCGGATAGAACAGCCGAACGGATAGAACAGCCATAGTTTGCCCACGGCTGCCCTATCCACTGAGCTAAACCGGCTGGGGCTCTCAGAATGTATTTAATCGTTAAGTGATGTAACTGTACAGGACCCGCCAGGGACACAGCGAGTGGGTGTTGGGGCCTGTGTTCTGAGACGCGAGCAGTAGGTGTGATCTCGTCGCCGTTCATCCTCTGGCTCCTGCGCCGTCCCTGTCCTGCTCTCTGACTAAAGGAGTGTCCTCTCTGACTTACCCAGGAGAGGACTGGCCTGTAGGGCGTCCGAGTGGCAGCTTGCAGCGTCGCTCATCTTGGAGGTCTTCCCTCCAGCCCTGGGGCATGTTACCTATCGTCCAGTCTCTGCTCTTGGCTAATGTCCCCGCATGTCTCTGGGCACAGGCACACCAGGTTCTCCGCTCTCTTCTTGAACTTCGGCCTCAGTCTAGCTGAACTTCCACCTCCCGAGGGGTGCTCCCGTCTGTAGCCATCTTCACGTCCCGTGTTACTGATCAGCTGGGTTACTCACTGCTCAGATTCCACAGCCTCTTGGGTGGCACTGTCGTACCTCGTACCCAGCACGCTCCAGGCTTCCTGGGGCTTCAGCCTGCCCCTCCCTGCTCCGTGACGGCCGCTGCCCGGAGGCTCTTTGGCGCCAAGGCTGCCACCCCTGCAGCTCTCCCCAAATGTGGCCTCCCCAGAATGCCTGTGCTGTCACACCCCCAGGAGCCTATATCAGGTCTTGGATGTCCCACAGCAGCAGAGACCCATGAGGCCAGGGAAGGCGGCTAGAACCTCAGATCCCTTCCTGGCGCTGACACCCGGAGCCCTACCGTGTGCACAGCTCACATCACCTTGCACGCGTGTGCGTGCATTTGCACAGGGATGTGGGAGCCGATGCAGAGGCAGGGCGAACACGCACAGGCCAAGGGGGACCCCAAGGGGCCAGATGGGAAGTTCCCAACAGACCCATGCCCCTCTGCAGGACCTCCCCCAAGTGCAGAGCTGACTGCTTCAGGCCCCTGCCCTGTCCCCTTCCTCCCCAGGTGAACGGGGCACAACCCTGTCTGGTGGCCAGAAGCAGCGCCTGGCCATCGCCCGCGCCCTCATCAAGCAGCCAGCAGTGCTGATCCTGGACGAGGCGACTAGCGCTCTGGATGCAGAGTCCGAGCGGGTCGTGCAGGAGGCCCTGGACCGAGCCAGCACCGGCCGCACTGTGCTGGTCATCGCCCACCGGCTGAGCACCGTACGAGGGGCCCACCACATCGTCGTCATGGCCCAGGGCTGTGTCTGTGAGGTTAGTGGGTGCCCGGGGGGGGGCGGGGGCGGAGGGTTGTTGGGAAGCTTGAGCCATAGACACACTGGAGCAGTGGCTCAGCCGAGCTGTGTGAGCATACGGCCGGTTCCTGGGGGCTTGGGGCTATCTTCTACAAGCAGCACCCCATGTGGATTCAGAAATTTCTGCCCTTTGGTAAGCGCTGGCCTCTCAGGTCCCCAGAGTCTTCCTCTGTTCCCTGGGGACAGGAGAGCTCCCAGGGTCACAGGGAAGTGTAGTGTCCCTGCGGCTGAGGTGCAGAAGAGGCAGCCCCAGGGACCAGCCAGGAGCTGCACCCGGAGGCAGGGTCCGCAGCAAGGCTTGGAGGCTGCGTGGGGCCTGTTAAAGCCAAAGCTGAAGGGTTTGCAGGGATGCAGGCCCTGAGCTGCGGGTCTTTGGGCTGTGAGGGGCCTGGAGGACAGCAGGGAGTGCTGCTTACAGATACAGATGTGCCAGTGGCACCTGTAACCACTTGTGCTTTGGTTTCATAGTGTCCCCACCAGGGACTGGTTTAGGTGACGGTGAGCCCGATGGCCAGTATGAAGCCAGCTTTGTAGGGCCCTGACCTCTGAGCTGTGTTGGGTGACCATCTGCCCCTCCTTCCTCTCCAGGAGGGGACCCATGAAGAGCTCCTGAAGAAAGGTGGCCTCTATGCCGAGCTCATTAGGAGACAGGCCCTGGGTGCCCCGTCTCCTGAGGCACCCAGAGGCCCCAGGAACCACCATCCAAAGTCCTGAGAGCAGCCCTCTGCAGTCTGGTCACTGCCAAACATTAGTGCCCAGGGCTGAGGACTGAGCTCCCCAGAGGGCCGGGCTGGGCTGTGGGCTGCCCTCGGCCCACATAAACCCAGGACAAGCCCTAGGCTGGAAGGAAGTTGGAACTGCTCCCATCGCCTCCCCCACCTACCTCCTGGCTGCCTTCCTCCTGCCAGAGCCACCGAGTCATTGGGCTGCGCAGGGAAGGAGGCAGAGTCCTGGGCCCATGCTGTGCTCTCTGCCTCCCCCAGACCCTCCTCCCAGGAGCTCTGCCAGCCTCCCTCCTACCCGACAGCCTAAATTTGTCCAGGCCCCAGCTCTAAGGAGACTACATTCAGGGTTGGGGTGGGTAGAGAATTCACCCTGGGGTTCTCCCCCACACCCATGCCAGTCCTCAGTTTCCTAGGCTGATCCCAACACCCCTTCGTCCCCACTGCCTCTCTGGGCCCTGAAAGAAGGAACCCCCACCTTGGGTCAACCCCTCAAGCCCACAATCCCATCCTCAGAACAACTTCTCTTCCTTCACACAATCCTTGTTTCTAGATTTCACCCTCCCTCATCCAAACAGGGCGGATGCCTGACAGGCCCTCGGGGAGGGAGAGGAGGGGTGGGCACTGTGGTCCAGCCTGGCTGTCTCACCACTGCCCCCCCCCCCCCCGAGTCTGTAACAAGGTGAGATTGTAGACAGCCCCCTCTACATGAGGACACCAGCCTGAAGGGGACAGCAGGAGCCAATACACCCCGAATGACAGCCACAGCCACAGGAGCACGTAGTACCAACAGTCCCCAAACCACAAGGGAGGGGCTGATGCTAAGCCCCTTGGGCAGACAAATACAAAACCAGTTGCAGGTCAGGCCAGGGGAAGCCAGCAGCCCCAAAGCTTGAATGAGGGCCTGGGAGTAGCCGCGGTTTCCCACCAGCCCTCATGGACTCCCCTCCTGCCTTGGTTCTGCCCACGTCACCTGTCAGCGGGCAACCTTCCCCTTTCCCAGCCACGTCCGGCTGAGGTACCCACTGAGCCCTGCTCCTTAGGGTGGGGAGAGGGATGGCCTGTGCCAGACCTTCGAGGCTGACCAAACATGTTAGGTTTCTCCTGTGGCACAGAGGGTGAGGCATGGCTGGGGGGCAGCAGCAGAGCTCAGGTGTGAACGCAGGAGCTGGGTGAGGAACTCCACAGCCTCTTCTGTGTGTGGGTTAGGACCAGAAACCACCCAAAATACCACGGCCACAGCCGCCCTGCTTTGCTGCCCCACTCCCTGACCGATGGAGAAATCGCATCCCAGGGCACCCCCGCCCAGGAAGCAGAGCCCAGGCCTGACTTCTGGTTGCTTTGCCAACTAAGCACCTAGTGCTGCCAAGAGCAGGCCTTAAGCCCCCTCCCCCCAGTCCACACTGGCCCCTCCCTCAGGAGAGCCAGCTGGGCCAGTTCCTGCTACTCCAGCCCTGGCCTCGGCCCTCTGACACCAGATTCTGGGTCTCCTTAGCCCTTCACGGTGGCCTCTCCAAATCCTGCTCCCACGCCCCGCTCAGCTAGGAAAGTAGCGAGGTCCACGTATGCCTTCAGCTGGAAGGCCATGAGGTTGGCGCCGTGTAGCCTGAGCCTGCACCTTTGCTCCTTTGGCTGTTCAACATGGATCCTGAGCCTGGCGATGCTTAATTTTGACAGTTTAAGAGTTTCAGCGTTAAAGTACTTAAAACTCACAATGCTGCAGCCTCCGAAGGTGGTGAGATCTGGGCAATAAACCGTATTACCCACTTCCTCTGTCCAAAATGTGTTCATTGAGCACCTCTCGTGCCCACGGTGGGGTTGACAGTCCCTGCCCATCGGACAGGCAACTGCAGTGCCATGTGACCACGTTGTGAACTATGTTTCTTCTACTCGGCCAAGAGCCCACCGACACGAACCCAGTGGGCTCAAATGCTCTGTGGAGAGAGACGAAGTAGAAACAGATTTCAGTGAGTTAATGGAGATAAAAACCTGCTTTCTCTCAGGCCCCCAGTGCAGCATCTGTCTCCCCATTCCCCATCCACCAGGCTGGCTCCTGTGGCCCTCAGCTTGGGTCCCCAAGACACCCTGATCCGCCAGGCCAGCAGGCAGTGACGTCGCAAGCCATGCTCTGCTCTCTGGAGGTGCCTGCTCCAGCTGCTGGGAGAGGCCCACTGCCCCACAGGCTCTGGATCCTCTGACACTTGTTCAGTCAGATGTGCTAGCTCTGTGGCCCAGGGCCCTCCCACCAACTCACAAAAAAGCAGGCACACTCCCGTGTCACTGCTGGGAGCACAAAATGGTGTGACTCCTACGCCGGGAATTTTGTGGCATCAAATGACCCACGAAGTTGCCTCTTGACCCAGCACTTCTGTTTCTGGGAGTTACAGTGTTGCTGAGCACACTGTAATGGAAGACTGGAAACCCCCAGAATTCTTCAGGGACGCGGTGATAGCAACAAGGGTGTGTCCGCATAATGGAAGGGTATGCAGCCATTTAAAAATGGGGAAGTTTTCCAGGTACTGGGTATCACGTGGTCCCCAGAATGTGTTAAGTGAAAAAAGATGTGAAATCATAGAACACCATGTCATGCCTGGGAACTGGACTACGTCACCTGGGAGTGTGGCAGGCGAGCCCACTTTCATTGCGGTGGAGACCAACCTTCCAGACAGGAGGGCATGAGTTGAGGGCAGGGGCGGGGGCAGGGGCAGGAAGAGGGTCACTCAAGAGACACCCCCCCAGGACATGGGACCTGCAGAGGCCTGGGCCATCTGGGGTAGGCTGGAACCCTGGGGGCTCAGAAGGAGGAGATGGCCAATGCCAAACGCCCCACCACCTTCCAGCCTGGTCAAGAGCCAACTCCCCTCTTTGCAAAATGAACACCTCCCCACCCCTACCCCGCCCCATGATGAGGTTAGTGGGGAGGGAGGAGGGAGGAGCCAGGCCAAGGGCCAGTGACTGACTCTCAGCCCCACACACAGGGACTGCAGCTGGGAAACTAGAGGCCCCAAGGGCACCCCCAGCCCCGATTATCTCTGGGTTCTTCTCAAGCCCAACCAGGGTTGCTGTGGTTTCCTGCTGGCGCCTCTGGCCTCAACAAACCCCCGCCCCCCCATGCTGCACTAATGGCTCAGCCTGGGGCTCCAGGGACCTCCCCACCCCCCAGGCTGCTCTGCCAGCCCCCATGCCCCTCACTGCTGAAACCCAATCCTCTGCGGCAGCTCTGGCTCAGCAGAGCAGCAGACCAGCCCTGCCGGCCACGCAGGCTGCACCCTACCTGCTCAGCTGCGGAGCCCCCAGCCCAGCCCCGGCCCGTGGAGCCACAGCCTGTTCCCGGACGAGGCCAGCTGGACCCTTCAGGTCACTACATCCAACCCAGCCAGGCCAGTGCCTCCCCACCTCCCTTTCAGGTGTGGCTCCTCTCCTTGCCTCCCACTGCACCGTCCCCTGCCTGGCCAGCCCCTCCCAGACCTCAGACTGACCCTCTCCTGCTCCTAAGCCTCCGTAGCCTGGCCACCAACCCAGCCCTCTCTGTTCCCTCACCTCAGCGGGGGCCATGAAGCCCCCCTCAGGGCCGGAGGAGGCCCGGCGGCAGGCCTCGGACATCAGTGTGTTCGCCAGCAGCTGCACGCTACACGGGCTGAGCCATGTCTTTGGTCGAGGAAGCCTGACCCCGCGCCGGGGGCTGTGGGCCGTGGCCATGCTCCTGTCGATGGCTGCCTTCCTCTACCAGGTGGCAGAGAGGGTGCGCTACTACGGGGAGTTCCATCACGAGACGGCCCTGGACGAGCGCGAAAGCCACCAGCTCACCTTCCCGGCCATCACCCTGTGCAACATCAACCCGCTGCGCCGCTCACGTCTCACGCCCAACGATCTGCACTGGGCCGGGCCCTCGCTGCTAGGCCTGGAGCCCTCTGAGCACGCCGCCTTCCTGCGCGCGCTGGGCCAGCCCCCGACACCACCCGGCTTCATGCCCAGCCCCACCTTCGACATGGCCCGACTCTACACCCGGGCTGGGCACACCCTGGAGGACATGCTGCTGGACTGTCGCTACCGCGGCCGACCCTGCGGGCCTGAGAACTTCACTGCGGTGAGCTGGCCACCCACCCTGTCCCACCAGAGACCCAGGAGTGCCTAGGGCGGCCATCCCAGTCTTGGCAGCCCAGGTTCCCCCAAAGCCAGGGGATCTTAGCACCTGTGCCCTGGGACCCTGTCCTTCCCAGCCAGGATGCAGGCCCCCACCTGACCAATACCCGCCTTTCTGTTGAGACCAGCCCTGTCACTCAGCTGGACTAGAGTGTGCCAGGTCACACCTTCCAGAGTGGGCACTCACGCAGGCTGGCTCTGGGCTCAGGACTGGTCTATGGAAACCCCACTACTGGGGGTGGAGGGATACAAGTGGGGCCGGACCATTTCAGGGCAGAAGACTCCACTGTCTGTGAGGGAGGGGCTGGTTTCCCTCTGCTTCACATTCTGCCAGTCCTGGAGGGGAGCAACTGGGACCCACTGTTTTTTACCCCAGCCTCCAAAGAAACACTTGCTCTGTGGACTGGTGCCCTCGGCTGCGGATAGAAGGGGTGAGAAGGTGGCGCGATGGGAGCCCATGAGGGTCCAACTACATGCGCCTGTATGATGGGGGGCATTGAGATGTGGGCCTCCGTGTTCAAAGAAGAAATCCAAACAGAGGATGGGGAAGGGAGCGGTCCCATGGCCCTGGGCTTGCCTGGCTGCCCTTGCTCCCCAGTGAGGTCTGCACCCGTCTGCTACCCCCAGATCTTTACCAGGATGGGTCAGTGCTACACCTTCAACTCGGGTGCAGATGGGGCAGAGCTTCTCACCACCCCCAAGGGCGGAGCGGGCAATGGGCTGGAGATCATGCTGGATGTGCAGCAGGACGAGTACCTGCCCGTGTGGAAGGACATGGGTAGGGGATCCTGCGTGTGAGGCTAGGGGGTGGCCACCGGTGGGGTGCAAAAGGCTCTGGGAAGGAGAGGAGGTGCTGGGAAGGGACCTGAAGCATGTCCTTCCTTTATGAGTAGGGAGCGGGCGGGGTTGGCCCATCACAGGCCTGGGGAGAGGGGCTGCAGCCAGGGCCTCCAGGAACCCAGGCCTCAGGTCCCTTCCTCCCCCCTCACAGAGGAGACCCCGTTTGAGGTGGGGATCCGAGTGCAGATCCACACCCAGGAGGAGCCACCTAGCATCGACCAGCTGGGCTTTGGGGCAGCCCCTGGCTACCAGGTTTTTGTGTCTTGCCAACAGCAGCAAGTATCCTTGCCTGGGCCAAGCCCCCCTCCCCCCACCAAGGCTCCCACCCCCTCCTTCAGCCCACACCACTGAGACCCCAACCCTGCAGCTCTTCAGACCTGTCCCAGGGCCTCAGCCCCGCAGTGACCACTCACATTCTCCCTGGGTGCCCTCTTCTCCCCAAGCCGCCTTAACCCTCTACAGCTGAGCTTCCTGCCACCACCCTGGGGCGACTGCAGCTCCGCATCCCTAGACCCCGACTTTGAGCCAGAACCCGCTGGTCCCCTGGGTCCCCCCAGCCCCAGCCCGGGCCCCAGCCCTCCCTATAGTCTAATGGGGTGTCGCCTGGCCTGCGAAGCCCGCTATGTGGCTCGGAAGTGCGGCTGCCGAATGATGCACATGCCTGGTAAGGAGCGGGGGAGGGACACGGCGCCCCGGGGCGGGCCGGGCCTGGGAGGAGCCCTGAGCTGTCACACGCCCTCCCGTCTGGCCCCCAGGTAGCGCACCGGTGTGCAGCCCGCAGCAGTACAAGGACTGCGCCAACCCGACGCTGGGTAAGGGGCCAGCTCCCTGCACCCCGCCCCCGCCGCGCTGGGCCCGGGACCCCACCCCACAGGGCAGGCAGCCTGACCCAGACGACTGTGGCCCGCAGACGCCATGCTGCGGAAGGACTCGTGCGTGTGCCCCAACCCGTGCGCCATCACGCGCTACGCCAAGGAGCTCTCTATGGTGCGGATGCCCAGCCGCGCCGCTGCCCGCTACCTGGCCCGGAAATACAACCGCAGCGAGGCCTACATCGCGTGAGCCCGGCGGGGCGGGGCGGGACGGGCGCCCTCCCCCGGGCCAACCAGGCCTTCCTGTGCCCACCCACCAGCCTGCATGTCAGCACGGGGCTCTGGACTAGCCGCCTAACGTTTCTGGCGCTGTGTCCTCTGCAAACGTGGGTGACGATGTCCCTCCTAGAGACCAGGGAACGCGCACCAGGGGGTCCAGTGAGCACTCCCGCCCCCTTTCCTCCAGGGAGAACGTACTGGTGCTGGACATCTTCTTTGAGGCCCTCAACTACGAGACAGTAGAGCAGAAGAAGGCCTATGAGGTGTCAGAGCTGCTAGGTGTGTGCAGGGCGCCCGGGGAGGTGTGCACAGAGCAGGTGGCTGTGAGCCAACAGTGACCCCATCTCCACAGGCGACATTGGGGGCCAGATGGGGCTGTTCATCGGGGCCAGCCTGCTCACCATCCTCGAGATCCTGGACTACCTCTGCGAGGTGGGCCTGGGCCCAGCTCTGGGAGAGGGAAGGCAGCCACGGACCCACCCGGGAGGTGGGGGGAAGAGGAAGAGGTGTGGGCTGACCACCTCCCTCACTGCTTGCCCCCAGGTGTTCCTAGACAGGGTCCTGGGATACTTCTGGAACCGGAAGCGCTCCCATAGGCCCTCCAGCACCCATCTGGTAACAGCCCGCTCTTCCTCCCCTGCCACCTCCACCTGGATGCTCTGCCCGCCCCCTTGAAGCCGGCAGGGAGGGGCATGCAGGACTTGGCTGGTCCCTGGGTGGGAGGAGCCTTCCCCTCCTCTGACCCTCTCCCTTCTCCCACAGCTTCAGGAAGGGCTGGGCAGCCATGGAAATCAAGTGCCCAATCTCAGTTTAGGCTCCAGGTAACACAAAATGCCCCACTAAGGTCAAGGGAGATGGGGCAGGTCCAGTCCAGAGGGTGACGTTCAGGTCCAGGAGGGCAGGAGCAGGGTAGGGCATTGGTCCGAGGCCTCCTGTCCCAGCGCTGTGGTCTGTGTCTCAGCAGGCCTTCCACCCCTCCCTGTGCCGTCACCAGGACTCTTTCTGCCTCCCACCGCACCTGCTACCTCGTCACACGGCTCTAGACCTGGTGTCTGCGTCTTCAGGGTCGAACCTCAACATCCTGGACACGCTCTGCCTGCACATGACTTTGCCATCTTCATCCCAAATAAAGTTCTAGTGCATCAGCCTGAGCTGTTCCTCTTACGGGCAGACCAGTCAGGCCAAGGTCAGCCCTACTCAGACACAAGACTTCTGCCAGCCATCATTTAAGGACATGGTGTCTGAAACGTGGGTAGCTTCCCAATTAGCCTGCAAATGTCTCTCTGGGAGAGAAGAGTAATAAGGGGGCACCAGTCATTTGTACCTCAGCGGGAATGAGTTTCAGTGTGACATCTCAGAGAGAATGGAGCCCAAAGCCAGGTGTGCAGGCAGACAGGAGTCAGTGGCAGGACAATCCCAGTGGGGGACTATAGGGAAGTGGGGAGCAGGCAGAGGGAATCTCCCACTTCCAAGAACACAAGCTGTTGTCCTGCCTTAGGTCATGACTATTTTTTTCACATATGGGATCAGGCTCAGCATGCTGTCTCCATGGGAAGAGCTCTTGCTTCCCCGGCCTCCCTTCAACAGCACAGGCCCCAGCTTGAGATGGTGAGGGGGCCGGCCTCACTTCTGCCAGTAAGGACACACCCAGCCACAGCCCACTTTCCCTGCAACCTCAAATATTAGTAAACTGACAAGGCAGCTGGGAGAGGTGTTCCTGATCTAACTACATCTTTGAGTCTCTCCTGTCCCAGCCTGCAGGCCGAGGTATTGGGGGATGAAGAGGGAAGGGACAGGGCAGGCACCCATGGGATATGGAGAACCACAAGGAAACGCCCGGCCCTTTTCTCCTGTTCCAGTGGAAGCTCTCAGACACTGGCTGCCTAAGCCCTTAGTCACAGGCCCTCCTGGGCCGAGAAAGTGGTGTGCACAAGCACATAAGCACGTGTGGGCACAGCACTGCCCTGAGCCCAGCCACTGGGCTGAGAGTCATAGCCCCCTGCCCCCAGCCCTCAGCCCCCAGCCCAGGACCATGTACAGCGCACAGTGGGACAGGACAGGGTTGCATGTGGTGGTGAAGCGGGGTAGAAACCCCAACCCAAGCCCACCCTCTCAGAGCCACCCACCACCACATTAGCCAGACTGTGGGAAAGGAGCCAATTTATGAAATTAAATAAAGTCTGTAGAGGGAGAGAGAACCCAGGCGAGGGCGCCTCCACCCTTGTGGGCCCAGCACAGCTGGAGCTCAGCACACTGTGCGTCCTTGCTTTCCTCCCCTCCCGGGAGGGGGCTGAAAACAGGCCAGGCCCCAGCCTGGCGGCCCAGGGTCCCAGAGCCTAGGGGGGGCAGAAGTCGGAGAAGTAGGGGTGCTGCAGAGCCTCCTCTGCCGAGATGCGCTGGATGGGGTTGCACTTCAGGAGGTTCTGGAGGCACGGAAGGAAGGCGTGGCAGGGTCAGGCAGGGCCAGCTGCCCGGAGCCCCACCCTCCCCCAGTTCCCCTGCTCTCGGTCACCTGCAGCAGGTCCCTGCCTGTGGCATTGAGTTTGGGTACGACGTTCACCAGGGAGGTTGTGGCCGGGTACATCGGGTAGGGCTGTAGGAGACAGACAGAGTCAGACCAGAGGTGAGGGGCATGGAGGCTGCTAGGGCTGAGAAATAAGGACCACCGCTGAACCATGACCCCCAGCCCCCGTAACACCTTATAGTCCGGCAGCTTGGTCATGGCGGGCCATTGCTCCTCAGTCGGTGTCCCCAGCAGTGTGTCCAGGGAGTCAAGGACCACTCAGTGCAACAGGGCAAGGTGCGAGGCTCTTCTCCCAGGAAGGATTCCTCAGACTCACCCCTGCCCGCCCCGCTTTATCCGCCAGCTCACGACAGAAGCAGCCCCAGCACATGGGATTCTCATTTTCAGTCCCACCTGCATGGTGTTTACCGTGGGCCAGGCGCTACAGATACACATGTCATCTGCTGGGACCTGAACCCTGATGTCTGTGTACTGAGGACCCGCCAGCCTTTCCCGACGCCCACAGACCCTCCTGCTGACCCTCTTGGCTCCCTGGTCCTAAGGAGTCACCTTGCAGCTGGAGGGGCATTCTCTTGGCTTCTTCCCCCAGGGATACCTCCTTGTCTACATGTCACACTCTTTCCAGCTGGCTGCATGCAGCTGCACTGTGACAACCAGGGGTGTTGCCCACCCTCTGCCCTCCATCCCCGACCTTCAGAAGCCCACAGCCCCTCCCATGTGACCCAGCCCATCGCCCAAGGCTCCTTACTCCCCTTCCAGAGGGCTCGAGGCGAAGGGGAATGGAAGGATATCGGAAGATCCTCTTCAACTGGTCATCTACATCGTTGCCGGGGAAGAGAGGCCTCCCTGCATTGGCCAGCTCTGGGAGAAAGAGGACAGGGTGAGAGGAGCGGACACATGAAGAAACCCTCACTCCCGAGACTCCCCAGCCCCAATGGCCCTGCTCCTTGCCCCAGAGGGGACCCTCCAAACCCTATCTGTCAGCTCAAAGGGGAGAGAAAGTGCCTCTGCAGACCCCCAGCACGTCACCTGCAAAAATGCAGCCGGCTGACCACATGTCAATGGACGTGGAGTACAGCTTGGCCCCAAAGAGGACATCCGGTGGGCGGTACCACAGCGTGACCACCTGGAAAAGACCCCACCCACAGGGACCCCCCACTTAGAGGGCTGGGGGGAGGAGGCTCAGATAGGAGAGAGTAACGTTTTGGGTCCTAGAGTAGGAGCTGAGAGAGATGCTCACTGGGGAAGCCCTCCCTCAACCCAATATCCCACCCCACCCGCTCACCTCAGCTGAGTAACAGCGAACAGGGATCCCAAAGGCTCGAGCCAACCCGAAATCAGCCAATTTCAGCTCCCCATTCTGAGGGAGATGGGAGGAACAGTGTCAAGGCTAGCTCCGTGGTCCCACCTTCCAGCCCGGCTTCCTCATCATTCAGACATTGGCTCCAGTCTCCCCCATCTCCCACCTTCTCCCCAAGAGGTACCCTGTTTATGAGCAGATTCTGAGGCTTCAGGTCCCTGTGCAGCACGTTTCGGCTGTGACAAAATCCCAGGCCTTTTAGCAGCTGGAAGAGGAATGACTGGGGGAGGAGCAGGGAAGAGGGCGTCAGACCCTCTGGATGGGAAGCTGTGCCCGACTCCCCTCTTCGCCCTCTGCTTTGCTTCGTACCCACTGGACTTTTAGCACCAAGTTGAGCGACATACCACTCATTTATTATCAGGGGTTTACTCTGTATTATGCTGGATATTAGAAATGAACAATGAATGGGGGGACTTACAGCCATGTGCACCTTCCTACCTTCCCGCCCACACTATTCTCCCTTCCCTGGCCTCCTTTGAACATCCACATCATAACAGTCAACATATACATATATTGTGCTATATTATTATTCAGCATTTGTTTCCCTTGGAATCTAAGACAAGGCATTTGGTCGTGGGCCTAGAACAGTGCCTGGCGCACAGCAAAACATTCAGTATTTGTTGAATGAATAATAATATCTCTCTTTGAATCTCATTTTTTCATCTCTCAAGTGTAAATCATGTCACTGAGACCATTACTGTCAGGTCAAAGATCATGGGAAAATGCTCCTGGAGAGTAAACACAGGGTTCTCTCAGTCCCTGACACCCAGAGCGTCTCTGTTCAGGGCCTGAGCTTGGTGCTCAAAGGCAGGTACACTGAACATATACTCGAACACCAGCCTCCACGAGACCCCAGAACACCAGTCCCCTCACCTTCACAATTTCAGGATCTAGATCACCATTGCAGCTGTCAAAATATTTCTTAAGGTCCTAAAAAGGGATGGAGTGGGGGAAGGGACAGAGTTTAACCTCAGTCTGGGCCCCTATATCCTCCCAAGGCTACTGTCCCCCAAGTCCCACTTTCACCTGGTCACAGAACTCAAAAACCAAAGTCAACTTCTTGTCGCTATGCAGGACGTCATGGAGCCTAGGGAGAAGGGAGGGCTTAGCCAGGCAGGTCCACAAGGATGCTCCTGACACCCCACTAGCAGCCCAGTCCATCGCTGAAGCCCCCACCTCCTCCGGATGGCCACACAGGCAAGGAGGAGCCCGCGGGCCTACACACCTGACAATGTTCTTGTGCTTCAGCTCTTTGAGTAGGCAGATTTCCCGAAGGGCAGAACTCGGCACTCCCTACACACGGAGAGGGCAGGGTGGGCCACAGTCACATCCCACCCAACCTAGGCCCTCAACCCCCCCCCCCCCCCATGCCCCAGTCCTACCTCATCATCGTCATCCAGCCTCACCCGTTTCAGGGCCACGATCTCATGAGTCTCCCGGTTTTTGGCCTTGAACACGGTTCCGTAGGTGCCTAGTGGTAGGAGGTTGGGGTGAGGGAAAGAATGGGGCACTCTTCCCCACCCCAAGAAGTCCTTCCCAAGAGGGGAGGTATCATGGGAGTGTGTTCTGATGCCTGGACGAGTAAGAGAAGAGAATCGGGGTGAAAGCCGGGCGTGGCGGAGCTTTGTGAGTGGGGACGTGGCACAGAGGGGCCTGCAGAGGCTCAGAGGTCTGCAGCAGGGGGCGGCTGTGACTGCCAGGCAGGTCTAGAATGAAGGCAGTGCTTTGAGAGGGGCCGGAAATAGTGAGCAGGGGTCTGGGAGAGGAATGAAGGCTGGCAGGAATGTTGAGGTTGAGGTCTGCTGCCAGAACTGAGGCTGGGGGGGGGGGGGGGGGGGAGGGGGTTGTACAAGTGGTGCTGAGGTCCGGAGGTCGGGCCTACAGGGAGTGCTAAGTTTGGGAGGGGGGCGTCTGCAGGAAATGCTAACAGGAGGATTGTTGTCTGCACGGAGTGTGGAGCTAGGGCCAGGGCTGCAGCCGGTGCTGAGGTCGGAGTCTGTGGGCATTGCTGATGGTAGAGGAAGGAGCCAGAGATGCAAGGAATGCAGAAGATCTTGCAAGAACATCTCGTGGTCCTATTACCTTCCCCAATCTTCTCCAGTTTCTCGTATTTCTGCATCGCAGCCGCTTCGGGGACCCTTGTGGGCCCTCCGTTTTAATATTCTGGCCCCGGCAATGCAGAGGAGGCGGCACCCCAGCCTCCAGCCCGGCCCCGCCCTCCCGCCTGCCCATGAGCTTCTGGAGCTTGTAGTCCTAAGACCACCAGGCTTCCCAGTAATGCCCGGCGCCCGAGGCCGCCAGAGGACTACAACCCCCAGCAGGCTGCGCTCAGGCTCTCTGCGGCACCGGCTGCCCGGGACTCGGGTTCCCCGGTGGAGGCAAACCCTGGACTTCAAGTCCCAGGAAGCATCACATATCCGCTTTCCGGGCGCCGGGGTAGCGCCGCGGCTCCCAGTGTGCTCCGCTCTAATTTCTTTCCGTGACCACCACCTTCTTTTGAGAGAGGCCTCTCCGGGGCGACACATTCCAGAGTGCAGCAGGGCTGGGGGTGGGGCGCTCTCTGAGGTTTGGGGTTTGGTGGCCTACATCCCGAGCCCAGGCGGTCCGGCTCTGACCGGGTCGATGGTGTCGAGGTCTCAACGGCCTCGTGGCCACCTCTGCACGGGTTCCCACGTCTCTCCAGGCCATCTGGTGAGCGCAGCGTTGATTGGGGAATGGCTCCCAGCCATCTCTTCCTGATGATGTCTTTACGGGGACCAGCTGACCCGAAGGCTGGGCCGAGAGGCAGGTGTGCCCCATTGGAAACTGGAATTAGCGTTCGCCGAAGACCCTTGTGTTCTCTGGGCTACCGACTCCAGTCGCTCGCTTCCCCAGGCAAACCGGCTGGAGTCGTTCCCCGCCCCCCAACCCAGGCCAGTCTCCAGAGCCCGAGCCCAGCCAGGGTGTGGCCGAGGCTGGCAGGTTGGTTACCGCCCTCAACAGAAAGACGCACAGACAGATGCAGCAGCCTTGACCGCATCCCGTACGGAGGTGATTATAGATGTGATCGCGCTGCTCTCATTGTCTCATGATTGCATTTCTGAGGGCTGTGAACCGACGAAATGGGGCCCAAACCGCACGTAGCGCAGGAACCCGAGTGGGTGCTAAACATGTATTAACTCGTTTACATCTGAACGTTTTGTGCGTTCACGATTCTGTGCTTCACCCAGGGGCAGACTATAGAAAAGAAGCGACAAATATATTCCTTATCCGAAGAACTTATCATTTAGTTGAGAAAAACAGAAGTGCACACAGATTTTTAAATGACAGGTGATGGCTATGAATTGGGTTCAAGGACGGAGGTCACCGCAGGGAATCTCTCCACGGCAGAAGTCCCCGGCTTTGGGGAAGTCAAGTCCAGCTCAGGGTACCGGCTTTGGGGAAGTCAAGTCCAGCTCAGGGTACCGGGCATCCAACCTCCAGCCCGCAACACCCCTCTCGCCCCCCACCCCGCCCTTCCCCCCACCCCACCCCCCCAGCCAAGACGGGGCTTTCGTGGAGGTGCTGGGGATTACTGGAGGGGAGGGGCGGCGGGCGCGAGAGATTCTTGGCCCGATACACTCCTATTTCAGCCTCTCGGTCCCGAATTTCCTTGTCATCTTCGTGCCTCCGTTTTCCTGCCTGGAATCCCCAGAGTGAGCGGGCTCCTTTCCGCCCAGCGGTGCCTCCAAGGGGCCAGACACGGCGTCCCCGCGGCACCCAAGCCCGGCGCGTGGGAGCCCGGGCGGCGGCCTTGCAGGAGAGCGGGGACCGCCTCCCGGACGCGGGGCTCCGGTGCCTGGCGGTGCCTGGCAGCGCGCTTCCGCTCGCGGGTCCGGGCCCCCGCTCCCCGCCTCCCATCCTTGCGCCGGGGCCGCGCACGGTGCGCCGGGGGGCGCGCACGCAGGGGGCTGGCCTGCCCGCGGCGCGGGGGAAAGTTGAGTTGGGAGAAGTTGGGAGCGGCGGGGGCGAGCCCCGAGGTGGGCACCGGAGAGCCGTCGGGAGCGCGCGAAGGCGTCGGAGCAGGGGGAGAGACCCCCAAGGCCCCCGGGGCACGAAGTCTAGAGCGAGCGGGTGAGCGAAGAGGGGGCGGCGGGGGAGGGCCCGGGCCGCGGGGGAAGGGAGGGGGAAGGAGGGGGAGCTCGGGACTCGGAGCCGGGAGGGAGTGGAAGTGGAGGAAAGGGCGGAGACTGGGGCGCGGGCGAGCGATGTCTGGGGAGAAGGATGGGGAGGCGAGGGGAGTGCTTGCTGGGCAGAAGCGGGATCGCGGCTCCGCTGCCTAGTTTCCTAAGGCGAGGGTGCCGCGCCCCCTGTCCCCGGGAGAGGGCAGTCCCGGGAGCGCCGCCGCCCCTCCTAATTCCCGGGCGGGCTTCACACGACCCTCTTCCCTGCGACCCCTACTCTATCCTTTGGGCCTGTGCCCGGCACCCAGCCTGGGGGTTGCCCGGCGGCATCTCCCCCAGCCTCCGGGTTGGAGGAAGAGCCGAGAAGGGGGTGGGGGTGGCGGGTCAGGTGAGGACAAGGGGTCCGGTAGAAGAGGGAGCCGCTGGGTAGGGATGGAAAAGACGAGCCCCGAGAGCTGGACCTGACTCCTGGGGGGCTGGCTCGTCTGGGCGGGGAACTCCGCACTGGGTGTGGGGGACGGTGCAGCCTGAGATGCAGGGTCCACTTTATCCTTCTCCCTCCGCCCCCCACCCCAGCCAATCCCACTCGGAAGAGCTGTGGAATGTGCGAATTCACGTGGTTAATGCCCCAAGTGGGGTCCGGGGTGCTAATCCCCTGGGCCGGGGGAAGATGCTAATCCTCCGGGCCGGTCAGGGCTGGTCCCGGAATGTGTCCCTACCTCGGATTATCGGCACCGGTGCTCCGGACAGAAGCTGCTTTGTGTTCTAGGATGTCGGGGGAGGGGGCGGAGGGGGGCTAGGGGAGGAGGGAGGATGGAGGAGCATTGTGAGGGCACAGCCTGGAGGTGAGAGTGGGGCGCCTGCATGTGCTCAGAACACTCCACAGGCTTCTCACACCAGGGCCGGGTGTCCCCCCTCCCTGCTCCTCTCCCCTGCACCAGACGTGTCCTGGCTAAAGGCCTGTTGGGGGAGGTGAAGGGAGCCGTCAGCTGAGTTGAGTGCTTGCCAGGAATGTGTCGCTTCAGGCACCCCATTCTGGACTGACACCCCCCTCAGACATATATTGTTGGACCCTCCACTGGCCTCTCTTACCACGGAGGTAGCCCTAAGTTGGGCAACCCTGAGTCCCCCCAACCACACAGTGGGGAGTTTCAGTACTTTTGCCCCCTAGTGATTCCCCCACTTGTGAATGGGTACCCCGATTCCCACCGGTCAGGTTCCCTAACTGCAGCTCTCTCTGCCCTCACCATGCACAGTGTTCTCCCAGACACCCCTATAGTCACAGTCAGGAGGGCGTCAGCCCTGCCACTCAGATTTTCCTGGCCGGAGGGGAAGGGAGCGATCAGGACTGCCCTTCAAGGCAGAACCTCAGGGCTCGGTGCCCACCTCCTCCAAGTTCACGTGCCCTTCCCCCAGTATAAAACTCGGCCTGGTCTGTGCCTGTCCGCCCTCCCGCCCACTGAGTGAGTGGAGTGGGGCTCCTGCCCCTCCCCCAGGGAGCCTGCATCCCTCCGGCCTGGCTTTCATCAGGGGAGGGGGCAGTCATGTTCTCCTTCCCGGCCCTGGGCTGTCTCCTGACCCCCTTGCTTGTCTGTTTGGACTCTCTCCAGAGTTCTTTCTCTCCCTTCCTTCCTCCCCACGTTCCTGCTCCATGGGGTATCTCACTCTCTCCAGCACACCCTCCCTGGTCTCAGTCCACCTCCGCATGCCACCACGAGGTCACTGCTCCTGCTTCTGGCTCAGCCTGTCCTTTCCCTCCCCCCTCCTCGCCCCTTCCCCCCGCCCCCCCCCCTCCACGCCTCTGATGCTTTCTCTCCAGGTCTGGGCCTTGACTCCTTTCTCACCTCCCCCCCCCCCCAACCCTTACTTTTTTTGCAGCCTCTCCCACTTCTGCTTTCTACACTAACTCCTCCTTTAGTCTCTTGGCCCTTTGTGGTCCCAGTCCTCACCCATCTTTCTCTTTGTTCTCCTCCTTTCTGCCTATAAATAACTCTTCTCTTTGCTCTCACTGCCTCTAAGGGCCACTCTGAGGCCCTTAGTGACCTGGGAGGATCTTGCACAGCTGGGAGACTCCTCGGAGCCAGGCAGCGGGAAGCCGGCATCCTGTCCTACCTGGGCTGGGCCAAGGGCTGTCGCCCCACGAGGTGACCGGTCCTTTCCCCTGTCCAGGTTATGCCGCCACCTTGTTGCCCTGAAAGCCGCAGCGACAGCGAAAAGGGCTAAGATTTGGCCATGAGCAGCGCCCCCAGGCGCCCCACCTCGGGCGCAGATTCTTTCCGAACTGTGAGTATTGCCAGCTGAGTTGGCCACTGCTCTGTCTCTCCTCCCGCCACAGGAGCTCCTCCTGAGGCTTCCCATTGTGTGTGTGTGTGCGTGTGCGTGTGCGTGTGCGTACACACGTACGTGCATGTGTGCACAGAGGCTTGGGAGTGAGGGGAGCCTGTAATGGATTCCCGAGGGGTGCTAGGGGTCTGAGGTGGGTAGTGGTTGGGGGCATCAGCAGGCCTCCAGACCTGGGGAGGGAGTTGAGGCTGTTTTACTGAAGACCTCGATGGTAGCCTAAGTGAGAGAGAAACGGACGCTGGTGCCCAGCCCCACACGGGTCTTGGAGAGCAGCAGTCTGTGCTCAGTGGTTCTGGGCGGAGCTCACTAGCAGTGACCGCCCAGGCCCCGCCCCAGCCCCACATGCCACCCAAGGCCCCGCCTCGCCCCCACGTGGTCCCCACCCCACGTGGCCCTCCCGATTTTCCTGGGAAGTGTAATGATTAACCCCGAGTGCCATAATCAGCCCGTTATTGGTCACTTTGGCCCAGTGGACATGTGACTGAGAAGGGGCGCGGGCAGGTCCCTTCCCCCCTCCTTCCCAAGTTCACCCCTGCCCGGCGATGGACTTCCTCCTGCGCCCTCAGGTGCGAGGGATTCAAGACCCCCCCCCCTCCCTCACCCCGCTAGCTCCCCGTGCCCTCACTCGCTTCAGCACCTCCCCCTGCCTTCCTCTCCGCAGCTGCCAACTGTGGTGTGTGTGTGTGTGTGTGTGTGTGTGTGTGTGTGTGTGTGTGTGTTGGGGGCTGGGGGGGGGGGGAGCGCCTGGGAATTGCAGGGCTAGAGCTGCAGAGATGGGCTGGGGAGAAGCAGCCCCCTGACCCCTTCCTCCTCTTGAATCCAATATCCCTGCTACCCCAGCTGCTCCTGTCCTCACCTCGGAGTCTCCCCAAGACCCGCCCTTCTTCCCAGCTGCCTCCCCTTGCTCTTCCTTGCTCTAGCCCCACGGCGGGGACTCCATACCCTGCCCTTTGAGATCTTGATGCCCTTCACGTCCAGGAGCTCTTGAGCAAATATTTGGCGCGCTGGGAGCTGAGACCGGCAGGGGGTGGGTGGGGGGCTGGACCAAGGCGGCAGACTAGGCCCTTAGCTAGTCTCTAAAAGCGCCAGCTCTTGAAAGCGCCCAGCCACTGGGCCACTGGCCACCGCAGTCCTGCTGCTCCTCTCCTGCAGTATGACTCAGGTGGTGGGAGTGGGGGTGGGGTGGGAGGCGGGGCCAGGGAGCAGTGGAGGGACCCCAGGGAATGCGGCTGTGGTATATGGGGGGTGGGGGGGCTTCCCTGATGAGGTGAAGCTTCCTGTCCAGGGGCTTGGTTTCAGTTTGACTCAGACCCGAGTCCAGGTCAGTTAGCTTAGGTGCTTCCAGAAATTACTTTTCAGGCTCAGCAGCTGCCTCTGTCCAGAGGGCGTGTGTTTACGGCCAGCCACGTGAGCTGCAGGTTTACATCCCCTGCCAGGGGCTGCACACACAGGGTTTCTGTTGAGACTTTCAGAGCAGACCCTTCCCACTGCCCTAACTGCCTGGATGGGCACAGCCAGGGTCCAGATAGCCTGGAACTAGGGGCTAGGCTGCTGGGGGGCAGGTCTGAGTCCCCAGCATTTTTTTTTTTTATTGATTTCAGAGAGGAAGGGAGAAGGAGAGATAGAAACATCAGTGATGAGAGAGAATCATTGCTGGGCTACTTCCTGCATGCCTCCCACTGCAGATCAAGCCCACAACCCAGACATGTGTCCCTGAATCCAATATACCCTAAGACCGTGGCCAGGGTACTGGGGATTACTTCAGTCCGCAGGCCGATGCTCTGTCCACTGAGCAAAACCAGCTAGGGCCATCCCTAGCATTTGAGAGGACGGGTACTAGATCCCCAGCACTGGGCAGGGTAGGTTTCGGTGTGCGCTCCTGGTGAGCCCCTGTGTCTTCTCTCTATCCCTTCCTCCTCGCAGCCAGAGCCAGAGAGCTTGGGTCCTGCCGTGCCCGGCTTCCCTGAGCAGGAGGAAGATGAACTTCACCGCACCCTGGGCGTGGAGCGCTTTGAGGAGATCCTTCTGGAGACAGGGTCTCGAGGAGGGGAGGAGCCAGGCCGCTGCTATGGGGAGGAAGACTTTGAATGTGAGGGGATACCCTGAGGAAGGGGTGGGGGCCCTCTGGCCTGACCGCCCACAAAGGAAGGGGCAGGGGCCTAGCGGGAGGGGCCGGGGCTGGGGCCAGGATGGCCGGGGAGTGAGGCTGGGCCCGGCAGCCAGGTCCCCTTCTCCCTGCAGACCACCGTCAGTCCTCCCACCACATCCATCACCCACTGTCCACCCACCTGCCTCCGGACACCCGCCGCCGCAAGACACCCCAGGGCCCCGGACGGAAGCCTCGAAGGCGACCTGGAGCCTCCCCCACTGGGGAGACCCCTACCATTGAGGAGGGAGAGGAAGATGAGGATGAGGCCAGTGAGGCCGAGGGGGCCCGGGCACTCACCCAGCCGTCCCCGGCCTCCACACCCTCTTCCGTGCAGGTGAGTGGGAGCAGGGCTCCGGGAGGGTGTCTGTGGGGTCTCCAGCCTGGCCCTCCGCCTACGTGGGTCCCTTTGCCAGTTCTTTCTCCAGGAGGATGAAGGCGCTGATCGGAAGGCAGAAAGGACCAGTCCCTCTCCCCCTCCGCCACTGCCCCACCAGGAGGCAGCTCCCCAGGCCAGCAAAGGGGCCCAGACGGGGTAAGTGTCCCCAAACAGAGAGCTTCCCTGCTTTTGTCCGCGAGGCGACTGAGAAAAGAAGCAGAGGCTTGGGGTCATCAGACTGGGGTTTACATCTCAGTTCTGGTTCTCACTAGCTATTTGGGCGAGTAACCTCTCTAAGCCCGTTTCCCCATCTATAAACCAACAATCATAGACCCTTTCTCGAAAGGTGGGTGTAGGGATTAAGGGGTGGTGTGAGTTAGGGTGTAGCCTGGGACGGAACAGATGTGCAGTCTGAGCTGCCTCCCCCCCGCCCCCCACCAGCCCCTCGCCCCAGGCTTCATCAAGCTCTGGGTCAGGGACTGGTCTGATGACTCCAAGCACCCCTGGGGCCCTAAGGACGTAAGAGAAGTAGGAGAACCCCTTTTGCATTTGGGGAGCTGCCAGGCTACCCTGGTCATCATCTCAGGAAATGGCACCAGAACAAGTTACTATGCCAAACGGCCTGGTTCAGGCACGGCGTCAGCAACAGCAGGTGATTGGAGTTTGGGGGCGTTGGCCAGAGAAGGCTGCCTGGAGGAAATCACTTTGAACGAGTTCTCAAGGTCGCTATTATCAGGGACCTGTTGTTTTCTGGGTGCCAGGCAGCATGAAGGGCTGCGGGGAAGTGAAGGGCACGGTGCCCCTCCAGGGTGTGCACAGGCTCGTTGTGCAGGTAGTGCTGGGTCCCCAGCTGGGTCTCACTGTAGGCACTGGCCTGTGGGCAGCGGGTGGCCAGTGGGAGGTGGGGGAGCCTGAGAGAAGCCTGGCATTGCAGATTGTGAGCAAGGGTGCGAGCAGAGCCCAGGGGACTGAGCGAGGGCATGGGCAGAGGAAGCCTGGTGGTGGAGGGTCCTGGTCCTGGGCTGGGTGCGGTGGGAAGCGCTAGGTACCGGGCAGTGGTTGAGAAACCATCACTGGCAGTGGCAGAGAGAAAGGCATCTGGCTGGAGGACAGGAGCAGAAGTTGGAATGTGGACGGGATAAGGAGTGATAGCTTCCTCATGACTACAGGGGCTGTCTGAGGTCTCAAAGCTCATCTCCATATACTTTACCCCATGTGGTCAGAAACTTGGGACCCTGGGACCCTCTGGGGTCCATGGTAAGGGAAGTGCCTGGGAGGGCGGAGGGAACCAGCACTGTTCTGAGTGGCGGCTTCAGACGACCCCTCCCCACACCACAGGAGTTGCCTCAGCTCAGTTTTGCTGGTCAGGACTTTGTTCTCAGGTAGCTGATGTGATTGTTCAGGGCATAGCCAGTAGAGGGGAGGGCCGCATAAATCTAGTCTGCTTCCAGAATCCTCCATCTTTCACAACTGCACGCCCTAGAGTGGGGCGCTCGGAGGGTGGGGTCCTCCTGCCTGCTCCCGGCCGAGGGGAGGGGCCTGGCCTTCCCTGTCTCATGGCCGCTCTGTCTGTCCAGAGCCGTGGTGGAAGAGGTGGTGGCGGTGGCCAGCGGCACAGCAGGAGGTGACGATGGAGGTGCCTCAGGGCGCCCCTTGACCAAAGCGCAGCCTGGGCACCGCAGCTACAACCTGCAGGAAAGGAGGCGCATCGGAAGCATGACAGGGGCCGAGCAGGCACTGCTGCCCCGGGTCCCCACGGACGAGAGCGAGGCCCAGACACTGGCCACGGCTGACCTAGACCTCATGAAGAGTGAGTGCTGGGCCTGGGCCAAGCCCAGTGCCGTGGGAACAGGGTTAAGAGAAAGGGGGAGCCTGATCCCGCCCTTCTGCCCCCCAGGTCACCGGTTTGAGGACGTTCCTGGGGTTCGGCGACACTTGGTACGGAAGAATGCCAAAGGGTCCGCGCAGAGTGGCCGGGAAGGACGTGAGCCCGGCCCCACTCCTCGGGGCCGGCCCCGGGCCCCCCACAAGCCCCACGAGGTCAGGTTCTCCGCATCACGCGCGTCCTTCCTCTCCTCACCGCCCTCCCCCTGCCTCTCGGACCAGCAGTGACCGGCCCCAGCCCCGGCCCACCCGCGTGGTGGGGACATTTCCTCCCACACTGTTCGTGTCTGTCATGGCCCCTCTCTGGCAGTGAGGTGTCTGTGGGCCCTTTGGACTAGAGATAGCTCTGCAGAGCCTTGAACTTCATTGTCCAGAATCCAGTTCCCTCTGACTCATTGATCCTCCCACAACCTGTAAAGAGGATGGCCCAGGTGGCGTCAGCCATAAACCAGGGCAGCGATTGGCCAAGGCCACTCAGTGACTTAGTGGTGCTGCCCCTCTTAGACTCCAAGGCTGTGGTCCTGAACCCTGACCCTCCCAGTGGATTTTTTAAACCGTTTTATTGAGATCTAATAGACATACAGTAAAGGGAACTCGGGCTAAGTGCTCAGTGGCTTTGTGCACATACACACAGCTGGCTCATTCCACGAGACATGGAACATTTCCTGCACACGGCGGGTTCCTTCACGTCTCCGCCCGCCAGCACCCTCAGAGGCGACTGCTCTTTTGTTATTAGTTTTGCCAGTTCTTGAATGCATATAAATGGAATCATACACAGTTGTGTGTGTGTGTGTGTGTGTGTTTGTGGCGACTATTCACCAAGTACTTACCGTGAGTTGTGTCCTATGCTCAGTGTTTTGTCTGCTTTTTCTTTTAACCCCCCTAAAGGCCCTCTGAGGTGGGTGGTATTGCTCCCATTTTACAGATGAGGGAAAGAAAGTCTCCGATTGGATAGGAACTCACTAAGACTCCGTGCCTACTGCCCTGTGCCGTCCAGAGTCACACGCACCCATCTCGACACTGTTGGTCTGAGAGCAGCCCCTGGAACCCCAGAGGCTCTGACCCTGCCCTGCCCTCTCGTCTCCTCTCCAGGTTTTTGTGGAGCTAAACGAATTGCTGCTGGACAAGAACCAGGAGCCGCAGTGGCGGGAGACGGCGCGCTGGATCAAGTTTGAAGAGGACGTGGAGGAGGAGACTGAGCGCTGGGGCAAGCCCCACGTGGCCTCCCTGTCCTTCCGCAGCCTCCTGGAGCTCCGCCGGACCCTGGCCCACGGTACCTGCTCTGCCCTGCCCCCTGCCTGTCCTCGCCCAGGACACACCCGCCCCCCTCAGGCCAGTTCTCTGAGAACCACATGGCCCAACGGCCCCACGTCTGTCTTGAGCCACATGATCGATGTCAGCAGAGCCCGGAGGAAGCCTCCTCCGAGATGTCACTCAACCTGCCCTTCCTCAGGACCACCTCACCGTGGGTGACTGCAGGAGTGACTCCCCTCTCTTATCTTGTCTAAGTAACATTTTCTTTTTCTTTTTTAAAATATTTTTATTGATTTCAGAGAGGAAGGGAGAGGGAGAGAGAGATAGAAACATCAATGATGAGAGAGAATCACTGATTGGCTGCCTCCTGCATGCCCCCGACTCGGGATGGAGCCCGCAACCCGGGCATGTGCCTTTGACCGGAATCGAACTCGGGACCCTTCCATCCGCAGGCTCTGTCCACTGAGCTCAACCAGCCAGGGCTCTAAGGGGCTCTTTCCAGTAACCGAAGCTGGTATGTTTCGGGTGCTAACATGGTTTTCCACAGGTTTGGTGGAACACTTTCCAAAATGGTCCAACATGTAGGACAGTGTAAACCAGGGGTCCTCAAACTACGGCCCGCGGGCCACATGCGGCCGCCGAAAACATGTATCCGGCCCGCCGGGTGTTTTTGCCGCCGCTGCCTGTCCTGCTTAGCAGCCGGCTCGTCCCGGACCCGCAGTGCGCATGTGTGGAATGTCTGAGGGACAGTGAACTGGCCCCCTGTTTAAAAAGTTTGAGGACCTCTGGTGTAAACCCTGACTTACAGGGCACAGACGCAGCCTCTGGAGCTCTGCGGCTGCCGTTTCTGCTCTTTGCTTGTTCCTCCCTCCCCCTGGGAGAGCACTCAGCTACTGTCAGGAGGCCCAGTTCCAAGCACTGAGGACCGAGAAACCTGCTGTTAGAACTGTTTCCAAACGAGGGGTAAAGAGGCTGCCGAGGCCTGCGGCGCTTTATCGCCAGGCCTAGCCATCTCCGTTGTGGCTGCGCAGAGGCTTTTGGTTCTGTTTGTTCTTTAGTTCTGTGTTCTGAAAGTTGACCTTGACAGGAAAATGACCTGGTGACTTTTAAAAGGACTTCCACTGCCCTGCCCAGCTGGTGTGCTCAGTGGTTCGATTCCTGGTCAAGGGCTCGGTCCCCAGTAGGGGGCGTGCCGGAGGCAGCCGATCAATGATTCTCTCTCATCATTGATGCTTCGATCCCTCTCTCCCTCTCCCTTCCTCTCTGAAATCAATAAAAATATATTTAAACGCACTTTCACTGCTGTATGAAATGGCAGCTCAGAGGAGTGACCTCTGGGGGGGTCTAGTAAGTGCCTGTGAGCAGCTGCTGGATGAGGGGTGCTGAGGAGCGGTGGGGGGTCGTCTTCAGACGGGGCAAGGTCAGAGCTGCGCTGTGGTGCTCAGAGGGCAGAGCGAGGACCTGGGGTGGATGCGGGGCGGCAGCGTGCGGCTCACTGCGGGAGGAACTTTCTCACAGTCAGGAGCTGTTGAGCCGGCGTGGGTGGCTGGGGCCCCGGGGAGTCCGCCTGCGTCCATGGAGGGGTGCCTGGGCAGTTTGTGGCCCAGGTTCCCACTCTGATAGCTGGGGTTCCGAGGCCTCTGCTGAGCCCCACAACATTCCTGGGGGGAGGGAGGGAGAAAGGAACAGGTCAGAGAGGCAACGAGACTGGGGCCTCAAGCCCTGCTCACTGTCCCCTGAGCGGCCCTCACCTGGCTGCGCCCTCCTCCCCGGCTCTCCCGCGGCCCGACATTTTCTTGCCTGAGGGTCCCCCTAAGTCATCCTTCTTCCAGGGGCTGTGCTCTTGGACCTGGACCAGCAGACCCTGCCGGGGGTGGCCCACCAGGTGGTGGAGCAGATGGTCATCTCTGACCAGATCCAGGCCGAGGACAGAGCCAACGTGCTGCGGGCCCTGCTGCTGAAACACAGGTGAGGCCCCGCCCACTGCACCCTGCCGCGGCCCTCAGTCCCTCTTCTCATGCTTCTTACCCACCGCGCTCTGCCCCACCAGCCACCCAAGTGATGAGAAGGAATTCTCCTTCCCCCGAAACATCTCGGCCGGCTCCCTGGGCTCCCTGCTGGGGCATCACCACGGCCAGGGCGCCGAGAGTGACCCCCATGTCACCGAGCCGCTCATTGGAGGTGTCCCCGAGACCAGGCTGGAGGTGGAGCGAGAGGTGAGTGTGCCCTGCCTGGGTCGGGTCTGGCCAGCACCGCCGGCAGCAGGGCTGCCAGCAGGCTGGGCTGAACTCCGCTCTGCGTCCCCAGCGTGAGCTCCCGCCTCCAGCCCCCTCGGCCGGCATCACTCGCTCTAAGTCCAAGCACGAGCTGAAGCTGCTGGAGAAGATCCCCGAGAATGCTGAGGCTACAGTGGTCCTTGTGGGTAAGTGGGGGTGGGCGCCCTGGCAGCAGGCCCGCCTCAGTGCTGCCCCTGGGCTTGGGGCTGGGAGGTGGCCTGCGCCCTGCTCTTGCCCACGATGGCCCTGTGCCCCCAGGCTGCGTGGAGTTCCTCTCCCGGCCCACCATGGCCTTCGTGCGGCTGCGGGAGGCGGTGGAGCTGGACGCGGTGCTGGAGGTGCCTGTGCCCGTGCGTTTCCTCTTCCTGCTGCTGGGCCCGAGCAGCGCCAACATGGACTACCATGAGATCGGCCGCTCCATCTCCACCCTCATGTCCGACAAGGTCAGCCCCAGCCCGGAGCCCAGCCCTGCCCCAGGCCCCTGGCCCTTGCCCGGTGCCCTCACCAGCCCCCGTCCTGCATTGGCAGCAATTCCACGAGGCAGCCTACCTGGCAGACGAACGGGAGGACCTGCTAACTGCCATCAACGCCTTCCTGGACTGCAGTGTGGTGCTGCCGCCCTCCGAAGTGCAGGGCGAGGAGCTGCTGCGATCCGTCGCTCACTTCCAGCGCCAAATGCTCAAGAAGCGGGAGGAGCAGGGCCGGCTGCTGCCCCCGGGGGCTGGCCTGGAGCCCAAGTCTGCCCAAGATAAGGGTACGGGCCAGTGCAGGCTGGGCTGCCCGGGGCAGGAGTCGGGTGGTCTGCGCCTTTGCGGAGGGGAGCGGGGCGGGCGGGGGCCGCGGCAGGCACCCTGATGGAGGCCTGGGTTGCAGCGCTCCTGCAGATGGTAGAGGCGACGGACACAGTGGAAGATGATCCCCTTCGGCGGACAGGCCGTCCCTTCGGGGGGCTGATCCGGGATGTGCGGCGCCGCTATCCCCACTACCTGAGTGACTTCCGGGATGCGCTCGACCCCCAGTGCCTGGCTGCGGTCATCTTCATTTACTTTGCAGCCCTGTCTCCTGCCATCACCTTCGGGGGCCTGCTGGGTAAGGAGAGGCTTCCGGTGGGGGTGGGGAGCACACAGGGCTGGGCTGCCAGCCCCTGAGCAGGTTCCTGCCGCCCCAGGAGAGAAGACGCAGGACCTGATCGGGGTGTCGGAGCTGATCATGTCCACCGCGATCCAGGGCGTGATCTTCTGCCTGCTGGGCGCCCAGCCGCTGCTGGTGATCGGCTTCTCGGGGCCCCTGCTGGTCTTTGAGGAGGCCTTCTTCTCGGTGAGGCCCACAGGCCACGGGGGTGCCCCTCCTCTTTCCGGAACAGGCCCAGCCAGTTAGCCCCGGGCTCTGGACCTGACTGGGCCTATCCCCTCCCTGCCCCGCAGTTCTGCAAGAGCAACGACCTGGAGTACCTTGTGGGCCGCGTGTGGATCGGCTTCTGGCTGGTGCTTCTGGCCCTGCTCATGGTGGCCCTGGAGGGGAGCTTCCTGGTGCGTTTTGTCTCCCGTTTCACCCAGGAGATCTTTGCCTTCCTCATCTCCCTCATCTTCATCTACGAGACCTTCTACAAGTTGGTTAAGGTGGGCGAGGCCTCGGGACTGGAGGGAGCCGGGGTGTCTGTGCCTCTCTGTTCTCTCTCCTGGCTGTGAGGCCAGGCTGGCTCGGAGATCCCCGGCCACGGTCCATCGGGCCCACCGCGTGTGCGCTGGTTTTTCCCCTTGCCTCCCCACAGGTCCTGCCAGGTCATCAATACACACCCCGGCTGGAGACCAATCCGAAAAACATTGTTAATAACAAAGGAATCACTTTTGTTAAAGTGGCAAACAACCCAGAAATGCAGACAGGAAAAAGCCCCTGAGAGGACAGATGGTCACAGTCACACTTCAGACCCGAGTCTGTGACGGGCTCAGTCCTGCGCTCCACTTCCTGCTCCTCCTGGCCTGGGTGGGGCCACACTCCCACTCCTTCCCAGTTAGAGCAGCCTCCCAAGCCTCAGGTTCCTGTGCGCACATCTGGTCTTCTGAGTTATTTTCTTGCTAATAGTTGTTGTTGTTAATCCTCACCCGAGGATGTTTTTCCATTGATTTTTCAGAGAGTGGCAGGGAAGGGGAGACAGAGAAAGAAACGCTGATGTGAAAGAGACACATCTATTGGTTGCCTCCCGCACGTGCCCCCTACTGGGGCTGGGGATTGAGCCTACAACCAGGTATATGCCCTTGACCCAATCAAACCCAAGATCCTGCCCTAACCGGTTTGGCTCAGCGGATAGAGCGTCGGCCTGCGGACTGAAGGGTCCCAGGTTCAATTCCGATCAAGGGCATGTACCTCAGTTGTGGGCACATCCCCAAGAGGGGGTGTGCAGGAGGCAGCTGATCGCTGTTTCGCTCTCATCATCGATGTTTCTAACTCTCTATCCCTCTCCCTTCCTCTCTGAAATTAATAAAGAAATATTAAAAAAAAGAAAAAAAAAAAGAAAAGAAACCCGAGATCCTTCAGTCCTTGGGCCAATGCTCTAACCACTGAGCCACCGGCGAGGGCTGGGATATTTTCTGAATCAACAAGGAAAGCTCCTGAGGGCAGGCTGGCCATCCCGCCCCACTTGTCTTGTTCAGCATATAGCTGAGCCCGGAAATCTTGCTGATGGAGCCCTTTGTCCTCTCCCCAGATCTTCCAGGAACACCCCCTCCATGGCTGTTCGGTCTCCAACAGCTCTGAAGTGGACAGCGGCGATAATACCACATGGACTGGGGCAGGGGCCACGCTGGGGCCAGGGAATGGGAGCTCGGCCCAGCCCTCTGGGCAGGAGAGGCCCCGGGGCCAGCCCAACACAGCCCTGCTGTCGCTGGTGCTCATGGCCGGCACCTTCTTCATTGCCTTCTTCCTGCGAAAATTCAAGAACAGCCGGTTCTTCCCTGGCCGGGTGTGTGGGCCGGAGGCCTGAGGGAGGCGGGAGCCGGGGGTCGGAGGGGGTGAGGAGGAGTCAGGTCTGCCCGGATCGGGGCAGGAGCCTCTGGTCTGAGCATGGCACTTGCCCACAGGTACGGCGGGTGATTGGGGACTTTGGGGTGCCCATCGCGATCCTCATCATGGTGCTTGTGGATTACAGTATCGAGGACACCTACACCCAGGTGAGGCAGCGCGCAAAGTGAGAACGTGCTGCCTGGCACGGGGCTCCGGATGTTGCCCTGCGGTCCCCAACCCCAGAGCCGTCTCCTCAGGGGCAGACGGGCCCTTTCCATGGCACATCTCAGGGCTCAGCCTGCCTGTGCAGCCCAAGGCTCTCGCACCAAGTTCACCAGCCCCACCTCTGTCCTGCAGAAGCTGAGCGTGCCCAGTGGATTCTCGGTGACGGCCCCGGAAAAGCGGGGCTGGGTCATCAACCCCCTGGGCGTGAACAGCGCCTTCCCCGTGTGGATGATGGTGGCCAGCCTGCTGCCCGCGATCCTGGTCTTCATCCTCATCTTCATGGAGACGCAAATCACCACGTGCGTGGTCCTCGCCAGGGGGGTGGTGTGTGGATGGGCCAGAGCCCTGGCTAGGGGCTGGCGGGTGAGGGGACCCAGGCTGCCAAGCTGGAGTTGATTTTGTAGATGGAGTTGATTTTGTAGCTGGAGTTGATTTTGTAGAGGGAGTTGATTTCGTAGATGGCAGACCCAGCTGCTGTGGGCTGGCACGGCCCGTCCAGGCTGGAGCTGTCCTAGAGGCCGGGGGCATGCAGAAAGGGCTCAGTTCCGTGATGGAACGCTCATTTGGACGGAATGGGTGGGGACCACCAGCTTCCAAAAGCAGAGGCTCTGGAAAGACCCTGCCTGTTGAGCTGGCCCCAGGTTCAGTGAGCGCCCATCCCCCTCAGGCTGATCATCTCCAAGAAGGAGCGCATGCTGCAGAAGGGCTCCGGCTTCCACCTGGACCTGCTGCTCATCGTGGCCATGGGCGGCATCTGTGCTGTCTTCGGCCTGCCCTGGTTGGCTGCTGCCACCGTCCGCTCTGTCACTCATGCCAACGCACTGACCGTCATGAGCAAGGCTGTGGCTCCCGGGGACAAGCCCAAGATCCAAGAGGTCAAGGAGCAACGGGTGACAGGGCTGCTAGTTGCCCTGCTCGTGGGTATGTTCACCTCTTGCCCTGCCTGTCCTGGAGGGGCCCCGGGGCCCCTGAGGGTGTGGAGCCCTGGGGACCACCGTTTCTCCCTCCTCCCAGGCCTCTCCATGGTCATCGGGGACCTACTCCGGCAGATACCCCTGGCCGTGCTCTTCGGGATTTTCCTCTACATGGGAGTCACCTCCCTTAACGGGATCCAGTTCTATGAGCGGCTGCACCTGCTGCTCATGCCGCCCAAACACCACCCAGATGTCACCTATGTGAAGAAGGTGAGACCCCCTTCGGAGGGCTGCATGGGTCACCCTCCAGCCCCCCAGCTGCCCACTTTGGCCAGCCACCATCCAGCCTGTGCGGACCGGGCTCTGGTGCGCCCCCAAGAAGGCACTTCTGTCTTCACCCCCGTGGAGAGGGAAAGGGTCAGCCATCCTCCGGATGTGGCAGAACCAGATGTCCCAGCAGGGACCAGGGCCCTCGGCTGGGAGAAGCCTGGGCTCACCCGTCTCATCCCACCCTGCCCACCCCCAGGTCCGGACCCTCCGGATGCACCTGTTCACAGCCCTGCAGCTGCTCTGCCTGGCCCTGCTCTGGGCCGTCATGTCCACAGCGGCCTCCCTGGCCTTCCCCTTCATCCTCATCCTCACAGTGCCTCTGCGCATGGTGGTGCTCACCCGCATCTTCACGGATCGAGAGATGAAATGTGTAAGGCTGCCTGCCCTCCTGCCCCAAGCCCCTTTTCTGGTCCCTGCCAAGACCCTGGTTGGGGTCAACCCTCCTGACACCATCCTCCCCTACAGCTGGACGCCAACGAGGCAGAGCCCGTGTTCGATGAGCGGGAGGGTGTGGACGAGTACAATGAGATGCCCATGCCCGTGTAGCTGCTGCCGGGACGGACGATGGACAGAGGGAACGGGCCAGGGATGCTCTCCCATCCCCTTCCCTCCTCATTTTTATTTAAGTGATTAATTTAAAGTCCCCTTCCTCCCCTCCCCCCCGCAGTAAAGTGCTTCGGCCCCCACCTATCCTTGGCCTTTTGTCTCTGTATGAGGGGTGGGGGCATGGATGGAAAAGAAGTGGGGAGACCCAGTCTGCTCCCCGTCCCAGAAACAAGATGTGCAATGAAGAAGGGACTTTAATGAACAAAAACAAAGGGATCCAAAGTGCAAACTGTCCACCCCCCCATAGGGGAGCCATCGTGAACCCCATGTGCATCCCCTCACCCCCCTTCAGGACCCCAGCGGAGGCCCAAGGCTTGCAGCTTCTGTCTCAGGTAGCTCTTGAGCTGGTGCAGGCCTCTCTGTGACTCCAGTTCCTCAAAGGGTAGCTGTGGGGAGAGGCAGCAGGTTAGCCACAGGCCCTGTGGGTGAGGGAGTGGGCACACACAGTGTCACCAGGGGCGGGCGGGGGAGGCTCACCGGCAGAAGCTGGTAGCCCAACAGGCCCAGGTGCCGTTCCCGCAGGGCCCGGGAGCCCAGCAGCACCCTGCTGTCCCGGCAGAAATGCCAGCGTTCCTGCAGCATCAGCACCACCCTGGAGAGAGAGCGGCCGTGGCTCAGGGTCGCTGTCCGTGAAGGCAGGGGAGGCCCTCCTGCCCTCTTCCCTTACCTCTGGGCAGGGTCTTGGGTAGTGGGCTGAGAGGCAGCCTGGCCCTGGGGACAGGACCTGGGCGGGTAAGGTAAGAAAGGGTCCTGGGTCCTCACAGGAAGCACAGCACCAGAGCTGCTGACACACAGCAGGAAGTCTGAAAGGTGGGAGAAGAGAAAGGGCCAGTGGCTTTTAGCCACAGCTCCATGTCAGCCTGCTGCCTGCCCACGTACCTGGAGCTCACCTGTGGAATAACCTGGAGGCACAGTCAGGTCTTGGCGGTATTTCTCCTCCCCCAGCAACTGGCGCAGCCCCTCGGCCACTATATCCTTGTGACTGAGGGGAGTGGAACACCGATAGCAGGAAGGCCCAGGAGTCTCTGGTCGTGCTCCCCTCCCCCGCCAGCTCTGTGACCCTAGGCAAACGCCTTTGTTGCTTCAAGGCCCATTTATTATGACTGCTCAGAGTACCAGCCGAAACAGGTCCCAGTTCTCTGGCCTTTCTACACTGCCTCTTCTGGGCTGGTCCCTTCCCCTCCCCAAGCTGCCCCACCTGTACTTGCAGCGAGCACGGTCAGTGATGAGTGGCTGGGGGAAGATGGGCACTTTCTGTCTTCGGGGAAGGCGGGGACCCTGGTATCCTGGGAGCTCCAGCTCCACAGCCGTGTCCAGTAGGGAGAGGTAGCGCCGCACAATCGGGGCATGAGGGGTGCCTACGGGCAAGGGGACTGAGGTTTGCTGGGCTGCAGACTCCCAGCCCCTCTACCCTGCCCACCAGCCCTCCTGTCTGCGCACCACTGATGTGGCTGATGAAACCTGGGGAAAAGACAAACTGCAGGGCTCGGGAGGGCAGGCACCGAAGCTGGCACAGTGACATCAAGATGTTGACAGTGGCCAGGGGGGCCGCCCCTGCTTCTCGAGCCAGGATCCTTTCAAGGCAGGGCATAAACCGCTGTTCCAGGGGAAAGTAGTTCAGCCGCCCAAAGGGCAGGACCAGCTTCTGCACCACCTGTAGAGGGAGAGCAGCCATCACCCCGCAAGGAACGTTCTCCAAAACCCTTGGCAAGGAGAGCCTCAGGGAGGCTTGATCTGCACGTTTAGACCGTCACTGCAAAGGCAGACCATTCCTCTACCGGACACACACCAGAAGTTTGTGGCATAAGCAGTGTTTTGAGCCCCATGCAGTCAATCACCAAACAGGTGGAGGAGACACTGCTATGGGGCCTGGCCCTGCAGGCCTAGAGGAGTGGGGTCAGTGAAGTGAGGACGGTGCTGAGTGCTTGCAGGACTGCACGTGCTGGGGGGTGAAGCCAAGGATGGAAACCTGGGGACAGGGCCTGGCTGGGTTGTTCGCTGTGGGACACGCAGCCAATCAAGCTGGACAGGGGCTGAGCCTGGCGGTGTCTGGGCAGCACGGGAGGCAATCCCACCTTGCTGCTGAGCTGGGCTTCCTGGACCACCAGGAAATGAGCAATGGCTTCCAGAAGCTGGGGCTCCCGCAACCGGTGTCGGGCCAGGTGCTGGGCCAGGCGCACCATCACGTGGGGAGTCAGTTCCTCTGGCCTGGCCTCTGTGAAGGACAGCCTATCACCCTGGACCCTCAGGCCAGACCTCCAGTCTAGTGTCCACCTCAGCCCAGACCCCACCACCTGCTCTTCCTCGGCCCCTGACCCCCGCCTGCCTTTGAACCCCTCCGGCACCTGCCAAGCTTCGGATGAGGTGCTGCTGTGGATGCCGCAGAAAGTGGGGGCAGCTCAGAGCAGCTTCCAACCTTTGCCCACCGCGAAGGACAGGTTGCAGAGGGGGAGGCGGCTTCAGGGGGAGGCGGAACCTTCGCTCCCTCTCCAGGGCGCACACCAGGGGCGCATCCGAGGGGAAGCCTGAGAGGGAGAGGGTCAGAGGAGGCGGTCCTGGGAGCGGAGCGGAGCTGCTTTGCTCCAGTCCTGGGGTTGTTAGTGGATCCCAACCTCTCTCATCTGTTTCCTGGGCTGGAAGGTGTGCTACAGTGTCAGTGGAAACACTGGGGAAATGTGAAATTCCACGTGAACTAAGGGATCAGAACAGCTTATGGGGAAGGCTTTATACAAAGATGGCGAATACGTTCTCATCTCGTTCTATTGGTGACAGAGTGTGGTGGCTCCTAGGGCACGGGGTAGCAGGGATCTGAGGCAGCAGCAAACGCTGCTCCACTCCCGCAGCCTGTGGGAGAGCGCCTGTGGGAGAGCGGCCGTGGGCCGGGTGTGGCCGTTCTGGCGAGGCCCAAGAGGCGAATCCTGTCAGTGATGTGGGTCCTCTCCTGCTCTTCTCTATTCATTAACGCCCACCCCCAGGCAGCCTCCTCACCAAGTAAGACTGCAAGGTGCAGACACACGTGGATGGTGTGAATATCAAAGGAGGGGCAGTTTCGGATGATGAGCTGACTCAAGTCCTGCAGTGAGGTCTGCTCCACGGGCGGGGGCCGTGGCTGAGACCCCAAGAGCTGGCCCAGACGACGAAGCGCCACTGGGTAGTGGTGGGCGCGCACCTTGGCGGGGTTCTGGCCCAGCCAGCGCACCAGCTCCCCAGGGCTCCTCGCCTGCTCCAGGAGCCGCTGCAGCCCCTGCGCGGGACCTGCGTGGGGGCCTCCTCCGGGAGGCCGTTCCCCCCACTTGCTGGGCCCCAGGCAGAAGGGCTGTATTGGCGGGAGCAGCAGCAGGCCAGACAGCTGAGCGGCAGAGGCCTGGGCAGCAAGCAGGACTCGAAGCATGGAGTTGGGTGACGGAGACCCTGAGGGCGGCCCAGAAAAGGGGGTGAGGTTTCCCCGAAGGGGAGGAAAGCCTGCTCTCTACTCCTCACCTCACTCCCTATTCAGAGGGGTCTAGGGTCAGAGCAAGGCAGACTCCTGCTCACCCTTCTCTGCGACGGCCCTGGTCCTCTTCCCCACCCGCCCCTCCGCCTCCTTCCATCCGGGAACAGCCATCCTAATCCCTGTGTGCCCGGCGCAGGGACGTTTACAGAGCAATCCACATGCATTATCTTCTCGGTCCTCCGCACACGCCCCCGGGGCGCAGGCAGGGCTGGGTCACCTCGATCGCACAGGCGGGGAACCCAGACCCAGAGAGGTGAGGGGGGAAGGCAAGCCCGGGGTCACGAATCCGGTTAGTGGTTGCGCCCAGCCTGGAGCCCAGCCGGCCCCGGCGACCCGCCTTCCAGACCACCTCCCCCGCCCGCAGGAGGCGGCGGCGGCGCAGAAGGTGGCACGCGGGCTCCGCCGCCGGACGGTCCTGGGTTCCACGCTGGGTGCTCCCACTTACCAGCGGCGTGACCTTGGGCCAGCGGCTGCGTCTCCTGCCTAAGCCTTCTCGCCTGTGAACCGCGCGCGCCGCGCCCACCGCGGAGGACGCCCGTGGAGCCCGAGTGCACAGGTTTGCAGAGGCGCGGAGTCCGTGGTGTCGGGGGCCCCCACACCCACCCAGGCCGGGGACCCCCCCAGAGACCTGGTCACGGTGGCCAACACCAACTCCCGCAGCCCTCCCGCGGCCCGCCCCGCAGGGGCCGCCCCTACATGACTCCCCAGGCCCCGCGCAGGTCGCTCCCTCGGTCGGTCTTGGGGCCCGGGAGCCGAGCTCCCCCCGCGGCCTCCTCATCGACCGGCCACCGAGCCCGCCATCTTCCCAGCAGCCCCGGGACGCCAATCGCCGCTCAGTCCTCGGCCAGCAGAGACGTGGCTCCCGTCAGGCCCTGCGCGCCGGGCGCCGCCAGCCCCGCCCCCCGCTTCCGGGCAGCTGCGCAGGCGGCGCCGGGGGCGGGGCCAGGGGGCGGGGGCGGGGCCAGGGGCCGGCGCCGGGCCGCGGAGAGGAGAGGGCAGCCCGGGGCGGCCCGGGCGGAGGCCCAGCCCGTGCCCTCACTCCGTTCCTCCCGTGGGCAAGGGCCCCGCCCCACGGGCCCCCACGCGCAGACACACACCGGGAGTGAAAACTTCACAGTCATTTAATCTGCACAAGTTCCAGGGAGCTCCCTCAGCCCTCCCACCCCCAGGGTCCTTGGGTCCCAAATCAGCGCGAGGAGCGACTAGGGACTAGAGGTGGCGGGGTCTTCAGGCCGAACCCTAGGCCGGGCCCAGGGGTGCGGCCCCGCCCTGCCCAGGGCCAAGGCAGCGACAGCAGCCGGCAGACCCGGAGGAGCCCACGGTCAGTGGGGGCTGAGAGCCAGCGGCCCCGGAAGGTGGCTCGGAGCCATGGAGGTCACCGAGAGGGGCCTCCACCTGCCGCTGGGGTGCTCCGCGGCGCAGGGCTGGGCTCCAGGGTGGCGGGAAGAGACAGGCCAGAGAGCGGGGCCCGGGCAGACAGCAGCCCCGCCGGCGTGGTGCGGGCCGAGGTCCCGCGGGGCCAGCCAGGCGGCCGGGAGCCCGCGGAGGCACTACGGGCGGTACATGGCAAAGGCCAGGAAGCTGAGCAGCAGCGTGAAGCCGGCCAGCCCCAGGGTGGCGGTCAGCGGGAAGAAGGGCCGGTACTGGATCTGGCAGTACCAGAGCAGCAGCAGCAGCAGGAGCAGCAGGGGGAGCAGCAGGCTGCCGATCTCCAGCCCGGAGGGGCCTGGCTCTGACCCCGGTGGGCAGGGCGGGTGTGGGGGGCCGGCCCGTGCGGACACGTGGCAGTGGAGGACGCAGTTGGGAGGCAGGTGAAGGCTGCCCAGGGTCTGGGTGTCGTCTCCCAGCAGCTGTCCTTGGTAGATGAGTCGAACCTGCTGCTCCCGGCCAGGGAACTGGGTCCTGAGGAGAGAGGGACCTGGGTAATAGAGCAATCCTCGTCCCTGGCCCAGAATAATACTCCTGCCCTTCACCTCTGCCTCCACCCCCCACCACCCAGGTCACGGCGCCCAGGGGGGCCCCCTCCTCCACCAGGAACAGGACAGTGTGATTTGGGCATCTGGGTCCCCTCATCTATGAGACCCGGGGGAAGTCTCCAGTGTCTCCTGGTCCTTCCAGGTCTACGATCACTCCCACCCACTCACTCCCACCCCCTCACTCCCACCCAGTCCTTGGCGTCTGTTCCCTTCCTCACCCCAGCTTACCTTTTCAGGGAGCCGATGGTGTCGTGGGGCCAGGCCCTGGCCACCTGCTCTGAATCGTTGAGGAATTTCAGCCGAAGCACGAGAGGCTCCTGGGGGGAGTCTGGCGGTGGTGTGGTTGCTGGGAGTCCTGTGCCAGGCTCCGGGTGTGCAGCCTGACCTCTGTGTCTCAGGCTGGGGGTCTCCGCTGCCGGGGCCTCCCCTCTGGCACTGTCGGTGACCACCATGGCTTCGCTGGGCTGCGCTGGTGTTGGGGTCCCTGATGGCTGGGCCAGTGGGTCACCGCTCTCCGATGTGTGTGTTGAGACCCAGGCGAGAGCCAGCACCAGCAGGCAGGCAAGCACCGCGAAAAGGACAGTCACCTCATCACCCACCCCTTCAATCAGGGCCATGGCACCCGCCTTGCCCGCCGCGCTACTGAGCTGGAGAGGCACAAAGAACCCATAAGGGGTTGAGGGGCTGGCCCACCGGGGCCAACAGCTCTCCGAACGTCAACAGGCTCCTGACCCCCCCCCCCCCGGCACCCCACTTTCCCACCGGCCTCACTCTGTCCCCTCACCCCAGCCCCAGCCCAGGGCATAGACTGTCTGGACTCCAAGTTGCCCCAAACTTGCTTCACGTGCCCCTTCCCATCACCACATTCCAAGTCCTAACTTTTGTAACCTGAGTTCTCGGTGTTTAACCAGCTCCCAAATTCACTATCCAGAGACAGGGTGCCTGGACCTTCGGGGCAACCTCTCCCCTACCTTCATCCCCCACCAACTTCGCCCTAATCTTACCTAGTCTTCCATCTGTTTCATCTCAACATTTATTCCTTCACCAGTTTCACCCAAAGCTGCTTATCTACCCCAAAGCTTAGCTCCTGCTCCGTGGCTAAAGTTTGTTCAAAGGGGAAGAAAAAGGGCCTCTATGCCCCCGCCCTCTTACCATTGACCCAAACCCCACCCACCCACGCGGACGGCTTCCCCAGGGCTCCCAACACCAAAAGTCAGACTCCGCCCTTCGGCACCGGGAGCCTCCCCAGGGTGCCAGCCCCCACCCAACCCGGCCCCACCCTGGCCGCACGACTCCGCGCCTCCACGGGAAGCCTCTCCAAGCCCGGCCCCCGGGGGGACCCCAGGTCCAGCTCGGGGTCCGGGGCTTCGCCCTCCCCGTCCCCAGCTATGCCATCGTACCCCGCCCCCAGCCCCCGGGCGCGGGAGGGCGCGGGCGACTCCGGGGCGGGGAGCGCGGGTGACTGCGAGCTCGGGGAGGCGGGGTGGGCGCGGGCGCGGCTCGGGGACTCACCGCCCGGCTCCACCGGCTCCATAGCGGACCCTAGGCCACTTCCGGGCGGGAGGCGCCGAGGCCGCCGACACCTGAAGGCACCCCCACCCCCTTCTCCGCCGCCGCTGTCCGGAGCATTGTGGGACTTGTAGTCCTGACCGTGCGAAATCCCCGCCCTCCTCGCTGCGGACCTACCAGCGGGCTTGGGCGGACTGGTTCCGCTGCCCTCGAGTGGCAGAGGGGAGGGCAGGGCAGGTTTGGGGTTGTGACAGCCCCCAGAGGTCCGGCCACAGCGGGATCCGCCCCTCCCTCTGCCAGCATCCAGGGCATCTGTCCCCGCATCAACCGGCGTCAGCAGGAGCAGATCAGAGCCCCGTGTTTGGAGATGCAGGCTCGGGTGAACTCCGGTGGCTCATTCTACTCATATGGCAGGTGAACGCCAGGAGGCACCTTGGACACCCATCCCCGTCCCCCCGCCCCCCCCCCCCCCCAGTTGACTCTCGGCCCAGAGCCCAGCAACCATGGGCTGCCCCACCAGTCTGGCTGCGTATACATCCCAGGTTGTCCTGTTTCCCTGGCCCCTTTTCCGCCTTGCCCCTGCAAGACTGGGAACGAGGCATGGACTTTGGAACCTGACACAATGCTGATCCCTTATCCCTTAATGACCTTAGGTTCGTTATTGAATCTTTGAACCTAAATTTCTTCATTTCTAAGGCCTCCTTCATAAGGCAATTGTAAGGAAGAGCTTCGGTGTTTTGTTAAATGTGGAAACTGTAAGGGATCTGTCACATGGTAGATACTTGCTCAACTAGTATTAGCACACTCCTTCCACTCAAATCTGGGCTTGGAAATGAAATCCTTAGCATGTTGCTGTGTAGAGTATGTGATTTGATCCCCAGCCTGGCCCAGGCCAGCTAATTTCTGTGGGTTTTCCCTCCTTCCTCTGGGCTTCTATAGCCACAGAAATCCCACATCCTGGATTTTATAGGCCAGTCTTGATTAAAAAGTATGATACCCTCATGTTCCCATAGCACATGCCTATTTGTGGGAGCAAGTACTCCCAAGTGTTGCCTTAAGAAGTCAGTTTAGCCCAGCTGGTGTGGCTCAGTGTTTGAACATTGACCTATGAACCAAGAGATCATCGTTGGATTCCCAGTCAGAGCACATGCCTGGGTTGCAGGCTCCTTCCCCAGTAGGGTGTGTGCAGGAGGCGGCTGATCAATGATTCTCATCATTGCTGTTTCTTTCTTTTTTTAAATATATTTTTATTGATTTTAGAGAGAGGAAGGGAAAAGACAGATAGAAACACCAAGGATGTGAGAGAATCATTGATTGGCTGCCTCTGCACGCCCCCTACTGGGGATGGAGCCCATAACCCAGGCATGTGCCCTTGACTGGAATCGAACCTCTATCCATTGAGCCAAACAGCTAGGCTCATCAGTGATGTTTCTATCTCTCTTTCCCTCTCCCTTCCTCTCTGAAATAAATAAATAAATAAATAAATAAATAAATAAATAAATAAATAAATAAATACATAAATAAATGTCAGTTTAAAAAAAAACACCTCAATACAATTTACCAGAAAAAAAAGAATGTTAGTTTATTTTATTTTAAAAACATTTTTATTGTCCTAACCAGTTTGGCTCAGTGGATAGAGCGTCAGCCTGCGGACTGAAGGGTCCCAGGTTCTATTCCAGTCAAGGCCATGTACCTTGGTTGCGGGCACATACCCAGTAGGGAGTGTGCAGGAGGCAGCTGATCGATGTTTCTCTCTCATCCGATGTTTCTCACTCTCTATCCCTCTCTCTTCCTCTCTGTAAAAATAATCAATAAAATATATTTTAAAAAGACATTTTTTGGGACGGCCCCGGTGAGGTTGAAACAGCCCTGGTGAGGCCGAGACGGCCCCGGTGAGGTTGGGACAGATAATGGGGACCAGTATAGACTGATTAACAGGGGTAGATGCAGAGGCAGAGCAGCATTGAACAGACTTTCAAACTAGTGGGAAGCCTGGGGAGGGTTTGGGGGGGGGTTAAGAGATCAACCGAAGGACTTATATGCATGCATATAGGAATAACCGGTGGACACAAGACACTGGGGGGTGGGGGCCGGGGGGAGTGTCAAGGGGGGGGGAAGGAGACATATGTAATACTCTTTGTAATACTTCAAGAAATAAAAATTATTAAAAAAAAAGACAATAGAAAAAAACAAAAACATTTTTATTGCCCGGCCGGTATGGCTCAGTGGTTGAGCATAGACCTAGGAATCAGGAGGTCACAGGTTCGATTCCCAGTTGGGGCACTTGCCCCAGTTGCGAGCTCCATCCCCACTAGGGAGTGTGCAGGAGGCAGCTGATCAATGATTCTCTCTCATCATTGATGTTTCTTTCTCTTTCTACCTTCATCTCTGAAATCAATAAAAATATATTTTAAAAACATTTTTATTGATTGATTTTAGGGAGAGAGAAGGGAGCAACATCAATTTGTTGTTCCACTTTATGAATCCATTGGTTGATTCCTGTAACTGCCCTGAGGACACCAGAACCAGCCCATCCAACCCTGCATGTGGGTAGGTCCCGCAACCTTGCATGTTGGGACGATGCTCCAACTGAGCTACTCGGCCAGGGCCAAGAATGTTACTTTAGATTTATAACATATAGAACCAATTTATCTTTAGGTCCTTTGCTCCCATTCATCCATTTGTTCTACAAACACGTATTAAATATATACTATATGCCAGACATGTGTTAAGATGCGGTCCCTGCCCTCATGGGGTTCATATGCTACTAGGGGACACGCATGTAGACAGCACACCAGTGCAAGAGTAGGTGTGTGCTGGCTGCTGGGCAACACATTTCAGAAGTTCTATAGCCTCAGCATCTCTCCTGGGAGGTACTGGTAGCAACTTCTTGCTGTGGATTCTAATTAAGCATCTAAAACAGATGCTTTTAGAATTACAGAACATCAGAGCTAGGTGTTCTGTTCAACCACTATATTTTGCAGATGAAGCCCAGAGAGTGTATGACATCCTGAATGTCAAACAGGTAGATGGGTCCACATCTCTCGGGAGGGGGGAGGTGGGGGTGGGGAAACCTCCAGTGTTGATTAGCTTGCATCTCATTCTTTGGAAGGTTCAAGAAACTTAGGAATGGTGACTTGGTTGGTACTGGGGCAGAGTTGTGTGGATAGCCACGTGGGGGACAGCTTTATGCTGGTCTTGGCCTGGGAAGTGGAAGTGTGTTTAAAAAGGATGACAGACTGGTGCAGCCATTATGGAAAACAGTGTGGAGTTTCCTCAAAAAAATGAAATTTGGAACTGCCATTTGACCCAGTGATCCCACTTCTAAGGATATATTCTAAGAAATTCGAAACACCCGTCAGAAAGGATGTATGCACCCCTATGTTCACAAGCAGCTTAATTTACCATAGCTAAGATCTGGAAACAGCCCAAGTGCCCATTAGTAGATAAGTGGGTAAAAAAGCTGTGGTACATTTGCACCATGGAATACTATGCAGCAGTAAAAAAAGAAAGAACTCTTACCCTTTGAGACAGCATGGAGGGACCTAGAGAGCATTATGCTAAGCGAAATAATCCAGTCAGAGAAAGACAAGTATCACATATCTTACTCATGTGGAATCTAATGAACAAAATAAACTGATGGACAAAATAGATCCAGAGACATAGAAGCATAGAACATACTTTGGAATCTCAGAGGGAAGGCAAGGGAGGGTGGGTGGGTGGGAAGAGATCAAGCAAAGAACTTGTATACATATAGGCAATGGGTATAGACAATAGGGTGGTGAGGGCCTGGGGTGGGGGGCGGGGGTGGGCTAGAAGAGGTCAATGGGGGAAAAAGGAGGACACATGTAATACTTTCAACAATAAAGATTTTTTTTAAAAAGGATGACATTTCTTTCAACAGTAAAGATAAAAAAAATAAGTAGTCGCCCTAACCGGTTTGGCTCAGTGGATAGAGCATCGGCCTGCGGACTCAAGGGTCCCGGGTTCGATTCCGGTCAGGGGCATGTACTTTGGTTGCGGGCACATCCCCAGTGGGGAGTGTGCAGGAGGCATCTGATCGATGTTTCTCTCTCATCGATGTTTCTAACTCTCTATCCCTCTCCCTTCCTCTCTGTAAAAAATCAATAAAATATTTAATAAAAAATAAATAAATAAGTAGTCTCTGGCTGGTTTGGTTTAGTGGATAGAGCGTTGGCCGGCCTGCGGACTGAAGGGTCCCAGGTTCCATTCTGGTCAAGGGTGCATGCCTGGGTTTCGGGCTCAATCCCCAGTAGGGGTCGTGCAGGAGGCAGCCGTTCAGTGATTCTCTCTCATCATTGATGTTTCTATCTCTCTCTCCCTCTCCCTTCCTCTCTGAAATCAATAAAAAATATATATATATTTAAAATATATATTTTATTGATTTTTTTACAGCGAGGTAGGGAGAGGGATAGAGAGTTAGAAACATGGATGGGAGAGAAACATTGATCAGCTGCCTCCTGCACACCCCCCACTGAGGATGTGCCCGCAACCGAGGTACATGCCCTTGACCGGAATCGAACCCGGGACCCTTCAGTCCGCAGGCCGTCACTCTATCCACTGAGCCAAACCGGTCAGGGCAATAAAAATATATTTTAAAAAAATAAATAAAAAGGCTGACACATGTCAACTGTGCCAGAAGACATGGGGGAGGGGGGTGAAGAGGCAGCCCTGTGCTTATTGGCTGGGCCAGAGTCTTGGACATGCCACCCCTGTGGGTTCTAAGAAAGGTTGGTGAGAGGGGTGGCTAGCAGAGCTGCAGATAGCTGTGGCAATGGGAATGCAGAGGACTGGGACAGTGAACGGAGCTCCCCGGCCCTGGAGGAGTGGACATGAACACAGGATGGACAAAGGGGTTAATACAAGAAACATTAAGACAGTCATGTGGGCTCTGTTGTCTCTTGAATGGGGTGAGTTGGGGAAGAAGTCAAATATTTGATTCCTCCCTCTTCCTTTTTAAAAAAAGAAGCTAGGGCTTCTTCTTCTTCTTTTTATTGTTTGAAGTATTACATGTCTCCTCCCTCCCCTCCCACCCCTGAGGGCAAGCCCTCCCTCTTCTAAGTACCTGTGGGGTTCCGCAGAGGGGTCTTTAAGGGGAAGAGGGAAGACAGAGGAGTGGGGAGTTACTGTTCAAAGTATCATTTCCAAGGGCCCCGCCAATAGAGCTCTCAGAAGTGGAAATAGGATTTCAGCGGCTGTGCTGCAGCTGGCAGCGGGGAGTCCGGGGGGGTGGGGGGGGGGTGGGAGAGAGAGAGAGAGAGAGAGAGAGAGAGAGAGAGAGAAGCCCGAGGGAGGGGTAGTCTCTAGGGAAGACCTCAGGCCAGGGACAGGGGAGCCTGTGCCGCATTGAAGGCAGGACGGTGTCAGGGAGGCGCAGCTGGGCCTGGGCTGGCGGCCCTCTTCCACAATCTGCCGTGCTCATCAGCACCCTCAGGCGCAGGGCACTGTTCGGGCATTGCCCAGAGATAGGACACCCCGCCCAAACCAGCGCAGGAAGGCGAGAGTGACTGCCGGGCAGGAGGAGGCCCAGGCCACAGTCCCTTGCGCGGTGGTCCCCGCCGCGGGTGTGGGTGTGGGCTGCGGAGGAGGCGGAAGGGCTAAGGCGTGGTGGGAGGGGCCGGGGCGCCCGGCTGGAGCGCGAGGCTCGGGGGTGGAGGCTGCCAAGCCTGCGAGCGAGGGGCGGGGGCGCTGGAGGGGCGGGGGCGGCGGGGAGGGGGCTCGGGTTGCGTGTGCAGGAGCCGGCGGGGGTGGCAGTGCGTGCGCATGACGCGGGGGGAGGGCCCGGGCCGCGCGCTCCCGGTGCCGTTGTTGTTGCCGCTGGAGGCTGCTCAGAGGCAGCGGGATCGCGGCGGCGGGAAGCGCCCGGCAGCGGCCACAGCGTGCGCGGCGGCGCCTCCCGGCCAAGGCCCCGGGCCCCCGGCCCCATGCACTAGTCTCGTGCCGCCGGCTCCGCAGTCCCAGCCCCGCCAGCCCCGCGCGCCCGCCCGCCGCCGCCGCCGCGCCGCCCCGGCCTCGGCCGGGCCCGCCTCGGGCCCCGCGGCTCCGGAGCCATGAACTTCCAGGCGGGCGGGGGGCAGAGCCCGCAGCAGCAGCCCAGCCTGGCGGCACCGGGAGGCGGCGGCGGCGGCGGCGGAGGCGCGGGGGGCGGCGGGCAGTTCGGTGGCGCGGGGCCGGGGGCCGGGGGCGGCGGCGGCCCCTCGCAGCAGCTGGCCGGCGGCCCCCCCCAGCAGTTCGCGCTCTCCAACTCGGCGGCCATCCGGGCCGAGATCCAGCGCTTCGAGTCCGTGCATCCCAATATCTACGCCATCTACGATCTGATCGAGCGCATGGAGGACTTGGCACTGCAGAACCAGATCCGGGAGCACGTCATCTCCATCGAGGGTGAGCGGAGCTGGGCGCGGTGGCCCCTCCGGGCTCTGCGGGTCCGGCCTGGCCATGCTCTCCCCGTCGGGGATCCTCGCGCGCCTCAGGTCCGGGCCACGCGGTTTGTTGAATGCCGGCGCTGCAGTGCCGGCGTCCAGGCTTCGCCATTTCTCGCCTGGGGACACGGGCTGGGGGCCGGTCCCGGGCCAGGGTGTACATTTTCGGCTTTTAGTGCGCCAGGGCTCGAGGATAGCCTCTTCGGGGGCGGGGGCGGGGGCGCTCGGAGCCGTAGCGGTTCCGGGAGTGGGGGGGGGGGGTCTGTGCCCGATCTGGTCAGGCATGTCCCGGGAGAGTGGGCGCAGCGGAGGGCCTCGGCGGCCGGGGAGGTGGGGCCGCTGCCTGAGAGGCCGCTCAGCTGCCCAGGCTCTGCCCCGCGGCGGCGGCGGGGCCGGGGATCGGAGCCTCCGTTAGTGGGTGTCAGCCTTCCCGGGCCCAGTGCCCGCAGGCCGGGGAGGGTGGCGCTCGCTGCGGCGCGCCCTCTCCCGACGCACATCCCGCAAGCTGCCGAGGCCCGGTGGGCTGGGCCTGACTCGGGGCTTGGGCGCTGCGACCGTGTGGGAGGCGCTGGCCTGCCCATCCGCGCCTTCGCCGGGTCCCGCGGGCGCCGGACCCACTGCTGCTTTCCAGGGAGCCTCTTGTGGGTCACTGACCAACTTCCAGGGACACGTCGCCGGGTGTCAGGGGCTGCCCCCCCGCCCCACTGCCCAGCACTCCTTTCCCAGGGGCAGGAGAGATGGTGTAAGCTGCTGGTAGATGCCCCTCGACCCCTGGTGTCGTGGGGGCTGGCTCCACCCGCAGGCCCTCCCTGTGGCATGGTGACCTTTGAGTGCCCAGTGGGCAGATGGCCTCACCCTGGGGCATCTGCTTCCTCCTCAGGTTCCATTCCAAGGGGAACGCCCACCAGCAGGTGGTGGGTTGGGCCTTAGTGGAAACGCAGGGAGAGGGCAAGGCCTTTTGCTGATGACATGGAATTGTGCACAGGGGCCTGGCCCCGACTGGCGCCTTGCAGTTGGGGCTCACTCCCGTTTTCGCCTCTTTGTGTGAGGGCCGGGGGGGGGGCTCCTCATCTGAACACCCCCTTTCCACTCTCAGAGCTCCCTGTAGCTGGGGAAGGAGCATGGGGTCTTTGGGGAGTAAAGGGCCCATTAGAGCTGGGGTCCTGCCCTTTGGGGTGACATCCCAGTCTGACTGCTGTCTGTCCGTTCCCCAGCCCTCTCTAGCCTCTTTTCTCTCAAGGCTGAGTTCATTGTGAACTAATTAGGTGACAGAAAAAAACCTCATTAGCATGGATCCGAGTAAATGGCCTGAATCAGTGCTGAGGCTGGGGACCTGGAGGTGGCATTGTGTGATCCCGGGGCCCCAAAGAGAGGCAGCGATGACCAGTTTTTCCTCCTGGAGCTGAAGGAGGTGGGGCAGGGAGAGCAGCTGGTCCCTGCCGCTTCCGTGTCCTTTGGAGGAAGTAAGAGAAGTCAGCTCCCACCCCCTTCCCTTTTGGTGAAGGACTTGGAGGGGCAGCCACAGAAGGGGCGAGGGGAGACGTCTGTCACAGCCTTTCCCAGAGCCGGGAGAGGCAGGAGTCTCGGCTTCCACAGCTGACTCCGCTTCCTTTGTCTGATTAACCCCCACCCCCCAGCTCAGGAAGTCTCTGGCCCCCATCCTTGGTGATGCGAAGGCCGCGATTGCCGTACGCACTTGGGTTTTCATCGTCGTAAATTCATCACAACAGGCGACTCCCGTCTTAGAGCTCTCCCCCGTGACCAACTTCCCCACTGTGGTTTGGAAGTACCCCATGTTCCTGCTTAGCCTGGGAGCTTGGTGTTACCCCTGTGAATCCTGGGACCTGATGTCTCATTGTCACCAGGCCCAGCTGCTCCTCACACATCCGTTCTCAGCTCTCCTGATCCCTGCTTCCCTGTTCTTTCTTGGCAAGGCCTCCCACCTCTTTCTTTCTCCCCCCCTTTTTTTTTCCAAACTCTTTCCTGGAACCCGTTTTTATTACCCACCTCACCGCTGCTTTCCCACTTCTATCTCCCCAGCTTTCCTGCTGTAGGCAGGCATCAAAAAACCCCAGAAAACTCCTCCAATTTCTGCCCTATATCCTTCCTCACTCCATCTGCCAAACCATATTGCTGCTATCCTGCAAAGCAGTGTCCCCACCTTCTTTTTTGGCGGAGGGAGGGGAACAGCTTCCCGGCGGTTCCCTGTTCACTCCGAGCCTGACTGAGCCCCCCTGAGCCCCCCGAGCCAGGGCCCAGCTGACCTGGGTTTCAGCTGTTACATAAACACTCCTGGCCTGGGAGGCAGGTCCTGTGTTTGTTGGGATGAGCCTCTTCGTGGGAAGGAACGGCGTTTTGCTGGTGTATAAAAGTCTCCGCCTCACTCCGATAATATCAGTGGAGGTTTCTGTTCCAGCTCTGAAGGTGACCTGGAAGGTGCAGTCAGGATGCCTCTGGGGCTGAGGAAGGGCAGTGGCACCTTGCCGGCCTGTCCTGGCTCTGCTCCTCTCAGTCACCCCTGACCCTCTCTGACCCACGGTTAGGGCAGGGGGGAGCTGAGGAACATGCAGCTTTGTGGGGTTTTAGGATAGGATTTGAGGGGAGGCAGACTGTTTTTGAAAAGTTCCATTCCCCACCAAAGGCCAAAAAAGGAGAAACGTGCCCACACGGGGGCCCTAAGGAATGAAGGAAGTATAGCCGGGAGCGGGACTGGGATGGCAGGCCCACCCTGTGCTGACCCTCTGAGCTGCTCCCCCTCCCTGTGGGCAAACAGACTCAGAGAAGGGAGGGCTCCAAGCTGATCAGCCAGGGGTCAGGCTGAGCCTCAGGCAGGGCCACAGGCTGGATCCTCCAGGGAAAGGAGCGCCAGGGACTGGCATGGGTCTCCTGCCTTAGAGAGAAGGCTGCAGGGGAACGGGCCCTCCGGTCAGAGGGCACCTGGAATGCAGGAAGCTGGGCCAAGTGAGGAGGAGCCAGATGAGCTGTTGGGAGAAGCCGCCCTTGGGGTCCCAGCCGGTGGCTTGCAAAGGCAGAGTTGTCCCAGAGATGTGCCCTCTCCCCCCAGGTCTGCCAGCGGGGAGGGCAGCAGGCGTGGGCTCCGAAGGTCCCAGGGCGGGCCTGGCAGTGGACCTTGGCCATGGGTGTGCCACATGGCCACGACTGTGTGCAGGGACTGGGCTTTGTCGACTGGTGAGTGGTGACTGGTTCCTGTCCTCCTTGTTTCCCCCTAGGGTCTTTGCTCTTTATTTTTTATTTTTATTGATTTGGGAAAAAGAGATAGAAACCTCAATGATGAGAAAGAACCATTGATCGGCTGCCTCCCGCACACCCCACACTGGGGATGGAGCCCGCAACCCGGGCCTGTGCCCTGACTGGGAATCGAACCGTGACCTCCTGGTTCATAGGTCGATGCTCAACCGCTGAGCCACGCCTGCTGGGCTCCCCTAGGGTCTTTTTTATTTATTTATTTTTATTTATTTAAATATATTTTTATTGATTTCAGAGAGGAAGGGAGAAGGAGAAAGAGATAGAAACATCAATGCTGAGAGAGATTCATTCATTGATCGGCTGCCTCCTGCACGCCCCGATTGGGGATAGAGCCCGCAACCCAGGCATGTGCTCTTGACTGGAATCGAACCCGGGACCCTTCAGTCCGCAGGCTGATGCTCTAGCCACTGAGCCAAACCGGGTTAGGGCCAGCTAGGGTCTTTTTTAAAGCAGAGTTCCTTTGAGCATTCCAGAGGCAGGCTGGCTTGTTCTCACCCTCACCTTAGTCTTTCTGGCACTTTCTTCCACAGGCTGGGGGCTTGGTAACATTCTAAATACGGTTTTCCTGTTGGTTCAAGTCTAGGATAGAGAGGGGGGCGGCGGGGGCTGAGCTGGGCGCAGATGTGTTGGGGTGGGGGCTCAGCAGCCACACTCTTCCTGGCTGGCCTGCCTGGGGCTTTAGAGTTGGTTCCCTGTCTGTGTGTGTCCTGTGGCTAGATCCTGGCAACAGCCCTATGATGCAGAGAGAATTGTATCCATTTGGAGACAGGGAAGCTGTCTCCTGAGGTAATTGGGCACCCCCCAACCTGGTGAAGATGCTCACCCAGGGGACTTGCTAAAGTGCGGATTTCTGGGGCTCCCTCCAAGGGATCTGGGGTGCATCTGCGTTTGGAACTTTCCTGGGCCATCCCAGTAATTAGCTGGTTTAGGGAATGAGTGCCTGGTGGGGGGCTGGTTGCTTATGTAGGACTTTGCACAAAAGAGTTCCAGGAATTCTGAAAAAGAGGATATCCGAGCGGGGTTAGTGGCCAGGGAGAGCCACACTTGTTCCAGATACATTTATTTAGCTCCGACTGCGTGGCCCAGTTGCACCTAGCTCCGTGGAAGGCAGGAAGGCAGGGGAAGGAAGGAGGGGCTCCGACTGCTCTCTCGATCCCAGAGGTGAATGGATCAGCCTGCACGAGGTACCAGACAGGGGATTGGGAGTGGCAGGAATAAACCCAGATTTTTAAAAAATTAGGGCAAAAGTTAGATACTGGGGAAGGCCCCTTTCCTTAAGGTTACAGGAGAGGGATGGAAAGACCCACCCCAGCCTGACCTCAGGCAGCCAGGCGGACCCCTCCCCATTCAGTCTCATGGGGACCCCTCCCCATGCAGGGGAGGTGAAAGCATATCGCGGTGTTCAAGAAGCAACAGCACTGCTCTGTGCAGAACTGCACCAATTGGCACTCTTCTGCCTGCCTGCCTGCTGGAGGGGGTCAAGAGGCATTAAGTCCACGGGGACAGCAGGAGAACCCTGGTTCGGCGGTGTCAATGCTTTATCCTGTGTTATCCATTGACACCTTGCCATGTTTCAGGAGGCCATTTGAGGTGGAGCTTAATCCTGCAGGAGGCGGGCTGTCACAGGAGGGTGCATTGGAGAGCACGCAGTCTCGGCCCCAGGTGCCGGGGCAGGGGGACCAGAGGGTGACCGGGGTGGGGGGTGGGGGTTAGAAGCGGATGAGTGGGCTCCTCGGATCCACACGGTGCTTTTGCCCTGTGAGCCCTCAGAACCCCAGGAGGGAAGAAACGATGATGCCCTTCCAGAAAGCGGGGCTAGCGGGGTGAGCCGAGGCCTGGAGAGGCAGGCAGCGCCCTGAGAGTTGGGTGTCGCTGTTTAGTGTCTCCTCAACACCCGCCTGCCTGGACCCTCTGGCTTGTCCTCATTCTCGTTGTAATGTGCAGTCACCCGAAATCAGCTTAACCAGATTGCATTCCTCCTGACCCTTGCTGCCTTCCACCGCGCAGGCCAGGGGTAGGGGCCGGCCGCTGGAACGGGGGCTGAGCACGAGGCTGTGGATGTGGGGAAGGGACGGACCTGGGACACCTGCTTGGAGGATGGAGACACTGCTCTGTGCAGAACTGCACCAATTGGCACTCTTCTGCCTGCCTGCCTGCCTGCTGGAGGGGGTCATGAGGCCTTTACAGCACTGCGGTCACTTTCTTTTCCCACAGGCTCTTGTGAGGTGTGCACGTATCATCCCCATTTGCAAATGAGACAGCCTAGGACTTACACAGGGGCAGCTCCCCCAGGCCACACACAGCGGCAGGACCAGGGCGTCACCTGGTTTTCCAGCTCCTGTCTCATCTTTTCCCTTTAGGGAAGGACCAGTGAGCTTTTGGGGGGCCGTGCCGGACCCTGGTCAGCCCTGCTGGGGTGCCTCTCAGGGATGCTTTTGACCTGAATTTAACTTGTGGAAACGTTTAAACTATAACCTAAGGGCGATGTAGTTCTTTCCTGCTGTGTCTATCTTCTGATGTCTTTTTTAAAAAAATATATTTTTCATTTATTTCAGAGAGGAAGGGAGAGGGAGAGAGAGATAGAAACCTCAGTGATGAGACAGGATCAATCATTGATCAGATGCCTCCTGCACACCACTACTGGGGATCGAGCCCGCAACCTGGGCATGTGCTCTTGACCGGAATCAAACCTGGGACCCTTCAGTCCGCAGGTCGATGCTCTATCCACTGAGCCAAACCGGTGGATGGATGGTGGATGGTGGCTCTCGGAGCTGCCTCTCCCTTATGTGAGCAGCCCGGATGTGGATAGGCCGCATAGTAGGTGCTTGGTCAAGAAACACTTGATAATATTTAAACATGGTTAAAGTTTAAATATATGTTCAAACGACAAGAATAACTTTTTGTTGTAACAAATTCAAATGTGTAGGAAGTAGAAGAAATGTGTGTGTCCCATCTCCCCCCAAGCGTCCCTGCTTTGACTGTCTGACCTGCTCCCTTCCCGCCTGTTTCCCAGCCTACGAATACCTGCCTTCAGCTACTCTGGGATCAGTGTGAGGCTATGGGCCTTTCACAGCAAAGGGGGGTGGGTTTGTGGGAAACTCGGCCAGAGTCACAGGTTCACGAAAGGCCCCAGGTCCGTCCTCCCCTCTGGCAGCTCCCTGACGGGGAGTCAGGGTTCCTGGGTCCCCCGTCTGTTGTGGCGCTGACTGGCGGTGGGAACCTGGGCGAGACGCGCCCGCACACTTGCAGGCGTGCACACCCGCTCGGGCGGGTCTTCGAACAGCATTCTGGTTGCATCTGTGCAGCTTGCCGTGACCCTGCAGGGAGCGAATGAACTAGCTCGGTCTTGGCTCCCCGGCCTTGGCCCCGCTGGTCCGGGGGTGCAAGCCACAGTCACCGAGGGTTCTGCGTCTGGCTCCCGCGCTCAGCCTGGCTCTGGCACGCGCTGCCTGGGCACCTCAAGGAGCTGGTACTTGAAGAGGCCGGTGCGGAGAGATGAGATCTCTTGCGCCTCAGTTTCCTCTTGTGAGATGGGGGGTAATGCGGAACCTACCTGCAGGGCGTGCTGAGGTGTGAGGGGGTTGTGCATGTAAGGCGCTCAGAGCAGAGCCGGGCACAGAGCAGGCACCCCACCCGTGAATGCTCGTCATGTAGACGGCTGCGCGGTGCCCGGTGTACGGGTGTAAGTTCATTACACATCTCCCTGGACGGAGATCTTCATTCACCTGTCCGGTTATTTCCTCTGGACGGATTCCGAAGAAGAAGGAAAGGGTGAGACTTTCGTGTGTGCACGTTTTTAGGGCCACATTACCCTCCCAGTCCCAGGAGCAGAGGTCCCCATTCCCTGGACCCCTGCTGCCACCTGATTGGTTAAAAAAAGGACAAAATGATTTTCATTGTTGTTTTGGTCCTTTGTATTTTGTTTAATTCTGTTTATATTCTTTATTCATTTTGGTTTTTGTTGGTCCCTCTTTTTCTTATTATGTGTAATACAGTTTCAATCTCTTTGGTTTTTCTCTGGCGTACGTTCTTTTTGCTGGAGGTAGGCGCCATGTCGGGGCCCGAGGCGGCCAGCCCCACACCCCATGGTCCCAGGAGAGGCCCCTGCTGCTCTGTGCCTGGTGACAGTGTGTATTTTTTTATTTCTTTCTTTCTTTTCAGTCCGCACCCCTCCTTGCCACCGCTGGTGTGCCTGCCCACAGCAGTTTCTCTTTTGCATTTAATTCGATGTTTCGATGCTTGCAGACCCGGAGCCCAAGCTCTGGAGTGGGATTGGAGCCAGTCACAGCCTCTGGTGTGTGCGTGTCTGTGTGGCGGGACTGGGGCTCCGCCTGCTCCTGGTGGGCGCTCCCAGCCCCTCCTCCTCCTGGTCTCTTCCTGGGAGGGACCCATGAGGATTTTGTTGTGTTAAATCATCTCTACAGGAAGGCCCCAAAGCCTTGGGTAAAGAGCAGTGAAGGTTTGATGTCTGGTCACTCCAAAGCCCCCTCTGCTTGGTTATTGCTTCTAGCCCAGTGATGGCGAACCTTTTGAGCTCGGCCTGCCAGCATTTTGAAAAACCCTAACTTAACACTGGTGCCGTGTCACATATAGAAATTTTTTGATATATGCAACCATAGTAAAACAAAGACTTATATTTTTGATATTTATTTTATATATTTAAATGCCATTTAACAAAGAAAAATCAGCCAAAAACATGAGTTCATAGGTTCGCCATCACTGTTCTAGACTGTTCCACGTTGGGTGCTGTGGTAGAATGGAGCCTGGGTATCATCCCTGCTCTGTCAGAGCCTGCACAGGCTACAGTTTCAGCTCTGGTGCTAGGCGGACTCGATTTGAACCCCAGACCTAACACTTGGTAGCTGTGTGACTTTGGGTGAGTTCCTTAACCTCTCTGTCTTGCCTTTCTTGTTGCTAAAATGAGGTTAACAAGCACTCACATCATGGTATAGGCCAGTGGTCGGCAAACTGCGGCCCCTTGAGTGTGGCTCTTCCACAAAATACCACGTGCGGGCGCGCATGTACAGTGCGATTGAAACTTCGTGGCCACACTCAAGGGGCCAAAGAGCCGCATGTGGCTCGCCAGCCGCAGTTTGCCGACCACTGGATAGGCGGAAGAGTGAAGGAAGTTAAGGCATGTGAAGCTTTTAGACCAGCACCAGCCTCTAGGACAGGGGTGGGCAAACTTTTTGACTTGAGGGCCACAATGGGTTCTTAAACTGGACCGGAGGGCCGGAACAAAAGCATGGATGGAGTGTTTGTGTGAACTAATATAAATTCAAAGTAAACATCATTACATAAAAGGGTATGGTCTTTTTTTTCAATAGTTTTATTCATTTCAAACGGGCCGGATCCGGCCCGCGGGCCGTAGTTTGCCCACGGCTGCTCTAGGAAGTGCTCACGTGTGGCACCTCTGGTCCCCCATTCATAAACGAGCTGCCATGCTCGGTGCCCGCAGCAGTAGCTCCCCCAAGGGTGCTTCCTGAACGCGAGCCACAACCTGGAGGGGCAGAGTTTGGGGTTGGCTGGCATAGCCCTGCAGGCCCCGGGGCAAGGGTGCCAAGCAGGGATCTGTGAGGTTCCAGCTGATGATGTGGACCCTGGACCACAGCTTGTCGCGAGGTGTGTCACACAGCCACCCGGATTGCCTTCATTTGATGATTTGCCTGTCAATTAAAGTGTTTCCTCCAGCTCAGCACATACAGGGTGGGGCAGAAGTAGGTTCACAATTGTTCATATGGAAAATAATACAATAATTAACAATAATACAAGAATAAACTTTTATGTACTCACAACTGTAAACCTACTTCTGCCTCACTCTGTGAATCACGTGCAAATTTAAAAGGCGAAAGATTTATTCGATCTGAAGAGAAACCAGAGTATACGTGCAAATTTAAATGTCCAGGTGGCCATGTTAAAAAAGTAAAAATGGTGAAATTGATTTTAATACTGTATTTTATTTAACCCATATACCTGATATATTACCATTTCCACATGTAATCAATACAGACATTTTTTTAAAAAAATATATTTTATTGATTTTTTACAGAGAGGAAGGGAGAGAGATAGAGAGTTAGAAACATCGATGAGAGAAACGTCGATCAGCTGCCTCCTGCACATCTCCCACTGGGGATGTGCCCCCAACCCAGGTACATGCCCTTGACCGGAATCGAACCTGGGACCCTTCAGTCCGCAGACCGACACTCTATCCACTGAGCCAAACCGGTTTCGGCAATACAGACATTTTTGATGAGACATGTTACGTCTTTATTCCTACGAAAGTGTTCAAATTCCGCTCTGGGTTTCACATCGTAGCCCTCTCCCTGGGACAGGCCGCATTTCACGTGCTCAGTGGCCACACGTGGCCAGTGGCTGTGATACTGGAAAAACAGCTCTCGTTTTAGCCTGTAACAAAAGGATACCCGTTTGTTTAAAAGAGTGAACACGGGAGTAGTCACCTTTTGGACTCACCTTTCTAAAGTTTTGTATTTAAATTTTTAAAAGAATGTACATATCACAATGTGCTGCTACTCTTTTCATTCAGTCATTCAACAAACATTCATTTATTGAGGACCTGGTAAGGCGATGGTGATGGAGTCCAGACAGATCCATGGGAAACGGTTACTGAATTCACAGTAGCTTTTGTCACCATGGATTTTCTTAAAACCTGGAAATATAACTACTGTTGTGAAGGGTCGGCCAGAAAACTTGTTAATGTCAGAGGGTTCCCATGCTCCAAGTTTGGGAATCACAGTTTATACCCTTTGCCCCGCTCTTGCAAGAAGATGAAGGAGAGTGCATGTCTGGGGGCCCGTGTTGTGGGCCCCCCGTTCGTCAGTGTCTTGGTTACGATGGGTTGGCCACAGGCCTCCGTGTGGCTGGCTCGTGTCACTTCAATTTGGCAGTTTCATCCCATGTGGCTGCTGCTGCCTTATTCATGTCCCCTCCCCTCTCCCAGCTGGAGGATAACCCTGAATTAGGGTGAGGGAAGAAAGGCGGTGGGGAAAGGCCGCGACAGGTCCCTCCGCTCCCTCCGTCTGCTGCTGGGCTGGGCCAGCCCCGAGCCTGTGGGAGACAGACTGCGTGACTCGCACAGTGGACTGGCCGGCGTTCTGTGTATCAGCTCTGCACACGGCTCAAAGGGAGTGCTGGCTTGTGAGGTGTGGACAGTTAGGGAGCAGGGTGCTGGATACACAGCCCAGACGCCGCGCAGGCCAGAGAGGGTGGGAGTGGCCGGCTGAGGTCACGGCAGCAGCGGGGCCCAGAGTGACCCCAGGTGTTTTGCATCCTGATGACCTCTTTCCAGAGGAGAGGTGGGCTGGAAGCCATGACCTACGATGCTGCATGTCACCAGCAAATGCCACAATATTCCCCTCACCCCATGCTGGCATCTTAGGCAGGGGCTGTTTTGTAATTTTGTTGTTGTTTGCTGTGTTTTGGCCTTAGTTTATGCTAACTTATCCTATCCTATATAATAAAAGGCTAATATGCAAATAGACTGAACAGTGGGACGACTCGTTACTATGACACGCACTGACCACCAGGGGGCAGATGCTCAACGCAGGAGCTGCCCCCTGGTGGTCATTGTCTTCCCACAGGGAGAGCGCTGCTCAGCCAGAAGCCGGGTTCATGACTGATGAGCACAGCAGCGGTGGCAGGAACTTCTCCTGCCTTTGCGGCAGTGCTAAGGACCCCTGGGGGATGTCCGCCTGCCAGGGAGCAAACCTAAGCTGCAGGCGGACATCCTCCAAGAGGTCCCGGACTGCGAGAGGGTGCAGGCTGGGCTGAGGGACGCGTCCCCCCGCCCCCCGCCCCCTGTCCACCAAGTACACGAATGTCGTGCACTGGGCCTCTGGTCCTAATATATAAAAACCCTGGGTTGTAACGACTGGTAACTACCGAGGCTCAACCAACCAGAAGTCAGTCTTGCAGTCAGTGTTGGCGGCAACCCAGTGCTGACTGCTTCCGCTGTAGGCGTGGTGCCCCAGCACTGACTGCTGAGGGGGCTGTGAATCAGGGCCAGAGAGAGGCCTGAAGAGAGAAGCAGGGACTAATCCATTGCCTCTGTGGCAGCTTTTGATTAGCACTTGCCTCTCTCTTTCTCTCCCAGTCTGGCCAGCAGCTGTGCCTCCATTTCTCTCCAGGCCTCCACCGGGGCTGCTGATCAGCCCTGCCTTTCTGATCAGGCCCTGTTGATAGGCCCAGAGACGCTGACTGGCATAGAAACTGACCAAACAGAACCAAATCTGGGTGAAGTGTGAGGAACCAATGGCTGCCTAGGAGGCGGAGCTTTTGGTGCTGACTGGCATAGAAACCAACCAATCAGAACCAAATTGGCCAGCAGAGGAGGGCAGTTGGGGGCAAGATCAGGTTGGCAGGGGAGGGCAGTTATGGATGAGATCAGGCCAGCAGGGGAGGGCAGTTGGGGGCAAGATCAGGTTGGCCGGGCAGGGCAGTTAGGGGCGATCAGGCAGGCAGGCAGAGGCAGTTAGGAGTGATCAGGCAGACAGGCAGGCAGAGAGGTTAGGGGCAATCAGGCAGGCCGGCAGGTGAGTGGTTAGGAGCCAGTGGTCCCAGATTGCGAGAGGGATGTCCGACTGCCGGTTTAGTGGGATTGGGCCTAAACCGGCAATCGGACATCCCCCAAGGGGTCCCTGATTGGAGAGGGTGCAGGCTGGGCTGAGGGAACCCCCCTCTTCGTGCACAGATTTTGTGCACCGGGCCACTAGTATATTCATAAAATAGCAGGAAGTTTGTGAACAGACACATACCCTTGGAAAATGGCACAGATGGTAGCCCCTCAGCCAGCATCCCTGCTGGCCTCCTTGCCCTGTCTCAGCCTTCCCAGCGCTGAAGCCAGGACTCTCCCCACCTTCCTGCTCGGAGATGAGGGAGCTGTGGACCTGGCCAAGCAGGGGCATCCCCTAGTGTGGCAGCAGTAAGTGCTGGTACCTTTTACCAACCCCCTTGTGTTAACTTTTGTCCAGGGAGCCCGCAGGGAGCCTGAGGATGGCCTGGTGGGCAGCCCTCTGCCTTGAGTGCAAGCATGTCAGACTCAAAGGCTGACACAGGCCAAATAAACAAGCTTTAAGTTTATGTGGGTTGCAAAAAAAAAAAAAAGCTTCAATTTTCATAGAAATGTAGGTTTATTTTGATAGAGACCTGCTGAATACTAAGGGCTAAAATAAATGAGTAATCGTGCCCTAGCCGGTTTGGCTCAGTGGATAGAGCGTCGGCCTGAGGACTAAAGGGTCTCAGGTTTGATTCTGGCCAAGGGCCTGAGTTGCGGGCTCAATCCCCCCTGGTAGGGGATGTGCAGGAGGCAGCCAGTCAATGATTCTCTCTCACCATTGATGTTTCTATCTTTCTCCCTTCCTCTCTGAAATCAATAAAAAAAATATAAAAAAGTAAATAAATGAGTAATCGTTAACATAAAATATTAGACCATTTTAATAAAAGTTAATATTTTTTGTTTCAGTAAGGTTTATGTTGTTTCAAAAAAAAAGAAATAAAGGCACTCTGAAGCTCAAAAAAAGGTTAATCTTTTTTCTTGAACATTAACTTATTAGACATTGAATAACTGCACAAATTAATAAGCGTAACGCAAATTTGTTTTCCTTGTTCTCCAAAAGCAAAATATTTCCTGTTGCTCACACCAAACAAGTCAGTAGAAGACTAATGACGTGGCCATCGGCTGCTAAAATATTCGCTGCTAGTGTTAGAGGAGAGAAATGGTGCGTCTGCACGTAAGGGAAATGAATGCAACAAATTATAGTAATCAGTCATTAGCAAAGGTTGTAGTTTGTTATTAACATTGTATATAACAGGATAGGTGAAAATTAAGTCACGAGATTTTTGTTAAAACGTTTCTTACACACCGTTGTATTGGCTGGGCCGCAAAAATATTCATTGTGGGAGTTTGACATGCTTGCTTTAGTGTGCCCTTTGTGACATCTTGGCTGGGATGTCTTAAGGCCCCTCCAGCCAACCCAGAGAAGACAGGTTGTCATCTTGTAGAGCTGTCGTTCCCCCGCAGCCTCGTCACTGCCGCTCTGGACCTGTGTCAAAGGCTCTCTCACCCCTTGCTGGGTCCCCATCCCCCTGTGGCTGTGGCCCTCGGGCCGGCATGTCTCCCCGATGGGCCGGGAGCCCCACAGCAGCCCCTCCAGGGGGTGTCCCTGCCCTAACCTGTGAGCTGTGTCTAAACCTGGCTCCAATGCCCACCTTTCTGGTTCCAGGACCTGGTGTGTGGGGTGCCCTCCTCCCCAGCCTTCCTGGTCTGGTACCTCATGGGGCCTGGAGCAGAGGGTGTTCTTTCCCCGGCTGGCATTTGTCAGGAGCTGCTGCCTGCTCCGCTCACTGCTTTCCCTTAGACCCGTGGTTCTCAACCTTCCTAATGCCGCGACCCTTTAATACAGCTCCTCATGTTGTGGTGACCCCCAACCATAAAATTATTTTCGTTGCTACTTCATAACTGTCATGTTGCTACTGTTATGAATCGTCATGTAAATATCTGATATACAGGATGTATTTTCATTGTTACAAGTTGAACATAATTAAAGCATAGTGATTAATCACAAAAACAGTATGTAATTATATATGTGTTTTCCGATGGTCTTAGGCAACCCCTGTGAAAGGGTCGTTTGACCCCCAAAGGGGTCGTGACCCACAGGTTGAGAACCGCTGCCTTAGACACTGAGCCCCGAGCCCTGAGCCCAGCACCAGCCTGGCAGGTAACGCTTGACAACGACCAAGGAGCCTCTCTACTCTGTGCCCAGCCCAGGAGCCCTGCTGGGCACTGGAGGTCACTCAGGGAGCCTCCCTGCCCAGGTCACACAGCTCGTCTGCTCCAGGGCCACACTGCTGCCCAGAGCCCCCGCCCCGCCGGTGGGCCCCGCTGGCCTTAGGAACAGGGGCAGGTGGGCTTGGGTCTGAGAGAGGAGCTTCGGGGCCCTGCCAGAGCGAGCCTGCGCAGGTGCTCGTGGGCCGGCAGGGGCACCGTTCAGGGTGAGGACAGGTGCTCTTTGTGAGCCCGTGTCTTCCCTCTGGCAGGAGCTGGAGAGGTGCCTCCGCTTGAGTCCCTGGGACAGGCTGGCTCTCTGGCCGGGGCCCAGCTGCTGGCGCTGGGAGAGCGTGGCGGGGCGGCAAGTCCCCTGTCCTCCCTGGGAGTTCCCATTCCGCCTGAGGTCAGAGCTGAGTCAGGCCCGGCCATCACTGAACACACGGGCTCCTGACAGGCCAGCTGGCTCGGGCTGTGAAAATACTACCTGCCCAGTGAGCAGGCTTCCCCGGGGCGGGGAGTGGCCTTCCCTCCCGGGGCCCAGCGAGGTGGACATGGGCGCGTGGCCAGTTACTGGCCGGGAGGCAGTTGTGAACGGCCCCGCTACTGGGGTGGAGCTGCAGGGTGAGGGTGGGTGTGAGGCCCGAGTGAGCCTTCCCACCTCTGGGGGGCGGGAGCCGGTCCCTCGGTGAGGTGCCCTCTGTGTGGGGTGGGGAGGGACACTGAAGTGCAGGTTGGGGGCACCGGTGGCACAGATAAAGAGACCCTGACCCAGGCCAAACAGCTGAACGTAGGCCGTCCGAGGGGCTGGGGGGCAGCCGGGGGCCGGCCCCGGAGCGTGGTGTCTCCTTTCCTTGCGATGTGAGAGGGACGCGCTGAGATGTCCTCTTGGTGGTAAAAGAAAGTCCGTCCTCGGGAGTGAGGGCCGGGGCACCCCAGCCCTCTGGTCTTGAAAGCGAGGGCAGATTGGGGGTGGTCCAGGTAGAGGGAGCAGGTAAGTGGGGTACGGGTGAGGCCCTCCTTAGTTCCGATCCGGGGGCAGTGGTCACAACCGGGCTGCTTCAGCTGCCAAAGCCTTTCCTTGCCAGGTTGCCCCCAAAACTTGATCCACAGTAAAATTGATTATTTGCTACCAGGGGGTAAAAGTCACAGCACTGCCCGAGGCAGCTGAGGGCCCAGAAGTGCGGCCTTTCTCTGGGCAGGAGACCTGGGGCTGGATTGAGTTGAGTTGACACCAAAGTAACAACGTGTTTACCGACAGGGCGTGTCCGCAGCCAGGACCGGTGGTCTGGGCCCAGGCAGTGACTCAGGTGGGCTGGCCCCGTGAGTGAGCGCGCGGCTGCTTTAATGGGCACCGAGACAGTTGTACTGGAGTCAGGATTTCATTATGGAAATGGCTGGCATAGTGTGTTTTTAAACTTTTCAAATGTGCCTCTCCACACTCCAGTACCTGATGTTTGTGCTGCAAATGTCCCACAAGATTGGCAGCTCTAGCGGGTGACGGAGCTGCAGGTTCTGAGCTGGGGTGGGGCAGGATCAGACTCGGAACCTCGGTAAGAACGGCAGTGAAAGAGGAGCTTTCTGTGGGCGCTCCGTGGGAGCCGGGCGCTGCCCTGTGTCCCTGCACGCCTGCTTGTACCTCCCTGCAGGGGCCACGTTATCCCCATTTTTCCGACGAGGAAGCTGAGGTGCGGAGATGTAAAGGTTGCTTGCTAGTAATGGCCGAGGCAGGACCTGAACCCAGTACGTCTGGCCTCAGAGCCCGTGGTCTGAGCTGGCATGCACTGTGGTAACAAGAAAAAGAGAAAAAATTTAAAATTCCGGAGGAAATTAGAAGAATATTGTGTCATCTTCAGGTAGGGGGATCCTTTTAAGCCAGACAGGAAGCCCAGCATTTATAGAGGAAAAGACTGACAGGTTTCCCTTCAGCTTTTTATTTAAAAAAATGACCTCCTTGAAATTTGTTACTATTTTATCCCGTTTGTTCTCTCTCTCTCTCTCTCTCTCTCTCTCTCTCTCTCTCTCTCTCTCTCTCCCCCTCCCTCCCTCCTCTCTTCCTCTCTTCCTTGCACACACACACACACACACACACTCACACACGCACAGACACACACACTCGCTTTTGGTGGTGGTCACAGTCAGCACCTGTATCATTTCCCCGCTAAGCACTTCAGGAGGCATTTCCTAAGAACCAGACACCTTCCACACAACGTAGTACCAGCATCAAACCCAAGCCTAGGACAGGAATCCTCTCACATCAGCAGTCGCTCATCATCCGTAACCAGGTGTCCTCGGCGAGCCCCCAGGTGCCTTATATCACCTTTTTGCTTTTCCCAGTCCGAACGGGACAGGATGGAACGGGCCCATCATCACGCTGTTCCCTTCACACAGACGCTGTTCCCTTCACACAGACGCTGTTCCCTTCACACAGACGGGCGAGGCATCCGAGCCAGATTTCTCGCAGGCAGTGCTCCGGCCGCCCGCCCGTGGAGGCCGCTGCTGCTGCTGCCTGGTGGTGGTAACTTGTCCCTCCATCCCCGGTGCCGGTGCCGGTGCCGGTGCCGCAGTGACTGGAGGTGAGGTCTAGGGGCTCATGGATACCTCCTGCCGTGTCACCTCAGGCCCTGCTGTCAGTGATGTTGAGACAACTAAGATCTCCCAGTCTCGCAGTAAAGCCACTCACACATTTTTTGGTTTCCCTGTGCATGTGAAAGTTATGTTTACGCGATACTGTCCTTAGTCTTTATTTATTTTATTTTATTGTTCTAAAGTTTTGCATACGTCTCCTTCCTCCCCCATTGACCCCCCCACCCCACCCCAGAGGGCAAGCTCCCACCGCCCCAGTGTCTGTGCCCACTGGTTATGCTACTATGCATGCAGACAAGTCCTTTCGTTGATCTCTACCTGCCCCCCCCCCCTTTGTCTCTGGATCTGTTTTTGATCATCAGTTTATGTTGGTCATTAGATATTCCACACGTGAGTGAGATGTAGTTGGTCTTTGAAATGTGCAGTGGTATTATGTCTAAAAATATATACTTACCTTAATTAAAAAATACTTTATTGCTAAAAGATGTCAGCCATCACTTGAGCCCTCAGCAAGTGGTAAGCTTTTCGCTGGTGCCCGAGAGGGTCTTGCCTCAATGTTGATGGAAACGCGTGTCTGCAGAGTGCAGTGAGACAAGGCCTGCCTGTCAGTGGTAACGAGGTTGACCACTGACACAGGCACATTTTTTTTCAGGTGTTGATTTCCCATTGATTGTATTTCCATCAGGTTTTCACAGGCTTTTATCAGTCAGGGCTCTTTGTTTTTATGTAGTTGAATCTGTTGATCCTCTCTCTCCTGTTCTGTAACTCCAGCCAGCCTCGTTGCGTCCGCTTGGTCCTTCCCACAGCCCCACAGCCCCCTCTGGGTCATTGCGTGGCCACCCTCCCTGCATGGTGCCAGTGCAGCAGGGCCTTTGGGCAGGTGGGGGTGAGGAGGGCGCACAGGAGCACGGGTGAAGGCGGGGAGGAGAGCCCCAGGAGACCTGTCTGCGAGGTGCTTTGCAGACAGTTACCAGGTTACCAGGGTCCCCGCCACCTCTGCCACTGCCTGTCATTGGCCCGCTGTGCCTGGCATCCCTGAGCCTGGCTGCACACAGACCAGGACCATCGCCTGGCTCGTCAGGGAGGGGTCCTGCCAGGGGCCTCCTGGTCTGCTGACTCTGACCTTGAAAGTTCCCAGAGGGCAGTGGCTCTAGATGGCCTAAGACCCCCTGGCCTTTCTCATCTCGAAGCTGAGGGCCCAGCCACCCAGCCAGGGGAGGGCCCCTGTGCACCACAGAGCCCCTTCCCTCGTGCTCTCCTGTGGGCCCCCACGTGGTCACTGGCCTGAGAGCTGGTGGGCCGGCCCGGGCGGCAGTCATCGGGCTGAAGGGAGATGACAGTAGACTTAACATCGAAGTCTAACCCCAGTCACCAGATGCCTGAGGTTCTGATCGGATCATCAGTGGCTCTGCTGCAGGAGAACCTGTGGGCCGAGCGCACGTGGTTTTGGTTGGCAGGAAATTGTGCAAGTGAACTGGCCGCATCTGGGGTTGCTCCTGCCCCCCCCCCCCAGTTCTATGCATCTTCTGTTCAGGGTGGTCTGACCTACCCACGCTTCCCCTCCCCGACTAGTGGGCCTGCCCTGGCTCCTCTGTGGCTCTGTCTACGTGGCATGAACCCATCCGCCCCTCGATAGGTCCTTTTATTGTCAGAGGTATCACCCGAGGTCGCTTTCTCCTTTGTAAGTGGCCACGGGTCCCTGGGAGAGTAGCCCAGCTTGTATTGGCCCCTCGCACTGATCCAGGGCTGGGAGAGTGGGGGTGGGGCAGGAGTTTGCTTGGAAGGTGGGTGAGGAGGAACCTTGGGGAGGGTTTTTGAAAGGAGGGCCCCTGCTAGGAACGCCATCTGGGCTGCCCCGATGTGGGTTCCAGGGCAGGAGGAAAGGAAGATAGGCGGGGGAGGGGGGGCAGTAAGATGAAATTCAGGCTGAAGTCCGCCCTATGCCAGCAGAGATGTCACCAGGCCAGGGAGGCCCAAGGGCTAGGGGCCAGCCAGATAGCCTGGGTTGGAATTCCACCTACTGGAGACCTTGGGCAAGTTACTTGGTGTCTGTGCCTCAGTTTCCTCATCTGCAAAATGGGTTCTTGTGAGTGCTCAGTGGGTCAGTGTGTGTAAATGCCCAGAGTGGGGCCCCTCATCTATACAATAATAGAGGAATATGCAAATTGTCCAGGACACCGTCACAGTAACAGTAACGACCGAACAGCAGGCTGCGTGGGGCGACCAGGCTGGCGTGGGGCGGGGGGTAGTTGGGGGCAACCAGGCTGGTGGGAGGGGGCAGTTGGGGGTGACCAGGCCGGCAGGGGGGTTAGTGAGGGACGACCAAACGACCGAACAGCAGGCTGCATGGGGCGACCAGGCTGGCGTGGGGCGGGAGGCAGTTGGGGGCAACCAGGCCGGTGGGAGGGGGCAGTTGGGGGTGACCAGGCCGGCAGGGGGGCAGTTGGGGGCGACCAGGCCGGTGGGAGGGGGCAGTTGGGGGTGACCAGGCCGGCAGGGGGGCAGTTGGGGGCGACCAGGCCGGTGGGAGGGGGCAGTTGGGGGTGACCAGGCCGGAAGGGGGGCAGTTGGGGGCGACCAGGCCGGTGGGAGGGGGGCAGTTGGGGGTGACCAGGCCGGCAGGGGGGCAGTTGGGGGCGACCAGGCTGGTGGGAGGGGGGCAGTTGGGGGTGACCAGGCAGGCAGGCGAGCAGTTAGGAGCCAGCGGTCCTGGATTGTGAGAGGGATGTCTGACTGCCGGTTTAGGCCCTGTGGGATTGGGCCTACACCAGCAGTAGGACATCCCCCGAGGGGTCCCGGATTGGAGAGGGTGCAGGCTGGGCTGGGCCTCTAGTGTTCAATAACTGGCTATTCCTTCCCAGTGACCAGCAGTGTCCCACGTGGCTGCTGCCTTGGTTCTATGGGGCACCAAAGGCGGCCCTGCTGTCCTTGGGGCTACAGAGGTGGGCTCTGAGCTGCCAGGGCAGGGGTCTGTCATCCTGCTTGTGCCCAGGAGCCCAGACAGGTGAGGGCAGATGATAGACCAGCTGAGCTGGGACGTTGAGAGGAGACTGGCAGGTTTGAGAGGTCCCCTCTCCCCGGGGGCATTGTGGGGACAGCGGGCATGAGCCAGGGTTGGTGGAGAAGCACACTGAGCTGGCAGGGGTAGAGGAGGCAGCCTCCACGTCCAGATCCTGCTGGTGTCAACCTGAGCCCTGCCCTGGGGCTTCCCGGGCTCCCGGGCCTGGGCCTGGGTGCTGGATGCTGGGGCCAGTGGGTGGGCTTGGGCTCAGGATAGGCCCCCCCCCGCCCGGGGAAGTTACTGTCTTGCTTTTAAAATCTGTAATGAGAATTCAGGCACTTTTAAACGTTTGTCCATTAGACTCTCAAACCACCTGCCTTTATTGTTTTTTTATTGTGTACACTGACCCTCCATCCCCTTTCCTTGCGCATCTGAGGTCTGAGGTGGTGGTGGTGGTGGAGTAGGGGGTGGGGAGGGGAGGGCGTAGTACCTGGCAGCAGCTTCGTTTCTGCAGCTCCTCCATCTCGGAGCAAACTTAGTGCAATTATCTGGACACTCTATTGCATCTTCCCTTGATTCAATTACTTTACTTTTGTGAAAATAGGATGAAAGTAGACGAGAGAGCTGATATGCTGAGGGACGGTGGTCTCATCATTGGATGTGTTGTAGAAGCCTGTGAGGCTGGGAGCAGCAGGTTCTTAGCTCACGGGACGTAGCTGGGCCAGGAACCGTGCCCGGACTGGGGTGAAAGGCAGTGACATTAGGGAGCGCCCACCCGCTTACACCGAGTCTCGTCTCCCTCCATAAGGCACTGGCTCCCTTTCCTTTGGGCTTTTTGGTGAAGGGCCCACGGTGCTCAGACGGCCCCGGGGATATTTTTCTGGTCTGGGCAGGAAGCAGCACGTCCGGGTCCCGCTCAGGGTGTTAGAATGTGGGTCAAGGTCAGGAGGCCGGGGGGCTGCACAGAGGGAGGGACTGAGTCTTCCGGGCCGGTCTTGTTGGGTCTTGTCCCGTCCACCATCGTCCCGACAGTTTGTGGACAGAAAGGAAAGGGGAGAGACTATTAAGTAGCACGTTTGGGGCTAGAAGGCCATTTCCGGGCTGGGATGACGTTGCTTCCCAGCGGACGGGACGGTGTTGGTTTCCTCCCTTTGTCCACCCCAACCTGGCCCCTTTGATGCCCTCAGCTCTACCTTGGGGTGGGGTGGGGGTGGGGGTGACACTGCCGCTGGGGAGCTCTCTGACGCGGAGTTGGGAGATAGGGCAGAATTCCCCAGCCCCTCTGAGCAGCCCCGGGGGATGATCTGGGCTGGGCTGGGGGGCTGGTTCCTGTGCAGTCATCCCTGCTGGGCCCCCTGGAGCTGCCACCTTCTTCTTTTTTGTTCGTTTGTTTTGTTAACCCTTATCCAAGGATATTTTTCCACTGATTTTTAGGGAGAGTAGAAGAGGGAGGGAAAGACCGAGAGAAACATCGATGTGAGAGAAACACATCGATGGGTTGCCTCCTGCACGAGCCCCGACCAGGGCCCGGGCCAGGGAGGAGCCTGCAACCAAGGTACGTGCCTGTGACTGGAATCGAACCCAGGACCCTTTGGTCCGAAGGCTGATGCTCCATCCACTGAGCCGAACCGGTTAGGGCTGGAGCCAGCGTCTTGAGTCTAACAGCTTCTGTGTTTCCTGGGGCTGCAGGAACAGCAGCCCACGTACGGGGGGGGGGGGGGGGGGCAGGGTAGTGGGGGGTGTTTTCTTAAAACAACAGGAATTGATTCTCTCACACCTGGAGGCGGGAAGTCTGAAGTCCAGGTGTTGGCAGGGCTGAGCTCCCTCTGGTGGCTGTGAGGAGCTGTTCCGGCCTCTCTGCTTGGCTAGTAGATGGCCCCTTCCCTCTGAGCATGACTGTCTCTGTCCACATTTCCACGTACCAGTCACATGTGATCAGGAGTCCACCCTACTCAGTGTGACCTCATCTTAGCACGTTACATTTGCACCCTCGCTGTTGCCAGTTAAGGCCGCAGTCTAAGGCCCGGGGGTTAGGACTTCACAGTATGAATCTGCTTCTTCCAGCCCATCTCGGTTTTCCTTACATACTCGGAGAGTGACATGACCCACTTGGGCCCGGGGACTCTGAGGTCCAACTCTGCAGTCCCTTGGGGAAGCGATGGAGGGACCAGTAGCTGCTGAGTCCCCCTCACTGTCTGCCTGGAAGAGGCTGGTGCTGGTGGGAATGAGTGAGGCTCCTTGGTTGGACCACCTGCTGTGAGCCAGGTTCCGAACGGGCAGGGTGGATGGTCCCTGATTATCAGACTGGCTGCCGAGACCCAGTGAGGTGACTGCACGGGATCAGCACAGAGGCTGAATTTGAACCCAGTGCCCTCAGCTCCTGAGTATTCGAGTGTCTTGCCAGTGCACTGCCACCCTGTTGACATGGGGTGTGTGTGAACTGTTTTGCCTGTAGTTTATCGCCTCAAAAGACTGTACCAGCTCTGACCGGTTTGGCTCAGTGGATGGAGAGCATCGGCCTGCAGACTGAAGGGTCCTGGGTTTGATTCTGGTCGGGGACATGTACCTTGGTTGTGGGCACATCCCCAGTAGGAGGTGTGCGGGAGGCAGCTGATCGATGTTTCTCTCTCATTGATGTTTCTAACTCTCTGTCCCTCTCCCTTCCTCTCTGCAAAAAAATCAATAAAATATACTTTTAAAAAAAGAAAAAAAAAAAGACTACCTATCAGGGGCCATCTCTCCCAAGCCTGCCTCCCTCTCTGCAAGGAGAACAAAGGCCTGGTGTACAGTTCATGCTCAGTGAAGACATTCACTCACTCACTCACCGAGAGTCAGGAAGCCCAGCTGAGTGCAGGGGTGGGTGGGGTGTTAAACACACCAGGAAAATGCCTGAGAGTAGTGAGTATTAGGTGGCCGTGGTGATGGAGTGGCTGGGCACCCAGCTGGTGAGGGAAGGGGATCCGGGTGAGCTGACGCACCAGCAAGGGCAGAGGCCCTGTGTCCGGGGCGCTGGCCGACGCAGGTGGGAGTGGGGCGAGTGCCAGGAGGTGAGGTCAAAGAGGTGTGGACTTTGGATGGTAAGGAACTTGTGATTCTGCACCAAGTGGACAGCCCCTGAGGGGCAGTGCCCGGGTCACTTCTGGATTGGCAGTGGGGCCCTGGGCTGGGAGGCGGCGGCTTGCCTTGGCCGGGTAGAGGAGGTGGTGAGAAGTGGACTTGAGGAGGTAGAGCCAAAAGGACGGACCTCGGGTTGGATGTGGGGCGTGGAAGGAGGAGGGAACGGAGAACATGGGTAACCGGTTTGGGGGGAGAATGTGGAGGTTCTTTGCTGCTGCTGCTGCATCGAACTGTCTTGGTGGACAGCCCCTGACACTTGTAAAGACTCAAGAGTCCTGCAGGCCTCCAGCGTGAGTGCTGGCTTGTTGGGGAGGCTTTGAGCAAACAGGGAAAAGAGGGAAGCCTCGAGCCTCCTCTCCCTTCTCCAGTCCTGGACTGGAGACCTGCATATGGCGGCCGCTGGGGTCACCTGCTTCTCCCTGCACTGGCCGCCAGGGCTGCAGGAAGAGGTTTTGCTGCCACCTTGTGGACAAGGGGAACCTGTGACGTTGAGGGATATTGGGTGACGCTGGGGCTGCGTAGCTATGGGATCCTCTGGGCTGCAGGGAGAAGCTGAAGATTTCCCTGAGCCACCCACATGCACCAGGGTGTCAGCAGGCAGCTAGCCCGTCCCTCCTCTGAGGAGGCCAGCCACAGCTCCCTGTGGGCCGCGTGACCTCAGCTGGGCATACCCAGCTTATCAGCGGATCACCCAGCAAATATTTGAGTGGAGACTCAAGTAGGTGCAGGTTCTGTGGGATTCCTGAGCCCGAGGCCGCCCTTGCCCTGCTCAGGACCAGTGTTCTGTGTCTGCAGCGCCCGTAAGTCAGGCCTTCGCCGGGTCCTTCTCTTCACCTTAGCTCCCCTGACGCGGTCAGTAGTATATTCCTGCTGCCCCAGACACGCAATTGCACACCCAGAGCAAGATGCCTGAGGCCCCCAGCACGCTGCGTGTGCGTAGACTCAGCATCTTCTGATTTCCAGGCCTCGGACAGAGGGGCCGTGCAGTGCTCAGCTTCTGCACGCTTGGCTCTCGGGGCTGCGTGCCCATCCTCACCCGGAATGCTCACTGCAGGCCTCACGGGCATCGCCTCTTCCGTTCCCCCAGAAACTGCCATGGTGACCTCACCCCCAAGCGACAGGTTTAACTTGGTGTTGCTGATGACCGACAGCTGACCTGAGGGCTGTTTTACGGATTTTCTGTCCCGTCTGCAAGGTCGCAAGCTGGGAGCTTTGGGTGCTGCACTCGTGTCCTTCAGGCTTGTTGAGCAGAACTGTTTACCGCTTCTCTTTGGAGCAGAATCTTTTCAGACAGAACACAGACCTGGTCCCTGGTGGGGCCGATGCCCGCGAAGAGCTGTGTGCCTGCCCTGTTCTCCTTTCTGGGGTCTCCGTGTCCTTGGGCTCTGAAGTGTAGGCAGGTGCCCTCTCATTTCTGCCCGTCGGGAACGGGTTCTGGGAAAGGGCTGGGAGGATGGGAAGTCACCATTTTGCCGGGGCTGGTCATACAGGTGCAGGGGGAGCCCAGAGCTGGTGTGTCCCCTGGGAACAGATGTCCTTCCATCCCTGCTGCCCAACCTCCCTGTGCCAGTGTGCAAGAAGCTGGCGGGCGTGGGGGGCTTTTCCCCTCCAATCCATCCTGCTACTCCCAGCAAGAGCCAGTGGATTCTAAAGCAGCCCATCCCCTCTGGGTACCTTGTTCCCTCTCCCTCAGTCCCCAGATGGCCCCCAGACTGCTGTCCTCTGCGTGCATTTTCATTGGCTTGGGGGAAGGGTTTGGGATGAGCACCTTATTCTTTGGGGGAGGGGCAATTCTGTGTGTGTGTGTGTGTGTGTGTGTGTGTGAGAGAGAGAGAGAGAGAGAGAGAGATGGCGCAGATAGGGAAGTTGGAAGTCGAGTGTGGGAATTTTAAACTTGGAAATGTGAGTCAGGATTCCTGGGTCATGTTCGGGTCTCCATGCCTGAAGGCTCCTGGGAAAGGCCCTTCAGCGGAACCATCTATTATGTGGAGACTATGCACCCCGAGAGGACAAAGCCAGCCTCATCACTGCTAATGACTAGTCCCAAGAGAACACAACTTCACCCCAGGCCTCTCCGGGCGATCCAGTCCGGGACTTGGGAATTCCCAGCCCTTTTCTGCCCCAGCACCTTGGGATGGAGAGGCCCTGCCTTCCTCAGGCATTCACCCCCCTCCAGCCCCCTCTGGAATGTGCCACTTTATCTTGTACTTTGCTTCTGACTAGGACCATGGCTCTAAAGCTAAGAGGCAAGTTGGGAGTTGGGTTGGACTGAGGAAACCGGGAGCATTGCCTCTTTAAAGGAAAAGAGCCCCTCACCTTCGCCGCTTCCCAAACTGGTTTCTCCTGATCTGCCCGGGGTCCTGCGGATTCGGTAAACTGGCCCCTGGCTCCTCTCCAGGGCGCTGGAGGAGGACTGGGAGAGCCCAGAGCTTAATGAGTGTCGGGTGCAGCCCACGCTGCAAAGTCAAAGGGCTTGGCGAGAGCGCTTCCGGTCCGCGCTGCAGGCCCGCTCTTCACCTCTGCTCAGCCAGTCAACCTCTGGGCACCTCTGGACAGGAGGCGAGGCCCGGGGCTGCAGACCAGAGTTCAGGATCCCGTAAGTTGAGTTTTCCTTGTCCAGAACTGTATGGTCCAAGTCCACAGGTCACCTTTGGGCTTTCCACTGCCCTGAGGCAGGACGACTCAAGCCAGTCCCGACGATGTCACAGTCACCGAGGAGGAAAGCCTGTCACCAACAGAACAGCAACTCCCCTGCAGCATCCAGCAGCCCTGCCCCGCCAGCTCCCCAGCCTCGGCATGTCTGAGCCTCGAACTAAGCTAGGGTCCCCTCATTTGGGCTTCCCATTTTACAGATCAGGAGACGAAGGCCCAGAGAGGGTGTGTGACTTCCTCCTCTTACTTCACCCTTTTCCTAATTCCCGCCCTGGCGTTGCACCGTCAGGTTTTTCCTTTGGAGAAAGAGTGGCCCACTTCTGTCCAAAGTGGGCCCAGTAAGGACTGTTAGTTCCTTGGCCTGCGCTTAGTGACAGCTCCTCTCCTACCTGCTCCACTCCGAGGAGGAGCCCTGGGCTGGAATTTCCTGTTTTCCGAGGGCTCCCGGGGCTGCCCCAGTGGGCCGCCTCCCCAGCGCCGCCGTTCCGGGGTGTTCCAGGCCGGGCTTGCCGCCTCTCTCTCCTTGCTGGGCAGGCTCCCGGCCTCGCCAGGTCTGGGCTTGCCGGCCGCGCGGTGGAGGAGTTGTGGGACTCAGTCGACCGATGCCAGGTGCCCAGAGGCCGGAGGTCCGTGCGCCGCGGCCCCGGCCCCGGCCCGGGCCTCGCCCCGCGCCCCTCGCCATGGGCCTGGCCCTTGCCCGCGGGCCCTGACCATGGAGCAGGGCTGGCCGCCCGGGGACAGCTGCAGCCGGGAGCGGCCCGCCGCCTGCCGCCGCGCCCTCAGTGTCTGCGACTCGCTGGACCTGCACGGCGCCCCGGCCGACCGCGCGGCCCCCGCCCTGCCGGCCGCCCTGTGCGCTGGGCGCGAGCCGCCGGCACGGCCGCTGAGCGTGTGCTCCGGGGACCCGGGGCCGGCGCCCTCCGGCGCCCGCAGCCTGCTGCTCGGCTTCCTGCGCCCGCGCCTCGGTCGCCGAGGCCCCGCCGACGGCCGCCCGCTGGTCCCGGGGCCCGCGCCCCCCGAGCGCCCCGGCTCCGCCGCGCCCAGCCCCGGGCCCGCTCGGCGCAGCCGCTCCGGGGTCTCCCAGGCGCCGCGGCCGCGGCCCACCAGCATGACGTTCCTGGAGGTGAACCGCCTGGAGCTGGCCGAGGCCGAGGCGGGCGCGGGGCTGGGGCGCGCGGGCAGCGCCGGCTTCCTGCGGGGCGCCTCGCTCTGGAGCAGCCAGCGCTGGCAGGTGTGGCGCGGCGGCGGCGGCGGACGCGCGGCCCCGGGGCCCCGGCGCGGCCTGTCGGCGCTGAAGAAGAGCTTCAGCTTCCGCCTGCGCCGCGGCCAGGAGATCCGGCGCTCGGAGTCGGGGCCGCTGCCCCGCGCGCGCACCCGCAGCGACGGCGACGCCAGCTCGCTGGGCGCCTTCCCCAGCCGCCGGGACTTGCTGCTGGGCGCCGAGGCCCCGCGCGCCGCGCCCGAGCCCGGTCGCCCCCGCTCCGCCGCCGGCCTCTGGAAGCTGCTCACCAGCCGCTTCCGCCGCAGGGACCCCGCGCCGCAGCCCGCGCCCGTCGAGCCGCTGTGGAGCCGCCGGGCGGCCGCCGCCCCCGGGCTCCTGGGCGCGCCGAGCGGTAAGAGGGAGCGCCCGGCCCGCCCGGGTCCTTCCAGTTGGAGTCCAGGCTGAGCGGGTGGGAGCCTGGAACCTCCCGGGCGAGGGGGGCGTGTCGTGGGCCAGGGACGGCGGGACGCCTAGTGAGGGCAGCGCCCAGCGGGCTCTGGGCGGTGATGGTCCCTGGAGGTGGCAGCGAGACAGGAGGACGTCCAGCAGGTCCCGGTGCCAGCGTGGCTCCGACCTGGTGGAGTAGGAAGCCTTCGTGGCTTCTGGCACGTGCAGCGTGGAGGCCAGGGCAGCCTCGGGCGGAAGGCATTTCTGTTTTCTAGCTCCCGCGGGCTTGGGCTCTCCCTTACCGCGGCTTCTGCAGATGAGCGCAGGGGCTGCTGTGGACGCGGTTGGTCAGTGGGTCGTTTGGTGCGATAACTACTCTTTGAGAGCCTGGGTGGGGAAGCAAGCGCGGCCCAGGGGGTTGCCATTGCCACCTAGAAGATGAGGAGGTTGTGCAAGCCCTCGGAGGGCTCTGGGTGGCACATTCTCCGTCCCCAGGACAGTGCCAATGTCAGGCCCGCTGCCCTGGTCTGAGAATGGGCTGAAGAGGGAGCCTGGGAGGCGGGTCTCGGGGAAGGAAGGGTGGTGGCCTCCCAACAAGGAGGAGCTGCGGGTGGAGGGCTGTCACAGAACAGGGCCAGGTAGGGCTCCTCCCTCTTCACCCTGGCAGGAATGTGTGGGTGGCCCCACCCTGCACAGGGGAGCTGTTCCTACTCGCTGCAGGAGGCTGGCCCCCCTGCCCAGCTGCCAAGTGCCCAGCCCAGCGTGGGTCTGGGCTGAGACCTGCTGGAGCTGCTCTCACCTCGGCCTATTGTCTGGGCCCCGGGGGCACCAGGCTGGGTGTGGCGCAAGGTGGGAGCTACTTATTTTGTTGGAGCAGTAAGAGGAGGAAGACCCAGGTCCAGGCCAGGGGGCAGCCCACACCTCTCAGTGTCCTCCCCCTGAGGACTGTCTTCACTCTGTTCCACTGCCCTGCTGCTCCCTAGGGAACTAGGGGTGAGGGGTAGAGTCCCCTCTGGACAGTCCTCTGGCCTGGGCCTAGGAAAGGGCAGTGTAGGAGACAGCTGGTAGCAGATGGCACAGGTGTGGGTGCCACCCAGTCCTGACAGGCAGCCTTCTCTCCCGCAGACTCCTTTGTGAACAGCCAGGAGTGGACCCTGAGCCGCTCGGTGCCGGAGCTTAAAGTGGTGAGTGAGGCGGGGAGGGCCGGGCAGCCCCCCCTCCTCCAGGCCTCTCCCTGCAGCGTCCTTCTGGCCCTCTTTCCCCTTCAGCACTCGTCCTCTCAGTCCTTATGGTTTCTGCCTTTCCTGCCCCATCTCCCCCGTGTGCCTTCTGACCGCTGCTGCCGCCCCTTCCTCTCCCACAGGGCATTGTGGGGAACCTGTCTAGTGGAAAGTCGGCCCTTGTGCACCGCTATCTGACGGGGACCTATGTCCAGGAGGAGTCCCCTGAAGGTGAGGGTCACACGCTGGCTGCGCTGGGGGTGGGGCTCGAGCCCCGTCTTTCTCAGCTCCGGCCTCCTCAGAAGCCGGGTGTTTTCTCTGCTCAGCCCGCGGGCGCTTCTCCCAGCTGCGGCCCTGACTGTGCCCTCTGTCCTAGGGGGTCGGTTTAAGAAGGAGATTGTGGTGGACGGCCAGAGTTACCTGCTGCTGATCCGAGATGAAGGAGGCCCCCCTGAGCTCCAGGTGAGGCTCCTGCCCCGCTCTGGCCGTTGAGTGTGGGAGCGGGTCCAGAGTCCGCCCGGACCAGGCCAGGCTGGTAATCGTGCTCGGTCCCCCTAGTTTGCTGCCTGGGTGGACGCCGTGGTGTTTGTGTTCAGCCTGGAGGATGAGATCAGCTTCCAGACGGTGTACAACTACTTTCTGCGCCTCTGCAGCTTCCGCAACGCCAGCGAGGTGCCCATGGTGCTGGTGGGCACGCAGGGTGAGCGGGCCTGCGGGCCGGGTCCCTAGGCGGGCAGGTGTGTGAAAGCCCATCCGCCACCCCCCTGCTGCCCCACGTTGACTGAGCCCTCATGGACCCAAAGGGGCTCCTCGTCCTGGCTCTACCCAATGGGTCTTCCCCAGCTGCGTCCTGCCAGCCCCGTGACAACAGGGTCCGTGTTTTCTGAGATGGTTTAACCGAGTGGCTGGCTCATTTCCACTCAGCGCGTTGGGGGCGGAGCTGGAGCGAGGCCATCCTGGGTTCCTGTGCTCACCCAGCCCCTGACCAGAGGCCCTCCGCTCAGCGCCCAGCTTCTCCACAGGCTGAGCTAATCCCCACCCTGGCCTCCGCAGATGCCATCAGTGCCGCCAACCCCCGGGTCATCGACGACAGCAGGGCCCGCAAGCTGTCCACAGACTTGAAGCGCTGCACCTACTATGAGACGTGCGCCACCTACGGGCTCAATGTGGAGCGCGTCTTCCAGGACGGTAACTCGGCGCCCGGCGGGACTGCTCCCCCCGTGGGTCAGGAGGGCCCTCTGGCCAGCGGCGCGGGCTCCGGGGGGCGGCTCTGAGCGGGCTTCTCCCTGCTCCCCAGAGGGGTAACTGACTGTGCTGTCCCTGCAGTGGCCCAGAAGGTGGTGGCCTTGCGGAAGAAGCAGCAGCTGGCCATCGGGCCCTGCAAGTCACTGCCCAACTCCCCCAGCCACTCGGCAGTGTCCGCCGCCTCCATCCCGTCCGTGCACATCAACCAGGTGCGGCAGCCTCCCCGCGTCCCCGAGCTCGCGCCTCAGCCCCGCCTCACACACTGTCTGTCTGCCTGCCTGTCCCCTCCTCATCCGGTCTCCTGCCTTGTGGACGGTTTGGAAGCCCTGGCTCGAGTTCATGCAGCCTGTGCGACTGGCCTGGCCTCATCTGCACGCCTGTGGTGACTGCCTTCCTGCTAGCGCCCCACCCCGCTCGCCACCCTCTGACCCTGCAGCCCCTGCAGCCGAGGCAGCAGACACTTGCTCTAGGGAGCGCTGTCAGGGCTGCTTCAGGGGCCGCTGCCCGGGGAGCAGACTCAGGAGGCACAGAGGCGTTCTTATTGGGACTAACCAGCCCCTGGCAAAACTGGGAGCGTGGCAGGCCCCCCACCTGTCGGCCCTGTCGGTGTGTGAGTTTAGAAGGGCAGTGCCTGCCCCACAGGGACCAGTGGTTTTCATGCCATGTGGGGTATGCGGGGAGGGGGGGCTTCTGAGCCAGGTTCTTCCAGTGTCCTCCCATAATTCCACTCTGACATCTGTCCACTTCCTGGCCCGCTGCCTGGTTATTTTTCGTCCCCTGGCACATGGGCCAGAGCTTCCTTCCGGAAGTGCGTTTCCCACTGTCCCTGCTCTGCAGAGCGCTGGGCCGTCACAGGTGCCTCATGGACTGGTCCAGCGGGCAGATGCTGCTTTAATTCTGCCCAGGGCCCACCGGCCACCGGCTTCCTGTTGGCAGCCTGGTTGCTTTTTCCGAGATGCCTCCCTTTAGCATTTTAGAAGGCAGCCAGGCTCTCCCTGTGAGCGTCCCTCATGGAGCAGAACAGCAGGGACATAGCTGTAGGCTTCCTGCACCAGCTCTGAGCACTCCCCCTCAGTCTGCACGGGGCCCTGCCAGGGAGGCTCTGATGGGTGAGGGGGCGCAGCTCCTTTGCTCCTTGTGCAGGTGAGGGTCGAGGGGCCACCAGGGCCCTGGACTGTGTGTGTTCTGAGTCCTGGAGTAGACACTGGCATGCACTTTCTGCTCCCCTCTTGTCATCTTTTTTGTCTTTCCTCCTTTTCCCAGCCCTGTCCCTTCCCGCCACCTCCTCTGACAGTGGTCCGAGTTCTGTCGTGTGCTCGGCCTCAGCTCTCCCGTGTCCCTTCCCCCGTCACACACACTTCTTACAAGCAAACCTCGTCCTCCCCTGCCCCGACCTCCTGCATCCTTGACATATGTCACATCCAGGGTGACCTGCTACCTTGTGTCACACCCTCCTGTGAGCCGACTCGGCAGTTCACTTCCAGCCTCAGCTGCCAATTCCGACTTGCTAGCCACTGCCTCTCATTAGCTCCCTGGGGGGCACGGTGGGCAGCCCCATGCGGTGGCCTCCAGGCCATGCTGCCTTTCTCGTCGGTTCTGTCTAGTGGCCCCTCTGCTGCTCCCATGAGCCCCAGGCCAGGCTCCCCATCCTGCAGGGCTCCTGCCTGCCGCCTGCCCCGGCACCCACCCCAGAGCCGCCACGCCCTCAGCAGCCCTCTCTGTCCTTAGGCCACGAATGGCGGCAGCAGCGCATTCAGCGACTACTCGTCCTCAGTCCCCTCCACCCCCAGCATCAGCCAGCGGGAGCTGCGCATCGAGACCATCGCTGCCTCCTCCACCCCCACACCCATCCGCAAGCAGTCCAAGCGGCGTTCCAACATCTTCACGGTATGTGCCCGTGCCCGCCCCTCCCGCCTGCCCAGCCGCCTCCACCCAGCAGGCAGCGCCCACCTAGGAGGGGAGCCACCTGCAGCCTCCATCCACACAGACACACAGCTCAGTAGGCTCTAACCGGCGCCCTGGTCCACACCCAGACTCTTCCAGGCTCTCTCTCAGCCCACATGGGCTGCCCTCAGCACATCCACACGGAGCCACCTGCCCTGCCGCACACACCTCCCCTCCCGGCCACCTGAGGGCTTCTTGGCCAGCTTGAGGGATCTGTGGAGGCATCTGCTCTCACTGCCCCAACACCCTAGATTTCGAAGTTGTGCACCAAGGCTACGCAGAGAGCTAGCGGCAGAGCTTGAACCAGGGCCCAGGCCTCCTGTCCACATTCTGATCTTTCCCATTCATCACCCCACGCTTCCTACCGCCGCTGCGGTTGGTCTAGCAAAGCCTTAGCCATCTTTCCTAGGTCTCCAGCCTGTGCCCCACCACCCTGCCTTCAACCTCACAGGTCGGTTCTCCCCTTCCCCGCAGACCTCATACCCAGGGCCCCATGTGCCTCCTGCCGCTTGGGGCCCAGCCCCTAAGCTCTTAGGTATCCTGAGCCTGCTGTCTGTCATGCCCAGGATCTAGCATCTGGCACATAGTCCACCCCCAAATGCTCACCCTCCAGCTGGGACTTGGCTGGACCATTCCAGGATCTTGGGTCAGACACAGGTGGGTGAGCTGCCGCGTGGATTCTCAGGAGACCGCCCTGTCCTTCTGCGTCACTCCATGCGCCTCTTTCTGAGCGTCAGGGCTGGGCTCTCCGCCCGGCCTGTGTCTGCCCGCCAGGCCAGGCCCCAGCCGGGCTCTCGGGAACCAGTCCAGCAGAGCCAGTGCTCCCAGGCCTTGCCCATTCATTCTCGCCCTGCCCCGCCCAGCACACTTCTGCCCGGTCTGCCTGCCTGCGTCCCCTGTGCCTGCCACGCACTCCCGCCCTGTCCATGCTGACCCACCCTCTTTCTGCTGACAGCTGCCGCCATGCCTTGCACTTCCCGGCCTTGACCCTGCCTAGACTCGAAGCTTCTTATTTCTGTTCAGGCCCATTGAGACTCACAGGGCCGTGGGCTGCCTGCTTGTGCCACCTGCTGCTGCTGCTGCTACCACTGTAGAGCCTGTGGGTGCCTGTGTGACCGCCGTCCGTGCCCTCTGCACATCTGCCTCCGTCACCTGCTCCCTCAGCACCATTCTTAACCTTCCACCTTCCTTTGCTGCTAGTCCTGCACATTTGGGCACGCCCTCCTTCTCCGTCCTTGCCATGCTCCTGGCCTCCTCGCCACGGCCTTCGTGCTGCCTGCCCCGTGCCCCTCTGCCGCCCGCTGCCACTGTGCTGCCTCCGCCTGCCACCCTCCCGCGGCCCTTCCATTCTCTCCATCTTCATGGTGGCAACCTTACTTCCCCTCGCATTGTTTCCATGGTGACCTCACTTGTGCCATTGTTCCCGAGGCTGCCTCAAGACATGTCCCCCATCTCTAAGGGTTCATCTCGAGACCTCCCCCCTCATCCTTGCTGTTGGGGCCACCCCCTCTCCTCAACATCTCCCTGGCAGAGCAACGCCTGCTCGAGCTGGTGCCCTTGTGACCCGCCCACTGGACATGGCTGTTGAGCTCTCCAGTCTCCCCCATGACTCCATGTACTCGTTTTGTTGACACTCTTGCCCTGGTTCCTGCCATGGGGGTGTGCCCTTCTGGGCTCCCGGGGACCCTCTGGTGGTTGGGGACCTCTCGGCTCACCAGTCTAGCTGGGGCAGGCTGCACCCTTCCCCCCTCCCTCCCCGCCCTCCAGTGGCAGCGATCCCACCCACCTTCCTTCTCCCCGGGCCAAAGGGGCAGAGGCTGTGGCACCCAGTGGAGGCCCGGAGCAGGCACTGCTGGAGCTGCGGGCGGTGGCCTTGGGCCCGGCTCTCCCTGCTCCTCTGCTGTGCTCCCCTGTGCTGCTATCACTTTGCCCCCTACCTGTGCTCTTGGCTCCTGGCAGCCTGGGCGAACAGGGGGACATGGGCCTGACCATTCCCCGCTGGCTGAGATGGACTGCCGGCTGCCCTGCCGCCTCCTCCGCCTCCTCCTGCTCCGCCTCCTCTTCCTTGTCATCCCGCTGCCATCTCTCCCCAGGCACCTGGGTCTCTGCCCTCACCAGTGCTGACCAACTTACGCGGGGCTTGAGTATAACTTGCCAAAATCTTTATTCTTTCGATATTTGCAGATATGTGCCACTGTTTCCAACTTTTCATCAACAAAAAGGCCTTTCCAACTCCTTCCAAATTAGAAGACCAGGTGGTGACACAGCACCTCTGGACATTCTCCCCTGTGCGGGGCCGGAGGCGGGCCGGGCCCTGGGACTGCTCTCAGATGAGAAGCGGCCGCCGTGCTCCCCACTCCAGAGACCCACAGGAACCTTTGTAACTAACCCCCACCCCCAGGGAAGGCTAGGAAGCTGGAGCCCGAGGCTGGGGGCTGCCGGGGACCAGGCCCGGCTGGACGCTGCGCCAGGCTCGCTGCATGGACAAGAAGGGAGCTCGGCCCCACGCCTGCCCGGCAACGTGGCCCAGAGGGGCGGGGTGTCCAAGCGCCCACGGCCCAGCTGCTCCTGGGGGAGCTTTCCTGCCCCTCCCCTCCTCTGCTCCTTCCTGCATGGACTTCTGCGTTCCTGCTCTGCTCTGGACGCCAGCACCGCCGCGCGCTTGCCTTTCCCCCTCTTGGCCTCCCGTTTCCTAGGATCCGCATTGGGGCGGCTCTGCCCCAGGAGCCTGGCAGGGGCGCAGGGCCTCTTACGGCCTCTCTCCTCTCTCTCTCCATCCACTGTGCCCCTTGGGCCACGCCGATGAGCTCGGCGCAACATGCCGTGTGGTATCTGTGCCGCAGACGGGCCACTGCCCGCTCACTTCTGGACTTTGCTCTCCCCGATTGTCGTGCCCTGTGCTCCCGGCCATTCCTCAGTCCCACCGTCCACCTCTCCTCACCCCTCCCTTCTCTTACCCCCCAGCCCCCGGGCTGTGCGCCTCTCACGCCCTTGGTATCTCGTGTCCTTGCTCTTTTGTAAGGGGCGGGCCCGGCTCAGTGACCTGTGCTGCTCTGTATGGTGCCCTGTGTAAGAATAAACCCGTTGGAATACTCGTGGTCTCAGTTCCTTCCCCGTCCCGCCGCCCCGCCCTGCCCCTGCTAGGGCCTGTCCAGGCCGAGGGAGGGCGGGCGGCGGGCTGGGGTTTCCAGGTGGGCAGCTGTCCCCGCTGACCCTGGGCCCCTTTAACATTCCTCCTCTTTTCTCTTCCAGTCTCGGAAGGGTGCCGACCTGGACCGGGAGAAAAAGGCCGCCGAGTGCAAGGTGGACAGTATCGGGAGTGGCCGGGCCATCCCCATTAAACAGGTCAGCACCCCCTTTCCCTGAAGCCTGCGGAGCTGAGGCAAGGCCCGGGAAATGCTAGAGGATGGTCCTTCTCTAGGCCTCTGTGACGGGAGATGGTGCGAGAGGCGGGCCCCTCCTGTCAGGCCTGAGGTTCTACTAAGAAGGGCTCACCTCTGGTGGGGAGGGTAGCCAGAGGGTCTGCGTCCGTTACTGCAGACCTGAGCCTGTGGCTGGAGCAGCCTGCTCTCCAGGCTTTGCCTGTCCCCTCTCACCACCACCAGGGGGCAGCAGAGAGCCGCCTTCAGTTGCTCTCCTGCTGGTGGTTCTGGAGTTGGGTCACCTGGAGGGGGCGAGCTGCTGTCTGCCAGAGGGCTTGGTCTGGGCGCTCTGGCCCGGAAAAGGAAGAGGACTCCAAGAGTAGCCTGAGCGTGCCCCGAAGGGCGGACTGAGAGCTGTAGGTCCTCCAGGTTCCATGGCAAAGCCTTACCCAGAGGAGCCGCTGTTCATTTGTAAGGAATAAACTTAGTTGAGGTCTGTCCCCAGCTCCTTTCTGAGTCCGCCTGGCAGGGCTCCCTGACCTCCTGTGTGGGTCCCTGTGCTGGGAAAACTTGAGTGACGGGGTGTCTTTGTGCAGAGATGGTGGTGTACTGGACAGGGCTCTAGAACTGCTGGCTGGACAAGGGTAGAGCCAGGAGGTGTCCCTCTGGGGCTTGGGCAGGAGCCTGTGCGCTGAGGTGCCCACGAGGATGGGGACTGTGGCCTGGTGGTCAGTTTGCTGTACTCACAGGAGCTGGGCGAGGCAAAGACCTTCTTGGGAGCTGGTGGTTAGAGAGGTCGTGTCTACAGGGGCTGTGTTGTCAGGTTTTGACCACAGAGCAGCAGAGCTCAGCTTGGCCAGGGCCCTGTGGTCAGGTCTGGCCCTCTAGGCTGGAGCTTCTGGGGTCCTTGGGCAGAGTGACAAGAATTCGTGGGAAGGTCCATTTAGAATGGAGAGCCCAGGGTGTGGGTCAGGGTCCCAGAGGACAGGATGGGGACACCACAGGTCCCGTTTCTCCCCTGAGATGTCACTGCACTCCAGTTGGGTCTGCATGCAGGGAGGCCAGGTGAGAAGGCTGAGAGGACAGGCAGCCGCCAGTCTCCTGTAGGTCCCCACAAACCCAGTGACTGCCACTGGGGCTCTGCAAACCGAGCGCCTCCTTGGGGGGCTCTTCTGGGCGCCGTGACTGTGATCCCAGGACTGTCCCCGCCTGGGATGTGTGCACACAGACCTTTAAGACATGGTGCGGGCGGCCCTGGGCCCTTGCGGTGAGGAATGGTAGCCCACGGCCTTCAGTCTGGGGAGGAGGGCCAGGGATGCAGGGGCTGTGGGTGGGGGTGGAGCCCTGTGGCCAGCACCTGGGCCTCTGGGCTGGGCCAGGCAGTCAGCTCGGTCACTGGCTGTTACAGGCCCATAAACCTCCGCCCCCAGGACCGACACTGCGGGAAGGAGCCCAGCACAGGCCTGGCCCGGGCCCCAGTGCCTGCTGGAGGCAGCGGGCACCTCAGACAGCGATCTCCCAGGGCGTTTGGGGGAGCGCCTGCGGTTGGGGTGGAGGCTTCGCCCAGCCGGGGCCATTCCTCCCGCTCCCCGCCCCCTGCCCAGGGCCACCCTCCCGCCCGCTCCTTCCCTCCCCCCTGCTCCTGCTGGGAGTGGAGATTGCATTTCAGTTGCCATTTGCATTCCCAATCAATCCGGACTCCGCAATTAAGCCGGCTGGCGGAGCTGGGAGGGAGGTGGCGGCGGAACGGGTCCTCTGGGGGCTGTCGCCCGGCGCCGCTCCCATCCGCCCCAGATTGCTTCCTGCTCCGCCGTGCGCAGCCGGGGAGGGAGCGGAACCCCTGGAGCTCCTTCTCCCTCCTCGGAGCGCGGCGCCCCGAGAACGGGCGCGGGTGGCGGGCGGGCCCCGCTGGCCCAGCTTCTCCGCGGGTCCTGCCCGCCCACAGGCACCGGCGCTGGCGGGCGTGGGCGCCACGTCGGCTGCGCTGGCTTCTCCGGGAGCCGGCGCTCCTCCCACGCCCCTCCAGGCTCAGGCTGAGGAGCCATCTCATTGCCGCCGCCGCCCTCGCCCTCTGGGGAGACCAGGCGAAGAGGCCAGGGTTTGGGTAGGAAAGGGTTCCCCTCCCAGCGACTCCTGGTCTCCGCTCCGAGGAGGGAGGGCTGCCATATGTGAGTCCACGCTCCCGGCTGTAGGGGGACAGGCCGAGGCTGTGAAGGGCTAGTTGGTGGCAGAAGAGGGAGAAGAGGCCGGTTCCCTTTTCCTTGACAGGAGCCGGGCTGGACGCTAGAGCTCTGGTCGCCAGTGGTGGTCCGTGAGGCCCGAAAGGTGGGCCACCGCTGCCCTAGAGGAGGGCAGGGCTCGGGTTCTAAGGATTAGAGAACAGAGGTTACTGGGGACCCCCCCCCAAGGGAGGCTGGGGTGCAGGGTAGTGAGATGATTTGCCAGGGAGCCTCCCTGAGCGGGAGCAAGATGAGGGGGGGACTCAGTCAGGAGACGGGGCCAGGCACCCTCTCCTGGCCTGTGAGGGGATGGATGCCCCCCGGAAGCAGGTCAGCAAGGCTCCGTCACAGGCCAGACGTTCCTGCCACCCCTGGGTGGTGTGAAGGTCCGTTAACACGTGTCGGCAGCAGCGCCTGTGACCACACTGTCCGTGAGGCTGACTTGGACCAGGATGTGTCCTCCGCCTCCAGTCGCAGGTGGGGGCAGCAGGAGGAGGAGGAGGGAGGAGGGGGAGCAAGGATGTGAAATGTCTACTGAGAAGTGGGAGACTGGAGTGGAGGGCCCTTACCTCCACCCCATCCCTACTCAGGGAGCGATCAAGCAGGAAATCCCAAACGACCTGTTTGCTGATCTCCTTGCTCCGAACCTAGTGTTGTATTCCCCGGAATTCAGAGGGGAGGTGGAATGGAGCCTGGGTTCCCCCCACCTCGGGCCTCAGGGCCACAGCCGATGCTGGAGAGACCCCCTGCTTTCTCACACCTGAGTTCCTCTTTTCTAAAAAAAAATTCAGTCCTGGCCAGTTTTGCTCAGTGGTTTGAGCATTGGCCTGCGGACTGAAGGGTCCCAGGTTTGACTCCGATCAAGGGCACATGCCTGGGTCGCAGGCTCTATCCCCACTAGGAGGTGTGCTGGAGGCAGCCGATCCATGATTCTCTTTCATCAGTGATGTTTTTTTTCTCTCTCTCTCTCTCCCTCCCTCTCCCTTCCTCTCTGAAATCAATACAAATATATTTTTTTAAAAATTTCAATTACAGCTGAAAGTCAATATTATGTAATTTCCAGGTGTATAGCACAGCGGTTAGACGTGTACCCTGCGAAGATGATATTTCTAGTATCTTCCGGACACACGCAGTTCTTACAGGATTGTGGCCTGTATTCCCTGTGTTGTACTTTCCATCCCTGTGGCTATTTGTATATATCCCTTCACTTTTCCCCTCCCCTAACCTCCTCTCACCTGGTGACCATTAATTTGTTGTCTGTATCTATGGTTTTCTGTTAGTTTATTTTCTTGTTAGATTCCACATGTAAGTGAAATCGTCACACCTGAACCTCTTAATCCCACCTTTTCTCTCTAGAACAGTGGTTCTCAACCTTGGCTGCACATTAGAATCACCTGGGAATCTTTTTAAAATCCTGATTTCTGGGCCTCATCCTCCGGAAATTCCGTTTCTTTGTTATATTTGTTATGGGGTGAGGCCACAACATTAGTAACAAAGAAACAGAATGTCCGGAGGATGAGGCCCAGAAATCAGGATTTTAAAAAGATTCCCAGGTGATTCTAATGTGCAGCCATGGTGGAGAGCCACTGTTGTACAGTGTCTGTCTCTCTGCCCCTCCCCCCTTGGGCCCCCGTTGAGATGGACTCGGGGTGCGTCCCTGGTCTCCCAGCCATTGCCGATCGGACTTGTGGCCCCTGGTTTGTGGCTCTGGGTGGCTGAACCCTGTCGTTTTGTCCAGGCACCGGCAGAGACCGTGGCCTCTGCTCAGCTCTCCTGAGGTTGGGAGGAGGTGGCCCCCAGGGGCCATGTGGTCCTGGAATCTGCCACCTGTATACATTCCTAGCTGTCCTTGGCCTGTCCCCACCCCAGCTCCTGTCTTCACTCACAGGTTGTCATTTCAGAGGGAGAGCCAGAGGCGGGGAGGGCGTTCCCAGGGCTTGTCATTAGAGGAAGGCAGCAAAGGCTGCCCCCGAGTATGGTCTCGTTTCCTCTTCCCACTTTCCGCCAGTCCTGTCTGGTTTCTCCCTGACCCGTCCACCAGATGTTTCCTGGGTGTCTGCTGTGTCCCAGGCATTGTCCCAATCTGAGTGTATCAGGGAACAGAACACACAGCAGTCCTTGCTCTCATGAGCTCTGTCCAACCTCATGCTCACGTGACCTCCATGCTCCGAGTGTCTTACCTGCTTCCACGGGAAGTCGGGCTGCTGGGCTCCATGCGGGGGTCCTTGCTGCCTACCTGGGGGGAGTTGGGCATTCTGGGGATGGTTAGGGGATTTTCTGTCCTAATCTGGGGCCCCACAGGGTAGAAGGCCGAGGCCTCTCTGAGGTCTCTGTGCCCTTGGAGGGCCCAGGCCGGGGGCAGGGAAGGAGGACACCCCCTGGCGTGGTGGCCCTGGGGGCTGGCGCCGTCCCCGACCCAGCCTCTGTCCTCAGGGCATCCTGCTGAAGCGCAGCGGCAAGTCCCTGAACAAGGAGTGGAAGAAGAAGTACGTGACGCTCTGTGACAACGGGCTGCTCACCTACCACCCCAGCCTGCACGTGAGTCCGGGGCGGGCAGAGGGACGGTGCTGACTCTGGGACCTGAGTGAGTTCGCGTGGGTTCTTGCTTGAGTTGAAGGACTTCGCTCTGGTGGCTTGGGAACTGCACAGACCCCAAGACCCAGGCCCAGGCCGAACGCTTACACTGAAGCTCTGAGTGGTGGCTGAGCCTGTTGGAGAAAACTCCTCTGGGATGGTCAGCCAGGCCAGGCTGGTGTGGGCAGTCAGGTTTTATAGCTGACATTCTAGTTGTTGGAAGAGCTGATTTGGCCCATTTACACAGAATTGCTAAAGTTGGGGGTGCCCATGTTGCCAGCCAGGTGTCTTTAGGGAGCCACACCAGGGGGGCGCCCTGGGCCTGGGATGCTGGAGCTAGAGGGCAGTGAAACCGGGGCTACGAGAATGGCGTTGGGACTTGGACAGGTCCTGGGAGGAGGAGAGTGGGGTCTGGAGGGTGTGTGGCCTGTGGCCGGGGCTTGCCATGATTGTAGATCATGGCTCCCCCACCCTTCCTTCTTCCCCCTCCCCTCACTGCGTGGCTCCAGCACACAGCTGTCACCAGAATCCATCTCTGTCACCTCCCCACTGTGGGGCTAATGAGTTCTCCTGTGCAGCCCCTCAAGCACAGCACGTGGGCCAGCCCCACCCCCGGCCCAGAGGCCCAGGGCCTGCCTCAGAGGGTCCCTCGCCTGCCTTTGATTCTGCACAAGGCATCAGGGAGGCCCAGCCCAGAGGTGCTGGTGGTAACGGGTCCTGGGAGCACCACCCAGACAGCTGAGAGCACGTGGAGGAGGCCTGGCTCGGGGGAACCAGCAGGCAGTCCCTTCCCAGGGCGGCCAGAGCCCAGGGTGGCCCCTGTTTGATCTCCTCTTGTCCCAGAGGACAGCACTAGTTGGACTGTTCGCTCCTGGTCTCCCTGATTCCACAGGTTGGGAGCTGGTGCTGGGATACCTGGCGATTGGAGGAGGGGCCACACTCGGGTGACCTTGGGTGTTTAGCACGAAGGCTCCCCAGCGCTGCCTCTCTCCCACTCTGGCCTCCTCTCCTGCTCACACTCAGCCCCGGTCCCGCTGCTGAGTTGGTGGCACCGTGAGAGGCAGCAGGGTTACCAGGAAAGGCACTGACCCCGAGGCACAGGGCTCTCAGAAAGTCCAGGGGCAGCTTCGGGTGCAGTCTCTAACTAGGAGGAGCCCAGGGGCTGCCGTGCCCGTGCCCGTGCCCAGGCCTGCGCTGAGCCCACAGCGGCGCCTCTTAGCTTCCTCTACCCAAGGCAGCTTTGCTCTTACCTGTTCCTTCTGCTTTGTGCTGCCTTAGCCGGGTGCTGTGTTCTGTCCCCTGTGCTTGTCCCCGGGCCTCAGAATGTGGAGGAAGAAACCCAGCGTGAGGGGAGGGTGGAGGAGGGGTCTTGAAACACAGAGGAGCGGTTGGGAGCGGTGCTGTGTTTGGCTTGGGCTTGGGTTTGGGTTTGGGTTTGGGTTTGGGTTTGGGTTTGGGTTTGGGTTTGGGTTTGGGCTTGGGCTTGGGTTTGGGTTTGGGTTTGGGTTTGGGCTTGGGTTTGGGTTTGGGTTTGGGTTTGGGTTTGGGTTTGGGTTTCGGTTTCGGTTTGGGTTTGGGTTTGGGTTTGGGTTTGGGTTTGGGTTTGGGTTTGGGTTTGGGTTTGGGTTTGGGTTTGGGCTTGGGTTTGGGGAGGGCGGGTGAAGGCCCAAGGGAGTGCTGCTTTTATGCCAAGGCTCAGCGGGCTTTGTTGGATCATCAAAGTCACCCAGCCAGTGGCTGAGCTAAGACGTGGACATGTGACTTGGACTCTACGCACGCCCCAGGTTCTTTTGCACGTGCCAAGAGCACCTCCCTCAGGGCCAGCGGAGAAAGTCCCGGAAAGTGAGCGTCAGGGTACGTGTGGCCCAGACGTACTGTCACACAAGGAGGCTGGCCAGGCTGCCAGCCCCTCGGAGCCCTGTCCAGCGCCATGCTCGCTGCACTGTGCGTGGCTTAGGGCGTCAGGGCTGGGGCAGGGTCGCCGGAGCTCCCAGGCTTGTCCTCGCTTTTTGCCACGTGAGCCTAGGGCCGCTCTGCTCTCCCGGCCGCCGGACTCCGTAGGATGGACAGCTCTTGGAGAGCCTGGGCTTTGGCTCTGGGGTCAGAGTGCACGTCCTTCCCCCACACGGGACGCCAGGAGGAACTGGCACGTGCAGACGGTGGCGGCGTGCCCCGCAGGTGCTGCCCGTCTCACTCAGAGGAACGAATCAGACCAGAGCACAGTAATGGTGGCAGGCCGGCGCGGTTCCATGAGCGGGGCCGGAGCTTGCTGCTAGCACAGGCTGCTTGGGCCGCCCCTCCTCTTGACCTCCTTCCTTGATTGTCACTAGATTCGTGTTGCTGGTTTACCTGCCTCCATCTCCCCTTTTCCATCTTTTCCGAGCTGCCAGCAGTGAGCAGGCACCCTGCCTCCCTGTGAGCTGCCCTGCGAGAGCGCCGTGCAGGGGAAGGGCCCTGGGAACTCCAGCCCTGCTCACCATCACCCTTGGCCCAGCCGGCTGCCCTCCGGCGCGGCTCTTACCTGAAACCCCAGGGCAGCCGTGCTGGACACTCACCTGCCCACGGAGGCCAGTGGGCTAGATGGGCTGGCTGTGCCGGATGGGCGTGCAGAGGAAGGGCTGGTGGGCAAGCCTCGGACCTCGCGCCCGATCCTCGCCTGGCCCGAGAGCCGCCACAGCCTCCCCCATTTTGCATCCAGCGGAGCCATTCACACAATCACCTTCTGTTAATTCTATCTGCAACATCAATTAAATTGTTTGTAGAAACTAATTGAATGTGGCTTAATCACACATCTTAATAGCTTTCCACGCTCTGAACTCGTTGTTAATTCCAGTAATAAAACGAGATGAGAACGCTGGCTGGGTAATTAGTGAGGAGGCTGGGGAAGAAATTGCTGTTTGATGGTGGGTAATAAAGGCAGCCGTGGTGACCGCTCTCCTGAGCAGCCGCCGCCGCCGCCACCACAGCGCTCCCCGTTCTGCTGACGGAGGGAAACGCTGCTGCTCGCCCTGACGCTCCGTCCCCGCTGCTGCTCTTGCCACTCTCCTCGGGCTGGGCTCCCTCTCCCGGGGGTGCGGCCCTGGAAGCTAGCCTGGCACCGGGCACAGAGCGGAGCCTCGTCTGCGAGGTCAGAGATGCCGCCCGGGCGAGCCCTTTCCCCTCCTGTCAGGGTCTGGCTCCTTGGCCTCGAACAGAGTCCCTCCGTGCAGCTCTTGTTGGCTCAGGGTCAGCTTCTCCTGTCCCAGCCCGGCCTCCCAGGGCTGTCATGGGGCCTGGAAACTGTTGCAGTGGCTGTGGCCTGCTTGTGAACTAGAGCAGCCCAGCCCCTCCCCAAGCGAGGACTGCAGCTGTGCTCCGGCCCCGCCAGCTGTTGACAGTTGTCTGGAGCAGCCTATCCACGATGTGGTTGAATGCAGGGACCCAGGATGAGCATGTGCAGGGACTCAGGATCAGTATATGCAGAAGCCCAGTCCGTGGGATGCTGGGGCTTGGCGTAGGGAGGGCCGAGACAGTGAAGTCACACGTGGATGCTGGGCTGAAGCGGGACAAGTGGGCCGTGGTGGCTGCGTCGGCTGGAGAAGGGACAGAGAGAGTGGGCAGAGGGGCGCCTGGGTGTGTTTCCTTCCCAGCCACTGAGGCTCAGTGCTCGGGGCAGAGTCGGGGCCCGCGTGTCAAAGGCTGTTCCCGTGGGCGGAGACTGCTCACTGTCGCAGTGACATCGGTCAGTGGTTCTGAGAGCAGCATGTGCCTGAGACCGGGCACCCCGTCCCTCGGACAGGACCAGGTGGTGGCGGGAGGCCCTGGGCACAGCCCAGAGCTGCAGGGAGGGAGCCCCTCCTTGGACACACACTCTGGAAGCTGCGCCTCCCCTGGCTGGCCACGCCCCTCGGTCCTTCCGAACGGCCCTCTGCCTCTGAGGGTTCTCAGAGCCGCTTGGAAAATAAAAGGTGACCACAGGCCTGGCCAGGCCTCCCCATGGTCTTCCCATCCTGCAGTGCCGTCCAGCCCAATGACAGGTGTGCGGGGGAGGCTGGGCTGGTGCTGTTTCCTTGTTCTCGCTCCTCTTCCTAACTGGTCCCTTCCACATTCTCTTGGCTGCTTGGGGCCAGGTGACCCCTTTCCACTGATGTCCTCTCGGTCATTCCCAGAATGATGGCAGCCCTGCTTCCCAGAGGCAACACTTCTGCTTTTTTAAGCAGAGGGGACTGTCGCTCTTCCCGGAAGCTAAAAAGTGAGACGGTAGGAGGGAATGCCAGGGTACCAAGAAGTCTGATGCCCCAACGTGGGTACAGATAGGGCTGGGCCTGTGAAGGCTGCGTCTGAGATGGCGCTGTGCTGCTCAGGGACGCTCTCTGGATGCAAAATGTCCCAGAGGTGCTCCTGAGGGAAGAGGAGTTGATTCCAAGTCTAATCAGTGGGATTCTGTGCACCTGGCTTCTGCTCTCAGGGACACCCCGGGGAGGGGTGTCGGGGGAGACAGGAGTCTGCAGTCTGGAAGGAGAGACCAGAGCAGAGGGGAAAGCTGGGCCCCGCTGAGACCCAGGGCAGCACTGTGCTCTGCAGCCCCTGTGGCCACTCCCCCGGGGGGCGTCCTGGCCGAGGGGGCAGTGGCAGTGATGGTGGGGTCAAAGCACCAAGCAGCTCCCACTCGGGGTCCCTCTGACTGGAAGGAAGCGTGGAAGGAAGTCACCTTCAGTGCACAGCCTTGGGAAGCAGAACAGCCTTCTGCTGTGCGACGTTGGGGCAGATTAACCTTTGTGAGCCTCAGTTTCTTCATCTGTAGAGTGGGTGGTGTGAAGATTACATGCGGTAACGTGTGTAATACAGATACACATCTACAGGACAGTGACTACCTGGCCCCTGAATGGGAAGAGGATGTGGTGATGATAATGGTGTTATTATTAATTCCTGAGAACAGCAAAAAGAAGGAAAGGGTTCCCTTTAACTGTTCAACAAATATTTATTGTCAGGTGCTGTTCTGAGGACTGGGGACTGCTAGGCTGTAAAGGTTCTCCATGCCTCACGTGGTGAGGAGCTTCTGAAAGCAGGACTGGGTGCTTGCTGACCAGCCCCCAGAGCCTGGGAACCCAGTTGTCTGCACCCCGTGGAGCCTGTCAGCTCCTCTTGACCACACGGGCCCTCTCCCTAATCCCATCTTGGTCCAGCACTTGGCCCCCTTAGCATCTTCCCTATAGGAGGCCTGAGCCCCAGCTCCTGGCCCCAGACCTTCTCTCCGCTGACTCTGCCCCCTCCTGGCCGAGTCCCCCGCGCAGCGTGTGGTCAGCCTGTAGCCGTAGGTGTCATCCAGATTTGGGGGCATTCTGTGGGATTCACAGTCCTGCTCTTTAAACCAGCTTTCCCTCCCTCCGCCACCCCAGGCGGCGGGGTTGAGGGGTCAGTGCCAGAGCGAGAGCTGCCGGAGAATGGCCTGTCCTAACGAACCTCTGTCTTACCCCGCGGCCCTAGGATTACATGCAGAACATCCACGGCAAGGAGATCGACCTGCTGCGGACAACAGTGAAAGTGCCAGGGAAGCGCCTGCCCCGAGCCACGCCGGCCACAGCCCCCGGCACCAGCCCCCGGGCCAACGGGCTGGCCCTGGATCGGAGTAGCACGCAGCTGGGTGGGGGCACAGGTGAGGTGGCTGCTGGGGTGGGGGGCGTGTGGAGCGCATCGCTTCCTTTCCGGGAAGAGTGGGGAGTGCTGCAACGGTGCCTGGGGAAGGCGTTTAGGGGCTTTGCCTTCAGTGGAGGCCTGTGAGCTCCAGACATGCTTGCCACCAGCACTGGAGCAGCTTGGCCAGAGGCATTGCCAAATCCCTGTGGAGTTAGAGATCGCAGCCCATGGACAGCCCCGCAGATGATATCGAGGTCAGAATGGGGCCAGAAGCCGCATGCTGACCGGTGGCTTCAGTGGTCCTGGGACTGTCTTTCGAGGCAGGTGATGGTGCGGCAGGACCTTGGGCACGTACAGCCGGCATCTCAGCCCAGCCTGCCATGTGGGGAGGGGACAGAGCTGCTGCCTGGGGCCCACCTGGCAGATGTCGTCCTCAGTCTTCAGTGAGAGGGGAGGTCTTTGCTCAGAGCGGACTGAGTGTAGAGACAAGCTGGAGGCCCAGCGGACTCTGCCGTGTGGCCAACGGTCTGGAAAGAAGAGATAGAGCCTGAGGGGCCTGAGCTTGAGGGAGGCAGCTCTTCCCTGGCCAGTCTTCCCTGTCCAGAGGACACCGGGTTCCGGTGAAGGTCTGCGCTCCTCCCCAGGCCTCTTCGGCTCTAAGCCACACTGCTCTGTGGGGGGCGCCCCCTCCCATGCCCAGTCCCCTCGCCCCAGGTCTGCTTGGCTTCTGGACCCTTCCTCTCACGACCTAAGTCTTGGTGTTGTTCTAGATAATTGGGTCTCGTTTTCCCCTGGCCAGGAAACAGCTGCTCAGACGCTGTCCTGCCCTCCTAGGTGCTCGTCACATTCAGTGGACAGGGGGCTGGGGTACTTAGTCCCTAGAATGGATGGGACAGACCCCAAAAACTGCCCCATTCAAAACGCTGATAGGGCCGCTCACTGAGAAAGTCGGGACTAGGGAAGGCAGGCGGGACGACGGCCTCCTGAGTGGGCACCTGCCCTGGGGCTTGTGCTCGGCCTGGAGGCACTGGGAGAGGCCGGGGCACTGACATCCGCCAAGTGAGGTGAGCCAGGTGCAGGCCCCGTTTCCAACTCTGCAGCTGAGATCATCATCCCCATTCTGTGGATGAGGTTAAGTAACTTGTCTGTAAAATCCCACAGTAAGCAATAGAGCTGGGGTTTGAATCTGTGTTCCTGAGTTGAAAAGCTGTGTTTGTCTTCCATCCTGAGCTGAGAAAGAAGCCCCTGAGTTGTGCAGAGGGAGCCCCAGTGGACGGGGAAGGAAGGACGCTAAGGCAAGAAAGACAGCCGCCATCAGGTCAGGTGCCTCCTGTGAGGCTGCACCAGGGGAGGATTCCGCTCGATGGCAAAGATGGGAGGCCACGGGCAGCCCCCAGTGCTGTGCCCAGAGTGAGTCAGGGCTGCTGGGAAAGCCCTGGCCTGTGGGGAGGGGGCTGGAGGTCAGCCAGGGCCCCAAGAGCTTTCCCAGAGCTGCTTGGGGAGAGTGAGTGTCAGTTTCTGGCCTGGCTCAGGGTTTCCCACCTCATACTGGAGGAGCAGGAAGTGTAAGTGCCCCAAAAGGGAACCTTTCCTTGAAGCAGGTAGCAAGAGAAGCTGGGCTGTTCCCCCAAAGGAGGGGAAACAATAAGACCCTCTGCCCAGTCACATTCCTGGGCCCTGATAGCTTCACCTGGGGAGCAGAAGTGGCGCCTGGAGAAGGGAGACGCATGCATCACACTCACCCGCATCATTACCAGCGCCCACAGACCCTCGCTGACACTCCCAGAACATATGGACCAGCATTTATCCAAGCCTGCGTCCCCTCGCTGCACGCTGACACCGACCTCATGCACACTCACACATGTCTCCCGCTCACCGGCGATGTTAACATCTCATTATCTTTGTTACTGTAATTACATTATCCGCTGCTTTATGCAGAATTATCCTCCGAGGACTAATTGATGGCTCCATGTTTAATTCATTAATCATTAGCATCAAATTCGACAATTACAGTGCACACTGATTGTGGGATTGCAGGCGTAATGAGGGGAGAATTAACAAAGAAAAGGGAGAGTACTTTTCTTCCCTGGGGTTTTGGGTTGGGGGCTTGGGGAGGAAGGTGTGCCTGTGATCTTTGGGTTGGAGACTGGGGAGGCAGAAATAAGATTTGGAACCCAGGAGGGGATGGGAGCAGGAGAGGGGAGAGCAAGGTGTCTGAGAAGTTAGGAACTGAGCTGTCTGTCCCCGGGAAGGTTTCCTGACCATGGAAAAGGCTGTTTGCAGACCTGAAGCCGGAGCGGGAAGGGGCAGGATTCTGAAGAGGGTAGACTGGCTGCAGGCTCAGCCCTCACGTCTCGAAGCACCTATTGTGTGCCTGGTCCCGCCTTGGAATACAATAGAAACACAGAACTTGGCGACCTTTCAGGGTCATACTGTCCCCAGAGGATTGGGGAGGTCTGGCCTGTCCATTTCCTTCTGGCTTCCGCTCAGAGCTTCCCACCCTAGGCTTCCAAAAACTCAGCCCGTGTGCTCGCTCCGTGTGCTCGCTGCCTGCTCTCTCCAGCTTTTCCCAGCTTGCAGGCCCGTCTCTGCTTCCTCACTAACCTGCAGCACCCTCCCAGCCGTGTCCTTGCTGCTTTGGGGCAAACACCTTGGGTGTGGCCTATTCATCCTGGGCCTCCCACGGCCATGGCCTTCTGGGCTGTGCCCCAACCTGTCTTACGTGGACTGAGGTGAGAGGGCAGTGTAGGCCCTTGGAGTGTTACGCGCTCGGAGGTCCCGTGACTGTTCCCACGGTCTCTCCACCGGTGACTCAGTGCCTAGGGAGAAGGCAGGGGATTCTGAGGTCACTCATGGTTCTCCCTGCCCAGCCTTGGCACTCCCGGAGCCTTCGGTTCCCCTCGGCCCTGCCGTTCTTCCCTGATGGGAAACGAAAGATTAATTTTCCCCAGCCCAACAGGATAATTACTAATACTAATTAGACATAATTACTTGAATTTGATACACTTATTTCTCATCAGAATGGCAGCAAAGCTGAGGCAAAGCAAATAGCATATGTGGACTAGAATGTAGGGTGCAGGTCCCTGACCAGGAGAGAGGAGGCTGGGGATAATGGCTGGATGAGGGGCTTTGCAGGGATGGGGGTGTCGATACCACTCCCCCCCCACTTTTGGGTCCCAGGGAGGGGACAGATGTGTATCCCTTCTTGTGTATGGAGAGAGGAAGGGCGTGAGGTCTGAGACTGGCTGCTTCCTAAGGCACGGAGAGCCTGTGTGATGCCCCTGGTTCTCCAATAAGCCTGGCCCTGTACCTGGGCCCAAGACCCCTTAATTTCTGGTCAGCTTCCTGTTGGAATTTCTCAAGCTGTGCCTACAGTCCTGTTTCCGGGAAAGCCTACGTGCACCCCTCCCCTGACTTCTCCTCCTAGTCTGACCCTTCCCCTCTCCAGGCGCCCCCCACTCGGCCAGCAGTCCTGCCTGGGCTGGCCTCCGTCCCGAGGGGCTGCACCAGCGCTCCTGCTCCGTTTCCAGTGCCGACCAGTGGAGTGAGGCTGCTGCCCTGCCCCCAGGTATGCAGGACCCCATGAAGGGACAGAGGAAGGCAGCATGGGCCTGGGTGGCTGTGATTGGATGGCGCCCAGGCAAGGGGAGGGGCCCTGTGGAGCCCTTGGGGCTGTCACAGGGGCTCTTACCCTTCTCTGGCCTCCTCATGAGCTTCCTGCCCCCAGGTAGAGCCCTGCCTCTGCAGCTTCTCTGGCAGCCCAGCCACTGTCCCCAGGCAGCACTGGTGGCAGCTCTGCATCCCCATCAGCCCCCTGCGCAGCCAGCTCATCAGCCTCCCTGCAGGGGGACGGGGAAGCAGGGCTGAGTAGGAGAGTCCAAGGCAGGAGAGGGGGTCCCTGCAGACAGGATCCAGGGAGTTGTCCAGAAAGGCAGTGTCCACACCCCTGCTGTCTCCCCAGATAGGTTGAGGCCCCACCCTGCCTAAAACCACCACCTTCTCCTGTCCCACCCTCCTCTTTCCTTGGCTCTTCATTTTATTCCCTCTGTCCATTTTTGTATATTGCATTTCAACTTTTCCTCCCCTGCACACACATTCTCTCTCTCTCTCTCTCTGCCCTTCTCTCTCCTTACTCTCACCTGTATCCTAACCCTTTGGCCACAGATTCTGGGAGCAGTTCTTATGGCTAAAAGGAAAATGGGTGCAGCTCTGCCCTCCTTTACTGAGGGTGTAGAAGGGAGGAGACCCCAGGGTCCAGGTTTGCCTCTCTGCTGCCCCTCCTCCCCACACATTAACTACCCAGGAAAGTGCCGCTCCCAGCCTGAGCTCTGACCCAGGCACTGGGTATTCACAGCACAAGGAATCAAGTCCAACCTCCCTGGGGGAGTGAGCGTGCAGGGCCTGAGAAGGGGAGCTAGGGCCCTTCCTGGGCCCCCTTCCCCAAGGGTGGGGCCCCTCTGTTGAGTCTGGAAGGCAGGGAGGGAGGGAGGGAGGGAGCATGTCTACCTCTAATGAAGTTTGACATTTAGTGGTGAGCGCTGGGCGGGGTATGGGAGATGGGAGCTTGATTAGCGCGCTCTAATTGACAGTAATTAGGCAGCTCCCTGATTGTTTCTAATTCTGCTATTAATTGTCAGGAGCAGGGAGTGTGATTGAGGATAAATTTGGTGCGGAGCTGCTGGGGCTTTAGCTCCCTATGAGTTCCCTAGGCCGCCTTCCACCCCTCCAGGCTGCGGAAGCCAACATTTCTGCCTGCCTTTATTCTGTTCTGCCTGACTTTCCTACACTCTCCTCTCCCTACCTTCTCCTCCACCGAGGCTGGCAGGCTGCTCTCCCAGGGTGGCCCAGCTGCACTTCAGGGTGGCTCTCTGAGGTGCACTAGACAGGGCTTATGCTCATCCCCCACCCTCCCCTCTGCCCACACGTCTCCAATTCTCCCCTCCCCAGCCAGTGGCCCAGCTGAGGTGCTCAGTTCCAGCCCCAAGCTGGAGCCTCCCCCATCTCCCCACTCCAACCGGAAGAAGCACCGGAGGAAAAAGAGCACCGGGACCCCCCGACCAGACGGCCCCAGCAGTGCTGCCGAAGGTTAGGGGGACCCAGAGGGATACCGGGCACAAGAGGGGGGCAGTGGGACTTGGGGATAGTACCCTAAAAGTATTAGGTGAAGCACTTTTAATAATCCTCAGTAAAGGTAGTTCCACACCTTTTGGCAATCTAGACCTGGTGTCTTAGCTCTTTTCTTCTGCCTGACTTAACCCTTTCTGTGAAAACGTGAGCTTGCTTCTCTTATTCTTGTAGAAGGTAAAAGATCACAGGCGGCTACCCCATAGCTCTTCCAAGACTTGTGGAAAAGCAGGACCTATTTTCTGTGTCTCTTGTATCACCCATTAAGTTTAATGAGTGCTGGGCACATAATAGGTGCTTAATACATGTGTACCGATGGGCTGAGCCTCTCCTCAGTCAGCTGTAGGCTAAGGGATTCCAGCTCCTTGTTTTTCCATAGGCCCTCTCACATAATCCTTTATTCACCGTCGCGCCACTTCTCTGATTTTCCCTAAAGTATCTTCAAAATATTCCTCTGACCAGTGGTTGGAGTCTCCCTCTGACATTGACACCTAGTTTGTCATTTCTGTTCTGGTTGTCAGGGTAGGGGTGTGGGTATGTGGGTGGAGACCACCTCTGTGGGAAAGAGCTACCTTTCCCAGCCACCCTGTGATATAGTGATTCTTAGTGTTCGTGGCACATGGTCCACCTGTCCCAGGGAACTGAGCCCCAGTTGATGGCGGTGATGTAACTCAGAGGCTGTGTTAAGAGCAAGGTGAGGTGGAATTGTGAACGTAGGGACAGAAAAGGTGCCAGTTTTCTTTTCTAGGAAGGCAGTTCTGTTAAGGGTGCCCTTAGAGCAGGAGTCCTGCAGGATGACTTCCAGGGGATGTTAGTGTCCTTGAGGTGAGAGGCTGCCCTGGATGGAACACGTGGCTCAGGCTTTGCCAGGGGCTCAGCCTCGGGCCTCCAACAGGTACCTGAGCTGTCTCTCCAGCTCCCACAATACATTCACACTGCTTGTTAGGAACTGTTCACGCGTGGGGCAGTGACCATTGGGAATGAGATTCAGGTGGCTGTCTTCTGAGGGAGAACTTGGAACAGCTGGACCGCATTGCTTGGGGTCACTCACAGTCCAGCCTCCAGTACTGTCACCGCAGATGTCCTTCGGTCCCTGTCTGCTCACACGTCCTAGTTTGTGGAGAAAACCTCTCCTCTCCCATCCACTTGCCCTTCCTGCCTGTCTATGGGAGGGTAGTGGGGGAGGGGCCCAGTTCCCAGGAGCCCCATGCTGACGCCGTCAGGAATATTGGGTTTAATGAGCTGCAAAATGAGGTGGCTGCAGCTGACATGTACGGATGCCCACACCAGCCACCCCCACCCTCTCCCAGCATTGCCTCCTAGCACCCCACCTCATCCTTCTCCAGATACTCAGCTCTTCTTGTTCCAGGAAGCACCCTGATTTCCAGACCCACTGCTGGCAGTGCCAGTGATGCCGAAACCTTGCACCCCCATCTGTTCTCACTCAGGCTCTCCAGGTGGTTAGGAATGGAGGGTTGAGGCTCCACACTACTCTTGCAAGTATCCTCCCTCCCGCCTTGCAAGTTGCCCTGGAGAGCGTGGTCCTGGAGGCTGGGTGCCAGGAAAGCAGGGTGGTGAGTGGGCTTGTGGCAGTGGCCTGGTGTGCCTGCCAAGGCACCTACCATGATGGTGGTAAATGTTCCATCCCCCACAGACGCGGAGGAGTCCTTTGAATTTGTGGTGGTGTCCCTCACTGGGCAGACGTGGCACTTCGAGGCCTCGACGGCAGAGGAGCGGGAGCTGTGGGTACAGAGCGTGCAGGCCCAGATCCTCGCCAGCCTGCAGGGCTGCCGCAGCGCCAAAGACAAGGTTGGCATGGAAGCCCGAGTGGGGTGGGACCCAAAGGTGGCCTCACGATTGACCAGCCACCCCTTGTCTCCCACTGTGCAGACTCGACTGGGGAACCAGAACACAGCTCTGGCTGTGCAGGCCGTCCGCACTGTTCGTGGCAACAGCTTCTGTATCGACTGCGACGCCCCCAGTGAGTGGCAGGGCCAGGGTCAGCAGGGCTGGGCTTGGGGGCGGCTTAGAGAAAGCTCCACGGGCTCCACAGAGAAAACGACAAGAGGCTTTCAGTAGGCCCGGGAGGAGGGCAGGGAGGACGAGGACTCTGGGTTGTCTGACTGGTTGTGCTGGGGCTTCACTGTGCTGCTTCTCCTTGCCTAGATCCAGACTGGGCCAGCCTGAACCTGGGCGCCCTGATGTGTATCGAGTGCTCAGGGACCCACCGACATCTTGGGGCTCACTTGTCTCGGGTCCGTTCCCTTGACCTCGATGACTGGCCACCTGAGCTGCTGGCTGTCATGACTGCCATGGGCAATGCCCTGGCCAATAGCGTCTGGGAGGGGGCTCTGGATGGCTATGCAAAGCCAGGGCCTGACGCCTGCAGGTAAATGGATGGGACCCTGAAACTGGCCAAGAAGGGAGGGGACATCAGTGTTCTGTATGGGGAAGATGGGAGATGGTGCCAAGAGCCTGTGACAGTGCTAGAAGGGTTAAAACTGGCCGTTGCTGTGCTTGGCAGTTGGCCCCTTGGGGTTCCCCTCCTCCTCCCTCCCTGTCACTCAGGCGCCTCACAACAAGAGGCCCTTTCTGAGTTGTTATCAGCTGGTCCGGGGGCCAGCAGGAGGTGCATGCGCAGGGCCCTATCTGCACTGTGGTGCAAAGGCCCAGCCTGAGCTCTGAGATGGGGAGAATGGGTAGTAGATAGGATAGTGGTGGGCCCCCAGCACAGTCTCCTATCCCCTTTATTCTAGCAGGACCAGATAAGCTGCCACACGAGCCTGCCTGGAATCTTCCTGCCCTTCCGGCCCTCTGCATCACTGCTGTCCCCAGGGCCTCCCTTCAGCCTTCCTTCCTTTCTTCTTCCACACCCTTTGCATTGCCCACTGCCCCTCTGTGTGCCCTTGATCTCTTAGGCTTCTCTTTTCTCTACCCTGACACCTTCTCCCGCTGTTTTTCCCTTATTCTCCTTTTGGGTGTTGATGTGATTTCCTGACCACTCTCCCTGGCCCTGGCTTCCTCACTCATGCCTTGATGGGCCCGTGTTTTCAGAGAGGAGAAGGAGCGCTGGATACGGGCCAAGTACGAACAGAAGCTCTTCCTGGCCCCACTGCCGAGCTCAGATGTGCCACTGGGGCAGCAGCTGCTCCGGGCCGTGGTGGAGGACGACCTGCGGTTGTTGGTGATGCTTCTGGCACATGGGTCCAAGGAGGAGGTGAACGAGACTTATGGGGATGGGGACGGGCGGACGGCTCTGCATCTCTCCAGTGCCATGGCCAATGTTGTCTTCACACAGCTGCTCATCTGGGTGAGTCCTGGGCTCCCTCCTTGCCTTCCGAGTCCCACCCTTGCAGGCTCCTCTGACCTGCCCTGACATCCTTTTTAGCCCAGACCTTTGAAAGCCACCTCTCCTTTTCCTCCCCAAGAACCTATCTTCCCTGCCATGTCACACCAACTGAAAATATGCTTCCTTCTGCAGTATGGAGTGGACGTGAGGAGTCGGGATGCCCGGGGCTTGACTCCACTGGCCTATGCTCGCAGGGCTGGAAGCCAGGAGTGTGCAGACATTTTGATCCAGCATGGCTGCCCTGGGGAGGGCTGTGGCTTAACACCTACCCCCAGCAGAGAGCCTGCCAATGGCACCAACACCTCTGCTGAGCTGCACCGAAGCCCTAGCCTCCTTTAAGGCCCAGGAAGAGGGCAGTGGTCAGAAGGACTCCATACCCTGGGTGCCTCCTCCCAATAGGCACTGGGGAAAACAAAGTACAGAGACTGAGAAGTAGAGACATGCAAAAAGGAAGAAGGAGACAGACAAACAGCTAAATGGGGCGACAGATCAGAGGAGACGTCTGGGATTTGAGCTGCAGCACAGAGGGGTGGAGGTATTTAGCCTTTTGCCCTACGGTGCCATTGAGAAGGGACAGGACCCTTTGGAGGTACCTGTAAGGAGAGGGGAGCAGGACCTCTCCCTCCTCCAGATTGCTACCCTCCAGTGCCAGCCCCCTGCGAACTTCATCTCAAAGTGGAGCCTGGATAAAGCACAGGTTGGGGGTGCTGGATGAAATACAAGGGGGTGATCTGTGAGTCCCATGTAAATTTGTACATTCAAATATTTATGTTTGTGTACATATTTGGTGTGAGTGTATGATGAGCCAATAAACCAGACTGTGTGGTCTTGTTTCCCCCTTTTGTATCTCTACCCTTCTCCAGATGCCCTCACTTCTACCTCTTTGCCCCATCTTCTCATGCTTGCTCTCCGTACTCTCGGATTGTCTTTCCTGAGCCTTCCATGAACATCGCTTTCAGCCCTCTTTTGCCGCAGGTGTAGTTGAGTTTGTCAGCACCACTGGCAGTGAGTCTGGACAAGGTGATACAGAGCTCTGGAAGCTTCCTGCTGCATTCTCTACTCACCTCCACCCCCCACTTTTCCAAGTTAGTCTTATTTTCATCAACATTCTATCCAGTAACCTCCTGCCATGACTTGTACTGGCCAAAGTTCACCCAAAGAGAGGATATAAGCATTGTTCCCCTTTCTGAGAATATGGGAACTAGCCCACACAGGGAAGGAAACGAGTCAGTGCACCGGAGGAGAGCTCTGAGGGTGCCGCAGGAGGAGTGGCTTGGTGCTCACTAGGGCAGCGCTTCTCTCCGCACGGATGCCTAGCCTTTGCTTTTAAGGAAAGGGGAGGTGATAGGTCACTGATGGCAGAAGAGTTACCTTGAGTCCCACCATCTTGCCAGGCTGGGCTAGAATTCAGAGCCTCTGCTTTTCCCTCTCTCCCTTAGTTATGTTAGAAAGAAGATCTAGGGGAAATCCTCCTGTACCTGTCCTTGAAGGGTAAGAACTTGCTAAGTTAGGGTCTGTAACCGTGCCCACTAACGCTGTTCCTTAATTTGCTCATAGAATTCCAACCCCAAGGCCTCATTCCTATCTCTAGCTTCCCCTACAGTACATACCCTTCCAGAACCATCACAGATTCTTTTCTGCCTCCTCCACTTTGCCGTGGGCCTTCTCAACCAATCTCATTTTATAACAAGAGGATTGGTATCCCAAACTTCACAAATGCTGTGATTGGGAGGAGAAACCACAATTAATGCCATAAGAAATAACTAGAAATGTGTCTTTTACTCTATGCCCTCATGTCTGGGATACTAAATGGTGGCAGATGCACTTAGCTGCTGTGTCCTCTGCATAGATAAAGATTAATGAGCTCACAGGTGATGAGGGTGAGCCAGCACCCGCCCGCCCTCCCCCCACCCACACACACACCTGCCTGCCAGTCACTAACAAATTCCAACTGCTATCATCTACCTAGTTAGAGAGGGCCTGGACACACCCAAGCTAAACTAGGGCCAAGTACTTCATTTCCTGTCCTAATACAAATGTGAATGAGTCCTCTATTCTAAATCTGCCAACTCTTCCAAAGAAGGAGGCCTGAGATGATGAAGCTTGCCTGTTTAATGGGTAGACAGTAAAGGACCACGTTAGGAACATGAAGTCTAAAGGTGCACAGTGGGCAGACCCCAGGCTGGGAAAGAACAGATGTGGAGGTAGTTTACATGAGAAGAGATGGTGTGTGTTAAATTTCTAAGGAGGCTAGTGACGGTTCCATTTAGTTTCTCTGCATGTCCTTGTATTATAGATAGGCAAGACGGTAACCACTCCGAGGCAGTAAGATGGAACTAAACTCTGGTTAAGGATTGAGGAAACAACTTTCCCAAGCCCTCTCAGTGCAGACAGACAGAGGCAGATAGATCCACATATACAAACTTTACACAAAATAAATAAGGAGTTGTGATCAGCTTGGCTGGTCATTACCCTGGATTCTTCCCCACCCCTGTCAGAAGTGATTCCAGGAACCTTTCAGGCCCTAGGCATTTTAGAACCCAACACCTCCCCAGGAGTCCACCTCAGTCCCAAAAGCTCCTGGGCAATGAGAACCCAAGCCCCTTCAATCCTGAAGCCCCAGTCCTGAGGGTCTCTGGAATAGGCTCGAGGACACGTGCCCATATCTCGGATTGCCAGGAGAGCATACCTAGAGCTAAGTGAGTTGCCAACTGAGCCCCCTGCTAGGGCAGAATCATAGTGGTAGCTCCCTGGTCCACAGAGCCATAATCCAGTCTCTAAGCAAGCCCAGGAAATGAATCCTTTGCCTTCTGAAGTCCTCAAGAGCCCCATTCAGGGCCGGGCTCCCTGTTCCATTTGTTGGTGCTGGCTCCGCACAGCGAACCTGTTGACATGCACAGGTATGGGCACAACAATCTTGGGGTTTCTTACGGGCTCTCCAGAACGGCTGCTGACATTGCCAGCTTTGATGCGCTTCCACTTGGCTCTCCGATTCTGAAACCAGATCTTGACCTGCACCTCACTGAGCTTGAGGGCATGGGCGATCTGGGAACGCTCTGTCAAGCTCAGGTATTTCTTGCAATGAAACTCCTTCTCCAATTCCAAAAGCTGCTCACTGGTAAATGCTGTGCGGCGCCTCCGGCTTTTGCCCCCAGGAGCCGTGACTCCTGATGTCACTGGGGCTGCCTCCTCGGCTCCAGTCCCCAGGCTTCCCTTTAGCTTCGGTTTAGGTGCCAGGAGAACCCCCGGGCCCCCTGCAGAACTGTCCAGGAAACCGTCGTCCTCACTGTCACCGCCCGAGCCCTCTTCCTCCTGTTCGCTGCCTGCTGGGTCTCTTGCTGGTGCCTCCAGCTTCTCCTCATCTGAGCTGTACACCTTCCCCTCTGTGGGGAGTGAAAACCAATGGACAGGGAGGGAGACGGTAGGAAAAGAGACAGGTTGGAAGAGGCACATGAAACCATGACCAGGCATGGCCAGAACGACAGCAGGAAGAGAGACAGATGTAGAGGGGATGAGATGGGGATGGAAGAAGTTCAGGGAAGACAAAGAAATAGGAAGAAAGGTATTAACCAGCACAGATTTCACTAAAGTAAAGTGGGGCAGGCAACACGCGTCTGTCAAAGGAACACCATTCCCAGGACTGTGTCCCCTCCACGTTCCCACACCCTACCTCAGTTCTGCCTACCCACTACCTTCCCCGCTTCCTCTAAACCCAGACCACGCAGCCTCAGGCCCCAGAGTAAAGTAGGAGGGGACCTGGCTTAGGATCCTTCCAGTAGCTGTGGCAGGAATGAACAATATAGGAGAACTTACTTTTGCAGGACGGGGGCTACCAGCCTTTGTTATTCTAGGAATCCCAACCAGACCCAGTGGAAGAGCTATGTGTTGACTTCTCTTCTGTCTTCCCTCTTCCTTAAATCTAGAATCTCATTTCCAGATGGGAATTTCAGGGTCATGTGATTCCCCATCCTCACTCTATTCCCAAAATCTAGGTCATAGAAATGTAACACAAGGACCTGGGAATCAGGAATTTTCCTTACTGCACTCCTTCCCAATCTACCTTAATCAGACCATCCAGCCCACAATGGGGAACCCTCCCAGCCACATGGCTTATCAGTGACCAGACTTTTCTTCCAATTACTTCGTCTCCTAAGTCCCTTTCATTCCTTCTCCTTGTTTAAAAAATGATGTCATCGCTTTCCCACCTTCCCTCTTTCCCAGTTAAGGTTGCTGAGCAGCACAAACAGCTGCTTTCTGCTTAAGTTCAGAATCCTGAGGACCCTGAGCTTGATGTCAGCTGGGAACATGGAAGGAATATGGGAAGAAATAAAAATGCAGCAAGGGAAAATATAGATGGTGAAAACGAAATTTTGATTCATTTAGTAGATTACTGATTATTTGTAATCACAGCCACATAAACATTTTAACCCATATATAATTCTAAAATTTAATTGAACCATTGGTTTTTATTCTATCCACTGACATTTTTATTCTTATAATGCAAATAATGCATTGTAAATGTTTTCAATGTTTGAGTTTTACAAAATCCCTTGTTTTCTGCCCAAAGGACCAATAAGCAGTGAAACAACAAAAAAATCACAAGAAAACCAACAAATAGGAAAGAGAAGAGAAAAATGAATAATCTGTAAACAGCTCCTTACCAATAGAGTTTAGTGTGTAAAAGTGGGGAGCACTTCACAAATTGGGAGCACATGTATCTACACCCACATGTCACACGTACACTCATAAGCACACTCCAAGGTTGTGAATACAACCCAAAGTAAAATAACTTCAGGGAATGAAGTCCCTTATATGGAAAAGAAGTGTGCACATGTACACACGGCTAGAACACCTCTCAGCACTCAGAGGTTACCTGCTGCTCTCCTCAAACCCCTCCCCATCTGCCTTCAAGTCAGCAGAAATCAGGGCCTCTAGTAGCAGCCCAGTAAATTTCAATCCCCTTCCCCATCCCAGAGTTGTCCCTTTCCTCTCACTGATGCAATCTACGCCTGTTCCTTTTCCTTAAGAGCCACACTGACATTATCCTTAGAGGCCAAAATTCTCGACCATATCCAGATCACCCACTTCCACCTCAATTAGCTTCTTCATACCTCAAGGGTATTTTAAAAAATGTTTTTATTGATTTTTTAGAGATAGAGGAAGGGAGAGGGAGAGAAGATGGAAACATCAATGATAGCAAAACATGACAGAGAGACATCAATCGGCTGCCCCCTGCACACTCCCCACTAGGGATCCAGCCTACATCCTGGGCATGTATCCTCACTGGGAATCGAACCAGCAATCTCTTGGTTCATGGGACGATGCTCAATCCACTGAGCCATGCCAGCCAGTCTCAAGGGTATTTTTATACCCCAGGCCAGCACCTTTTCTCCCTGTGGTACTTCATTCTTATCTAACCTCAAAACCTATGTGGCACACCCCAGCTGAGGCTTATCCAGCCTTCCTATGTGACTATTCATTGCTTTTCACCAGCAAGTGGTCCTCATTCTCTCCCTAACAGCTGGCCACGCTTCATGAGCACCCCACTTCACATATTATAAGGTGCTCCTCATGATACGCACCTCTTATCACCCCACACGTTCTCCCTTTTCCCTAGCCAAGTCCATTTTATTTACTGTAAGATTCACAACCTTGGTTTCTTCCTTCATTTCACTAAGACGGGTGGCTGGGGAATGTCCAGCCTGTGTGCTATATAACACCAACAAAATCATTTGGTCTGGCCCTGCCAGGCATTAGGAGTAAGTTAATTAAATGTTTGACCAAATATAGCAGGCTAGTTTTTAAGTTGATAATTTTGTATGGCCCAAGAATGATGATAGAAATATCCAAATGGCCCACAAATTATGCTACAAGTATCCAAAGGCTCTTGGCAGAAAAAAAAGTTCCCCACCCCAGCACTAAGGGCTTCCTCACACATCTTCCACTTTCCACTTCCAGAGCGCAAACGTAACAGTCCCAGATGGAACTTGTGATCTTTCTTCTACGCTAGTTCTTCCCCACATGCACCTACATCTTTGCCATTTCAGTTAATGGTAACTCCATCCTCCCTGTTGTTCAAACCAAACCCTGTCCAATCCACCAGCAAGTCCTGGTCTTGTTGCTGCCTTTAAAATACAGACCCTGACCTCTTCTCACCACCACCTCTGTATCCAGCTAGTCCAGGTCACCATCATCTCTCCCCTGGTTCATTGGCATTTTCTCTAAACTGGTTTCTCTGCCCTGCCTTCTCCCCCTATCCAGGTTCTTCTCTCTGGAATACATAAATACTCTCACCTAGAGTTTTGCACTGGCTCATATCCTGTCTCCTTAGGTTTTTACTTTATCACCCTTTTAAAATTAAGACTCCCAATACTCCCTATCTGTGCTTTATTTGTTGCTATAGTACAAATCACCAACTTCATTGATTTTGTTGGTTCTCTCCTCTTATTAGAATACTAGGGGCCCGGTGCACGAAATTCGTGCACTGGGTGTGTGTGTGGGAGTGTCCCTCAGCCCAGCCTGCCCCCTCTCACATACTGGGAGCCCTCAGGCGTTGACCCCCATCACCCTCCGATCGCCTGATTGGCCCCTTGCCCAGGCCTGACGCCTCCGCCAGAGGTGTCAGGCTTGGACAGGGGACCCCCATCTCCCCCTGATCACTGGCTCTGGCCCCCACCCAGGCCTGAGGCCTCTGGCCCAGGAATCATGCCTGAGCAGGGGACCCCCATCTCCCTCTGATCGCTTGGTCCACCCCCCGCCCAAGCCTGACGCCTCTGACCCAGGCTTCAGGCCTGGGCAAGGGGACCATCATATCCCCCCAATCCCCGGCTCCGCCCGCCACCCAGGCCTGATGCCTCGGCCAGAGGAGTTGACCCTCATCACCCTCCGATCACCAATCACCGGATCGGCCCCTTGACCAGGCCTGAGGCCTCTGGCCTAGGCATCCGGCCCGGGCAGCGGGGACCCGCAGCTGCAGCGGCCCCGCGATCGTGGGCTATGCTTTAGGCCCAGGCAAGGGACCCCTAGCTCCTGGGACTGCCAGCTTCGACCGTGCCCAGCTCCCATCGCTGGCTCCACCCCTACTTCCTGCTATCACTGGCCAGGGCGGCAAAGGCGCCTGATTCTCCGATCATGGCTGGGGGGCAGGGCCAAGGCGGCCCCAGGGCCGCCTTTGCCCTGCCCCCCAGCTCTTAGCTCCCCCCTGGGTTTCCGATCACTGTCAGTGGCAGGGGGCTTCTTCCTGCTTTCCCTTTCGCCTCCCTGCATTGTGCCTACATATGCAAATTAGCCGCCATCTTGTTGGCAGTTAACTGCCAATCTTAGTTGGCAGTTAACTGCCAATCATAGTTGGCAGTTAATTTGCATATAGCCCTGATTAGCCAATGAAAAGGGTATCGTCATACGCCAATTACCATTTTTCTCTTTTATTAGATAGGATAAACCCCATGAAGGTAGACATTGTTAATATATTTTTTCACTGTTATACCTTCAGTATCTAGAAAATTACCTGCACAGAGTAGGCACTCAATAAATATTTATTGACTAAATAAGAGAACTGTTCCCAAGCTTGCTCTCTTGCCCTTGGTCCTTCCTTTCCCATGTCTCTCCTAAGATATTCTCCACAGCCCCAATCCAAGCCAGTTCTAGTGCGCATAAGGCATCTTCTCCATGAATATTATCCTGCCCACTGCTCAGCATGCCCTCAGGTCTCACAGTAGCTGGAGAGGAATCCATATGTAGTAGTAACCTATAGGATTGTCTGCTAAAAGAAATGAAGGACAATCTCCAACATTATTACTAAATCTTTTAACTTCTAATTTTTAAAACATGGTTTGTCGTAAATAATAACAAAAACCACACAAAAGCTTGTAAAAACTCTGCCCAGTATTATAATATTTTAAACAGCTGCTAAAAAGGCAAATACTGGATTACAATATTTTAAACAGCTGCTAAAAGGGCTTGAAAGATGAAGTCAGTTAGCACAGTTCTGAATACCCAAGGGGTGTCCAATAAATCTAAATGGATGAGGATTGAGATGAGGCTCCCAGGTTCCTCGATCTGGCAGGGCCCTCCTGAGATCACATCATCCATCCCTCTGTCTTCAGACAGATTCCATAAAATCAAGCCCCCATAAGTGGGCCACCCTCAGTGCTGCTTTCAAAGCCAGACAAGAACCCCAGATTCACAGCCTCTCTTGGTTACTTGATCCCAGGGGGATGCTGAGAGGCAGGGCAGGAGTTTCTCTCTGAGTCTTTACAATCATGACATTGAAGGCTCTGATAAGCAACTCTTAGAAGGAGATGGAGGTGGGGTAAAAAAGAAAGCAACCGAGAGGGGGAAATGCAGCTAAACAAGAGTCTGGGACAGTAGGACTGAGAAGGAGTGGGTGAGAGAAGAAAAGTTGGCAGAAAGGAGTGGGTCATGAGAGAAGGAGGGTAAAAGAATTAAGTGATGAATCAGAGAAACTAAAAGAGCTAAAAAGTTTAGAGAAGGAAGAAAGAAAATAGCAAAAAGCTTTAAAAACGCACATACACCCCTACCTTCTTTACCTAAACATTGATGCATTTGGAGCAAAGCAAAACATTTTAGCCCTGCCAATTTCCCTTTGCTCCACCAACAGTGGAGCACATTAGAATGTAATACCCAAAGCGATAGAGACATATTCAGAAGAATTGAAGGAACAAGACATTAACCCAATCCTTTGCAATGTGTCAATCGTGAAACAGCTTATTATTTTCTATTGAGTTAACTAAGAAATAAATACAAACTATTTCCCTTTATCCAATTTATAATATGTTATATTAATGGTAACATAGTCAAATCAAATCAAATGAAAATTGCAATAGAAAAATGTGTTGACTAAAAACAAAAGCAAAACTTTTTGATAAAATTTCAATTTGCATAATTTGATTTAGAATAATTGGACTTGTTAGGTTTAATGTCCATAAAAGTAAAATTCTAACTGCAGGTGCTATAACTGGTTGATATGAACAAAAAACCTTGATCAACAAAACAAGACCACATTGAAATTTTACATGGGAAATAAAGATTCTGATGACAATAATTTCACCAAAAGGAAAACTTGAAATTGGAAACAATTTGCCTGAGCTAGGTAGGTAAGCCAAACAGAAAGAAAGATTCTGTCCTTTGTGCATGAAAATGTTATTACTGGTAATAGAAGAATATATGCATTTAAAACTTGTTCCCTATGGGTAAGTCTCGAGTCTGTGAAAAAAGCTTGGTGTCTGTTCAGGAGGAATAATGTGGGGCAGATCGGTTATTAGGATTATCCAGAGTTCATGTGAACTCTCCTTGTCGTTGCTATTACACTAAGAACCAGAAATCACAAATTTTGAACCGCAATTAGTTGTAGAGTCCATGCCAGGGCACTAATCCCACTCCAGAGAGTAGTGTCCAGGCTACAGGGATACCCTTGCCTGGGGCCTCCTTCCAAGAGGAAGGGAAGCAGCTCCAGAGACAGAGAAGCCCCATCTTGGTAATGGTCCAGTCAGGCTGGAGAAGAAATCAAGGACCAAAGAACCCATGATAGGTATTTTCCAGTAGAAAGAATTAATAGCACTGGCTCTCACCATCTAGAGGGGAATCCCACAGCTGTGGTCACCAAGGATGGTGGCCTGGGTTGTGGCACAGAAAACTGCCCAGGAGTGGAGAACCATTTTAGTTAGAGTCCAGCTACAGGAACTCACAGGGCCCCTGTGCCATCCCTCATCCACCTGCTGTCCTAGCTTATATAAAATCAATAGTCTTTACAACCCACTGAAGAGAAGTCTCTCCCCCATTCACTCAATTCTGACTTCTCTTCCCTGTACTTCAAAGATGAACTACCCTCACACTCCCCAGCCACTCTCAGGACACAGAGTTTCCTGATCCTACTGATCAGGTCACCTCCTCAGTTTCCTGAATACAGAACCAATGGAGGAAGTTGTTGTCAAGAGGTGAGAAGAAATGCAGGTCATACCTCATAAAAGGGGTGTTTGCTACCACTCTCATTTCTAAATCCTCATCTCATCATCAAGCCCAGTATAGAATTATTGCTCTGTTCTTTTCAAAGACAGTACTTACTCCAATTGTTTATAGCAACTAGCTTACTTTCTCCCCGCCCCCCCCAATATACCCATTTATTGCCATCACAGTTACCACTTTATTTGTTTATTTATTTTTAATCCTCACCAGAAGATATTTTTCCATTGAGTTTTTAAAATATATTTTATTGATTTTTTACAGAGAGGAAGGGAGAGAAACATCGATGAGGGAGAAACATCGATTAGCTGACTCCTGAACACTCCCTACTGGGTATGTGCCCACAATCAAGGTACATGCCCTTGACCGGAATCGAACCTGGGACCCTTGAGTCCACAGGCCGACACTCTATCCACTGACCCAAACCGGTTAGGGCTTTCCATTGATTTTTAGAGACAGTGGAAGAGAGGGATAGACAGAGCTATGAATGTTGATATGAAAGAAACACATTGATTGGTTGCCTCCTGCACGTGCCCCAGCCAGGTACAGAATCGAACCAGAATCGAACCCAGGACCCTTCAGTCCACAGGCCGACACTATCCACTGAGCAAAACTGGCTAGGGCACAACTAGCTTAGTTTCAATTTGTTTTTCAGTAACCCATCCATTTCATGTCCCCCAATTTGCTATTACTCCTCTCTATAATTTAGGTTCTCTCTCTCTCTCTCTCTCTCTCTCTCTCTCTCTCTCTCTCTCTCTCTCTCCCTCCCTCCCTCCCTCCCTCCCTCCCTCCCTTCCTCCCTTCCTCCCTCTCTCTCCTTTTCCCAGGGCTCTTCAGCATTCTTGGCTCCAGGTTTGACATGAATTTTCTCTGCATCTCGACCATCCAGAGTCCCTCCCACCTTCATGACAACTTCAGGACAATGTCCCCACCACTTCAAGCTCAGAGCTCCTCTCATGGCACACTAATGGTGCCAGTGCCAAGAGCACCTCAGCTTTCCAAAACACTTTCACATGTATTATTTTATCTTCAAGCAACTCACTGAAGTGGAGTAGAACCTATTATTAATAGCAATGAGAGGTTGGTAACCTTATTTTCAGGTGAAAACACTGAGTTTCAGAAAGATTAAAATGTTTTTCTTAAGTCACATAGCTAGGAACAGAGCCATGTCTAAACCTTAGTCTCCTACACCTTTAGTCAATGCTCTTTTATTCTTTGCAGTAAAATATCTTTTCTCCCCTCCCACCTGAAGTAAAAGTCCTTTCCCTAGATGTATCATCAGATAAATAACCTTCCTATCAAATCTAGTTTTAAGTTAGACCTCATCCCTTTCACTTATCACTGCAGAGCTCTAGCCTAATATTGTCCTTTAACAGGATATTTCTCTCATTTCCCAAAACAAAATTCCCATCAGATCTTTCTCATATTTTTTTCTGTCATTATTGGTTTGATGATATAATCCATCCAGTCAACATTCCTTTTATTTAGAAATGTATTTTCTCATTTAAAAATAATGTTGTCAAACTCTGGAAACAGCTTCATTTTAATATAAATTTTCTCTAGCTCCTAGTTTACAACTGTCTCCCTCATCCCTCAAGGACAGCTCTTTCTTGTACAAGAATCAGCCTCATTGAGGAATAGAAATTTTCTACTATCTTCATTTCTCTCTACCTTCCTCATTACAGAACTCTCTTCAGGCCTCACTCTGGGTATCTCTTCTATCACTCCCTAGGACTCCTTATCTAGCCAGGGAGAAGGCTTTCCTCCCTAATAATGAAAAGGAGTTAAAGGTCGGTTCTTTTTTTTTCTTTCTGGTTGAGATAGGTATCTGTTTGGGGTTTGTTTTTGTCTGCCCAGCATCCCTTCCCCCTTTGTTCACTCACAGCACCCCTTCCTTTGGGCACTGCTTTTCACCTATTATCCAGTACAGTGGGGCTGTCAATCACATCCCTCCACCTTAGTGAAATGTAGGCATGGGACCTGAATCTGACCAATCCTAACATCCCATCTCCCTGGGGACCTGATTCAAGCTAGTTAATCAACCATCCTAGGATTTGATATGTGCTAGAACCCACTGGGGTCCCAACATAGGATTATAAAACTTAGATCAGCTTATGCTTGTGCCACACTCCTCCTCCTGCCTCTCATATGGAGAGAATGAGGTGAAAACAGAGAAAGGAGACAAGTTGAGAACAAGAAGAAAATAATAGCACTATTTGCATTCTTGTACTTCAAAGTCATGTGAATCAATAACTGCCCATTTTAGCTTAAATTAGAGTTGAGCTGCTGTCACTAGCAACTCAAAGAGTTCTGACTACATACAATGCTGTAACTAGCTTATTCCACCCCCTACCCCCAGGGAAAGTAAGCATCTCCACCTCACTCCCATAACTTCCCATCAAAAATAATTTTTCACCCTGGCCGGTGTACTCAGTGGTTAGTTTACAACTCTGTGCCAGCCTCAAACTGAAGGATTGAGGGTTCAATTCCCGGTCAAGGGCATGTACCTGAACTGCAGGTTCGGCCCCCTGTCTGGTCAGGGGGGAAATTCGGGAGTCAACCAATTGATCTGTCTCTCTCACATCAATGTTTTTCTCTCTCCCCATCTCTCACCAAATAGGAAAATGTCCTTGGGTGAGGATTAAAAATGATAATAATAATCATTTTCCCACATTACCTGAAATCATTTATAATACCACCTCCTAAAATTCCACCAGTTTGAAATTCATTTGGATTTTTAAAAAATCTCATTAATCCATTTGAGTATGAATTAATTTTAATTCATTGGCTTTGCTCCTAACATCAAGTTGAGATCAGACATATGAGAGAAAAGGAATTTGGATGAAGAAAAAAAGGAGATGGTTTTGTTTGTTTGTTTTTTTGTTTTGTTTTTAATGGCGAGAAAGGAAGAATAGGTGCCAGGGGGACACAGCAGAAGGGCTTTCAGCAGCCTTGGGACCTAGAGGAGATGCCAAAATGTGAGACATGGAAACCAAAAGGAGGGAGAAAAAGACCCAGAAATTCCACTTTGGGGAATATATCTGAAGAAATGCAAAACACTAATTCGAAAGAATATATGCATCCCTATGTTCATAGCAGCACAATTTACAATAGCTAAGATTTGGAAGCAGCCCAAGTGCCCATCAGTTGATGAGTGGATAAAAAAAGCTGTGGTACATTTACACCATGGAATACTATGCAGCTGTAAAAAGGATCTCTTATGCTTTGAGACAGCATGGATGGACCTGGAGAGCATTATGCTAAGCGAAATAAGCCAATTAGAGAAAGACAAATACCATATGATTTCACTTACGTGTGAAATATAATGAACAAGTAAACTAACAAATAAAATAGAAACAGACATTAGATACAGAGAACAGACTGACAGCCATCAGAAGGGAGGGGTGTTGAGAGTCTGAGTGAAAAAGATGAAGGGTTAAGCAAAAAAAACAAACCGCTTATAGATACAGACAACAGTATAGTGATTACCAGAAGGAAAGGGGGTGGGGGAAGGTAGAAGAGGGTAAAGGGGGGATAAATTGTGATGGAAAGATACATGACTTAGGGTGGTAAAACAATACAATATACAGGATGATCCTATATAATAAAAGGCTAATATGCAAGGGAGCACACGCTGGATGCAGGAGTTGCCCCCTGGTGGTCAGTGCACTCCCAGAGGTGGAGTACTGCTCAGCCAGAAGCCGGGCTCATGGCTGGCGAGTGCAGTGGTGGTGGGGGGAGCCTCTCCCACCTCCACAGCAGTGCTAAGGATGTCCCACTGACATCCCCCAAGGGCTTCCAGACTGCAAGAGGGCACAGGCCGGGCTGAGGGACAGCTCCAGTGCACGAATTTCATGCACCGGGCCTCTAGTGTATTATAAAATTGTATACCTGGAACCTATATAATTTTATTAATCAATGTCACCATTTTTATAAATTCAATAAAAATTTAAATTTAAAAAAAAAAAGAAGGAAGGAAAGGCAAGAGACAAAATTTACTCCTATTAGATTCATACAATGTTCTCTCCTGGCATTCCCCATATGAATAGTTCTCAGAATACAGTGCTACTTCTATCATCACTCCCAGAAATATTTGTCCCTATCAGTACAGAGAGTATCATCTATCCTAAACAATTCCTAGAGAAGATGTCTTTCCCAACTTAATTCCCAGGAAAGCGCCCCATCCATTTCCAGAACAAGGACAATACTGATAATTTTTTGCACACTTATTATGTTAGGATGCTAGACAAATATCTCCTCGTTTAGTCCTTAATTCTATGAGGTAAGTATTATTGCACTAATTTTACTGGTGAGGAAACTGAGACTGCAGAGGTTAGTTTTTTGCTTTAGGTCACAAAGAAAGGGTGGTACCAAGATCTGTATCCAAAGGTACTCCGGTACTCCTTCCTCTGCACCACACCACATCTCTTCAACACTGAGTGGAGAGACTGATTCCTGATGTCACCCTATGATAAATATTGTACCAATTGGAAACATAATATAGAAAGTCAGGAACTGATTCCACAACATAACTTTTTTTTTCTCACTCCCTGGTGGGCACTGCTCTTTTGCCCACCAGATAAAGTCGGTCACAATTGATGCCCAATCTTTTTGGCCTGGATAAGATCAACTCCCACCTTTATCACGTTTCTCCATCTCATTTAATCTGAAGGCTGTACACAGCCACAGCTGAGTTGACACCTCCCCGACCCCAGATGACAATGCCTTTTCTATCCTAAAGCCCAGTCCTGATTTTACCTCAAGACATACATATCCTCATCAGCTACCACGACAACTCAGCATTGAGAAGTATAGAAATTCACCCAATTTTTTTGCTCAGGATGACCTTTTTTTTAAGGAAACAACTCATTAAGATATCCTTATAGATAAAACAGAATTGTAGAGCTTATAGATCACCTAATTCAAACCCTAATTTTACTGATGAGGAAGCTAAGACACAGAGTGGTGTGATTTGGCCAAGGTCACGTACTTACATACTTCTAATATCTAGCTATAACTTATAGAATAGTTATCATCTAGCCCAGCACTCAGTGCTTCTGACCTTCACTCTCAAGATAATTTTCTCCTCCTCTCTCCCTCCAGTATACCTCTGCATCACTTCTCTTCCCATTGCTTCCAACACAGTTCCATCTTCTCTGTTCTATTATAATACCACTAGAGGCCCGGTGCACAAAAATTTGTGCACTCGGCGGGGAGGGGGCGTCCCTCAGCCCGGCCTGTGCCCTCTCGCAGTCTGGGACCCCTCGGGAGATAACGAACTGCTGGCTTAGGCCTGCTCCCGGGTGGCAGAGGGCAGGCCCAATCCCTAGGTGCAGCCCCTGGTCGGGCTCAGAGCAGGGCCAATTGGGGAGTTGGGGCGCCGCCCCCTGTCACACTCAAGGCAGGGTTGATGGGGAGGTTGCGGTGCCACCCCCGTCACGCACAGAGCAGGGCCAATCAGGGGGTTGGGGAGCTTCCCCCTGTCACGCACAGAGCAGGGCCGATCAGGGGGTTGAGGAAGGAGCTCCCCCCTGTCACTCACAGAGTAGGGCCAATAGGGGAGTTGGGGCACCGTCCCCTGTCACACACAGAGCAGGGTGGATCAGGGGGTTGGGGCGCCGCACCCTGTCACACTCAGGGCAGGGCCGATGGGGAGGTTATGGCTCTACCCCGTCACACACAGAGCAGGGCCCATGGGGGGTGGTTGGGGCGCCGCACCCTGTCACACACAGAGCAGGGCCGATCAGGGGGTTGGGGCGCCGCACCCTGTCACACACAGAGCAGGGCTGATCAGGGGGTTGGGGCACCGCAGCCTGTCACACACAGAGCCGCAGGGCGATCAGGGTGTTGGGGAGCTCCCCCCTATCAGGCACAGAGCAGGGCCGATCAGGGGGTTGGGGCACCGCACCCTGTCACACACAGAGCCGCAGGGCGATCAGGGGGTTGGGGAGCTCCCCCCTATCAGACACAGAGCAGGGCTGATCAGGGGGTTGGGGCGCCTTCCCCTGTCACGAACAGAGCAGGGTGGATAGGGAGGTTGTGGCCCCGCCCCCTGTCACACACAGAGCTGCAGGGCGATCAGGGGGTTTGGCGCTGCCCCCTGTCATGCTGATCCCGGTGCCAGAAGGCCTCGCGGCTCCGCTGATCCTGGTGCTGGGAGGCATATTACCCTTTTACTATATAGGATAGAGGCCTGGTGCACGGGTGGGGGCCGGCTGGTTTTCCCTGAAGGGTGTCCTGGATCAGGGTGGGGGTCCCCACTGGGGTGCCTGGCCAGCCTGGATGAGGGGATGATGGCTGTTTGCTGCTGGTCACACACCTTTCAGGGTGGGGGTCCCCACTGGGGTGCCTGGCCAGTCTGGGTGAGGGGCTGAGGACTGTTTTCAGGCTGGCGGGTGACGGAAGCTCCCAACCGCTCCTTTTTTTCTTTTTTTTATTCTGGGCCAGCTTTAGCTCTGAGGCTTGGCTCCAGCTCTTAGGCCTCGGCTGCTGAAAGCAGGTGTCTGGTTTGTTTGGGTTCTATAATCGAAACACTGTTTCAACTCCAGCTCTGAGATCCTGGCTGGCTGAAAGCAGGTTTCTGGGGTTTTGTTTAGCTTCTATATTTGTAACAATGTTTCAAACTGCAAGCTCAGAGGCCAGCAGCAGCAGGCGGGGAACGTTGGAGTCCTCCATCACTGAAGCAAGCTAGCCTCATGTTCCCTTCAAGCTGCCTGGCTGCCGGCCGCCATCTTGGCTGGCAGTTAATTTGCATATCACCCTGATTAGCCAATGGGAAGGGTAGCGGATGTACGGCTAATGACCATGTTTCTCTTTTATTAGATAGGATTTCCCAGGAATCACAGTCAAGAAGTCCATCTACGCCGAACCAGTTTGGCTCAGTGGATAGAGCATCGGCCTGCGGACTCAGGGGTCCCAGGTTCGATCTGGTCAAGGGCATGTACCTTGGTTGCGGGCACATCCCCACTGGGGGGCGTGCAGGAGGCAGCTGATCAATCTCTCTCATTGATGTTTCTGGCTCTCTATCCCTCTCCCTTCTTCTCTGTAAAAAATCAATAAAATATATTTTTTTAAAAAAGAAGTCCATCTACTATTATCCCCAGTTCCAAAGTATTGTCCTGTTTCTCCTGTACTCATGTTTCACAAAGTGCTTTTTCCTTAGAACCCTGGTCTCTGCCCTGCAGTCTTCCTGATTCTAATACAGATTTTTCATTTCATCACTTGAAGATTATTCCTTTCTCTTCCATGAGAGGAAGGAAATTACTTGTAGTGCAATATTGTAGCTTCTTACTACAATTTATTTCAGCCTGTGCAGGTCATTCTTCTATCACACTAAATTCAAGCATCTCTTTTCTCTGTCATTCTTTCTCCTAATTAGTACATCAATATTTTTTCCCACATTACTCTAAGCTGATAACTTTCTCCCAGGTTGACCATATTTCCAATAAAACATCCAAACTTCTTTGCCACTCTTAATCCAGATCTCTTTCATACCCATCGTGACCACTGCAGCTGTGGTACCACCACCTGCATATAGAGCGCTGTCCTTTTTTAAAAAAAAAAAAATATATTTTATTGATTTTTTACAGAGAGGAAGGGAGAGAGATAGAGAGTTAGAAACATCGATGAGAGAGAAACATCGATCAGCTGCCTCCTGCACATCTCCTACTGGGGATATGCCCGCAACCCAGGTACATGCCCCCGACCGGAATCGAACCTGGGACCCTTCAGTCCGCAGGCCGACGCTCTATCCACTGAGCCAAACCGGTTTGGGCTAGAGCTCTGTCCTTTCAACTGGTTCGGATATGGGTCTTCTTTCCGGCCTCAACATGGGGCATCTCCCCATTCCCCTAGCTAAAAGTTCTCTTCCACCAAACTCTCCTCATCATCTCTATTTAAGTGTCTCTCTTTTTTGTACATCTACTCCATTACTTCTCACATTTCTATTTCCTAATTCCCAATCAGTTTCACCACAAAGATCCTTTCCCCGTTACTTCCAAGGCAAAATACTTCCCTAGTTTCCTAACATCACTCTCGATGCAAAGCACTGCTCATACTATATTCATCCTTATTTCCAATTAAATATTTGTCCTGGTTGGGTGGCTCAGTTGGAGCGTCGTCCCATATACCAAAAGGTTTCAGGTTGGCTTCCCAGTCAGGACACACATCTAGGTTGTGGGTTTAATCCCTGGTCAGGCATACACGAGAGGCAACATATCAATGTTTCTCTCTCACATCAATGTTTCTCTCGCTCTTTCTCTCTCTAAAAATTCAATAAAAACATATCCAATTACTGCCTCTTTCCCATTATTCCCTGTATAGACTATTCTTGCCCATGACTCTAAGAATTATCCTCCTAATTCTATATAATAAAAGCATAGTATGCAAATTGTCCCTTGACCAGAGTTCTTCCAGGAGTTCATACAGGGGGTGGGATGGCTGGGGGAAGGGAGGCCCCAGCTGGCAGATGCTAGGGACCCTACTAGTGCATGAATTTCATGCACTGAGCCTCTAGTCATTTATAATATACTAGAGGCCCAGTGCATGAATTCTTGCACCAGTGGGTTCCCTCAGCCTGGCCTGTGGGATCAGGCTGAAACTGGCTCTCCAACATCCCCTGAGGGGTCCTGGATTGCGAGAGGGCACAGGCCAAGCCGAGGGACACCACCAGTGCACAATCAGGGCCGGGAAGGGATGTAGGAGGTTGGCCAACTGGGGAGGGACTGCAGGAGGGCTCCAGGGCATGTCCAGCCCGACTTGCTCAGTCCGGATCAGTTGGACCCCAGCAGCAAGCTAACCTACCAGTCAGAGCATCTGCCCCCTGGTGGTCAGTGCACATCATAGCGAGCAGTTGAGTGGCCTTAGCATATTATTAGCATATTATGCTTTGACTGGTTGAAATGGATGACTGGAAGACCAGACACTTAGCATATTAGGCATTTATTATATAGGATATCTCCCTATTTACATATACCACTGCATAGATCTCTCCTGTCTTCCATCCCTCCCAAGGTTTACCTTTACCATGTATAAGGTATCCCAGTATCCCATTCCAAGCCTAATAAAATTTTCCTCTTGTCATTTTTGAGATCTCAGCTAGGGATTCTTAACCTTTTTTGTGCCATGAATTCCTTGGAAGTCTGATAAAGCCTATAAACTCCTCAGAATAATGCTTTTAGATGTTTAAGATAGATGAGAGAGAATCATTGATTGCCTGCCTCCTGCAGGCCCCTACTTGGTACTGAGACCGCAACCTGGACATGTACTCTGACCAGGAATCGAACCATGACATCCTGGTTCATAAGTCGATGCTCAACCACTGAGCAACACTGGCCTGACTAATCATATTTCTTTATTAATTTATTAAACAAAAAGATGCCTCCAAAGACTGTAAATTTCTATGAAAAATATCTATGATTTCTACTGGTGACAAAAATCTCAGGTATTGTTGAAACTACTATGGTTTCTGGCCTACATTTATAATTAAAGGAAGCACCAAATTTAGTTACAAGTTAATAAAAATAACAATGTAATTTCCCCCCCGTCTATAATTAACAGATCCCCTCACAAGAGGTGCATGAAGTCCATATTAAGAACCATATTGCAAACATGGAGGCTTTAAAGAGAAGCTTTTATCCTATGGAATTGAAAGGAATATTAAAAATCATCTGAGCCCTAGCTGGTTTGGCTCAGTGGATAGAGCATTGGCCTGCAGATTGAAGGGTTCCAAGTTCAATTCCTGTCAAGGGCACATGCCCGGGTTTCAGGCTCAATCCCCAGTAGGGGGTGTGCAGGAGGCAGCTAATCAATGATTCTCTCTCATTGATGTTTCTCTCTTTCTCTCCCTCTCCCTTCCTCTCTGAAATCAATAAAAAAATTTTTTTTTAAATCACCTGAACCAAAACTTTTTTGGGGGGGGGTTAATCCTCACCTGAGGATATATTTTCCATTGATTTTTAGAGAGAATGGAAGGGAGAAAGGGGGAGAGAGAGAGAGAGAGAGAGAGAGAGAGAGAGAGAGAGAGAGAAAGAGAAACATTGATTGGGTGCCTCCTGCACTTGTCCAGGCCAGGGCTGGGAATCGAACTGCAACCCAGGTATGTGCCCTTGACCAGGACTTGAACCTGTGACCCTTCAGTGCTCAGGCTGATGCTCAAACCACTTAGCCACACCGGCCAGGGTATGAACCAAAACTTTTATGCTATCGATGAGGAAACTGAAGCCTGGAGAAATTATAAGACTTTGAATCTGGCCTGGCTGGTGTGGCACAGTGGTTGAGCATTGACCTATGAACCAGAAGGTCACACTTCAATTACTGTACATGCCTGGGTTGTGGGGTCGATCCCCAGTGTGGGGCATGTAGGAGGAGCTGATCAATGATTCTCTCTCATGATTGATGTTTTTCTCTCTCCCTCTCCCTTCCTCCCTGAAATCAATTAAAAATATATAGTTTTAAAAAGGAAATTAACTGATGGTCATGTAACATAGTCTAGCTACAATCAGGTGCTTGGCTTACAGCAATCAGCACTCAAATACAGTATCATGCTCCTAAGTTTCCTGGTCTTCTGGCATGATTTCCATTATTACTGACAATCTCTATTCAGAAATTAGCAAATCTTTTTCTGTTTAATTTTAAAACATAATGTTCACTACATTGCCTTCTCTCAGGTTTGTCCCATCACATTCTCTTCTCTATATCATCTCAACTACAAATGTTTTCTTTTCCTTACCATACGCAACTAATCTTTGCTATCAATCTCTTACTATATTTTTACCATCTATACAAAAATTATATGTGGGTTATCTACCATCCCTCACTTCTTAAATATTTGTTTCCAGATAACCTAATTCTTTTTTTCTCTGAAGGAATCATTGCTCTAGACACCCCCAATTTAAAGTTTTCTTCTGCATTTATCCAAACAGACAGCTCTTTTTCTTCATTCCCCCAGCACATAGCATCCTCCTCACTTGTAATCTCTGGAATGTGTATTTGTACCACATCTTCAAGTTAGCTTAGATTTCCCTCAGCTTTAGCTCACACACACCTTCACACACAAGATCATCTCTGCCCATCCCAATCAAGGCAGAATTATCCTTTTTCCTGTCATTTAGAGCTTACCGCTCTCTTTGCTCCATTGTTCCTAACATGGAGGACTTCACTATTCACTGAAATTCAAAGCTCCTTTTCCCCCATCATGTTCATATGACTGTTCTTACGATTCTCTAGATCTGTTATGTTGAATATGGTCACCACTGGTCACATGAGGCGACTGACCACTAGAAACATGGCTAGTCTGAATTGAGATGCACTGGAAGTGTAAAATACACACTGGATTTCCAAGACTTAATATGAAAAGGGAATATAAAACATCTCATTGAACACTGATTAATGCTGAAATAATATTTTGAATATATTGGGTTAAATAAAATATTAAAGTTAATGTCACCTATTTCTTTATCCTTTCTAACATGGCTAATAAAATTTTTTAATTACATAAATGGCTTGCTAGACAGCACTACTCTGGACTTTTCTATTGATGCATACTTTTAAATCTTCCCTACTAATTAAAAATTCTCTCTTCTTGTATCACACCTTCTCCAATTACATTCACTGCTTCCCATACTCCAAACTTAGAATTATTTTCAATCTGCCGTTATCGATACCTTTTCTACCTCATTATTTCTGTACACAGTATTTCTTTGTGCCTACAATATAGCTTCTATCCATTCAATCAAAGCATAATAAAGTTTCTTCCTCATCAATTCTTGTAGGGTGGTATCTGTTTCAACTCTCAGCAATTTTTTTAAAAAATGTCCTTATAATTCCCCAAAAAAGGAAGTTCACTCATCATTTGCTAAATTGGCCTATCTTCACTATAATTTCATTTAAAGGGGCTAGTAATTGTAAAATGCTAAACTAATGTAAATTAATAATTTCAGACCAATATCTCCTATTCATACTAGGACAGAAACTCCTCCTCTGTCATTTTAAAGATAGAATTCTTTCTCCAAATTCTTCTCATTTTGAGGTTTCAATCCCATTATTTAAGCAGAGAACTCTCTTATTTCACACAAAAACTAAAATACAATTCTCAAAATGATACATTTATTTTCTCACCACTTTTGCAATGGGCCATGTGTCATCATCACTCCTCAAACTGATATTATGTCCAACATTTCTGGGGTTGCCTTTTCTCGTCCCAACTATTTTAGGGGGGAATCAAGACTGGGCAGATGGGTATGAATGGCATGGTGAGGAGAGTTGGGAAAGTTTGTACTGGAAGTGGTAAGAAGTAGCAGTCACAGATAAGATCTCTTACTCATTATCTTCTTGGAATGTTTCTTCTGAAATCTCTCCTTACTGCTGTGCCCCAGAAACCCCCCTGTAGACCCTTTCTGTGTATCTCTTCCCAATATGAATGATTAGCTTCACTCCAGCACTTCTCAAAATTTTTACTCTGTAAGGACTCCTCCCCTCATTTTTTTTTAAATCCTCACCTGAGGATATTTCCCCATTGATTTTGAGAGAGAGAGTGGAAGGGTGGAGGAGGGAGAGAGAGAGGGAGAGAGGGAGAGAGAGAGAGAGAGAGAGAGAGAGAGAGAGAGAGAGAGAGAGAGAGAGAGAGAGAAACATCGATGTGAGAGACACATCAATTGGTTGCCTCCTGCATGAGCCCCAACTGGGATTGAACCCTGGACCCTTCAGTCTGTGGGCCCATGCTCTATCCACCGAGCAAACCAGCCAGGCCCCTCACATCATTCTTAGCAAAGAAATTTCTTATCTTTACTCTAAGAGTAAGTTTCTTTTTTTGCTTCCAACATTTTCCTCAGAGGATGATCTTTCCTTCATCATTCTCTTTATATAAATTCTAGTTTCCCATTACTTCTAGTACTGAAAAACCTTTTTAAAAATTACTCCTACTGTTGAAACTTTCCCGTTTCCTACCTGTATATTTATTTAGCTCTCATCCAGTCCTCTCAAGACAGAACTCTTTCTGATCCACACACTTCTGATCCAGATAGTGCTCATTTTTCATCTAGCCCTGCTAAAAATCCCTTGTACATCTCTCCTCCAATAGACAGCTCTCTCCTTTCTAATACTCTCTCTTTGGATAATCTGGGTGTAAAGCTCATTTGTTGTTACTTTCCCTTATTCTTCCTTCCTCAATATTTCTCTTCTGTTCTTTTCCTCCGCTTATTCCTTTCTCTCTCTCTCAGTGTCTGGCTTTACAGCCAATATTCTATCTGCGTCAGAAAAGAGCACCCATTTTACAAATGGTTCAATATCAGAACTGAGGGAAACCTGAGAGAGTAGGACAAGCTGCTTGTTTTTCCATGGTTTGGGCATATTCCCCTTCAGTTCTCTGGAACTGAGGTGTCTTCCTTTCTCCTCCCCCACAGCTTATCTCTTCCCTAGGTGTGTCTGGTTCTTCTTCTGCTCCTATTGCCTCCAAAGGTCAATTTCAAGAAAGGGCCCAGAAACCTATGATCAGGAATTGCCTTCTCCTGGCAAAGGGCAAAAAATTATTGCATCTCCTCCTGGTCTTCACTAGAATCAGCCCCCATGCCTCCATGGGTCACTACTAAGCTGGTTGAGATGAACGGTTAAGCAAAGGCAGATCTATCCTGATGCTACAGAAGTTTAAGATTCAGGAACCCTGCACTTGCATGTGGCCCTTATTTTTCTTAAACAGGGCCCACCAAACTGTATAAGCTTTGGATGTCAGCACACCCGGATCTGTCTCTGGATGGGGAGAAGCTTTTTCGGCTACTAAGGGTGAAGGATCAATAAATAGGAAGTCAGGAGCTCTCTAAATAGATCTATTCTAAACAGGGTTCAGTTTAATACACCCTGTCTCTATTTAGAGGGCATCTTCTTCCCATGGAGGACCCAGTGTTCCTGCATTAGCTTAGCTGAATCTCCTAGTTCCAGAATCTTAGCTGAATTCTTGACTCCAGGCTTTTGGGCTGCACCCAGCCCAGCCCAGCCCAACCTCTCTCTTGGCATCCCAGTGAGCCCTGGTCCAGCAGGTGCTAAGCCCCCTGCTAGCTAAGGTTTCCTTAGGGCCACTACTCAGTTATTACGGCTTAGCTCTAAATATGCCAGTTCAGAAGTGACCTCTTCTACTAAGATGAAGATGGGTCATCAACATGGTCACCACCACTTTAAGACCCTCCCTTTGCCCCCTGCATCCACAGAGCCCATTTGGGGTCAATACAACCTTCTCAGAAGCCAGAAGTGCCCCCCTCTTAATTGACAGCTGCCCCAATGTACCCTCACCCTGGGGTCTTGCTGCTGTCCTCAGGAATCCCACACTTGCAGCTTCTCTATTCCCAGCATCTGAGGAAAATGAAGGGATTCTGAAAAGAAGATGCGGCAGAGCCAAGGCTTGAGGACTAGAATGCAGAAAGGAAAGACACTAATTTGGAAGTCTTTGTCGAGGCTTCGGGCACTTTGGAGACAGAGCAGGGCTGCGATTCTGGGATTTAGAAGTGCTCTGTATGAAGGGAACCGGAGGTGGTTCCCAGAACCCGCCATTTGGGGGGCCTGGGATTCCAGGGCTCCAGGCCAAGTGCCCAGTCTGAGTAGCCTGATGTTGGGATTTCCGGTAAGGAGCCTCCCGCCCGGCTCCCTGGTCAGCCCCAGCACTTACCCGGCAGACTTGGGAAAGTCTCTGAGAAGTGCGGAGGCAGGGGCGGTGGGGGCTCTGCCACTTTCTCCCGGGCCGGCAGCAGTTCTTCGGCTTCCAGTCCACCCTCTGGGCGTCGGCCGCCGGGCTCAGGGTTGTTTCGGGCGGCGGCGGCAGCAGCAGCAGCGAGATCTGGGGGCCCGTAGAAGGCGTCCGGCGGCTCTGCAAAGCTGGGCAGCGCGGTGGTCAGCGCCACCATCGAGGGCACAGCCTGCCCCAGCCCGGCGCAGAAGGTGTTGGTAAGGCGGCCGGCAAAGGAGGCTAGCGGGGCGAGGGGTGGGAGGCCGGTGGGGAGCGGCGCAGGGGCCAGCGCCTGCGGCAGCACGAGGGGCCGGTAGGGCATGAACATGGGGTAGCCGGTGTAGAGCAAGTGGCCAGAGCGTGGCGGCGGTGGCCCGATCAGGGAGTCAATGGAGAAGGCAGTGCCCGGGCCCCCACCACTGCCCCCGCCGCTGCCCCCGGGGGCGCTTCCGCCTCCAGCTCTCTGCATGGCGCTGGGAGCTGTGGCCGCCCCGGGGAGTCCCCTCTGGGCACCGCCGTGCGCCCCGCGGCTCGGGCGCCCGAGCGGACACGCAGAGCTGGCTCCTGGCTCCCGGGCCGAGGTGGCGCGAGGCTCGGGCTCAGCGCAGTGTGGCTCCCGTGCCGCGTTCCCTCTCTCTCATAAGGAGGGAGGGGGCGGGCGAGCGGGCGGGCTGGGGGTGTCGCCCTCCGGACTCATCCATCTTCTTCAAATTACGCTTCACTTCCTCCCTCCGCCCGCTGCGGAGCCCGCCCGCTCCCTCAGCAGAGCCTGTTCCCAGCGGCCCGACCCGCCCGCCCCCCGCGGCCCAACCAACTATTATTAATGGAGATTGATGAGTCCGGACACACCGCTTTGTGAAAGTTTGCGGCCAACGAGAAGACGGCTGCAGCTGTTGGGCCAGTGCCCCTCCTTCCACCCAGCCCGCCCCGACCTAGCCCAATCGGCCGGGTGTGGACTGGGCGCGGAGCGGCAGGCAAGGAGGGCGCGCCGTGAGGGGCAGGCTCAGACCGAAGTGCCCCAGCCCCCAGCCAACCCCGGCTCAGGCTGCTGCCCTCTGTCCGACCCAAGCCAGTCTCCCGGTGTCCCAGCCCCTGGGGCGAAAGACCTGGCAGCTCCAAAAGCAAGCCCAGAGGGGCAGACGAGACAGCACCTCGGTGCCCGCTTGGGCGGCGGGGCGGGCCGGCAGGGGGCGCACTCCGCAGCGGGGCACCGAGGCTCAGGGCCACTCACATCGGCCCTTTTCCTTCTCAGTTGGTCGTGTCCTCCCAGCCCCATCCACACTCTCTCCCCTGGTCTCTCTTGGCATTGGCTCTTCCTTCCTTGGAACCCTCATTTCCTCCTCTTCCTC